>NC_138983.1:90628307-91284046 GCF_964341445.2 Mesoplodon mirus | reverse complement strand
CCTGACTTCTTTCTCAAAATTAAGGTATGCTAGTCGGACCTGAGAATAGCCTCCAGAGGGCGACCAAGTTTCATCCCTGCAAACAATTGCATCAAAATTTAACATTGCTTCCAACAAAAGCAAGGACTTTCTAAAGTTAAAATTTGAAAAGCCAGTGATAATAGTTAATCCTTGAAAAAATACCATGACCCAAAGTCTGAATAGCTCTGCAAATATTGGTTGTTTCAGAAGGAGACCACCTCTAATTTGATGGTTTAGTAGAGCAAGGGCCTTTGAATCTAGACAAATCTCACAAAGCTACTAGATCAGCAGAACTTGTCATCAGTTCACGCATGCTCTGATTTTCCTGCTCACTGAAGTCTACCTCTTCTAAGCACCTTGTATTAGCAGGGTTTGGCTCTTGCATTTCCACAGACTTAAGGCCTTAAATTCAAGGGTCAGCTCTACAAATGGTTGATATATTACTTTGTAAATAGAGTTTCATCTATGGAATGGGATAAATATCTTCCTTATGTCTCATTGTTTTGTGAGTATTAAATTAGATAAATATATGAAAACACTTGACACAATGACTGGTAGGTAAACTTACTTTCTGCCCATTTCTTTTGCCCTCCCTTTTTTTCTCCTTAAATTGAGAAAGATAGGATCTTATTATGTCATTCACTTCAATGTTTTAGTGCTATATCACTCTTCCATTACTTTTCCCCAAAGTATATTTTTAAAAATCTCACAGAAATAAAGTAGTGATTAAGTTTAAATAATTGATATTTCTCAATCCCTAGACACAAGTATATCTAATACAAGTAGGTTTGTTAATCCTTGACTGATAATGACTAGAAAATAAAGAAGTATTTCTAATTGGGCAGTCCATCCAATTGGCTCTCACCGTGTACCAATGGATTATTTTTTTTCTACTTATTTCATCTTTATTAAAGCTACAACACAGAGAACATTAGTTGAGTTTACTTTGTAACTGCCCTTTCTCATTATTCCTGACCTGTATCTAACTAGCAGACAGTTACTTTTGATTCTTCTGAGAAAGTTCCTAAAGCATTGCTTTTCTTTATAAAATAACCTTCCTGAAGGTAATGCTATTTTTAACTACTGATCAAGATGGCCTTAATGTGTCCCTCAGTTTGGCTAAACTTCAGACAGGATTTTTCTTTACCATAGGCCCCTAACCTCCCTTTTCTGAAAACATTTACTTTAAGAAACTTGAAATTATAAATTCTTTCTCTGCCCCTTTGAGATGTAAATTTTCTCCTAGTCACTTGATAATTTTCCAACCCAGAAATGTCTTTCTCAAGGACCTGGGAGTCAGCTCTTTGAAATATAACCTTCAAGAAAGGTATTGCCCTTACTTCCCAGTCTCTGTGGGGAGTATAGGAGCCTAACTTTGATAAGAGCCAAAGCAGACAGAGATGGTCTAATTATATTGACCAACTTCTTCCCCAGCATCCTCTACTATTTTTCCTACAGCTCATCCTGGCATCTAAAAACTTCCATGCCTTTTGTTTCAGCAGAACGGAGTTCAGTCTCTCTCCCCTATTACAGAATCATCTTGAGTAAAGTACTCCTTGCCTGTTTAACCATCCGGTGCAATTTTTCTTTGACATCACTCCATCGCATACTCCAAACTGCCTACCACTTTCAGATTCATCTTATAAAACTTTGTATATGTGCTGCTGAAGTGAGCACAATCTTTATAGAACTTTGAATCACTCCCTATTTCCTGTGGCATGAAGCCCACCATTCAAACTTTTCCACAGTCTTATACCTTCCAAACTCATTAGTGTTATCTTCCAATTCCTGAATTCTCTCCTCCAATAATATTAGTACATTTTCTTCCTAAACGTGGCTCTAACATTTCCCCATTTTGAGATTTCATGTGTCTTCTAATTTTTTTAATATTTGGAAATTTTATTATACTGTATTTGCCCATAACAAATAAAATAGAAATTGTTTCAAGTCTTTGCAAATAAATTTAATACAGGGTATTAAGAACACCAGTGATGAAACTTCTGAGAAGTAAAGAAGGGCCACCTAGATAATGGAGTGATTAGTAGGAATAGGAATTTACTTGTACCCCTATGCTGGAAAGGCAAAGTTAAGGAGAGGGTTGTAAAGGTGTCCAGGGCCAGGTTAAATGATCATCAATGTCAGACCATACCAGTTCTGTCTCATTGGAGTTGGAGCCGTGGAAGTTACACAGTTGCTGCTGGAGAATCTTCACAAAGTAGAGGAAGAAAGGGAGAAATCTCATAGCTTATCCCTAAACTTCCATATACCATCAGTTGCTTCTTTTTGGCTGCGCCTGATCAGAAGTAAGCTGCCTGTATGAGTCTGCTATCATGTGATACAAAACAGATTCAAGAAGGAACAATGACTAAATTCAAGAAAAAGCAGTTCCAAACTAGTATTTTTGCTTGAATGTTGTGCAACAGTTTGTTTTCTGTATTTTTTCTAACTTTATTGAGATGTAATTGACATATAGCATTGTGTAAGTTTAAGGTGTACAACCTGTTGGTATGTTACATGTTGTGAAATGATTACCACAGCAGAGCTAGTTAACACACCTCCGTTACCTCGCATAAATACCATTTTTTTTGGTGAGAACATTTAAGATCTCTCTTAGCAACTTTAAAGTATATAATACAGTTCTGTTAACTGCAATCACCATGCTGTAGATTAGATTCCCAGAAATTCATGTGCTAACTGGATATTTTACCCTTTGGTCAACATCTCCCCATTTCCCCCAACCCCAACCCCTAGCAACAACCATTCTATTCTCTGTTTCTCTGGGTTTGGCTGTTTTAGAGTCTACAATTTAGTTACATCATACAGTATTTATTTTTCTCTCTCTGACTTATTTCACTCATCATAATGCCCCAAGGATCCATAAATGTTGTTGGAAGTGGCAGGATTTTCTTCTTTTTCGTGGCTGAATAATATTCCATCTATGTACCTACCATATCTTCTATATCCATTTATCCATGTATGGACACTTTGGTTGTTTCCATTTCTCGGCAATTGTGAATAATGCTGCAATGAACGTGCGAGTGCAGATATCTCTTTGAAATAGTGATTTCATTTCCTTTAGATATATATATACCCAAAGCAGGATTGCTAATGTATGGTAGTTTTCTTTTTAATTTTTTGAGGAGACTCCATATTGTTTACCATAGCGGCTGTACCAATTTACATTCCCACCAACAGTGCACAAGGGTTTCCTTTTCTGCATGCTTGTCAACATTTGTTACGTCTTAGTCTCTTTGAGGTGATATCTCGTTGTAGTTTTGATTTGCATTTCCCTGGTGATTAGTGATGTAGAGCATCTTTTCATGAACCTGTTGGTGATCTGGATGTCTTCATTGGAAAATTTTTTATTCAGTTCTTCTGCCCAAGTTTTAATTGAATTGTTTGAAAATCTATATCTATCTATATCTATATATCTACATATAGATATAGATATAGCCACTGTATGAGTTCCTTATATATTTTGGATATTAACACCTTATCACGTACATGATTTGAAAATATTTTCTCCCATTCTGTAGCTTGCCCTTTCATTTTGTTGATTGTTTATTTTTCTGTGTAGAAGCTTTTTAGGTTGATGTAGTTATATAACAAGTTGTATAACCAGTTGTATATAACAAGTTATATAACAAGTTGTATTTCTCTTGGTGATTTTAAGATTCCCTTGTTATCTTTAACGTTGACATTTTAATTTTAATATTTCTTGGTATGGATCTCTTTAGGTTGATCTGCTTTGGAGCTCTCTGGGCTTCCTGTATCTGGATGTCTGTTTCTTTCCCCAGGTTAGGAAAAGTTTTCAGATATTATTTCTACAAATGTTTCCTGCCCCCTTTTCTCTTCTCCTTCTGCAGTTCCTATAAGGTGAATGTTATTCCATTTGATGTGCCATAAATCCCTTAAGCTTTATTCATTATTTTCATTCTTTTTTCTTCCTTATTCTCTGATTGGATGAGTTCCTCTGACCTGTCTTTGAGTTCACCTATTCTTTCTTGTGCTTCATCTACTGTATTTCTAAGTTCAGTTATTGCATTCTCCAGTTCTGTGACTTCTATTTGGAACTTTCTTATATCTTCTATTTCTTCGTTGAAGTTCTCACTGTTTTCATCCATTTTCCTTCTGAGTTCAGTGAGCATTTTTATGACCATAACTTTGAACTCTTTATCAAGTAAATTACTTATGTTCATTTCATTAAGATTTTTTCCTGAGGTTTTATTTTGTTCTTTTTTTGGAGTATAGTCCTCCCTTTCTTCATTTTGCTTGACTCTCTGTGTTGGTTTCTATGCATTAAGTGAAATAGCCACATCTCCCAGTCTTGAAGAGCTGTGTGACAGATGAACCTTGTCATTTAACCCTGTCTACTCTTGGTTGCCTCTCAAACCTTTGTGATTGTCTAAGCAGTTTATTTTTAATAGACCTGGCACACCATCCCAGCAGTTGAGGGTGTGCCAAGACAAATGAGCAACCCAAAGTGGAGGATCTCGGGCAGCACCTAGATTTAGGTTGATAGGAAGCCAGAAAACTTGGTAACAGCTTTTAAAGAATGCAAATATATTTAGTCTTGTGAGATTGCAAGTGGAAGCCCTGCTGCGCCCCAGAAGCAAGCAATCTGAAGGTGTTCCCTGGGGAGCAGTCACAAGAAAACAGTGCTTCAGATAAGTGTACAAGCTCCATTCTGGGAGATACCAGTGAACTGTAGTAAGGCAGAGTGAGGGTGGAGAGATGGCACCCCAGCCTACCTTCCCCGAGAGCACATCCGTAGCCTCTAGATGTGTGCTGAACCTGAAGCCTGCTCTTAAGTCTTGTCCCTACTAGCAAATAGGCCTTTTTCATGTAAAGGCTGGGGCTGTGTCTCAGTCTGATGGGTAGTGGTACATCCTGGGGGTGGTATCCTGCCAAGAACTGTCTCTCCAATTGTTACAGTCCCATGGGACCCAGAAAAGAAATCCCTCCTGGCCTCCAGAGCCAGGTGATCAAGGAGCATCCCCTGAGTGGAGGCCACAAAAATGGGATCTCCTGTCTTGGAGATTCTGGCTCTCTGGAGCACATCAGAAGGAAAGTGTGAAGATGATGCTTACTGGCTGAGTGAGGCGGTGGGAAGAGTGCAAAGATGACACCATTTGAATAAAGGGAAAGAGGGAAAAGAAGAAAAGAAGAAAAAAAATATATATATATAGCAAGACAGAGGAAGAGCAGGGAAGAAGGAGCCAGCTGGCTGGAGCACAAAGCTGTCACCTGCAGGAAAGGAAAAAGGGGAAAAAAGATGGCACCTTTCAGTTTTATCAAGGCAGAGAGAGAGCAGGAAGATGGCACCCGCCAGCCTCTGTCCCTGGGGAGTATTCCAGCAGGCCCCTGTTCCTCAGATTAATGCTTTAAAATTGGGAAGTGAGTCTCTTTCACCAAAAGTCAGAGTGCTTTTCAAAGGGCTGCTTCTACACTTGGCCCTGGGACAGGTGAGTCTGTGCACAGGCCCTTTAAGAGCTGTTCCTCAGTTCACCACAGCCCTGTGGGTCTCATGGGATGTGCCTTGTTGGTCTTCAAAGTCAGATGTTTTGAGGGTCTATCTCTCAGGTGCCAGCCTTAAAATTTGGAGTGCCCAATGTGGGGTCCATACCCTTCACCTCTCAGGAAGAAGCTCCAGGTTTTGAGTTCCTTCCTAATTGTGTGTCTCCACACCAAGGATGGGGTTTATGGCAAAATTGTGTCTCAGCCTTTCCTACTTGTTTTGATGTGGTTTCCCTCTGGTTTTCCTGATGTGAAGGGGTTGCTCCACCATCTTTTAGTTTTCTTCAGAGGAAATTTTTCCATATGTAGCTGTAGCTTTGGTGTGTTTGTGGGAGGAGGTGGGTTCAGGATCTTCCTATGTTGCCATCTTGAACTGGAACCTATTTACTGTGTTTTAAATTTTGGTTTTCAATCGTTCAGTTTGTTACTAGTATATGGAAATATGATCAATGTTGTGTATTAATGTTTATGTATTGATTTTATATTCTGAGATCCTGCTAAAGCAAGTTATTATAATTTATTATGAGTCTACTTATACATTCCTTGGAATTTTCTATGTAGACAATTATGTCATCTGTAAAGAATGACAGTTATATTTCTTCTTTTCTAATATGTATGCCTCTTTTTTCCTTTTCTTGCTGTACTACACTAACTAGAATCTAAAGTACTAAGTTGAAAACTAAGATTAGAGTGGACATTCTAACCTTGTTTTTGAACTCAGGGAAAAGCATTCATTCTTTCACCATTTGATGTGATGTTAGAAGTAGGTTTTTTGTAGATGTTCTTTATTAGGTTGAGGTAGTGACCTTCTATTCCTAGTTTTCTGAGCATTTTTAATATAAATGGGTGTTGAATCTCGTTAAATGCCTGTTCTGTATTAATTGGTGTGACAGTATGTGTTTCTTCTTTAGACTCAATATGGTAGATTACATTGATGATTTTTTACCATTGAACAAGGCTTGCATCCCTGGAATAAATTCCACTTGGTCATAGTCTATTATTCATGTGGATTCTGATGGTAGGTATTTTTGTGGATTTCTTCTAGTAGGGTAAATTATGGTTCCCCAAAAACGTCCGTGTTTAACCCCTCGTATGACAATATGTGAACGTTACCTTGTATGGAAAAATGGACTTTGCCGCTGTGACTAAGTAAAAAATCTTGAGATGAAGAGATTATCCTAAATTTTCTGGGTGGGCTATATATAAACACAAAGAGCTGTATAGGAGGGACACAGGGAGAGTCAGAGCTGGAGAGACCATGTGATGAGGGAAGCAGAGATTAAAGTGATGCACTTTGAAGATGGAAGAAGGGACTAATTCCAAGGAATGCAGGCAGCCTCTAGAAGACAGAAAGGGAAAGGAAACAGATTCTCCTGTAGGGCTTCAAAAGGAACAAGCCCTGAGACACCTTGCCTAATATCAGACTACTAGGCTGCAAAAACTTTCTTTCACAAAGGGTCAAGGAGGGCTGGGAGCACATACATGCTGCCCACCTGGACAGAGGGGGACCTGTGAGGCTGACCTACGGATTCTGTGGAGGTGGAGAGACATGAGCCCCTTTCTTCTCCACGCTCTTTGCAGGGTCCAGCAGAGAGTCAGGCCACCTGTGGACGCCTGCGGCCCCAGTCCTGCATGCTGGTGGTGTAGGGGTCGTGTTCAGGGAGTCTCTGTTGTCCTAACACCTGCCTGGGTCCTGGGGAAGGAATCAGAACTCAGAAGCAGGAGAAGAGCCTTTGGCCAGCAGGGAAGGGGGGGTGAGGCCCAGGGCAGGTCCATAAAAGATCAGAGCACCTCAGTGCTTTAGGAGGAAGGGGCTTCAGAGGTGGGCCAGCACAGGCTGTGACAGAGGCTAAGCAGACTGGGAGGGGAGGCACTTCCGGGAGACAGCAGGGGTCTACTCCCTGCCCCTCATTGTTTGCTCGTCTCACTCTAATGAGGGGGTCATTTCCCCTGCTCTGATGATTCGAAGCCTCTGCCGGCACCCACAGGACGGTGACTGAGGCCTCCACACTCCTCGGCATGGATCCCAGCTCCCACTCAGAT
Source organism: Mesoplodon mirus (assembly GCF_964341445.2). NCBI lineage: Eukaryota > Metazoa > Chordata > Mammalia > Artiodactyla > Ziphiidae > Mesoplodon > Mesoplodon mirus. The sequence continues at coordinate 91,276,465 of NC_138983.1, read as the reverse complement.
CTGGGGCCACAGACACCTCTCCCACCCCCTGCTGCCCCTGTGAGCAAGCTGTTCTTGTGAAACGTGGTCATAGTTTGTTAGGAGGATCTGTTTTCTATGGGGATACAAACCAGTGTTGATACCAGTACACACACATGTCCAGCCATGGGTGCAAAGGGAAGGGACAGTAGTTCTGGGGTGTCTTTGCAGACCCGTAGGCCCCTAACGCCAGTCCCCACAGCCACAGCCAGATGGGTCCTCCTCCCTCAGTTGAACGAGATGCTGCTGCACAGAAATCCCACAAGTTCCACAAAGGGGCCCAACTGTCCTTTCCCTTATACACACCTTTAACGGGTGCCCCATGAATTTCCCCACACCCATTCCCCTTGTTGCATCCTCATTGGGATGAAGAGGTAGCTGCCTCCACCACTCTCCACATTGCAATAATCCCAGTGGAACTAGAGGATGCTCCCGCTACGATGAGGCAGACAGTCCTGTCCCCATGGCCAAGACTTTTCGTCTCTGGTCAGGCCACCCACACAGGAAACCCTGGATGAGTGGAGGGTCATCCCAGCGCCGTCGTCTGGCCACATCAGGAAAGCAGAGAGAAGCTCCATAATGACAAGGGCCGTCTCCAGGCTCCATCCTAGAAACTGGTGAGTGTCCAGAGGGCTGAAAGGCACAAGAGCAGCTCTGCCTCCCCAGAAGGTTCAGGGATGCAGAAGATGGTACAGATGCCCCAGAAGGCCCCTAGCCGAGCAGGCGTTAGAGAAGGGGCTGATGAGGGGGTCCCTGGGGAAAGTGAGAGCTGTGCGTTCCCAGGGGCAGCCTGAGGAGTCCTTGTCTATGTGGAGGAAAGGTGTGGCCACCTGTAGACCCAGAGCTCCTGTGACCTCCCTCATCCTTCCTTCCTCTCAGGATCGCTCTCTGTGGAGCAGCTCAACACCAACAAGATGACAGTGGCCTGAGAGCATTTCCCACGAAAACGATCTTTGTTCACAATTTACATACATCACTCCAAAGGTCCTGCTCCCACCCACACCTGGCCACACCCACCTCCCCCACCTCCCTAACCCCCCACAATCCCGCTCCCCCTCCCCACCCTGGTGGTCCTGCCCCCCTCCCTTCCCCCCACATCATCCAGGATCAGCACTGGGAGGAGGAGGAGGAGGAGCCCCTAGGCTCCCCAGGGGGCTGCCCTGGGGCCTCGCCCTGGAGGGCCGGCCCAGCTGTTCCCTACTGGCTGCAGTGCTTCTTCCTCCTCTTCCCACGCTTCTTTGTGTCAAACGGGTCACGCTTTCTCTTTCTCAGCTGTGAGGGGCGAGCCAGCCCCAGAGCCAAGGCTGGCCTCCCAGAGACGCCGAGGCCAGCCCCGGGGATGGGCAGCTTCTCAGCAGCGGCTGGGCGTCCACACAGAGCCCGCTTCCTCGACTTGGGAGCAGCTGGTGGAGCTGGGCTGAGGCCTCTTCTCTGAGAGGAGGGGGACTGGGGAGCACTCTGGGCCCCCCAACCTCCAGAGGAAGCCAGGGCTGAGACATGCGCAGGACTGAGGGACATCCCGAAAGGCACCAGTATATGCTGAGAGTCTACGATGAAGACGCTTTGGAGCACCTCCTCGTTCTCACTGGACCCGTCCCCGGGCACTCGGGCCTCCCGAAGAGGAGAGGCCTTTCTGAGAACAGACGCATCCCTGGATCTCAGTAGAGGGCCGGTGCGCCTTTGACCCTGGGGAGGGGAGAGCCGTACGGGCCGGAATATAGAGAACTCCTGACGTCCTCCAGAGGGAACAAAGACTTTGGGCCTGCACAGGGCAGTGTCTGTTTGGATGAGCCTACGAAGAGCCTCAGAATCAATCTCTGGTGGGCAGGCTTCATCACTGACCCCTAGATGGGGGTCTTGGTCGTGCCTCTGGGCACCTTGGCCGGCGTCGGACTCAGAAGGACTTGAGGCCATTCCGGGTGCACTGTGACTCGGGGCTGCCCGCACACCGTCGTCCTCTTTCAAGGCCAGGAGTCGTTTCTGCACCAGCTGGTAGGAGGGAGGAGGACAGTGACGGCTCCACACACACGTGTGAGAGGAGGAGCACTGGGCAGTGGGACAATGGCCCTGGGGGGGAGGAGGGGACGGGCGACCCCAGGACTCGAATCCAAATACACTGTGGCAGTCCTGCCATCCTCCTGCAACTGATTCCCAGCTTTGTGACCTTCCCTCCCCTCCTGGCTCCCCATCCTCTCCTTCCTTTCACCCTGCACTGCACCCACCCCAGAACGGGCCCTTCCCCATGCCAGGCGTCCCAGGCAGGGGAGGGATGGACAGCGCTATGTGGCCCTCCTGTTCTGGGGCCTTACCTCTCCCCTGTTCACTGGGGTCCCTCCGTGCCCTGGTCTTCCTGGGTGTCCCTTGTGTCCCCTGTTCTACCGGGGATCCCTCCCTCCTCTGGCTCCCCTGGGTCATCTGGGTTCCCCTGTCCCCTGGATCACCTGGGGTCCCCCTCCCGTGGGGTCCCCTGGCTCCCTGAGTGTCCCTCTCCTTCCCCTGACTCACTTCTTCGGGGGTGAGCCCTTCCTCCTGCTCCAGCTCCTTCTCTAGGGCCAAGAGATCCAGCTGTGGGTCTGGGGAAAGCAAATCTGCCAGGAATCCAGGGTGAATGACTGCCTCCACCTAGAACAGAAAGAAGAGGCTGTGAGCATCCTTGGCCAGGATTGGCCTGTGAGACAAGAAGGCCAGGAGGGAAAGTGAAAAGCAGAGACCCACCCCACTCTCTTCCACAAGGCGGGGATGGTCAGCGCACACACACACACACACACACACACGCACGCAAACATGCACACACACAGTCACACACAAAAGAGCACATATACAGAGGCACAAACAGACACAAAGGCATACACACAGATAGACACAAACATATACACACAAACATCCGCGTAAACCTCCCCTAACACCAGGCTCAGGAACAAGGAGCTGAGCTTAAGTCCCAACGGCCTGAACAGAACCCAGATCTTGGGTGCTGAGAGTTCCATGCCCTGGCATCTTGCAACCCCAGTCTCCAGGCCTAGCCTACTTTGGTGACAAAGTCCTCCTGGGAGCACAGCTTGTCAATGTAGCTTAAGAGATCCGGGTCCGAGTAGGTGCCGTCCTCTTCCCGCTGCAGCTCATTTCCGTCCTCTCCCCATTCTGCATCTGAGTCGCCTGTGGCTGAGTGGACGGGCCCCACCAGCGCCTCCATGATGTCCACATACTCCCTCACAGCCTCAGGTGGAATCTCCTCAGGTGCCTTGGGCTCCGGGGGTCGCTGGGACCTGTGTGGCTTCGGGCGGGAGGGCTGGGCCCTGGGGCCGGACATCCTGGGAGCACAGGCTGAGGCAGAGCAGGAGGAAGGGAAGGAAGGTGAGGGGCTCCCGGTCCACCTCCTGACCACCGAGCGCACGCTGGTGAGGGCATTGTTGGGGGACATTGATGTGGGTGTGGGGGGGGTCAGGACCACCTGAAGCTTCATGCACAGTTGGAGGGGGGAGGTAAGGGGGATTCTAAGAGAGTCACATGTAAGGAAGTGGGGAACCTCCAATTTTCCAGGGGTGTCCCCATCAAGCCCACTTCTCAGGCAGACTTTGTGTGCAGTCCTTTGACACGGAGGCGTGAGAGAAGTTACAAAATTGACCAAGTCAATACCCCGTAGTGACAAAGGGCATCTGAGACCCCACCCCCCCACCCCCCGCCTCGGTGGCTGTTTTGCTTGAAGGACCAATGCCCCTGTCTTGAAGGAAGATGATCCACATGGGAACAGTGGCCAACCCTGGGCCCCTGTTACCTGTGCGTTCAACTCCAGTGGGAACCTGGGTGGCTGGCTGAAGGCCCACTTTCGGGGCTGGGGGCCCCCGAGGATCCAGCTTCGGTGGGGCTGGAGGAGGCAGGCCCTGCGCGCACTGCATCCACTGCAACTGCTGAACCTGCATCTCCTCCTCGGCCTCAAATTGCATGAACCTGGGGTGTGACGGAGGCACAGGCCACCCTGAGAAAATGGCCTGGGTTCTGGAGCCCAACAAAGGCAGCCAAGAATGAGGGATTGGGAGAGGATGTGCCTTGGGGCTGTCAAGGACCTGTGAGGTGCTGTCCACAGCAGAGAGCTGCTCCTGGAACTGATAGAAGATCTGGGACCCTTCCTGCCTCACCAGCACTGGAGAGCATTCAACAGCATAGAGCCAGGTCGCTGCATTGAACCAGGTCAACGGGACACGTGGCTGACCCAGGGGGCACCCTCCTCATGCCCCCCATCCAGAGCCACATGAAGGGCTGACAGCCAGAGGCTGGAAGAGGCATGTGTTCCCCACAGGGGTCCTTGCCCAAATCCAGGACCCTGGGTTGGGACTGAGAGTTCTGGAACGTAGACCTGGAGACAGGGCTCAGGAGAGGCTGGACGATGTGGATGCTGAGCTTAGAGGACAGGCCTTCCTTTCCTCTGAGAGGTGCTTGTTTGGTTGGTTTTGTTTCTTAAACCAAGGAGATTACCGTGGAGCAAACACTGGAAGGGCCAGAGACCCTTGGGCTGATGACAGCTGGCTTCCCCAGCCTCTTGAGGGATGCCAGGGTACCCACTCAGGCCACTTTTCGTGAGGAGAGGGGGTCCCAAATCTATGTCAAAGTGTTGTCAAAGTGTATTTCTTTGGAGAACGCTAGGGTGTTTATACATGTGCTTGGAAGGAGTAAGAGGTGGTCTGTCTATATATTCAGGGTGAGGGTAGAAATGTATATATACACACACACACACACCTATACAGTTTGTATGTTGGAGTAGTGGTGGGGAGCTTGTATTCTGGAGAGGTAGCATAATGTGTAGTGTTTGGGAGGGGATCCATATGTTCAGGGGTTAGGAATATTTGCATGTGTGTGTCCATAGGTGTGTGAGAATTGTGTATGTATCTTAGTAAGACTGCAGAGGTTGTCGGTGTTTTTCTGTTTTGAGTGTGTCTGAGCATTTGGGGTGTATACTCATGAGTAGTTTGTGGATGTGTGTATTTGTGATTTGTGAGTGTAGCAGGAGGCTTCGAGTCCTCTATGTGTCTATTTCAAAATGTAATGCCTGAAGAATTTAGTGGTGTTGCTTGTATGTGTGTTCTCATATTAGTGAGGTGGACTTACATGTACAGTTGACCCTTGAACAACACGGGTTTGAACCACACGGGTCCACTTATAGTGGATTTCTTTTTCAGTAACTACTACAGGACTACTACAGGATCCATGGATGCAGAGCCACTGCATGGAGGGTTGGCGCCCTAACCCCCAAGTTGTTCAAGGGTCAGCTGTATTTGATAAGTATAGATTATTTGTGTCTGTGTGTGTTTTTGAGTTCCTGGGGCTTCTGGGGTATGTATTCTGTGGGATGTGAGAGTTGAGTTTGTGTGTTTGGAAACCAGTAGACTGTGTAGGTTATGTGTGTGTGCAGGAATCCTGCAGTATATGTATTTTAGGGCTGTGGGATTGCATATGGGTCTTTTTTTGGGTTGCACATGAGACAGTTGTGTACTTGGTGACCCTGTGTGTTTAGGTACTCAGTGTGTACATCTGGATGGCATATTGGTTGCACATGTTTGTTTTCAGGCCCATGTTGTGTGTGTATATAGAGTTGTGAGAGTGGAATGTGAATATTCAGGGTGAGTAAGGTTTCATCTGTAAAAATTTAGGTAGTAAGAGGTGGTCTGTTTGTGTATTTATTCAGGGTGAGGGTGTGTGTTCAGGATATATATATATATATATATATATATATATATATATATATATATATGTACAAACACAAATGTATCTGTGGTATCCTTTTGGTTATATATCTGTGGTGGGAGTTGAGAGTTCTCCTTGGGGTGTAAGTGGATTCTGTGCACATATTCACAGGAAAAGTTATGGGATGTGCTGGAACTGGTTCATACTGTCTTGGGAGAGTCAATGGTGCATATCTCTTCCCAGCTGTGTGTTTAGTGATGTCAGATGGGTAGCTTGAAATTGGTCATGCTGGGAATATTTATACCATGTAGATACCATAAGTGAAGTCTTTCCCGCCTTTCTCGGAGAGCTTTTTATCAAGCACTTACCAGTGTACCACTGATGTGCGTGTTTGGATTGTGTATGTATGAAGCAAGAATATTTGGGCATCGGTGGGTACGTATGGGACACTCATGTGAATTGTGAGTGGGGCTTCTGGGGCTATGGGCCCTTGTATATGTGCATTGACCCTGGTAATTGTGAATCATTGCATTGCTCCTATCAGGTTGGTCTGTTCTTTAGGGCCAGAGAATCTCCATAAATGTTGTTGATTCCCAGTAGAAATCATGCAGATGGATACAAGGGTGTCTGTACCTTAGGGAGGTGGACACTCCTTCAGCATTTGTGTGGTCCTAGCATCTGGGTCCCTAGAAGGGGGCGCCTGGTGGACAGATGGCCATGCAGAGCAGAACCTTCACAGGTGTGTTGTTGGCATGACAGGCAGCTATCAGAAAGTCATGGGGCTTCCTGGATAGGCGGTCAAATGACCAAGGGCTCTCCCAGGAAAACCCCCTGAGAATCAGTTGGACAGCTACAGGCGTTCCTGGCTCTTCTGTGGCACAGCTGATGTGCAAGGACACCCTCCACATGGGGTCCAGAGCCATGTGTCCCTGAGCCCAACTGCCCCAGGGTGGTGGGAACTGTTGCATATCAGGCTGGTCAACTGTATCACTAGGTCTCAACCAACCTGTCTCATGGAAACCTAAGTCCTCACGGATAGGCAGGACCTCTAGGGATCACTGAGCTGACAAGGACAGAGGTAGGGAGGCTTTGTCACTGAGGGAGAGTTGGGGACTGAGACCTGGAGAGCCTGGGGAGTCCCACTCTGAGGAGATATGGCTCTGATGTTCCCAAACCCTTTAGACATGTTCTCTGTTCTTTTCTGAAGGCTCAAGATGCTTCTAGCAGTGGGAAGCTTATCTCAGTTTCATGTTTCTCTGATAGGATGAACTGACCCTTTTATTCACTCTTCCACATCGAGCTGCAAACCCATCAGAGGGAACCATGTGATCGTTGTAGCCACCAGCTGACCCCACAGCCACCTTGTGCCTCCCTTGGACCCACCCAAGCATTTCTGAGCCTTCTTTATGGTGAGTCTTGTGGCCTTTTCTCCCTCATTGTGACTCCTCCTGCCAATAAAACATGCTGTGAATGTTAACAAAAGGAAACCTGCACTAGAATTGGAGTCTGGAAGGCCCGTAGAGGGAGCTCTCATGCCGTGCCACTCATCATCAATTACCCCAACAGGAAGAGGTCATTTACTGACCCCAAAGAGGAAGTGCAACCACTTTACTACCCCAGCTGGAGGAGGGAAGACTTCCTTCCTGGCCAGCAACAAGAAATAGAAAATAGAAATAACTAATAGAAAATTCCACAGTTTAGCCAATGAGACGCCGTTGTCACCTGAAGTTTTACTTTCCTCCAGTGAACTTTCATTTTTTCCCTTGATGATGACTTTCTTTCCTTGTCCCACCCTCCTTACTATACAAGTCTTCTGGGACTTCCCTGGTGGTCCAGCAGCCAAGACTCCGCGCTTCCAATGCACGGGGCATGGGTTCGATCCCTGGTCGGGGAACTAAGATTTCCACATGCCATGTGGCATGGCCAAAAAAAAAGAAAGCCTTCCATGTTGTGTAACCCATTGGAGAATCTCCCTTTCTATCAGATGAGATGCTGCCTGATTCATGAATCGTTTAATAAGGCCAATTTATTCAAAATTCAAAGTAAATCTTCCAATTTACTCAGTTAAATTTTGTTTCTTAATACATTGGGGGCATGCAGAGGTAGCCACTAACAGTTTAATATGTATCCCTCCAGAAATGTTCTGTATAAAAATATGTATGTGCACTTTTCTAAAATCCACTCTTATGATTGCTACTGCTAACAAGATGATTTTATGATTAAATGCTTATCTTTTTAAAAAGAAAAAGGTAAATATATTGGTGGCAGTGATGGGATCTGAAGCAAGTTTCTGATAACATTTGGGACAAGGAGAAACAGGTGTGGTGCCCACAACTCCTTTGAGTTCACTGTCTTTCTTGCCATTCCTGAAGGTTGTTGGTAAGCTCCTCTTGGTTTGAGCTCCATTCTCTTTGCGTTTGTGCTCCCAATCTAACTGGCTTTCCTTTACAGGGCAGGTCAGTTTGGCTGGTAGAGGATTCTCCTTGAGGCCAAACCCCTAGCCTTTCAGATGGAAATTCCCAGGACACAGTAACATCTCTTGGTTATTGCCGGTATATTTTTGAGTGGTAAACCATAGCCCCTAATTTTGTTCCCTGGATTCCACACTGGGCACTGCTGACAGTGTAGTCTGCACTTGCCCATCTGTTTGGAATCAGCCCCCAGTTTCCATGCTTGGAGCTGTTGGTGGTGGCTATAGTTCTCCATTTTGTTTGGAATCAGTTTGCAGTCCCCCTTCCTTGGGATTTGCCGTTTGGATCTTTTTCCTCAGTCCAAGGATCCCTGGGAATCGGTGGTGGTGCATACCAGGCCTTCTTTTGTCCAGGACATAGTAACATCTCTTTGTTACTGCTGATATATTAAGGCGCAGGTTTTTTGTGTGTTCTTTTGGGTTGACAAAGGCTAGCTAAGGAAATGAGATCCTTTATCACCAAAGAGTTGAGAATGCCAGCTTCTGGCACACCTGCTTATTTTATATTTAAGAACTATGGTCCTGGAGGTTGTAGATATTTAGAAAGATGGAAAAATTATACTAATATTGATCTAGAATTACAGTGGTCATTGTGGGGCATGTTCCAGATAGACAAGATTGTACATTTAAGGAAAACACTAGAGAGCAAGGGTTCACAGATTGCACAGGGAGAATGAGATGCCTGCTTTACTTGGTATGTAAAAGTTTACAGAAGGTTTCAAGATTCCAAAATAGCTTCGTTGAGAGACTTAGAACAAAAAGCTAATGAAAAATTAAAGAGACAAAAGGTACCTGAAACAAAAGACCATAGGACGGATGTGACTGCAGATTTAACTCCTACTGTCCCCCCCTTTCCTTTTTCACCTGAGTACCCTTGTTTTACTCATTTTCTGTCTGAAATCCTTTTCTATTCCAAAAAGAATATTTAACAATTGCCATTTAAAATAAAACTACCTGAGGTTGCAGGTGAGCCCCCTCAGGTGTCCTTTACCCCTTGGTCAAAGACTGAACTGAGAGCTGTAGTCAAAGAATTCTCTAAACCTTGGAGGAACCCCCAACATTTTTTAAAGAATTTAGAGTCACTGTCAGGGCATATGTCCCCAAACTGCTAGATCTTTATCCACTTGTACACATGTTGGTAGGACTGGGGGAAGCCCCAGAATGGATGTGGGAAGCAAAATGACATAATCCCTAGGATGATATTCAAGATCCTCAACCTAAAAAGGCTTGCAGAATAACAACTAACCTTTTATAAGCTATTCCTAAAATCTTCCCTGCTCACACTTGGTCTATTATTAATTGGCCTAATAATGATTGATGTATTATTCACTCGTACAAACAAAAGAGGGGTGAATCTGTGGAAGACTTTAGAGCCAGTTTGGAAGCTCTCTTTTTACAGCAGTTGGTGTTCCAAGGAATAAAAAGGCCACTCAGCCTGCTTTAACTGCCCTCTTTGTAAATGGATTATCTTCTGAGATTAGTGGATTGATAAAAGGGCAGAAAAGAGGGTGGGAGGCTATAGGCCTGACTGAACTCGTGACTATAGCTGAGCATTTTGAAAGGACCTTGGAGCAAGATCACAAACAGAAATCCACCAAGCTCATAGCCTTACAGTTACAACAGCTCTAAGGCAAGGGACACAAAATGACACCTGGGCCTCCCCCATTACAACCTCCTAGGGGTCCATGATCAATTTGATGACCCAAAGTTGATGTTTCATTTATAATCAGTGAGGACACTGGAAAAAGAGGTGTCCTCAAAGGTCCTATGCAAACTCTTCACAAATGCTCTCGTATCTGTCTCAAAGGGAGGGCCCCCCATGACCCTCTCCCCTAGTTGGCAGAACTCCAGAGGTTCTCTGGTAAACTATTAGCAGCAATGACCTTAAACAGCCCAGAGGAAAATATAATGAAAAACGGCCAAATTTTAGTTGATACTGGAGCTATGCTTTCTACTTTAAACCCCACTCTCATATTTTACTTTGAAATCTACATTAAACTCTAACCCTAACTGTAAACATAATTACCTAACCCTTTAACACCCTACCCCTAGCCCTAACCAGAGCTGTGCTTTCTACTCTAAATCCCACCCTCAAAGAACAACAGGTCCCTCTGAGTAAAGAGGATGTTTCCATAGTGGGAGTACCTAATACAGTTCAGAGAGAATTTTTATCTCAACCAAGATTCCTTTCTGCTATGCAGTATAGCCCCAGTTAATCTATTCAGTAGAGATCTCTTTTCTAACTTCAAAGGGCCAGTACATTTTGCCTCCAGTGGAGATCTCACCTTAAAATTTCCTGATCAACGTGAACCTGATCAGTTATGTTCCTTACAATCTGTCCTGGACCTAAAAGCGGAAGTTCAACAAAAGTTCCCTAATTGGATGGAGATGCCTGCAAATTTGGGGGCTACTTCTGACAGTGTTAACATCAGAAGAATAAAAAAATGCAAACCTATAAAGATTCAGATAGATGTAGCTAAGCCTCTCCCTAGGTTTCCTCAACAGCTATTAAAGCCTGCGGTCATACAAGGTCCCATAGCTATTGTAGAAGACCTAATTGCCCAGGAGGTAATCATTCCTGTACTCGTCCCTGCAGCATGCCAATTTTGCCTGGTTGGAAACCTGGCAGGATGGCGATTTGTCCAGGACTTGGGAGCTGTTAATAAAAATAGTTTTCCCCTGTTTTCCTGTTGTTCCAAACCTAGCCACCCTTGTGTCACAAGCTTGAACTGACTTGAAATGGTTTACAGTTGGAGACCTTTGTTCACCTTTCTTCAGCATTCCGGAGACCCAACAGCCAATATCTACATGCCTTTACTTGGAACAATCAACAATATACCTGCACTTTTATGCCTCAAGGGTTCACTGGGACTCCTTCTTTTTTCCTACCGAGTACTTCACCAAGATTCAAGTACCCTCTAGTTCCCTGAGAAATCAGCCTTTTTACCATATGGAGATAACCTCCTGCTGTACTCAGCTACTGTAAAGGTTCCATAAGGCATTCATAAAAGATTCCATTTATTTGCTGCAACAGTTAGCTGAGAAAGAACACAAAGGAAAAATTACAATTATCCGTAGACGCTGTTCATTACCTAGGACGTAATCTAAGCACTGAAGGAACTCCGCTATCTCCAGAGAGAATTAGGCTGATACAGGGACTTCCTAGACTCACAACTAAGTGCTAGCATTGTGGATTTCTAGGTTTAGCTGGTTATTGCAAGCTCTAGGTTCCAAATTTTTCTGTTACCTCTTCCACTCTGTGAACTTATTAAAGATTTGGTTCCTGAAGCCTTTGCTTGGGAAGATAAACACAGGCAGGTTTTTATAAGGCTAAAACAAGCAGTGCAGGAGCTGCCTGCCTTAGGGTTGCCCAAATGATCAGGTTCAGGTTGATCCGGAAACTTTTTTTTTTTTTTTTTTTTTTTTGCGGTACGCGGGCCTCTCACTGTTGTGGCCTCTCCCGTTGCGGAGCACAGGCTCCGGACACGCAGGCTCAGCGGCCATGGCTCACGGGCCCAGCCGCTCTGCGGCATGTGGGATCTTCCCGGACCGGGGCACGAACCCGTGTCCCCTGCATCGGCAGGTGAACTGTCAACCACTGCGCCACCTGGGAAGCCCGATCCGGATACTTTAAGGTGAGATCTCCACTGGAGGCAAAGTATATTAGCCCTTTTAAGTTCGAAAAGAGATCTCTACTTAATAGATTAACTTTAGGTTATTCAAAACCTTTTACTTTATTTGTGCATGAAAGGCATAATCAGGCCGCGCAGAACTGTGTGAGCATGGTGGTAAACATAGGCCTATTGCCTGTTATAGCATACAACTTGATTCAGTTGCTTTTGCCCGTCTCAGGTGTCTTAAGGTTATAGCCACAACTGCAAATTTAGTGGAAGCCTTGGCAGATTTGACTCTAGAAAATGAAGTTTATTTGCAAACTCCACACCTTGTCCACAGTCTTCTTAACGCTGAATTGACAACATTTCTCTGCAAGTATCACTAGATTAACTTCCTGTGAAATCCTGCTTTCACCACCTCATCTTTAAACGTCACAACGTTCTCAATCCTGCTACACTACTACCTCTGTCTCACAAAGGTGAGGGCCGTGACTGCCAGGTAACAGTGTCCCATGGGAATTCCCTGGTAGTCCATTGGTTAGGACTCCGAGCTTCCACTGCAGGGAGCGCGGGTTGGATCTCTGGTCGAGGAACTACGATCCCACGAGCCACATGGCACGGCCCAAAACAAAAACAAAACAAACAGAAAACAGTGTCCCACTTTGTGACACCGTGTCCTGAGTAAAGATGTTACCAATTCCAAGCTTGCTCTGCTTGCCGCACGACAGGCCATGAATCGGAGATGAGGTGTTGAGGCAAGGAATATGACTTTATTCAGAAAACCAGCAGACCGAGAAGATGGCAGAGTAAAGTCTCAAAATAATCATCTTATCGGGGTTTGGGTGCCAGTTTCTTTTATAATACAGAGATGGGGAGGAGATGAGGAGGTAAAGTAAGAAGGCCATAAGTTTTGCGAATAGCCCCTGGAATGGCCAGCCTCGGGGAGGAGATGTGTTAATTTCTTCTTAATTGTAGCCATCCACAGGTGGAAGGAGTCCATATGTTTCCCTGAACAAAGGCACTTTGGTTTAACATTCAGACAGAGGGACAGGGTTCCCCGAGGCAGGCCATTATGTACAGGTACAGACAGTATCCTTTTAGTGAACAAAAGCAGCAGAAGGCAAAGGTTAAAGTAAAAGGAACAGATCCCATGTGGAGTCCGATATGGCTCTTCCCTGTTACAATTCCCTACTGTCAATGTCCATTCCACAGTCTTGTGGATAAAAGGGGGTGACGGCCCTTCTAATTGCTTCATCAGATGGATCTTTCCGGGAGTGTCCACCATTGGTGCCAGTGTTCCAAACGTTGGGTTTTTGTTTTTTTTGTTCCTCTCTGGAAAGTGTGTCCTTTACACCTGTAGCCTTAAAAAAATATTCTCAGCCTAAAAGTTGAGAGTTACGATCTCTTTGATGGGAACTTTGAGGGCTTCAAGCCTGGGAGGCAGCATCTCAAGTTAAGGAATTCAGCACTTTTCTATGGACGGGAAGATACAAGAGTCTGGGCTCACTGAACTCAGTCATTTGATATGTGCCTCAGCTATCCGGGGCCTGTATCCTATATTCTCATATCCTGAGTTTCGTCAGGGCTCACCGGCTCACGTTGGGGGGCTGCAGTCGCTAATGACTGATGTGTCAGGAAATATTCCATTTCTCAGATCCTCTCCTCTTGGTCAGGATTTTGACCAATATTTGGGAGACGTTTCAGGATCAAATTTTGTCCCACGGCGCTGGGAGGCTCATCCCAGGTCAGGGGAGAATTCTTGATATGCCACTCCAGGTGCTAGTTTTTGGATTAGGCCCTATTGCTAATTAAAGATCTTCTGGATCCTCTATCTAATTATGATCCAGGAGACATTTTCCCTTGTTGCTTCCTCCTGTACCTAGAATCACACTATTACAATTATTTCATGTTATAAATGTGGTCTGTTTCCTCAAGATGTTTAGCCATTGAAGTATTGTTGGAGGCCTGGTTCCATACTGGGTACTGTAAGAGACACCAATCTTATAAAGTAGACAGGATATAAGTAATGCAGCTAGTAACGTTAACAAAGACACAGTACAGCAGGGAGACACAAAGAGCAAACAATCTGGAAACAAAGAACAATGATCAGTGTAACTACTTGTAATCCAATTGCAATAGCGAGTGACCAGAGGTACCCTAACTGATTTAGTGAGCCATCCGCTGTTTCAGTGTACCAGCGGTGCGGACTTAGACGTGCATGGCTTAATCTTTGAGGCAAGCATATGCTACTGGCAGGATCACCCAGGTAGAGAGAAAAAGATAAATGTTTCAATTCTGCTTACAAGGGTATAATTTAACACATGACTGTAAATCATAATGAGTTTAAGGGGAGCGTTTTGCTTACACCTGGAAAACACAGATTGAAAACAGTCATTTTTCAGATAGAAACCATAAAAATTATAACCATAATTATAACCAAAATTATAACCAAAATTATAACCCTTTTACCCAGGCATGTGCAACTAATCGTTTTTGTTAACAGCTTTATGAAGCCATCAGGTTTCCCATTAGAATTCTTCAAGTTCTTACCCAGTTCACCTTTATGGTTTGAAAATCAGAAACTTGTATTTATCCAAAGGTCCTTTCTATAAATCTTCTTGAAGAGGAAGCATTTTTGCAAAGGCATCAGAGTGAAACCGTGACTGTGTACAATGGTGAAAGACTTAAGAAGGCACGTTTCAATCTGATTACAGTGCAATTGAGAAAGTAACGTGGTTACTGCGGTGACATGCAACACTTTCAGCTAATAAAGAGAATTCTGACTGGTAACATTTTACCAGGACATAGCAAATTTTAGGAACTCCATATAATCTGTAGAATACCTGTGTCATTTGGCATACAATAGAACCTAAGAAGATTTATTGCTTATTTGACAACACTTCCCGTGTCATTCAACCTAATTAGTTAATATGTCTCTTGGGGTGTTTCAGGGGCCCTTTGAAGCACCCCAAAGTTAGCTAGAGGTCAAAGGAACTTCATTATAATTTGAGTTGGGAAGTTTTGTCAAAAAAATAAGAAAAGGGTTTAAAACAGATAGGATGCCATGTCACTGTGAAACAATAGTTATTCACTTAGCCAAAGTAACAATAAAAGATTTCAAAGGCAAGTACAGAACAGATCTCTTAAAAGGTAGAAAAACTTAAAATCTGGTATCAAAGGCAGTCCAAAATCTTAAGAAACCTTGTCTTCTTAACAGAGAGAAAAGCGAAATTCAAGTTGTGCACCAGCTTACTTTTAAAATGTATTTACCCAATTAAACTTATTTTAAACTTAGTCCTGACCACGTACAGAACTCTTTTTTTCAGGGTCCACTTTCCATAAACCTTCTGTCACTTACTTTAGCACAATTCTGACTTTCAAGTGGTCAAATATCTGGAGAGATTAATTTTAGATAGACCTTCCTAAAAGATAAGTATTTTAAAAAGTTCACCTAAAGCTCTTACCTCATTTGCATTTTCTTTCCTTAAAAGTTTCTTCACATCAAGTTATTTCCTTGCTGACAAATTTGCAACAGATATAACAAGATTTTATTTAGCTTATATTAAACCTAGGCACAATAAAAGTATTATACTTAATGTTGATGACTCTAACAGCATGTCTATATTAATTAGATCAACAAACGAACATTAATACCAGGTCTTAATTAATACTGAATATTTCCCAGTTCACATGAACCTGAAGCTCATGTAGCTCAGTTTCTCTTGTATTTAGAATAGTTTGGTGTGTAAGTGCTTACTTTTCTTTAAGCCAATTAAATAGAGCTCATCCACAAATCAACCTCAGCAATGTTATCCAAAGACAAAGACACCTACAAGGACACAAACATACAGAGACGTCATGGTTGTCATTTCAGAATTTCAGCACTGAGTCAGGTACAGCCATGTGAAGCCCATCAGTTTACAAAAAGAGGTTGGATTCAAATTAGGTTTCTGGCAGATGGAACAAATCCAACTCACTTGTCTAGATGGCTGAATTTTTACAGAAAAGACACTTAGGTTTTTTATTTATCCTTGATAAGTCAGTTTCTAAATTACTTTACCCTCTTTCAAAAAGGTGCATTTTAGGGGCCTCCCTGGTGGCGCAGTGGTTGAGAGTCCGCCTGCCGATGCAGGGGATACGGGTTCGTGCCCCGGTCTGGGAGGATCCCATATGCCGCGGAGCGGCTGGGCCCGTGAGCCATGGCCGCTGGGCCTGCGCGTCCGGAGCCTGTGCTCCGCAACGGGGGAGGCCACAACAGTGAGAGGCCCGCATACCGCAAAAAAAAAAAAAAAAAAAGGTGCATTTTAGAAAGATGGCAGAGATGAGAGTTCCTGAGAAGACCAGAAAGGACATTTGCATCTCAAAGATACAGGCAAGTTTTTCCTAGGATGACTTTGTTTCCCCTTTGTTTAATATTTACAAGCCTCTTAAGATAAACAGGGAGGGTTTGGGGAGTGGTCTCTATTGGAGAGTCAATCAACTCGTTCCCCACTGTCAAAGTTCCCCGGGGCTCCTGTGGGGAAATTAGAATCGGACGCCTCAAGGCCAAGGGAGTCCCCTGGCCTCTTATAGGATGTCCGCACAAGGGAACTTGCCCTGCTGTGGATGTGGCTCCCAGTCCAAATTGAGTGGCTTGTGGAGTCTTAGATGGTGATACTAAATCAGGCTCCTGTCCTCTGGGGGTTAACACAGAAACTTCTATTTGATCCCCGTGGGTAGGGGAAACAGGAGGTGGTGAATATGATGGCGGCATGGGGGGAGGGTGGGCAGGTGGAACAACTGCGGG
Organism: Mesoplodon mirus; assembly: GCF_964341445.2. Lineage (NCBI taxonomy): Eukaryota > Metazoa > Chordata > Mammalia > Artiodactyla > Ziphiidae > Mesoplodon > Mesoplodon mirus. The sequence goes on along the minus strand of NC_138983.1, from coordinate 91,259,901 downwards.
TGCAGCTTGCTGTTTTGCAAAACACTTCTGACTGCGAGATCCTATAAAAATTGAGTGAGCCATTTAGGGGCTACCGCCCTTGTGATCCTATATTTTGGGTCCACACCCTATTACAATAGTATACATGTCTTTCTTAGTCATAGGCTCAGGGCTATGTTACACCCATTTATCTACTATAGGCCCCACCCAAAGGGCTCTCCCTCAGGGTTGATGGAGTATTTCCCATTTTGTACACCCAAACGCAAAAGACGCAAACAAAGTCTGGCATCAGTGCACACAAAACCAAGACCAAAACCAAGGAACCAGTTCCCAAATCGGTTCTGAGGGGGTGTAGTGGTGTAGAGAGCAGCCGTCTGGTGCAGAAGCCCACAGGCAGCTAGGAGGAGCTGTGTTAGTCCAAAGGGTCCGGGACACATAGTCCATTCTTAGCCCAGAAGGAGCAGCCAGGGGGAACCAGTGGGAGGGCTTGACTAATTGAGCTTTGTGCCTGCTATAAAGCTTATTGTTTAGCTCTTGGCCAGTAAACTATGGAGGGTTTGTACGTGGCTGCATAAATGGGTCTAAGAATGATGGACAAGTGTGGTATTCGTTGCCTCCAAAGTGTGGAGAGACCTAAGTAAGATGTGTTGGGCTTGCTATAGTGTGTTGGGTGGCTGAATAGTTAACAGCTGAGGTTTAGCTGCAAAAGGAATTTCCTGGCTTTTAGAGGATCAGTTAATGCCCAGAAATTTAATAGTTGTGGACAGCCCTTGAATTTTATGTGGGGCAATAAATAGCCCACCTGTATGTTATAGATGGGTCACCAACCATGTTAGGGCCTTGTGCACCAGTCTCCTGAGGGGCTGTGGATTAGAACCTCAGTATAGTGCCAGACGGTGCAAGGGGACACCAGGTCTTGCCAGCAAAAACTGTGGGCAATAGCTGGGCTGTTAAGATAGCCAGTAGGCAGACAGGTTAAAACATACTGGGTGCTTTCTGAAGTAAAAGTAGACTGCAGCTGGGACTCCTTAATAACTGGTACTGAATAGAACATAATAGCTAGATTGTCACAGCAAAGTAATTCCCTGGAGCCCTTTGGATATCCTTATCCTTAATGAACTGGACAGTGTTGGAAATGGGAGCCTTAATAGTGGGGATCAGCACTTATATTTCAGTAGTTGATTATAAGTCACCACTCATTAATAGCAGGCTTTAATAGCAGCCAAATGGGGAAATTGAAAAGGAGAAATGGTGTGTTTAATGACTTCTTCTTTTCCTAAAATCTGAATTATGGGCTGCAATCCCACAGCCCCCTGTCATACATGTTATTGGGAGATATTTACTGTCTTAGGTGGCAGTCTTATGGGCTCCCAGTTTCAGCTTCCACCAGGAAGGCCAGGAATTTGGGTTTGTTCCAAATGGCGTTGCAGTACATCAAGGCATCCATAGCTGTAACGGGAAAGGGTAGGGCCAAAGGGGCTACCACCACTAAAAGATTTTTAATAAAGATTGTTTCAATAGTGACATTCAATGGAAGTTGAATGCTTTCTACTCCCCTGACTACTATGCCTTGTAATCTAAAGTGTGGCCCTTGCTTATAATTGGAGGGGTTCCCAGGAGGCACTGTAATTTGAGCTCCCGTGGTCAATGAGAGCCATAAGAAAATTTGTTTATGTGTGTCCCAAGGAAAATTAGAGAAGTATATGGGCAAGTGTCCCAGAGGAGGGCCACGCTCCAGGGATCTGCCAGGTCCCTAAGGCAGAGGCGTTGGCAGAGGTCAGGGTACAGGATTCGGAGAGGTGACAGCTACCCATCACTCCAGTCTCCTGAAGAGTCTGCAGCGCCTGAGCAAAAATTTCTAACTTGTGCTTGGGCGGTCTCAAGTTGACATCATTAGGGACCCCCGATCTCCAGAGCTGCCAATACAGGGAGGTCTGTTAGTCATCTCATGAAGGATGGAGCTGTGTGATGGCACCACCCCTTGGTGGAGATCAGTAAGGGTCCCAGAAGTCCCTATATCCCTTAAGCGTCCTCTGCTGGGTTCCTGGCCAATGGGGCAGCGGGGCCCATGTGCCTTTACTGGCAAGCGAGATTTGGGGCTTCCGAAAAATTATCTTTTTCGTATCCAGCTACAACATGGATGCAGCCCCACGCCTGTTGGACTGTATCTGCCGTTTCTTTGAATCGTAACCGCGTGGCTCTACAATTAGGGGGAGCACCCTTCTCCCCCTTCCCTTGGACAAATGTTTTCTAGAAAAATTTGCCTTTCAACCATGGTATAGTTACATGTCTCTGTTTCTTGTTCATGCTGGTCATCTGATGTTTTGGTGCAATGGATGGTGACAGGGAGCACCTGGAATGGAGTTTCCTCTTCCTGACTCCTATGCTGCCACTGCCTGTTTAGGGTGTCCCAGTCAGCCTGGGTGGGGTCAAGGGATGATTTGCAACAGCAGCAAGAAATGCAGCAACATAGGAGGCACTTAACCTCAGCGGCATTTGCTCGTTCAGGGTACCGTGATGCCCCTGGTAGAGCTGCCTCTATCATCGGTTAGGGCTGTGTGGGGAACTCTTGGATGTATGTTTCGGGCATAGGATGGTTTGGGGTAATAGTAAAGCTGTGTAGAGACTGTGTATGTGTGATCTGGGGAGAGATGAGGGGCGTGAGTGCCTTTGTGAGTGTACGGTTGGTGTAGCATGGTGTGGCTGGGTGGTGGGCTGCTTCTGGGTGTTTTGAGGCTACGTGTGCAGGCATTTGAGAAGAGGTAGGGGTATGCATTTTAATGCTCTGTGTGTTGGATCTGTGTGTATTCAGAGTGCAGGGGTTATACACATGCTCATCCTGTAGGGTAAGAGTCCAGGGAGTGTATTTTTGATGTGGAGGAATTTGCAGAGATTGGGGTTGTCAGTGTAAATTGGGGCTGCCAGCTGTGTGTGTATAATCAGGGGATGTGACAGAGGCTGTTTATAGCATCTCAAGAGGGAGATGGGTGTATGTTTGTATCGGGGGTGTGAGGTCATGATGTGTTCTGGGGGGAGTATTTAGGAGAAGGTTGGAAACATTGTGTCTCTCTAATGGTATTTTGTGTTTGTCTCAGCTCCTGAGGCATTGTACATACGTGGATGTTGACAGCTGTGCGTGGACTGTATGTGTTCTATTTGGATTTGGGGGGTTGTGTCTTCTATTAAGAAGTATGTGAGTTTGGTTTGAATATATTTGGCTCTTGTTGAAGGGTTTGTGTGTTTGCATTGAGGGGTTATATGGGGTTGGGTGGATTTTTGTGGGGTATGAGGATTTAGGTGTTTGATTATCAGGGGCCGTTGGGGGTGTGTTTTTGTATTCAAGACTGTGGCTGTGATTTTATTGGGGTTTGTAGTGCATGTATATTGGAGCAGGAGGGTTCTGGGCACACAGTCAGGCATTTGCTTATAAGTAGGGAGTTTGTGTGTTTGAGGATGTTTGGAGCTCTGTGGGGCTCTGTGATGGTGGCACAGGTGACTGTGGGCAGGTGGAGTGTGTGTTGGGCTGGAAGGGAAACTCGAGGGCCTGTTGGGGACTGTGAGGCACCCATGTGAACTCCCACGTGGACTGACCTTTGTTCCTTCTGATCTTCTGTGGCTTGTCCGCATCCTCATCTTCTGTGGCATCTACTCCCCTGGAATGGTCAGCGATACTCTGCTCATTCTTAGCCAGATGAGTCAGGAAATGTCACTTCCTCTGGCAGCTGGATGTGCCTCTTGCAAGTGAGTGGTCCTGGAGTCCAGGGTGCAGGACTGGTGGACAGATGCAGAGTGAAGCTGATTCCCCCATGAGCCCTCTCCTCAGTGAGGTGGCCAGGAGGTCAGGGCTGTATCTCCAGAAGGTCAGACATGGCCAGTCCTCTCTAGAATGTGCTGGAGCGGCCAACTCGTTGAACGCACCCTGCCAGGAGATAAACAGACCCTGAGGACAATTCCTAAGGGAGAAGTCTATACCTACCCATCTTCCACTTTCTCCTTTGGATGGCCTCTACCACAAGGTAAAAGCTAAGCCCCCTCACACGGCCTTTCTTGGCCTGGTCTTACTGAGTGGCCAGTCTCTCCCCACATCCTGGCTCACTATGGGCCCTCTGGTGATACCAGCAAGAGGGCTCCCTGCATGTCAGTTCTCACCTCCTTCCCTTGGCCCACGCTGCCCTTGCTGTTTGTCCTGCTCTTACTCTCCCAAGGCTGTTATGTTGTCACCCTGTCCAGGTGGGAAGGATCCACTGAAAATGCACATTTGAGTAATTACTGCATCACCTGAGTCTCTAGCATGTACCAGGCACTATGACGCTTGCCAAATCCCTAAAAACCCCACAAAGCGGATATGCTGTTAGTTGAACTTTGCAGGTGATGAAGCTGAGGTTCAGAGGTGAGCAACCATGACCAAGTACCCTGTATGTACCAGAATATCAATCAGACTGGTCAACGTATCCAATAAAGCCAAACATTAGTCTGATCAGTACGCCTAGATGCAAGGCTGTAAAGGCGCAAACTATGTCCCAGCACGAGAAAGAGCAGTGCCAAGTACCCCAGCAAAGAAGCAGTGTTCATATCTTGCTTTCTTAATCGAAATAACTGCACATCAACCCACAATTTCCTACTCTGTTAATAGAAAAATACCAATGTGCGTTGTGCTGTAAAACTACCTTAAAAGAATATGTATGATCCCGAGTGCTTTAGTAATGACCCCAAATCACCATCATGAAGTTGGGATACTTCTTAAAACACTGCAAGTCTTACACACTGGCATATAGAATCTGTAAAGTCAGTTCTTTGGGTAATGATGGTAGATAGAAGTGGCCCAGAAGGACAGAAGACAGAAAATAGAGCAGAAACTATTTGTCCAGAGGTGACAATGGGTCATAGCCAAGGTTCAAGCATTACGAGGGAGGTGGTGAAAATAGTAATGGGCATAGAGTGTAATAAGTCAAGGATATCTAATGTAGTTGTGGCTCGCAGGCTCAGTAGTTGTGGGGCACGGGCTTAGTTGCTCCGCGGCATGTGGGATCTTCCTGGACCAGGGCTCGAGCCTGTGTCCCCTGCATTGGCAGGCGGATTCTTAACCACTGCACCACCAGGGAAGCCCCTCATTTACTCTTAATGCTTCCCCCTGTTGAGGACAAACAGGAGGAAAAAAGAAAGGGCAGGGCTTCCTTGGTGGCACAGTGGTTGAGAGTCTGCCTGCCAGTGCAGGGGACACGGGTTCGTGCTCCGGTCCGGGAGGATCCCACATGCCACCGAGCGGCTGGGCCCGTGAGCCATGGCTGCTGAGCCTGTGCGTCCACAGCCTGTGCTCCGCAGCAGTAGAGGCCGCAACAGTGAGAGACCCACGTACCGAAAAGAAAAGAAAAAAAGGCATTAGCAAGGTTCCAAATGAGCTGAGAAATGACCTTCTAAAAGGGCTCTCAATCTGGCCTCTGGTAGATGTCTGTCGGGGTTTCTGCCCAGCCTAGACCTTCCTCAGGAGAGAAGACGTTTAGGGCTTACAGTGGGCTGACTGGTGGCCCCAAAGATCTCAGGCTCTAATCCCTGGGACCTGAGAATGTTACCTTACAAGGTAAAGTTTTGCAGATATAAGGATTTTGAGTTGAGACTATCCTCGCCCTAAGTGCCATCTGTAAGTGTACTTATAAGTGAGAGACAGGAGGAGATTATATACAAAGAAGAGGCGGAGGCAGTGACCACAGAGGCAGGACTAGAGTGCTGCACCTACAAGTCAAGGGATGCCAGCAGCTTCTGTGGTTAGAGTCTTTTGAACTCCTTGGCTTTTCAGCTCCTAGGCTGTTAGATTTGAATCCGCAAATGCCCCAAGGAGAAAAGCTGCACCAAATGTCAAGCTTGCGTCTGTGTTTCCCTTCTCTCCAGAACTTGGCCCACATGTCTTGGTGTCTCTCTAACATTCAGATGCCAGCAAACAGATGTTTTCTTACTTTATCCAGGTTTTCTAAAATTTCTTTAGACTTCGCCTGATCTTATGTTATTATTGAACTACCATCTCAATTACACCTAGGAAGAAAATTTACAATTTTTAGAGAAAATGGAACCCTGGTACAGTGTTGGTAGGAATGTAAACTGGCACAGCCACTGTGGAAAACAGTATGGAGGGTTCTCAGAAAACTAAAAATAGAACTACCATATGACCTCGAAACTCAACTCCTGGGTATAAATCCGAAAAAAACAAAAACACGTGTTTTCAAAAACATGTATTTGAAAAGATACATGCACCCCAATGTTCAGAGCATCATTATTTGCAATTACCCAGATATGGAAGCAATCTAAGTGTCATCAAGAGATGAATGGATAGGGGCTTCCCTGGTGGCGCAGTGGTTGACAGTCCGCCTGCCGATGCAGGGGACACGGGTTCGTGCCCCGGTCCGGGAAGATCCCACATGCCGCGGAGCGGCTCTGCCCGTGAGCCATGGCCACTGAGCCTGCCCGTCCGAAGCCTGTGCTCCGCAATGGGAGAGGCCACAACTGTGAGGCCCGCGTACCGCAAAAAACAACACACAAAAACCCCAAAACAAAACTAAAAAACACCCCGTGGGTAGTCAGAGGAGAGGACCGTCACAGCTCATCCCCCTGTGCCGTGTGCCAGGCATGATCTGAGCACCTGTACACATGTTAACTTATTAAAATACTTCTAACAATCCTATCAGGTTGGGACTACCATCACCCCGCGTACAGACTGAACAAAAGGAAACAGAATATGGTGTCCTCCTTGTGTTCACAAAGCCCGTTAACTGGCAGAGGCAGGACTTGAAGGCCACAGTCCGGCTCCCGAGTCCATGCCATGCTTTACAGCCTCCAACTTCTCACGCTCATTCCTAGAGCCACCTGGGAAGGAGGAACCAGGCAACTAAAGACTGGGTTTGAATCAGACTCCACGTCTGACCAGCCACGTGATCCCAAGAAGGGGGCCTCGCCTCTCTGAGTCTCAACCTGGCTCCCTTGCAAAATGGGCACATTAATGGGAATGTCAGCCTTCAGCAACGCTGTGACGAGTATCAGTGTAGCATGTGTGAACGGGCTCTGTAAACTCTGGAGTGTTCTGTGAGGTATAAACTACCCTCTATTCTCATTAGAGGGAATTCCTTTCATAACCTGCTCCCGGCTCTTGAACTTTGCTGTGCATCCAGTCAGTGCTGGATGATCTGGAACCAACAGCTGTTCTATTTATGGATGAAAACCCACAGGTCATAGGAAGACAGCAGCACCGGAGCCCCTGGGTGGCCACAAAGATAAGGTCCGTGTCTCGAGGACCGATGACATGGTGGTCACTGAAGGAACAGGCCCCCTCCTGCCCCTTCCACTAGTGACAACTGAAAACCTTGGTTTCCCCAACACCCCGATCCAAGATCAACCCGACTCTGCCCAATGTTGGAGAAGTACCGGCGTGTCCTGCAGGCCTGGCTGGCCCCCTCTGACTGTGTGTTGCCTCCTTCCACAGATCAGTGCCCTACAGCAAGGCTACAACCAGGTGCTGAGCCAGACCCTGTCTGAGAGAAACTTAGAAATCACCTCCCTGAAGCACGAGGCCGAGAACTTAAGGAGGGACGCCGCCATCACGTCAGGTGAGGCCCTTCTGCATTCAGGCCCCAGAGCTTCTGCCCTCCCCCTGCAGACATCACCAGTCAACCAGCGCACCTGTGCCCGTGACCTGGGTGCAGCCTCAGGGATCACCCGTGTCGGTGCATTAGAGTTCTCCCTCAGTGGAGGTTTCTTGCCACCCAGTTCCAAGGGCAGGGCCTGGTAAATATTTGAGAGAATGGTATCTCTTGGCTACAAGGTCTCCTGAGCACTGGCCCCACCAGGGAGAACACAGGTCGCCTTGTGGCTTGGGTGGTTCCACAAAGCAGCCTGAGTGCAAACTAGAGCGTGGACAAAATGGGGTCACTCCTTTAAGGCACCCATGGTCTCACCCATTTCAGCCGAGTGCACTTGGGCCCAAGGGAAACCATTTTCTAATTTGATCAGAGGTGGTTCCCTGATAAAGGGCTTGGGTTGGGAGAGGGGCAGCCAACGCACAGCTGTGGCTGAGCTTTGATTCCCTGGATTCCTTCATTGCTTCCACATGTTTCTTGAGCCCCTACTAGGTGTCAGGCCCCGTTCCAGGCTCCGGGGAGGGAGAGCCAAGCAAGACAGTCAGGTTCCTGTACTCGCAGATTTGGGAGGGGTTGACAGACAATAAAAGTAAAGGGATGAATAAACAAGCCCACTTCAGAGAGCAGTGCTGCTGGGGAGAAAATAAACTGTGTGTCGTGGTGGCCAGCACTTCAAGGGGGGAGGCCAAGGGGGACCAGCTTAGTGGGTGTGCAACCATGGAACTCAGGTGGGACTTGAACCCGTGGGCTGGGACTCGAACCCAGTCAGAACCCACTATCTTTTAATCGAGATCACTCATCTGGTCTCGGGACTTAATAAAGCTCAGGTTCTTTATGTCTCATGCAGAAAGAATTCAGTGAGAGACAAAGTAAGAAGTGGATTTCTTTAGAGAGAAACACACTCCACAGACAGAGTGTGGGCCATCTCATAAGGCTAGAGACCCCCAAATATGGGGCAGTTAGTTTTTATGGGCTGGGTAATTTTATAGGCTAATGAGTGGGAGGATTGGGACAACTCTAATATTTTGGGGAAGAGGCGGGGATTTCCAGGAATTGGGCCATCACCCACTTTTTTTTTTTTTTTCTGTACGCGGGCCTCTCACAGTTGTGGTCTCTCCCGTTGCGGAGCACAGGCTCCGGACGCGCAGGCTCAGCGGCCATGGCTCACGGGCCCATCCGCTCCACGGCATGTGGGATCTTCCCGGACCGGGGCACGAACCCGTGTCCCCTGCATCGGCAGGCGGACTCTCAACCACCGCGCCACCAGGGAAGCCCCACCACCCACTTTTTGACCTTTATGGTCAGCCTCGGAACAGTCCTGGTGCTGGTGCGTGTGTCATTTCGCTCATGTATTACAATGAGCCTGTAATGGGGCTCCAGTTCGCCTGGAAGCCGAATCTTACGCCCCCTTGGACCTAGCCGATTCTAACCAGTTCATGTTGTATCCTCCACCGCTATGTCCTTCTTTTAGAGAGGACCTGTTTCAGGTGGGCAAGGACAAGCCAAGGGCAAGAGAGGCTGCATGGAGTGAACAGGGGATTGTGGGGCTGGGCAGGGTCGGGGGGTCTGGGTTTTTATTCCAAGGGTGTTGGGAATCCAGTGGAGGTTTTTAAGCAGGAACTGACATGCCTAGAGACCTGAAGAGGATGGGACCACTCACAGACGAGGGGAGGGAGAGAAGCAGGTGACAGGGAGGAGGCAGTGAGCCTCGGAGGGGCACATCACTCTGAAGGCAGCCAGCGCGTAGCAGGAAACATGCCCACAGCTGTAGAAGCCAGGCATAGCATTGAGTCGCATGTGAATCCCCATCTCTGTATGAATCTGTGCTTTTCTTCTGCCTCACTCTGCAACTTAATCACACCCAGCCCCACCCCCTGCTGCCCCCAGGTCTCTGCTTATTCTCCTCCCTCACTTGGGATGTCCTCAGGTATTTTCTGAGCACCTCCCCCAGGCTAGGTGCTGTTCTGGGCACCAGGAATGGAAGGATGAACTCGCTGGTCCTCACCTTCCTCCCGTATGTCGGCCAGTGAAACCTCATCCAAGCATCAAGCCTGTCTCAGATCCCACCTTCTCCGATCAGGGAGTCGGACAGACCTGGGTTGGGATAATGCTTGAGATGGGCTGGACCCACTCAAAGTGTGGCAAGCCCCAGAGGGATTTCCAAGTAACTGAACTGTGTCCTGGAGGCAAAGCTCATTTTTAAAATGGAATTCTGGAGCATTTTGTGCTTTATTTCATAGACATTCTTGATTGATACCTACCACTAAAACTGGGCCTGATGTTCTTTCAAGAAAAGAACCGTAGGAGATAACCCAATACCACTGCATTTATGCACCCTTCTTCCCACTTTTATTCAAAATGATACTACAATGCAAGAGGGAAGAGATATGGGGAGATATGTATATGCATAACTGATTCACTTGGTTATAAAGCAGAAACTAACACACCATTGTAAAGCAATTATACTCCAATAAAGATGTTTTAAAAAAATGATACTACAGTAATGGAGTAGTTATCTATTGCTGCATAACAAGTTACCCCAAAATGTAATGGATAAATCCCCAACTAATATTTATGATCTCACCCAGTATCTGTAGTTCAGGAATTTGAGAGGGGGGTGACTTAGTTCTCATGAGTTGCAGTCAAGATGTCGGCTGGGACATAAGTCATGTCATCTAAAGCCTCGGGGGGAGCCGGAGGATCCCCCTTCAGAATGGCTGCTCATGTGGCTATTGGCTGCAGGCCTTAGTCCCTCAGCACACATGCTTCTCTCTAGGGCTGCTTGAGTGTCCTCACAACACAGCAGTTGGCTTCCCCCAGAGTGAGTGATTGGAGAGAGAGCAAAGAGGAGGCCACAGTGTCTTTTATGACCCAGCCTGAGAGGAAACAGTCCGTCATTTCCACAGTATCATATTGGTGACACATGGCAGCCCTATTCACGGTGGCAGGGGCTACACAGGGCATGAATTCTAGGTGGTAGGGATCATTGGGGCCATTTTGGAAGCTGGCTGCCGAGAAAAATCATAGGCGCCATGGAACAAACATAATTTAGCCACTTTGTGTTTTGGGGCATACCGTCTCATTTGACGCTTACAATAACTCTGTGTAGGACAGACAGTGGGAGGTGAAATAGCTTGTCCAAGACCACCAAGCTAATAAGTGGTAGAGAGGGGTCCAAACTCAGAGGACTGAGAAACCAACCACCCACCCCATCAATAGTGTCCAGCAGTGCCCTCTGCCACACGCCCGTGTCCTGGCCTCTGGAGAAGAATTCCTGGACCTTCCCTGTGCTGGGCCTTTGTTCCCCAGGCCCATGGTGTGGCCTCTCCTTCCAGCTTTGCCTGGCCTGTGCCCACAAGAGGCCCCCAAAGGCTTCTCCTCTCGCTGGTGCTGACTGCCCCTCATTCTCACTGAAGCCTCAAACCCTGTTCCGTGGACTTTGCTCTCATTCCCATTCCTGCTCTGGGACCCTTGGAAAAAGCCTCCCCAGTTCTAAGCGGGCACCGGTGGTGGCCCGGGCTTGGAAGGTCTTGTCCGAACGTTGGCTGACAGCCATGGTGTTGCCAATAATCCTTCCTGCCTCTTTGACCTCCATGAGTCTTTTGTTTTGGTTTGTTTGGTTCTTTTACAGAGATGGTGTCATCTTTGCAAAGAGACGTGTTAGTAAAGGATGGTCAAGTTCAACAACTAAAACAGGAGGTGAATCAACTGAAAAGTGAGAACAAAGAAAAGGATCACCAGCTCGAAGCCCTCAGCTCCAGAGCGAGGGTCAGGTCATCAGCAAATTGTAGCTGCGAAAAGCAGACACAGTGGAGTCACATGACACACGGTGGTGAGATGAGGCCAGTGCCCAAGGACACAGGGAGGGTAGCTGCTGGGCAGGTGGCCAACTTCTCTGAAGCCTTTCAAAGGACAGCGTGTATGTGGCTCAGAATAAGCATAATAGATTTTAAAATCCAGCAGACATTTTCTAACCCCTATTATAAATGAGTTTGTTTAATCCCAGCAACAAACCCACCTATGAGCATATACTGCCATTGCAAAGTTTAACATTAAACAGAATACGATCTCTCTGTGAGCACGGATGACCACACGGCTGCATCGTGGTCCCGGCACCACTGGTTCTCATAACTGTCTTCAAAGCAGAACGTCTGAAGATCCAGATGCAAACACGCAGACGCTCATTTCTTCCTTAGACTTTAGTGTGTAGAATGTCTCTATGGAAGATGAACGTGGTAGGCAAGCAAAGAGCTTTTTACATGTAACTTTGACTATTTGCAAATCTTGCCTTCAATGCCAACTTTAGAATCCTGCCCCTATAGGATAAGATTTCTCAGTATTTGCATGATGTGCCTGTTTCTGTGAGTCAAGGTAAAACCTCAAAGCTTTCATCTCAGGTGGCAACTCAGAGATTCCCAGAGGCTACCCGATAGCTAGGTCTGCATGGGGGTGGGGTGAGAACAGATCTTGAGGTTCCAAGGAAAAGGCACAATAAGTAATACCTGGTACGTAGTACCATACCCAGTTTGGAGCTGGTGAAAGGCACTGCATGAGCTTTGGGATCAGACAGACCAGGGTCCAATCCCAGAGCTTTCTTTTATTGTAACTTATTTGGCCTCCATTTCCCCATCTGTGAAATGGGGATGACAAAATCATTTTGCGAGAAGTGGGAGGCTGGTTTTCGTTGTGCTCTTCTGCCTCTGCCTGAGGTCGGCTGCCTGGCCAAGCCCTCTGCATTCGTTTCTCCCAAGCAGAGTGTCTTCCCAGGCATGTGCTACAGCTGTTTAATGTGGTGTGTGTGTGTGTGTGTTAGTGATGGGAAGGGGATGCAGAGCTGGTGCTAAGTAGAAGGAGTCTGCAAAGACAGCACCTGCTTGGCTCTTCTACCTCCTGAAATGCATTTGAATGATTTATGTCCCCATTTCCCCTTCCTCGTTGACCTTGGAATGAGGTCCCTTCTCCTCTAGACTGTGCTGGCCAATAGCACAAGGGTTCGTCACCACCAAGGGTACTGCTCTTGTGAACATTTGAGATGCCTTTTTTTTAATGACATACATCATGTGTGTTAATTTTAGAAAAATAAGTAGATGACATTGAGAAGAAAAATTAAAAAGAGAGGAGAGGAAATGCTACCTTGAGAAATCAGTGTTAATATGTTCATGTCTGTTTTTCCAGTCTTGTTTCTATATATTGCCTAGAAATCAATCAATCAATCATTTTATAGTTAATTTATACTATGCACATTTTTTAAATTTTTAAATACTTATTATTTTTCCATTCTAATAAATCAACGCTCTTATCATTCGTCTTAAAAGCTACATACTTTCTCCTGGATGTACCCAGTGTTATAAGTGGTCTGCTGTTCTAAACAACACTTGGGTTGTTTCCTCTTTTTTTTTTTTTCTTCCACTGTTACTGACAATTCTGTGAAGAGCATCCTTGAAACTACAGATTTACTTATTTCTCTAGTCATTGTCCTTAAGGTACATTCCTAAAGTGGGAATTGCTGGGTCAAAAGAAGGCACATCCATCCTTATGCCGTTAATGCCTGTTGCCAAGCCGCCCTCGGGCAAGACAGCTCCTTTTACCCCTCCACACCAGTCGGGGCAGTTGTGTCTTTGAGATGCAACCTGCACAAAAGCCCTAAGATGGACCCCAGCTCACTGGCTCGGCCCCCTCCACCCTCACCAGTCACAGCGTGAAAACATCCCAATTCCTGCACCCTAAGTACCCAGAGTCTACAAAGCTGGATTTCCCCTGCAGTGAAGTTTGCTGGCTTTTGAAGAGGAATTTAGACGCTCTATTCCTCAGAACTCATGAGAGGCATGAACTGGGAACGACTGCAGGATCCCGTGCTCCCATCACACAAATGGTCTCGCCTCTCAGAATTCAGAGGTGTGATTGGGTTATACAGCAGGAAACACTCCTGGGCGTGAACACAGGTACTTGGGACCCCCAGCCAAGCCCCCGTGGCCTTGTCCTTTTTCTCCACAGTGCTCAGTGCTAAAAGAAGAGTTACAGAAGGAAGATGCCCAGAAGGAGAAGTGGGAAGCCCAAGAGAAAGAGTTAAAACTCTGCAAAACCGTGCGTTGAACCTCCTGACCCCTAGGTGTCCACTGAAAGCCTAGATTGTGGTCTTGAGGGTTTTGGAGTGGTTCCTTGGCCCATTAGCTAGCAGAAGCTCTGGGGCTTTCTGGGTGTTTGTCTGTTAATGTAGTCTCCTAATTCTTTGATTTGCTGGCCTCAAAGAGATGGGTGAAAAGACCATGGAAAACACACTCTCCCCAGATTTTCTGGGCAGTTGGCTCAAGGCCCCTCATCAGGTTTCCCCTGGGGAAAGGGATGGGAGGTGGCCACCATATGCTGCTGGAAATTCACTGTGGTCCCTACCCCTGGACTTGTGATGCCCAGACTTTCATGATCCACTGTCACAAGTTTTATCACAGCCCTGAGCACTGCTATTAACACAACTCTTCTTGAAGTATTTTTACTTAAATACATTCAATTTTACAACAATTCATAAAAACAAAATAAAAAGCAAATGTATCACTGGCCTTCTATGGAAGGTGAACATAAAAATCAATACAATGAAAAAATGACCACTCAATGTAAATGTTCACCCCCTGTACCGGCCCGAACCCTCGTGCACATCACCAGGCATACGTTTTCCATCCGTTGGGAAGGACGGTGCCTGGGACGGGGGCAGGAGACGTGTGTTCTTCTCTCTGTCAGGAGCACACTTCTCTGCCTCAAATGAGAAAAAAGAAAAATGTCATTGTTCTTTTCTTCCAAACTGTGCCCATTGTGTCTTCCAAACAGCCCTTATTTAGATTGAACACAAAAATATACCCCAAGGAAAGAGATTCTAATGAGTGGATAGGTATCTTGTACTGTTTAATCCAGGATCCATGCTGATCTTCAAAAGAAACTCAAATTTTCCCTCACCCAGCCCTTTCATTGCATCCGTTGAAAGAAAGTCTACTTTGCCTCAAAGATGTGGAATTGTCCCCCAAGGGAAAGAATGAAGCGAATCTCAGACTAGGTTTCTGCCTTAATGAACCGGATGAAATGAGTTGTGAAGTTGACTTCCCTGTTGTTGGAACTCTTTCAGCAAATCCGTGACATGGAAAAAGAAATGAGGAAGCTCAGGGTGGAGCTGAAAAGGAGCAGTACCGAGCAGAGCCTGATCTCTATGACGCTGCGGGAAAAGAGCAAGGTATGGCAGGGACAGGTCGGCCTGGGAACCACTCTGGGGCAAGCACTCCACCTGCATCATCTCTGTTCATCCTCACAATGACCCCATGCGGTCTATACTGGTATTAACCCCACTTTACAGTTGGGGAAACTGAGGCTCACAGAGGTGAAGGAAGTTATCCAAGTTCACTTGCATAAAATAGTTGTGGCAGAACTTGAATCCAGGTCTGCCTGACTCCAAAGCTCCTGTGTGTAACCACAACCCTAGACTGCCTTCAGATCTTAATTGTGAAATTATCTAAGAAAGAATTGATCCATTAAATCAAGTTTGCCAATGATGTTGTTCTAACTTAAATTCTCATATTGATTTTTTTTGTCTTTTTGTTCCATCATTGAGAATGTTTTTAAAAATCTCAACATGTTTGTAATTTGTGTGTTTCTTCTTTTAATATGAACGATGTTTGCTTTATATATTTTGAGGCTGTGTTACTAGGTGCATATAAATTTAGAATCCTAATACTTCCTGTAGAGCAAAACTTTAGATCATCATGAGATGTCCCTTTTCATCTCTAGTAGTGTTTCTCCCTTAACTTCTCCTTTGTCATTTAGCTTCATCACTGGCTTTCTGTTTGTTAGAGTTTTCATACCATATCTTTTTCATACGTTCTCTGTCAATTTTTGTCTTAAGGTTTGGACATATGCCTTCCAAATAGCGTATCATTTTTACAAAATCCAGTTTGACAATTTTGACTTTTAGTCCATTTATATCATGTAATGACTCGTGTCCTGGGGTTTAAATCTACCTTCTTGCTCAATACCAGATGTACCATCTGTGGTATGTTCCTTTTTCTCTCCTTTCTTGCCTCCTTCTGAGTGGATGGTTTTCTCTTATTCCACTTTCCCCCTCTATTAGCTTGGAAATATTTCACTTTTTTACTATTCTTTTAGTAATAGTAAGACAATAGCTTTCATCCTTGACTCACCAAAATCACACATTAATTAAGTTTTTCACTCTTCTACTATTCTCTTAGTAGTCATCCTGAAGACTACAAAATGCATTCTTTTTTTTTTTTTTTGTGGTACACGGGCCTCTCACTGTTGTGGCCTCTCCCGTAGTGGAGCACAGGCTCCGGATGCACAGGCTCAGCGGCCATGGCTCACGGGCCCAGCCGCTCCGTGGCATGTGGGATCCTCCCGCACCGGAATACGAACCCATGTCCCCTGCATCGGCAGGCGGACTCTCAACCACTGCGCCACCAGGGAAGCCCTGCATTCTTAACTTACCAAGAGGCAATAGTAGTTGATAATTATGCCCTTCTCCTTGACAGTGCAATGAGTTTCAAACACCTTAACTTCACTTACCCCCTCCAGATTTATAAGCCATTGCTGTCATTTTCTAAACTCCTCTTGATAGTTAAAACCCCACCAGACATTATTAGTGTTTTTATATAGTCAGTATCATATCCCCACATTACCCTTACTGTTGTTTATCTTTTCTGCATCTCTGATCACCCACCTGGGTTCATTTTTCTTGTGTCTGAAGAATACCCTTTAATGTTTTCCCTCATTGTGGCTCTGCTGATGACAAATTCTCAGATGTGCCTGTGTGTCTGTCTGGAGATGTATATTTAACCCTCATTCTTAAAACACATTTGACTGCGTATTGAATTCTACAAAGGCAATTCTTTTCTTTCAGCACATTAGATACAGCATTAGATATGTCACTATTGTCTTGTGGCTCCTATTATTTCTATTTAGAAGTCATCTGTAAGCCTAACTGTTGTACCTTTGCATAATCTGTCTTTTTCTCCGGTTGCTTTTAAGATTGTCTTTTCCCTTGATTTCCAGCAGTTTTATTATGGTTTATCTAGGTGTGGATTCAGTTTTATTTACCTCGTTCAGAGTTCGTAGGGGCTTCTTGAATCCCTGGTTTGGTGTTTTGCCTTACTTCAGGCGCTTGGGCTCTGTACCACACAGGCAGTGGGGAGCTACTAAGGCTTCTGAACAAGTGACTGATGCAATGACATTCGTGGACAGTAATCAGGGTGAAAATGATAGTTACAATTTCTCACGTACTAGGCGTTCCCTTGAACATTTCATCTCTTCATCTTCACAACAGCGCTGTGATCTAGAAATCATCCTCTCCATTTTACAGATGAGAAAGTCAAGGCTACTAGTTACTAGTAAAGTAACTAGCCCAATGGCACAGTCGGTTTTGTCTGACTCCAGGTTCGTCTGACTTCAGTGACGCTGGCGTAGCAAACAGCCACATGCTACTGTTTACACTGAAATTAATGAAAATTAACTAAAATTTTTAGTTCAGTTCCTCCGTCACACCAGCCCCATTTTGAGTGCTCAATCCCCAGATGTGGCTGGTGGCTGCCGTATTAGACAACACAGGCTCGCTCAGAGTACCTGTACCGCTGCAGAAAGTTCTGTTGGACAGAGCTGCCTTATAGCTGTGTAACTCTCACAGTACCGTTAAGATAGCACTGGAAGAAACTAAACTCGAGGCGAGGAGGCCAGTTGTCACAGTCCAGCTTGCATGTGAGAGGGGTTGGTGGACAGGCGTGAGACCCCCGAGTGTGAGACAGGGAGCAGGGCGGACGCTGAGGGTGACTCTGAGGCTTGGGGACGGGAACGGGGGCTGTTCATGCAGAACACAAACAGGGGCAGAGTCCAAGGCTGGACTTGGCTTTTGCAGCACATGAAAAAGGCTGCTGACATAGAAGTCAGAGCATGTTTAGACCTGGGAGAAAACTAAGGCCCAGAGAGCTTAGATGACTTTTCCAAGGTAACGGAGCTGGGTAGAGGCTCTTCCACTGGACCACACTACTCAGAAGAAAGCTCTTAAGGGCTTTTCTGGGTCTTTTATTACATCCCTGTGATCCCCCTCTTCAGATCCCTAAAAAAACAGCCTGTGAATTTGTTTCAGCACAAAAACTTTCCATTTATTTACGAGAGTTTGCCTCATTTCCTGTTAGTGCCAGGGCCCAGGGCTCAGCAGGTGCATCCAAGAATTGAGCAGCTGCGAGGCCTACACTGGCCAGCCAAGGGTAGCGTGGAGCTCGCCCAAGCTTACCGTGCGTTGACTGTTACCCAAGCAAGGGGGGAAGAGTAGGCAAGCTTCTCCACTTTAAATGCCTTCGTTTGCAGGCTGCAATTCTTAATAGACATTGCTTTGGCAAGCCTCCAGAGAGGTTACCCCAGTGAGTGTGCTCAAAGTGGTGACGACAAACAGTTATGAAAATAAACCCAATCATAACATTTCCAAGTACCCATCACGAGTTATTAGAACGAGACTGTACGGCGGACATTCCCGTCCACCTTTCATAGGTTACAACAGTACTTAACACTCTCACAGAGCCCTTAAGCACTATTCCAAACATCGAATCCCCACAATAACTCTATGCAGTGATACTAGTATCATCATCCCCATTTGACAGATGACGACACTGAGTCACGGAGCAGTGAAATAACTTTCCGAGTGTCGTACGGCTTGTTAGGGACCGAGCTGGGATGGGAGTGTGCGGTAGAACATAGTTGAGCCCCGGGTGCAGAGCTCGGCCCTTTCCAGTAGGGGGCAACTCCCTGTGAGTTTGCCTCCACCCTGTGCATGCCTGTGACCCCTGCTGCTGGGCTGCAGCTGTCCCTACCCCTCAGGGGCTCCCCCACTGCCATTAGCCCCCCCAGAAGAGTTTCCCCAGAGGGCATGATGATCACATTAGCAGCAAGCCCACGCTTTCATTATCCTTTCAGGTGGAAGAGAAGCTTCGGGAGGATTCCAGAAGGAAATTGCTTCAGCTGCAAGAAATGAGGAACAGAGAAAACCTCATTAAAGCCAATTTGGAAAGGGCAGTAGGTCAGGTAGGCGTGCTGCAGAGCCCCTTCACGGGCCCGTGCTCTCCACGGAATCCCGCACCCAAGCGGCCGGCAGGGATGAAAGAGGAGGAAGACGGCCTGCCTTAGTTCACCCGCTTATTTTCTATACGAAGAAGTGTCTAGAAAGAACTAGAGCTGAGATTCTATCTAGATCTAGAGCCTGAGCTCTTAACCTCGATGCTCTACTACTTCGCTATTAGTTACTAAGCTAAGCATCATTTTTCTGTGTTTTGAAGAAAGTTGCGTGAACCTTTGTCCCGCCCCCAAAGGTAGTGGAAATGACTCCTGCGTTAGTCCTGTCCCCCATCAGCTGCAGTTCCCCTTCCCCTCATTTCAGATGAAGATTAACAGTTCTCGGGAAACTCAGCAGTATTTGCTGCAAGAAGAGTTACGGCAGCATCTGGCAGAGAAGGAGAAGCTGACCGAGGAAAGGCTACAGCAAGAGGAGAAGCTGAAAGCCAGAGTCAAGTGGCTAATGGGAGAGAAATCGGTAAGGTGGTCCCCGTCCTTCTCTTTACTACTGGAAACTGATGAAATGGGCTTTCCTATGAGAAACAGAGGGCATGTACTTAGATGGAGAAATCTCAGCAACTCCTTGTTGGGAGCTAAATTAATTAAAGAGGGTGAATGATGTAGGAGGAATTAACATGAAGCTTGAATCCTAAAACTCAGAGATCAACTTGAAGATCAACTTGAAGAGGCAAGGTTATTGAAATGTCTAGAAATGGTACTTTGTTTATATACCGCAGCTGATTTTATTGATACAAATCCCAGTCGTTACTGCGGGTCCTGGTTTGTGTCTCAGTGAGTGCAAGACCAACCAATAGTATTTCAGTCTTTTGCTTTCTCTTCCTGCATATCAGGGGAAACACATGGCCAAAACGGCTACTTACTTTTCCAGAAACCAGCCAATTAGAGGATACTTTACAGTGGCACCTCTCAACTCAAAGGTGTCCACGGATCATATGGGGATGTTGTTGAAATGCAGATTGTGACTCAGCAGGTCTCGGGTGGGGGGAGCCTGGGATTCTGCATTTCTGAACAGCTCCCAGCTGGTACCGATAGCACAGCTCTGCAGACTACATTTTCAGCCACAAAGTCTTAGAAGAAGGTTTTCCCCAAGTTGGCCGATAAGAACCACCTGGGGCTTCCCTGGTGGCGCAGTGGTTGACAGTCTGCCTGCCGATACAGGGGACACGGGTTCGTGCCCTGGTCTGGGAAGATCCCACATGCCACGGAGCGGCTGGGCCTGTGAGCCATGGCCACTGAGCCTGCACGTCCGGAGCCTGTGCTCTGCAACGGGAGAGGCCACAACACTGAGAGGCCCGTGTACCGCAAAAAAAAAAAGGGAGGGGGAGGGGGCTTTTTTAAGGATATAGGGGTGAGTGCCTCATAAAAACTGGGAGCTGAAAGAGAGCCTGGCCTCGAAATAGAACTGGTAAGCCATCAGATCTTAGGCATCATCTCTTTTACACACACACAAGCATGCGCACACGCACACACAGGCCGTATCTCCTCTCTGTGTCTCTGTGTGCCTCCCCTGATCTCTGCTCTCTCCAGTCATGTGACAGGAAGGAATGACCTCATGGTCCCCCAGTTCAAAGGACCAGCCCAGGAAGCAAGTAGCATCTTAGAGCCCATAACCCCAAATCCTGGGAGTGACCATCTTAAAAGCCCAGCCCGTGCCAAGTGCCCGATCAGCTATGACCAGGGACAGAGTCACACACATGGCTGCCTGGATCCAGGAGTAGTGCTCAGAAAAGGGTTAGACAGACCCCCTAGAGTATGCTGCATTTTACCCTCCTAAGACATCAGAGACATAAGGCATTCAGTTCAGTAACAGCTTTTCGAGAGAAAGTCCATCCCAATGAAATTGCCTATCATCAGAAACTCCTGGTTCAAAAAAAGATGCAAATGTAAGAAGAAAACGTTATCTGTGTATCTGGAAGAGTGTACACCAAAATGTGAATAAGGTTACCTGTGGGTAGTGTGATAATGGTGGATCATTTTACCTTCGTTTTGCTCACATCTATGTGTGTATATAAATATTTTTTACAACAAAGATTTTATTTTGAGTAAAAAAAAATGCCATTTGAGAAATATTTGGGGATCTCCCTACAATTATAGAGTTTGGGCATTTGTTGCTCTTGCTTGTTGTAGGTTGGAGCCAGAAAAGGCACCCCAAAGATGGACCAAGGAAGGGAGATGCTGAAGAGAGAAATGTCCAGCAAATCCAGCCAGAGCCTTCTGTTTTCTAAACCTGGTGGAAGGAACTAGAAACGTCGCCCCGCTGGGCCTCGCGTGATCCTCCGTGAGTCAGTGTAACTCTTCTGCGTCCAACTACTAAGATGCTTTTTTAGGACATTAAAGGTTGCTACCCTAGTATGTTGCTTCCTAGACTGGTATTTTGCACAATACTGTATTTTGGAGTGTGTGAGGAGAGGGCTTCTTTTCACAGATATTATGAATGTAAACATACACAGGCATATGAAGAATAAGTTTGAAATTCAGACTCCTAGGCCTGGTAGATGCAATTATGTGTTTGGGTAGTGACAAACCCAAATGTCACACCTCCAAGGAGCTCTGAGAAGCCCGCAGTTGAGAAAACCCAGGGCGTGTACTGGGGCCACAGGACAGAATGGGCTGTTGGGGCCATGGTATACTGCATTTATATCTGAATTTATTATAATAAATGTGAACAGCAACCAGTTTTATCGCTTCCATAACAGTGAGTCATGTTTATATGGCGCTCTGCGGTGTTCAAAACACTTCTCGTCTAATCCTCTCTCAAGCCCTGGGAGGTAAATAGCATTATGTTCCTCATTTTACAAATGAGGAAGCTGAGGCCCAGGGAGGTTAAATGGCCCATCTAAAGTCACACAGCTAGTAAATTCAAGAATTGGGTCTGGAACCCAGGTTTCTAACTCCATCTCACGCTGTCCATTCTGCCGCACCAAGACAGCCCAGTAGGTCAAGTCACAGGCCATCAGGACAGACCAAGTACCCAGTCATCAAAGAACACACACTGCCCAGGTGGACACACCCCTTTCCCGTGGTGTTTGAAGAGACCCTCATTTTTGCCTTCTCTCCAGCCATCTGTTCTCTCCCTGCCTTTCTTGTATGGCCAGAGACCACCAAACAAAACAGGAGGAAGAGCCAGAAGCCATGAATATCATTTATTTTTTATTTTTAAAAAGGCACAATAAAAGTATGTTGATATTTTAAAACCAAATGCATTCTTTATACTGATTAAAACTAGAAGGAAATGGGAAAAATGATTTGCATGATCTTCCACTGAAGGTACTTCTTACACAGTGAGAAGGGTGAGCATCACCTGACCTTAAAAATAATCTTGAAAATCCCAGCAGTTTTCCATAAAGAACATATTACTTATACTGTACCATATCCCCAAAATCCAAAACAGCAATCTCCAGCACCAGAAAAGATCACTTGGTCAGGCAGTAGTTAAGTAGCTGGCTCATGTTTGGAAGCCAAATTGTGTGGGAAAAAAAAATACTTTGGTTGAATACAAATATTTGAATTTGCATAAGTTAAATGTAATGCCTATGTGACTCCACTGTATTTGAGGTCTTTCAAAGGACGTGTTAATCTTTATCATATCAACATTGCAACCCACAATGGCAATGTCCTTTCTTCACTCCTTGAACTAGATGGTTCTTTAGGTGTCTCCTCAGCCACACACCCCTTTCTCTGAGAATGCACATTCCCCAACCAGGTTTACCCTACCTACTGCTGCTCTCTTGGCCACACCTGACTGGCTGATCAGTAGATAGTCTACCCAAGCCAGACCAATCAGGTTTCTCTTCTAACCCAAGCTGGGCCAATCAGCACCTGTGCCCTTGATATTTGGAAGTGGGACACGGAGTTACCACATGGGTCATTAATGGTCCGGAGCTGAAAGTCTTGATGCAGTTCCCAGCTGGGGTGGCCATTTCTCCCACTGTGTTTGGAGAAACAAAGCCAGTCTTAGAAAGAGATGGCCAGGATAGATAAGCAACAGGTAGAGACAAGAAACCAAGCCCCAGGGAATTCCCTGGCCGTCCACCCTGTGCTTTCACTGCCAAGGGCCCGGACTCAATCCCTGATCAGGGAGCTAGGATCCCATAAGCCACACCGTGTGGCAAAAAAAAAAAAAAAAAAAAAAAGAAGAAACCAAGATGACCCCCAGTGAGACAGTGCAGCAGACACTACAAGCCCCTTAGTCATTGCCTCCCTCTACTGTATAAGCAGCACGCGAAATGCCCTCATTTCCCAGCCTCCCTTGCAGCTAGACCTGGCTGTGTTGTTCAGTTCTGGCCAGTGACATGCAGGTGAAGGCCCTGGGCAGGGCTTCCCTTCTGGAATTAAAGGCAAGGCTTTGCTAGGAGAAAGTTTTTCTCTTTGTCCCTTTGCCTTGTCTCCTTTTCCTCTCCTGGAGCTCAGACTTGGAGCTGGAGCAGCCATGTTGGGGATCACCAGGTAACAAGCAAGAGACCAAAGCCCACCTCAAAGGACAGTGGAGTGGAGAGACATGAAAAGCCTGGGTGGGAGCCTAGTGGCATCACTGTGCTCTGCACTGTACCTGAACTGCCTACCTCTGTACATCCTGTTGTAAAAATAAATAAATCCTATCAGTTTAAGCCACTGTGGTCAGATGTACCTCTTTGTGCTGTGGAGCCAACCACTCAAAAGTTAGTGACTTAAAATGGCGACTATTAGTTCTCATGATTCCAGGCACCAATCTGGCCACTTGTACTGGTCTGGCTGGTTTGGCTGGGGCTAGTTTAGGGTGGCTTCATACATGCCTGCCTGGTCATTGCCAGGCAAGCTGGGTTAGGACAGTGGTTCTCAACTGGGGGCATTTTGCCACCCAGGGGGCATTTGGCAATGTCTGGACACACTTTGGTTGTTAAACTGGGGTGGGGGTGATACTATCATCTCGGGGTAGAGGCCAGGGATGCTGCTAAACATCCTGCAGTGCACAGAACAGCTGCCCACAACCAAGACTTATTTGATCCAATATGTCAATAGTACCGAGAATGAGAAACCCTGGTCTAGAAAGGCCTCATCTGGGACGTCTGATTCTGCCTGGTGTGGTCCCTCATCACCCAGCAGGCCAGACCAGGCCACGTGTGGTGGGTACAGGTTTCCAAGAGCAACAGGAGAGAGAAAGCCCCAAAGCACACTTTTCAAGTCTCCACCTGCCATGTGTTTGCCAACATCTCATCAGACAAAGCAAGCCACATGGCTAGAGTTCATTTGGGAGGGGCTCCAAATTTTTACCATCTACCCACATCCAGGTTTCTGTTATTTAAAGCTGAAGGCAGCGCGCACCCAGAGCGTTAACGGGCGGGGGCGGGGGTGTGGAGTTGGGAGGTCAACTGGGCCTCCTGGTAGCCTCCCTGAGTTCAACCAATCCAGTGAGGAGAAGCCGTGGGCGGGGCGAGCTCCGCTGCCAGAGAGGCGTGAAAAATTTCCCAAGGCAGAGCGAAAACCTTTCCTGAGCGACTGAGCATGCCCGCTGGTGAAAGGTCCAGCCCAGCTTTCACCACATCCCAGACTCCAGAGGGACTTTTCTGAAACCCAGAGAATTGACCATGTCCTCAAACAGCTTAAAAATCTTCCATGGCTCCCCCATGCCTCCTCAGGATAAAAAGATCACACTTCAGTGGGTTTTTTATGCTTCATCCTCAACCAATTTCTTCAGCCACGTCTCCCACTACTTTTGCAAGAACTCTTTTGCTCCACGGATGTTGAAAACTTGCAGCTTCTCATACATACCATGTTCTCTGTGCACACAGGTTCACCTACCTGCGATTCTCTGCCCAGGCCCTCTCTACCAGGATATTGCATCTGTGCTTTCTAGGTCTCTGAAGACAGTCATGCTTCATCCCTCTGGCATAGCTCTTGTTTTGTTTTTTTTTTTTTTTGCATCTTTGTTGGAGTGTAGTTGCTTTACAAAGGTGTGTCGGTTTCTGCATTGTGGCAGGGTGAATCAGTTATGCATGTGCATGTGTTCCCATGTCTCTTCCCTCTTGCGTCTCCCTCCCTCCCGCCCTCCCGGTCCCACCCCTCTAGGTGGTCGCGGGGCGCCGAGCTGATCTCCCTGTGCTGTGCGGCTGCTTCCCACTAGCTAGCTATTTTATGTTTGCTGGTGTATATGTGTCCATGGCATAGCTCTTCTTATTCTGTGTTGTGAATATACTCTATGTGCTCCATGTCTTATCTTCACTAGAATGTGAGCTACTTGAGGGCAGGGGTCTTGGCATATTTTATACCTGTATGGAACTCTAAGACCTACCAGGTTGCCTGGCACAGGATAGATACTCAATAATTGCTTATTGAATAAATGAATGGATTATGAGCTCCATGAAGGAAAAAAAAAAAAAAGCTGAAGGCATTCCAACTGATGCAGAAAGTTGCCCTGATTCCTGATGACTCTGGTTCCTGGTTTCTTTCCTTGGAAAGGCCCATTCCAGTGCCTGCCCTTGGGTTCCACTAGGACTTTTTGTATCACTCAAGATTCTCTGGTTGCAACCAACAGAAATCTCCTGTGGCTAACTTAAACAGAAAAGGAGTTTACTGAAAGGAAATGCGGAAGGTTAGAGAATCAAAGGGCAAGCAAAGCTGAGGAGTCTGGACAGGCAGGAGCCATCTTTTCTTCCCCGTAGATGTCCCCTTTTTTGCTTCAGCCGGTTTGAGTTTCTGTTATTTGCAACCAAAATGGCATTTACTAAGACGCTCTGCACAGCCCCAACTGGTAGCTCTGAGAAGCTACCAGCGACCTTTCTTTCCCCTGACGTTGTAACCAAGGGACAGCAAGGTACCTGCAGTTCCCCCCCAGAACTCCCAATCTTCTGATCCCCCAAGAAGCTAAGCCAAACAACTTCCTTCCACCCTTGCCAGTGGGGGCCCATTTGGATTCGTGACTTTGCAGATAAGGTGCCCTTCTCCAGCAACTTGGCAGAGCCAGCAGTGCCTGCTGTTGTGGAAACCGGGGTCATGAAGTGTCTACGGAAGAAAACAGCTTCCCCTGGATCCGTGTTGCAAAGTGTGTTCCTGGTAAGTGGAGTGGTTTCCAATTTTTTAGGGTCTTAGGAATGAAAGCAATACACTAACGATGAGAGGAAACCCAAAATCTGCTAATGCATTTATTTTTTTTTATTATTATTTTTTTTAAAGTTATGGCTGCATTGGGTCTTCGTTGCTGCGCCCAGGCTTTCTCTAGTTGTGGCGAGCAGGGGTTACTCTTTGTTGTGTTGTGCGGGCTTCTCATTCCATGGCCTTCTCTTGTTGCGGAGCACAGGCTCTAGGCATGGAGGCTTCAGTAGTTGTGGCTCGCAGGCTCAAGAACGCAGGCTCAGTAGTTGTGGGGCACGGGCTTAGTTGCTCCGCGGCATGTGGGATCTTCCTGGACCAGGGCTCGAGCCTGTGTCCCCTGCATTGGCAGGCGGATTCTTAACCACTGCACCACCAGGGAAGCCCCTCATTTACTCTTAATGCTTCCCCCTGTTGAGGACAAACAGGAGGAAAAAAGAAAGGGCAGGGCTTCCTTGGTGGCGCAGTGGTTGAGAGTCTGCCTGCCAGTGCAGGGGACACGGGTTCGTGCTCCGGTCCGGGAGGATCCCACATGCCACCGAGCGGCTGGGCCCGTGAGCCATGGCTGCTGAGCCTGTGCGTCCAGAGCCTGTGCTCCGCAGCGGTAGAGGCCGCAACAGTGAGAGACCCACGTACCGAAAAGAAAAGAAAAAAAAAAAAGGGCAATAGCAAGGTTCCAAATGAGCTGAGAATTGACCTTCTAAAAGGGCTCTCAATCTGGCCTCTGGTAGATGTCTGTCGGGGTTTCTGCCCAGCCTAGACCCTCCTCAGGAGAGAAGACGTTTAGGGCTTACAGTGGGCTGACTGGTGGCCCCAAAGATCTCAGGCTCTAATCCCTGGGACCTGAGAATGTTACCTAACAAGGTAAAGTTTTGCAGATATAAGGATTTTGAGTTGAGACTATCCTCGCCCTAAGTGCCATCTGTAAGTGTACTTATAAGTGAGAGACAGGAGGAGATTATATACAAAGAAGAGGCGGAGGCAGTGACCACAGAGGCAGGACTAGAGTGCTGCACCTACAAGTCAAGGGATGCCAGCAGCTTCTGTGGTTAGAGTCTTCTGAACTCCTTGGCTTTTCAGCTCCTAGGCTGTAAGATTTGAATCCGCAAATGCCCCAAGGAGAAAAGCTGCACCAAATGTCAAGCTTGCATCTGTGTTTCCCTTCTCTCCAGAACTTGGCCCACATGTCTTGGTGTCTCTCTAACATTCAGATGCCAGCGAACAGATGTTTTCTTACTTTATCCAGGTTTTCTAAAATTTCTTTAGACTTCGCCTGATCTTATGTTATTATTGAACTACCATCTCAATTACCCCTAGGAAGAAAATTTACAATTTTTAGAGAAAATGGAACCCTGGTACAGTGTTGGTAGGAATGTAAACTGGCACAGCCACTGTGGAAAACAGTATGGAGGGTTCTCAGAAAACTAAAAATAGAACTACCATATGACCTCAAAACTCAACTCCTGGGTATAAATCTGAAAAAAACAAAAACACGTGTTTTCAAAAACATGTATTTGAAAAGATACATGCACCCCAATGTTCAGAGCATCATTATTTACAATTACCCAGATATGGAAGCAACCTAAGTGTCATCAAGAGATGAATGGATAGGGGCTTCCCTGGTGGCGCAGTGGTTGACAGTCCACCTGCCGATGCAGGGGACACGGGTTTGTGCCCCGGTCCAGGAAGATCCCACATGCTGCGGTGAGGCTGGGCCCGTGAGCCATGGCCGTTGAGCCTGTGCATCTGGAGCCTGTGCTCTGCAACGGGGGAGGCCACAACAGTGAGAGGCCCGTGTACCGCAAAAAAAAAAAAAAAAATTTAAAAGAGATGAATGGATCAAGAAGATGTGGTACATATAACCAATGGAATACTACTCAGCCTTAAAAAAGAACGAAATTTTGCCATTTGCAGCAACATGGGTGGACTTGGAGGGCATTGTGGTAAGTGAAATAAGTGAAACAAAAACAAATACTGTAGGATATCACCTATATATGGAATGTAAAAAATACAACAAACTACCGAATATACCAAAAAAGAAGGAGAGTCACAGATATAGAGAACAAACTAATGGTTGCCAGCGCGGAGGGGGAGGAGGGTACAATACAGGGTGGGGAGGTGAGAGATGTAAACTTCTGGGTGTACGATAGGCTCAAGGATGTATTGTACCACACAGGGAATATAGCCAATATTTTGTAATAACTGTAAATGTAAAGTAACCTTGAAAAAGTATATAAAAATTTTTTTAAAAGAAATCATATTGAAAATTGGAAACAATTTAAATGTCCATCAACAGGAAAATGCACATATAAATTATTGTATTTCCCTAGATAGGAATCCTACATAGCGAGAAAAAAAAGAAAAAGAAAAAAGGGATGCCAGCAGCCACCAGAGCTGGAAGAGGCAAGGGATGGACTCCTCCCTAGAGCATCCAAGGGAGTTTGGTCCTTCTGAAAAACCTTGATTGCAGCCCAGCTGATGCTGATTTGGGGCTTCCAGCCCCCAGACCCATGAGAGAATACGTTTGTTGTTTTAGGCCACTAAGCTTGTGGGAATTCATCACTGTGTTTAGCAAACCAACACGGGGCTCAATCTTCAACTCATTAGAGACCAGCCCCCCACTTTGATCTGAACACTTCTGGACTCTTCCTATACGGTAGGAGTGCTGTGGGAATTGCACAAAGGACCTTAGTTGTTTTGTATGTGTGGAAACAATCAAGTAGAAAATTATTCACGTTGTTCAGAGAATAGCTCATGGATGTTTAGTACGTAAAATATGGAGCATGGATGCACCTCCGTCTAAAAGGAAGGCAGGGAGAATGTTAGCTGGGAATGGTAGCAATAGGCTGGAGCCCTGAAGACAAGGAAGCCCTAGGAAGACAAGGAAGTTATCTGTAAGAGTAAATTAAAACCAAAGCAGGAGGTCACTTTCACCTCAAAATTCCCGAAGGCACACTCGTCCTGCTTGTTCACTGGTTCAGACTTCTCAGAGCTCTCTATCTTTTCACTACAGAAAAAGCTAAAAAGGTAAAAACCAGAAGACCCTGGCCCTTCCTTTCCTCTCCGCCGTGTTTTTGTTCTTAGACTAAATATAAGAAAGGCAGAGACGGGAGAAAAATCAAAAGCCACCCACCTCACCTGTTCTTGGGCCCTAACTGGCCCCAGGGCTATGAAAGAGCAAAGAAAATTCCCCCCAGCACTCTCACCCCACCCAAAAGGAGGAATCTCAGCAGCCATATTGGTGCCATGTGACCTCCACCCTCTCAAGTCACAGCTGATAGGTATGTGTTCACCTGACCAGGAGAACCAATCAGAAGCTGGGCTGTGCTAGGCTCATCTCTCCCAGGTCCTGGGTTGGGCAATGTGGTATCAGGGATTAAGGGGCCACAGGTGAGTGAAGCAGGGGACGTACCTCAGCACAGAGAGAAGCTGATTGCTGAAAGAGGCCGACATGAGGATGAGACCTCAGACATAGCTGTGTCCTGATGACTTTCTGGTCTTTGGTCCTGATGCCTTGGAAAGCCCAGCTGTACTTCTGCCCCTGGGTTCCACAAGAAATGCTGTGTCCTCCCAATAAATTCCCCTTTTAAGGTCGGATCCTAAATGTAGTCCATGTCCTTGAAGGCGCGCCCTGCCTTTGCATCATATCAGGCAGTGCTGGGCCCACAGTGGATACTCCACCTGGCCTCAATTTTGATTTTCACTTTTCTCAGACCAGTTACAGTTCTGAAAAGGGGAGCCACAAGCAGATGATTGAGATAAAGATCGTGTTGGAGCACAACTGTGACTGCAGTGCAGAGCGCTGCCTGGTGTGTGTGTGCAGCTAAGTCAGCTGCTTCCACCCACAGGTAAGTATGGAGCTCCACAGATATGTGCCAGGGTACTGTTCTGGGTTCTGGGGACAAAGCATGAAGCCCCGCTCTCCATGGGAAGGGTCCTTGCTTGAACAGTGTTTCCCAAAGTGGGTCCCGTGGCCTTGGGTGACCATGACCATGGTCATTGTGGACTGGCTACTTGCACTGGATCTAATCAACTTGAAAGCCACCAGGGAGCCACGTGCACAGAGAAAGCTGCTCTGCAAGAGGAGACTCGTGAAGCAGAGGTTCACGGAGAAAACAGTCCTTCAGAGAAAGAGGCAGTTCTGGGCTCTCCTTAGCCTGGCCTCACTCACTGTCCTATAGGATGCCCCAGGCTACTTTCAATAAAGTCCTATCTTATGCTTAAACGAGTTGCAGTGGGTTTCCGTTGCTTGATGCCCAATGTTCTGAGACGCCTTGGCTCTGGATGAACACGTGTGAGATGGGAAATCTAAACTAAACCCACAACTGTGGAGCAAAACTGAAAATGGGACACAGCTTTATCCCTGGAAATGGATGGATCAATCAAACCACAGGCCATAAATGGGCAGTACACGGAGAGCCCTTCTGAGGATTACTGGTCTCATTTGTTGCCTTAAGGGCCCTGGCCAGGCCCATTTAGCTCCTAGGACAAATTTATTTAAGTGTGGAGGTACAAAAGGACAGCCCCTGTTCTGTATGCAAGCGCAGAGGGCGAGAGATGGGCTTTCAACTGGGGAGGACTTTGTTTTAATCCAAGCACTGCTGCTTCCTAGAAGGATGATCGTGAGCAAATAATTGGATCCCTCTGAGCCTTCCTCTCTACACCAGCAAAATGGAGTTTCCTAATTTTTTTTTTTTTTTTTTTTTTTGTGGTACGCAGGCCTCTCACTGTTGTGGTCTCTCCCGTTGTGGAGCACAGGCTCCAGATGCACAGGTCCAGCAGCCATGGCTCATGGGCCCAGCCGCTCCGTGGCATGTGGGAACCTCCTGGACCGGGGCACGAACCCGCGTCCCCTGCATCGGCAGGCGGACTCCCAACCACTGCGCCACCAGGGAAGCCTTGGAGTTTCCTACTTTTGAGCACCTGAGGAAACCACAGGCAAAGTGCCAAAGCTACACCTGACACAGAGTGGAGGCGGGGGTGTGGGAGGGAGTTGCCACGTGGTGGCTGTGACTAGACCACAGTCTCCTGATGGAGAACTTGAAGATTCAAGCACTTCTCCAAGTGTGAGCCTCACACTCATTTCTGAAAACGTGTTTTGGGAAAATTCACCAGGCGCCACCAATAGTTTGCAAGGGATCTTCATATAAAGCCATCTCAGGAAAACGGCAGCAGGGCCACGTAGGTAAGACCAGTTGAGGCAGCCCTGGGGTCAGCCTTGCACAAGGCTTGGTTCCTCAAGGCACGTGATGGCAACTCTCATGACGTCCGTTTTGTTTGTTTTCAGTCTAACGCCGAGTTGTCTGTGTACTCAGAACTAAGTGGCTGGTACTAGGAAGCACGGCCCTCAGGATTTTAGCCACCCTCTTCCTGGTGAGTCCCCAAGCACATTTCCCAGGATTTTAATGGGAAAACGTCCCTGATGAGCTCCATTTGGGAATCTCCAAGTTAAACAGTCTATTCATTCAACACATTTTTATTGAGCACCTACTATGGGTCACATGCTAGGGATAATCTGCAAACAAATGGATCAAGTCCCTGCTGACACAGAGGGCACATCTTGGGTGGAGGGGGGACATAAAATAAACCAATAAATAAAAATATGATGCAATGTCAGAAAATGAGAAGTGCTGTGAAGACAAATGGGGCAGGGTAAAGGACAGATGAGAAGGGACCACAGATCTGGGTGATCAGGAAAAGTCTCGAGGG
This sequence comes from Mesoplodon mirus, assembly GCF_964341445.2. NCBI lineage: Eukaryota > Metazoa > Chordata > Mammalia > Artiodactyla > Ziphiidae > Mesoplodon > Mesoplodon mirus. Next base: position 91,228,417 of record NC_138983.1, on the reverse strand, counting down.
AAATCACATTGCAGAAAAGTGACGAGTGAGCCACATGGACACCTGGGTGCAGAGAATTCCGGAAAATCTCTCAAATGTTTGTGCACATTATGAATCTCCAAACAGATGCTGTATGACGTCACATTTCCCAAACCCATTTGGCCACAAAACTCTTTTTCCCCACAGAGCATCTTCCAGGGTCAGCTTTCACAGAACACCCTGCAGGGAATGGTGATGGAGCCAAATCTAATATTCTGCAGGGGGAGAAACGGGCCCAGAGCAGACAAGGATTGCCCATAGTCCTACAGCTCATTGATGAAGTCGTCCATCAGCTTTCTCGCTAGGTGGCGTTCAGATCGCAGATCACCAGTAAGGGCAAGCCACTAAGATGGCCCAGCAGCGCCTGGCAGTGGTGGTGGTGGGCAGCGGGGTAGAACCAAGTTCATGGGTGCAGGATGAGCCAGGCACAGGCGCCTGGAACCTCCAGCTCAGACCCCCCTGTGTCCACTCCCCGACAGGGAAGCGTGTGCCTCTGATGGGAAGCCTGCACCCCCTCATGACAGCCTCATGGCAGAGGGGTGGATGCTTTCCAAAGTTCCTGCCACCTGTGTGGGTGGTGGTTCGCAAGGCACCGTCAGACCATTCAGAAGCACCTTTCATGCTGAGCCGACAGGAGAAAGCCATTCCCCGGTTTCTTTGTAGCAATGCAGCTGGCCTAGGAAGCGATGTCCCAGAGTGCCTGAAGATGGGATGGTACGTGGCAGCGAGCCACAGCACATCAGGCTCAGATCCTCCAATAACTGAAGGAGAGTAGTGGTCAGGAAACCTGCTCTCCTTGGACATTGCGAAGCAAGCTGACCCAGAGAGGGAGGGAAAGATAGGGAAATACGAGCACACAATACACAGATGCAAATTTCTCCAGAAAAGCCACTAGAGAGAACATGTATACACGTGCACCAGACACCTTTAAAACGTAGCCCTGGCAACAGGAGTTTCCTTGGGACCAACCCGCCTGACTGCCATGTGTCTCATCAGACCCCTGGAACTCTGCACTTTCCAGGAAGGCAGTTAGGTGGATGAAATGCTGATACAAGCCAACCAGCTCCCAGATGCAACATGTGACAAAACGTTCTCAGCTTGCAGTGACACTGTTAAGGATTCAAGCCAACGCCAGAACTGAATGTTCTCACCTCAGATCAGTGGTTCTCAACCAGGATTGGGTTTGCCCCCCAGTGGACATTTGGCAAAGTCACAGTGGCTGGAGGGGGAGCTGCTGCTGGCATCTAGGAGAGCAGGGATTCTGCTAAACACCCACCAATGCATAGGACAGTCCCCACAACAAAGAACTGTTCTACCCCACAGTCAATGGGGCCGAGTTTGAAAAACGCTGCCCTGAACAAAGGAAAATCCATTCTCTTGGGCAGTGAGGATTCCCAGCAGAGAGCCTGGCCACCCGGTGTCAGTTCCATAAGAAAGAAGCAGGAAACAATCATCCTTGGAGACCAGTCTGAGTGTGGTACTTACCATTTTCCTTTAAAGAAACAGTCTTTTACAAAGACTGTTTTCCTATCCCTCCCCAGTCCAGAACTATAAATCAAATTCTCCATGGCATGATATAAACAGACTTCTCTTCCCTTTCTCCTTTTCTCTATCTCCAGTCCCAACTCTGTGCATTAAAACCTGGAATTTAATTGTAATATAAAAACTGTGGGAAAGAAAAGAGTCAGTAGTAGTTAGAAACTCAAATTGATTTGGAGAAATTTTAGATTATTTAAAAGCATACTTGGAACTAATGGAGGGTGAATAACCACAACAAAACCAACTAGAATACAATTTGGGAAGCAAAAGTTATGGCAAAAAGCCTTCTGGGCTATAGGTCTTCCTTATCAGAAAAAAGAACCAATGTCAAACAATACAGCATGCATCTCAGAGATCACCTAGGCTCAATACTGTATAAAATTGGAGAGGTGCATGGGAACTTTAAATGCAAGAAAATGTCCTTAGTGTTTATCATCAAGATGACTTATTTCAGAAAGCATCTTTGATGATATGTCCAGTCAAGAAAAATCATCAGCATCTACTTTAACAAAACACAAAAGAGAGAAAAATCATATAATAATGGGATAGCAAGCTTTTTCCTTCACTTTTTGGGTAAAACTTGACAAGCTGTGAATATATGTGTTGGAAAGAGAAATTGTGTGAATACTTGATATAAACAAGTGAATAAATATACCTGCCTGGGCTTCCCTGGTGGCACAGTAATTAAGAATTCGCCTGCCAATGCAGGGGGCATGGGTTCGAGCCCTGGTCTGGGAAGATCTCACATGCCGCGGAGCAACTAAGCCCATGTGCGACAACTACCGAGCCTGTGCTCTAGAGTCCGTGAGCCACAACTACTGAGCCCGCGTGCCACAACTACTGAAGCCCATGTGCCTAGAGCCCGTGCTTCGCAACAAGAGAAGCCACTGCAATGAGAAGCCCGCGCACCGCAACGCATAGTAGCCCCCGCTCGCAGCAACTAGAGAAAGCCAGTGTGCAGCAAAAAAGACCCAACGCAGCCAAAAATAAAAATAAATGTACCTGCCTTATCTAAATGCTGCCTCTTTCAAAGCTGAACAACAACCACAAAAAAGATAAAAGCTGCATTTTTTTTTGTTTCTGACAAATTAGTTGTCTGTTTTGAAAATCAGATTCAAAGTATGAGCCCACGAATTGACTTTTTGATTAGGAAAGGAAACACCATTCTAGCAGTTGCCAATGATAAATTCATTTTAGCACCAAGTGGATTCTTTCAAATCAGCACAAAAGCATGAGAGAGAAAGATTCAGGAATACACATCTCACAGGAGATGCTGTGAGCAGAAGAGAGCAATAATTTGAAAGGTAATGCTAAGTTTATTGAAAATATCCACTCAATGAATTAAAATGGCAAAGAGGAATTGGGACCAAAAATATCTAACTGCTATTTACGATAAAAGTTGATTTTGATGTTTATTTCCCGAGTCTAAAAAAAAAAATTTAAGACCTAAGATTTTTCCATTGACCTGAAAGCAGTAAAAATTGTCCATTAACCTTCCCTCAGGCCAATAATAGAAAGGTCTCAAGGGGTAGAATAGGAGCCAGAAATAAGATTGAAGGGGAAACAGTAAGGAGATGCACATCAAATGACTAAATTCTAAGGGTAGGTTAAAAACAGACGATCTCATTGTCCTACGTCATGGAAAGCCGAATTCTCAGATGTGTACATTTTTATATGTACTTCCTTTCACTGAAACATATAAGTAAGAGGAATATGCTTTTATCTCTATGGATTTCTTCAAGTCAGGGTTTCTCAGCTTTGGCACTAATGATATTTGGTGCCGGAGAGCATTTATGTGAGGGGGGCCGTCCTGTGCACTGTAGGATGTTTAGCAGCATCCCTGGCCTCTACCTACTGGATACCAGTAGCTCCTCCCTGGTGTGACAATCAAGCATGTCTGTAGACATTGTCAAAAGTCCCCTGGGAGGCAAAATATCCCTAACTGAGAGGTACAGCTTTAAGTCTACTGGGGGAAAATGCAGTATGGAGAAGTAGACTAAAAACAGTATCAGCAGGGTGGCAATTTTCATGTTTCTGAAAGGAAGGTGTTGGTAACTGCATTCAGTCACAGGACTGGAAGAATCCAATGACTAAACCATACTGTTCTATGTAATGAAAATGCTACAAAAGGGAGAGTTTTGAACAGGAATGGTGCTCGAGCTCATTTTGTCCAACTTCCTTGTACAGCGAAGGAAAACTGACAGGCAGAGTTGTTTGTCTAAAGACCACACCAATGCAATACAAACATAGGTGGTTACCACTAAATCCTGCGTAGTTTCCACCTGGAAAAACAAAAACACGGGAGCCAACCTGCATGAACCCCTGAGGTGGCATAGTACGAGCCTCAAACCACATAATGAGTTCAGTGGATTAAAACACATCTACACTGTTTAAATCAAAGACTCCTAATGATATTTTTTAAAACTCACTGGTCACTTTGGCAGTTGCTTCTTTGAATAATGACACATAGGAGGAAAGAACCAATCTCTTATTCTGCCTTCCCTGAACCAACTGTATTTTATGATAAACAAATAAACAAATGGTTGATGAAGGATTCTAGCTAATAATTACCAAAGGAATAACAATCAGAAAAAAATCACAACTCTGTGACCCCACAAGAAATACGGATCCAGGGAATGATCCTCAAAGGATGCTAAACCTATTAGGTAAAAAGTTGATGGATGAGCTCCAGTGCCCATTTACAAATGAATGGATAAAACAAGGTATATACACACAAGGAAATATTATTCAGCCTTAAAAAGGAAGGAAATTCTGACACATGCTACAACATGGATGAACCTTGAGGATATTATGCTAAGTGAAAGAAACCAGTCACTAAAAAGACAAATACCGTATGACTCCACTTATATGAGGTCCCTAGCGTAGCCAGATTCATAGAAGTAGAAAATAGATGGGTGGTTGCCAGGGGCTGCAGTAAGGGGAAAATGGAGAGTAGTTGTTTAAGGGGTACACAGTTTCGGTTTTACATGATGAAAAGTTTTTGGAGGTTGGTTAAGCAACAATGTGAATATCCTTAACATCAGTGAACTGTATATTTTTAAATGGTTAAGATGGTAACTGTTATGTTATGTATATTTTACCATAATGAATAATTAAAAATGTTAATTATTGGGGGAAAAAAAGCCATTGGGGACTTTGTAGTGGATGGCTCAGTCTGTTAGCATTGGACCTACCATTCAATCTCAATATCGTTAAAAACAGGATGACCAGACATTATGTGCTCACTGTGTGATGCAGGATGGATCACACAGTACCGCCTATGAAGGCGCCTGGACAACAAAAAGACTTTGATCTCCTCAGTCCTCTAGATCTAACTATTAGTTTACAGGAAACATGGGGAAAAGAAGAACAAGTTAACTGAAACCAAGAGGAAGTGATCAGCCAAATCCAGGATGTGAATATTCTACAGGACACAAGACCCAGTTTCTCCAACAAATCAGTGGCTGGGGGATAAAAAATGTCAGGGGCGGGGAGTTGCTGTTACAGAATTAAAGACATTTCAGAGACATAACAACCAAGTGTAATGTGTGGACATTGTCTGGATCCTGATTCTAACAAACCAACAGTAAAAAAGATATTTCTGAGAGAATCAAGGAAATGTGAGCATGGACTGAATATTAGATGATATTCAGGAATGATTATAAGTATTTTTAGCTGTGATAATGTCAAGGCGGGGATAATGTAAAGGAAAAAAAAGTCCTTTCAGTTAGGATGTCTTTATGGGTGAAATGACACAACTTGCTTTAAATTAACCTAGAAAAAAACTCAAAAAGGAAGAAAAAAGAATGAAAGAACACTGGGAAAATGTTGAAGCTGGATGATGAATACATGGAGTTAATCGCAGGCTTCTCTAGTTTTGTGTGTGTTTCCAAAATCCCATAATAAAAAACAATTTTTATGTAGGCAATCTCAAAGGAACATACAGACACACAACACAAACAGAGTGAGCTACAACCAAAGCGTAAGCAAATGAGGAAGCCATTTGCGTTTAATAAGTGCAGGAAACGGGAGATTAAGCCTTGGGCCTTGCAAAGTGAGCTAACCAAGTCTAAGATGCCTGTATTAAGCTGGCACCCTCAAAGATGCTCCACACCCTGGCAAGAGGAGGGCTTAAAATTTTTTTTTTCTGGTCTTTCAGAAAGCGGAGCCTATGAAAACCTGAAGTTTTCAATGTGGCTCTGGAGGGGAAAACTAATAATGGCCACAATACTGATGATGATGATGATCACCCTGAAGGTTTGTAACCACGTGGGTCTGGGGCTCAAGTTTACACTCCATGTATTCAGTGGGAAAACTCCAAGTTGAGGAAATAAATGTCAGTGTTCAGAGGTTATTAGCATCCCTGGCATCCAGCTGAAACAAACAAAAAAGACTTCCGAGAGAAAAGCAGCCAGGAATCAGACCCCTCAGGATTCCCACAGATTAAGTTCAATCAAGAATGAGATCACAGTCAAATTACTAAACATCCAAGCAATAAGTCAGTATGAGCCAGAGTAAACAGACACAACAAACAAGACATTGAGACCCCCCCCGCCACTCCCACCCAAAGACTTCAGATGTTGGAATTATCAGATAACAGATTCTAAAATCACTATGTATTCAATATTTTTTTTAAAGAAGGCTTTTAAAATGAGCAAGGAATGAGACTATCAAAATGGCCAGGCATTTGTCCTCAGGAGTTTGTGGGAGCACAGGAGAGCTATTTGACCCCTGTACATTTGGCTCTTCCATTCTGGTGGGGAAAACAGATTTCTTTACAGAATCAAATTATGCTGGCAATAAAAATTCAAGTGCTTCCAGGAGCCAGAGAGGAAATATGAGCAGTGCATTGGGCAGGCAGAACATAGGCTGTATCTAAAGAGGGAGCCTCTTCTCAACCCCAGCAGATTGTTGATCTATATACAAGAAGAGAGTCCAGGTATTGCCAGATATTCCCATTTTCCCAAAAAAAGGCATAAATCCAGATGTCAATGAGCTGTACATGTTGGCTACTGTGGTAGACAACTGGTTTTTGTCACCTAATAACAATTCACCTCTCTTCTAAAATATTATGGTGTTATCATCCCCCTTTGAGGACAACACCTTTCTCCTAGTCTCAGTCCAGTTTCTCAGAGATGGTGTTGATTCCACTTCTGGCTTCAGGGATGGGCACGTTGGCTCAAGCTCAGCCAATCAGAGCAGTCTCCTGGGCCACAATAATTGGCTCAGCAATGGGCTTGTGACCCACCCAGAGAAAATGAGAAGCAGTGAGGCCATTGGGGGAAGCTTAGGAAAAAGACTCTTATCCTTCCCTATGGAATTCAAAGCTGAGAAGATGTAAGGGCTGGAGCTTCGGCCGCCTTTTTGTGACCATTATACAGAGATTCTGTCTAAGGTTGGATCCACGTGGTTCAAAGATACCCTGAGAGCTGGAGAGAGGCCAAGGCCTCATGAAATCATCTGAGCCTGAACCCAGAGGTTCCCTCTAGAATTTTCATTTTTGGTAACCAGTGAATTTGCATTCATGCTAAAGACAATTTGAATAGGTTTCTCTGTCACTCCACAGAAAGAGACCTCTCCATTCAGCAACTAATTAAAAGTCTTTTAACACGCTGGGAAAGCTAGACAAACATATCTGAGGGCTGACCATGGACCTTCAGTCTGCGGTCTCAGCACCTGGCCACCCCTCTCCTTCTGTACTCCTGTCCCTAGCTTCTCTGATGACTAGTCTTCTAGCCTCCATTCCCACTGCTCCTGCCCTGGACCATCCTCTTCTCTCCCTGCTCTGCCTCCGGAAATCCTACTCATCCTTCAGAACTCAAGTCAAATGGGTCCTTTTTTCTTAGAGCTTTCCTGACAACCCCACCCTAAGCCCTACCCGAGGCAGAAGAAGATACCTCTCCCTCCATCCCCAGGCCCCTCTGACCCCCCCGATGAACACTCAGCCCTTCTGCTGAGGATCCTAATTACGCAGCCACGTTCCTGTCTCGCCTGCTTCTTGACCGTGATCCAAATTCAGACGCAGATTAGAAGGGATGATATTTGAGGCTTAAGTTTCAAAAAACAATCAGTTCTTAGGAGAAGTCAGAAAACATGGTGAAAGATGAGGATTTGGGTCAGGGACTTGAAAGAAAAGAACAGTTGTTCCGGGGAAAAGAGAGGGTCTATGTGGAGTGCAGTGAGGAAGGAGGAAACACTGGACATATTTAGAACAAACGAAATGATTCAGAGGAAACCCGAGAAGAAATGTCTAGAGGGCATGAGATTGATCTGACTGGGAAGGAATACAAAAAATGTGTGACGGGAATGACCCAAAACAACAACGACAAAATGCCCAAAATAGGTGCACTGTTCACATGAGAAAAGAATGCAGAGAGCAGCAAGACGCTGAGCAACCTCCAGAAAACAAGAGAGAAGGTGACAAAGGATGAGGTTATTTCAAACCAGATAAACTGGGAGGCTTTCTATGGATTGAAAGGGGTTTTTCAAAAGCTAGGGCTCATGTTGGCTTGCCCCTGATGGAAACTCAGGGCACCGAGGCCTTCTGGAATTTTCTGTTCAACAGACAGACACAGGGAGGGTCCCAGGAGGCCAGGCAGTGGCTAGATGTACCAAAAGAGCTACCATGGGTCAAAGGTCAAAACAAGCAAGGTCTCAGTTTATGAGCCACCCCAGGCAAGCACTGTCTCACTTTTTACTTCTAAGGACCATGGGACCTTGTCCACAGTTCCCATGCCTCCTACCGTGGGACCAGTTTTTTCTTCATGTGATAAAATACCTAAGCCGGACAGTATCCAATCACAGCGGCCTTTAACCTTTGTTGGGGACATACCTGGTTGAGGTTCTGAGCCCTCTTCCCAGAAAAATGCACACAGCCTCAGACACAACAAAGTTTCCTTCCCATTTAAGCAGCTTATACCCGCCCTGGGGCCCATCTCTTGAACAATATTTCCTAAACTCATTCACTTAATCAAAAAAACATTTATTGAGTGCCAGCTCCCTGGTACCTGCCAGGCACTTCTGCCAGGTACTGCTCCGGGCACCAAGGATACAGGGATCCTCGCCTCATGGAGTGGACCTTCCAGTTTGTATCTGAGCCCTCAAATGATCAGAATGTCTGGCGAAGCGGCCCGGGAATTCAGTGATTCTGACATGGGGCTAGAATTAGGACCTGTCGTCCCAAAGAGCCCCAGCTCAAACACCCCTTCTGTAAGGAGAGAGGGGAGGAGTGTATTGAAAGCATGTGCTGTAACTGGGAAGCTCATAGCCTGCTGAGGGAGTGTAGAGGGTACCTGCACTTTGGAAAAATGTTTGGCAGAATCTCATAAAGCGGGACGTATGTGGGACCCAGAAATTCTACTCCTAGATATATACCCAAGAGATATGTGCACATGTGCAGACCAAAAGGCATACACAACGGCCCCCAATTATCCCTGGTGTTCACACCTCTGTGTCCCCTCCCCTTGAGAGTAGGCAGAACTGTACCTTATTTCTAATCAGTAGATGCTGCAAAGGTGATGGGCATGTCATTTCTGTGATTATGTTACAGAAGATTGTAACTTCCATCTTGCCTGGAGACTCTCTCTATGGACTCTCACTGGCTTTGATGAAGCAAGCCACCTTATGGAGAGGCCCACATGGCAAGAAACAGTGCAGGATCTCTGGCTAACAGCCAGCAAGGAGGTGAGGCCCTCAGACTAACTAACAACCCTCAGGAAACTGTATCCTGCCAACCACCACATGAACTGGAAAGAGGATCCTTCCCCAGCTGAGCCTCAGATGAGACCCCAGCCCTGGCCACCTCCCTCATTGCAGCCTGGGAGAGGCCCTGAGCAGAGAACCCAGCTAAGCAGTGCCCGGATTCCTGACCCACACAAACTGTGACATAAGTGTGTGTTTTTTGGATCCGTTAAGTTTGCCATAATTTGTTCTGCAGGAATAGATAACGGAGTGTAAAGCAATGCAGCAGTGAGAATGAATGAACCACAGCTACATCAGACAACGTGGTCGAACCTCACATAGTTGAGTGAAAGAAACCAGGCAGCAAATGGAATCTGTAAGATTCCATTTCCATGAAGTTCAAAAACAAGCAGAACTAATCTATGATTGGAAGTGAGACAAGCGGGAGGGGCTAACCAGAAGTGAGCACAGGGAGTCTTCTCGGAGGGGCGGGGGCGGGTGGTAATGTTCTGCTTCTTGTTCTGGGTTCTGGTTAGGGTGGGTGCATACACTTTGTGAAAATTCTTCAAGCGTACACTTATCAGTTGTGCTCTTTTCGAGATGTAGATTATGTTTTGAAAACAAAAGTTTACAAAAATGACAATATGCTGGAGTCAAACAGCCAGGGTTCGAATCTTGGACCTATCACTTACAAGATTTGTAACTGGGCAAGTTACTTGACTTTTCTGAGCCCGCCTCTGTAAAATGGGTTGGGCTAAGAATTAAATAAAACAGTGCATGGCATAGCAGCTGGTACCTAACAAGCCTCAATAAATATTAGCTAGTTTGGTTCACCTCATTCATAATGGTTCATTGTTAATCTCAAAAAAAGAAGTAGTGGAGGTTGATTTGCCTGGATGCCTGCAAGTCGAATTTATGGAGTTGTCCTGCAGGTGCCACCCCACAGAGACCAGCTGGATTCTCAGAATCCCTCTAGCAGCGATCAGGGGAGCTCAGCCTGCCTCTGACACCCACACCCAGAAAGGTCCCTGGGCAACAAGCAAGATGATATGCGAGTGTTCTGAGGTCAAGTTTGCTCTGGGTTGGGACTGAGACGATGCAAATCAAAGCTCTCCCCAGGATGGCTGTGATCGGGTTGAGATGGTGCTGTCCTCCCACATCATCAAGAAAGCAACAAAAACAAGCAAAGAGACAGACAGCAACGCGGACATTCACAGAAGGAGTCTGTGGTACCGGGCACAGTTTACTACTTCACACATATTAACCCATGTGGTCTTTACAGTCAATGCTGTTATTACCTCCATTTTACAGGTGAGAGAAGTGAGGTACAGACAGAATAAAACAAACAAACAAACGAAACCAGGCCGATCAGAGGTGGGATCAGCACCCTTCATCTGCAGCTTTCAAACAGAACATACAGACTGACCTCCCTGGCAAAGCTTTTTTTTCTGTGTTGTTGTTTTTTTTTAGAGAGTAGTTTTTTGGTTTTGTTTTAATTTTTTAAAATTAATTAATTTATTTATTTTTGGCTGTGTTGGGTCTTCGTTTCTGTGCGAGGGCTTTCTCCAGTTGTGGCAAGCGGGGGTCACTCTTCATCACGGTGCAGAGGCCTCTCACTATCGCGGCCTCTCTTGTTGCAGAGCACAAGCTCCAGACGCGCAGGCTCAGTAGTTGTGGCTCACGGGCCTAGTTGCTCCGCGGAATGTGGGATCCTCCCAGACAAGGGCTCGAACCCACGTCCCCTGCATTGGCAGGCAAATTCTCAACCACTGCGCCACCAGGGAAGCTCCCTGGCAAAGCTCTGATTTGCAAGAGATGAATGTCCCAACCAGCCTTGTCTCTATCTGAGAAAACACCTGGGTGATTTCTCATTTTCTGACAGGGGAAGGGGGTGAGCACGGCTGCAGAAGGTCTCAGTGACCAGCTGTGATTTTGTGGTTTGAATTTATTTTTGTGAACCTGTGTGTGTGTGTGTGTATAAAAACCTGCATTTCCTTAGCCCATAGCGTCAGGTTATGAATGGACTGTGGAGCCTCCAATGGCCCTTTGCTCTCCCATCTGACACCTACTCAACAGCTTAGCTACTTCCTGATCTTCGAGCGCTCTCTCTCTTTTACACTCCCTTTCTCCTGTTCCAGCTCTTTCCCTGGCTCTCTCTTACCCCTTAAAGGCTGGGCAAGCTCCCTACCTCTTCCAGGCAGGAGGCCAGCATTCATTGCTTGTTGGAATGCAGGGGACAACAAGCAGATCTGGGAAGGGGGCACAGTGGATGGGCTCTCCCAGTCAAGGACAGCCCAGGGAAGGTAACTGCGGCCCAATGAGATTTTATGGGGCAGAGGTCCTGCAGGAAAGAAGCCCAGTGGGTGGCAGGAGAGGTCCCTGGCAAGCCCCAGCTACCCCCTCTTGGCCTCAGCTCCCTCCCCCTCTTGCTGCAGGCACTGCCAAAACTTCAGGACAGCCAGAAGCCCAGATTGTTCAGGGCGGAGGAAAAGCAGGTGGTGAGCATGGGTGTCTCGTGGCTGTGACACTTGTCATCTGTGGTCCCCGGGGAAAATACCTTCCCATCACAGTCATCTAGATTCAAATCCTTTTCTGGCTGTGTCACCTTGGTCACATACCTCCATGTCTCTTGAGCCCTATTTTCCTGTTCAAGTGGGAGTGATGTGATAGAAATAATACCCGTCACGACATTTTTGAGCATTTCTCTGCAGAGCTCCCTGTTCCAGGTGTTTCACACACACCTACTGCCCCAGGTTATGGTGAGGATTAAATGAGATGATCCACAGGAAGGACTGGGACAGTGCCCTGCGGGTGGAAAGCCCGGAGTTAACATCACTCGCTCCAGTATTAGGAGGACAGCTGGGAATGACAAAGCTGGGACATGGACCCAGGCCTTTCAGACACCAGCATCCTGATGTTGATTGAGATACAGTACAGCCTTGGTAGCCACCCAGAGCTCAATAAGATTGATTGATTACAGGCATCACCAAGGAGCCCATATAAGCTAGAAACCTCTTTTTTTTTTTTTGGCCATGCCGTGTGGCTTGCGGGATCTTAATTTCCCCACCAGGGATTGAACCCGGGCCATGGCAGTGAAAGCACCAAGTCCTAACCAGTGGACCGCCAGGGAATTCCCCAGGTGCAGTATTTTGATCACCCTATCATTGCAAAGTACAACTCTCACTCAGCCCAGGACATGCTATGATAAAGCCATGAGTTATTGGGGTATTTTAGTTTCTGTTTTTGAAATTTAAGTGGATGACATGGAACTGGGTTTTTAGACTTTCACACACCCTTTGAGATGACTGTGGCATCCTGTGGGGAGCGGCAGGATCCAATCAAGATTTGGCAATTTCTGCTCCAGTGAGCCTGAATGTCAGCTTTGTTCTGCGTTTAGTATTTCCTCATCGAGAGATGGACTAATGGCAACATATGCTCTCCCAAGCCTATCAGGGGGCCATGAGCGGCTCCGGCTCCAGGCTGGCCTGAATGGGCTCCATAGGGTCTGGCTGGCAGTGAGCAGGGTTGCTGTTCTGTGCTCATGTTGATGACATTGAAGACAAGCATGGAGATGGGGGTGGGGCTGGCGAGGGCCAAGGCTACAGAAGCCTAGGTCCTGGGGTAAGGACAGTTCAACTCAGCAGCTCAAGAGCAGGAGGCAAGGCTGTGGGCAGGTGGCAAGGGCTGCCCCTGTTCATTCACTCATTCGTTCATTCAGGCACTGTTCTAGGTACTGGTGATACAGCAGTGAACAAAAGAGAAAAAAATCCCTGCCCTCATGGAGCTTAAGTTGGGGGCAGGGGGGAGTTGGGAGTGGGGAGACTGACAACAAATAAGAGAAGAAAACTAAATAAATAGCATGTTAGAGGAGTGGTAAGATGAAGGGAAGAGCAATAGAGGGAGGTGTTTGTTTTGTTATTCATGTTTTTGGGTGTGTGTGTTTTGTTTTGTTTTGTTTTTTTGGGTGGCATCATGGGGCTTGCAGGATCGACCAGGGATCGAACCGGGCAGTGAAAGCACTGAGTCCTAAACACTGGATCGCCAGGGAATTCCAAGACCCTTTTAAATAGGGTGATACTTGAGTAAAAATCTAAAGGAGCTGAAGGAGATCCCTGGGGGAAGTGCCTGGTAGGGAGAAGAAACAGTAACTGCAAAGGCCCTGAGGCAGAAATGTGCCTGGAGAGTTGAGCCTGACCCTCTCTGTTCCTCTGAAGTTACCACTCAGGGCCCCGGCCTCTGTGGTCACTCCTCATACATTCCTAAGGTCTTTCTGGTCGAATGGCAGAACCTTCCAGGCTGACTGAGGGTCTGGAAGAGATTTCTAGGGAAAAGTTCTGGGAGGGCTCTGCCATTCAACTGCAGGGTTGAATAAGTCCTGAGGTTTTGCCAAGCTTTTAACAAATGCACAAGGAATTTGCAAGAATGCAACAAATTCATTCCTGGACCATGCTCCAGAGCTGCTTAATCAGAATCTCTGAGGTCTGTGCCAGGGAATGTGCATTTCCAAGAGCCTCTAGGCATGTGGGAGCATCTTTACCATATATTCCATCCCATATCGATTTCCATGATTTTTCTCTCTTATATCTTCTTCTAATTGACTAGAGTGGAGTCTGCCATCTTTCATCTTTCTCAGATGAATATTTTGAGTTTGTCTTGGGGCACCTTGTCAGTCATTTCCTGCCAGGGAAATGAGGCATTCTGTAGGTAGTCAGCGGGGCTGTTCTGCTCCCAGACAGAAGGGGCTGATCTGAAAAGAGGTGACATGGGGTGAGGGGAGATAGTTGGCATTTGCATGTCTTCTCCACACGCTCCATCCCCCCAGCCCCGTGCCCATGGGGGGTGCGGGGGGATTTCTTAAGGATCTGATCCAGGTCAACACTGGGGCCACCGTCTGACCTTGTAGGGACTCAGGTGATGTTTGTAGAAGTAAAGAACACATGAATGAATAAACGCGAGTTTTGACAGGGAAGGACAGGAACAGTAAGGCTGTGGGCTTGTAAATACCCCTTCCCTAGCACGTGGGAGAATCTTCCATTCTTTCAGAAGCGTTCCCTCCACCGCACCCATCTCCCATCTCCACCCCCATCCCCAGAAGTGATGGTCCCCCAGCTTACTCTGTTTTCTCCTCCACAACAGAGAGAACTAGAGATTCGGGTGGGACGGGGGGGACCAACCTCCAGGCTTCTCGTGGTTCAGCTCCATTACCCTCCCACGCCTGACCACCCCCTCCTCAACGCACCGAGCCTAGAGCTAAGGTCAGTAGGAAGGATTCTCGAGTCTGCTCCTTCCCCGCTGTAAGACTTGGAGCTACTTCTGTGAACACTGAGCCTGTTTCCCCATCCTGGAAACGGGGCTGGGGACCTCTAGGGGGCAGGTCGGGGAGGGCTCGCAGCGCTGCAGCGGGCTGTAATTGGCCGGGTGCTGCCAGCGCACCTCCCCCTCATCCTCGGGCGCCGCGCACGCCACGCCCCTCCCCAGCTCGGCCGTCAGAATGGCGTTGCCGTGGCGACGTTCGTACAAAGGACGGGCGTGCGCACGGGCTGCGGGCTGTCCCCTGGAGACTCCGCGGGAGGGCGGCAGGGCGGAGGTCAGGGCTTCTTGGCAGAGGACGAGGCGTGGGCTTCTTCCTCAGGCCAGGTGAGAGCGGCGCGCGAGGAGGCGGCGGGAGGAAACCTGGGCCGGAGGAGGCCAGCCCTGCGAGGTCAAGGGTGTTGGGATAGGCAGGGGACCCGGCGCCAGCCGAGTCCGAACTCTCTGATCCAGGCTCGGGTCTCCAGGAGCACCCCAGAAAAGGTGCCCCAACACCAGCCGTTCCTTCCTAAGTGCAGCCCCTACCTCGCCCCCCAAGGGAGGCGGCACGGGAGCTTTAAGCCTCTCCTGGGCACCAGCTCTTGGATGTCCTGTGGGTATAGCTGGGATTAAGAGAGGAACCCCTGTTTCCCCTGATTTATGGACAACACCCACCCAATGGTCAGACACACACACACACACACACCCGCCCCTTACCTGAACTCCCCTTCTTTAAGGAACTTTGAGGCCACTGTAAACCTCAAAAGAAAGTTTGCTCCTATAGCCCAATTCTGAGCCATCCAAAGTGGTCGGGGGAACGCAGATGACTGAAGCCCTTTTGCTCTTTCCTGTGGCTGGTGCTCCATGGCACTGAGTAAGAACGAATTCACAGAGCTCCACACATTCAAATTACTTTGACAGTGTTTTCACGCAAGGAAGTGATGCACAGGGCAAAATGAAGGTGGAGAAATATTGTCCAATCCAAAAGCTAAAGAGATAGAATTTAGGTTTTCCAAGGAGTCATCTAAGCTAGATACTGACAGGAAAAATGAAAGGTAGTTACTATCAAAGCTTCCTAGCCAGCTGGCTGTACTGACTTGCTTTGAGGTGCCCTTTGTATTTTCATTCACTCAGCAAGTGTTTCCCAAGCACCTACTATGTGTCAGGTTCTGCCCCCCCGCCGCCCCCTACCCTGGAGAAGGGGTAATGCACAGAACTGGCAGGAACTGCAAAGGGTCTGACATTTGACCCTGTTTGAAAGTTAGTAAGTTAGCCTGCCCAGCTTATAGTTCCTGGCAGAAGACAAGAGACTCCTGGGCCAGAAACAAAGAACTTGATGACTCACAGCACAGCCGACATAACAGGCAGCAGAGCTGCATATGCACATTGGTTCCTGTTGCCCTGAAAGTCCCTCGGGGTGGTGCAGAGCAGCCAGTGTGGATGCTGTGCGCACAGTGGGTCTGTGTCCCAGGTAAGGAACTCCAAACTCAGGAAACTGCAATCTTTGAAAGGGGCTGCTAGCAAACCTGCCCAACTTTTGCCCCAGAAGGAGCCGTTATCTTTATTAGAAACATTACCTCTATCCTCCCAGGCTGTTTGCCATACAAGCAGCCTCGGAAAGTGAGTGCAGGACAAAATCTTTCAATGCCTTTGCTCTGAAGATGGGTACAAACACAACATACCCATGAAGAATTGCTTCTGAACAAAATGAACACAGTTCTGGTTTTCCAGGAACATATATGTTAGTGAAAGAGAAACCAACAGCAAGCATAACTAAAGAAAGGAACAAGAACATGTCAGAGAATGATAAGTACAAGGAAGGAAACACAGCAGGGGAAAACTAGCAGGGGAATAACATGACTGAGGGTGCCTTTAGCCAGAGTGGTCAGGTGGTTGCCCCGAGGGGGGACGTCTGAGCAGAGAGAAGACCCCAGCCTTGGGGACGTCTGGGTGAGAGCTAAAAAACAAATATGTGCATAATCCAAGTTTAAGTTTTAGATTAGTGGCTTTTCCTGTGGTTTTCCTGCAGAAGAGACATTTCTTGGACGTTTCCATTTTAGCTTAATTAGACTTGAATGTGTTGCGTGCTAACATGGTCCTCTGCAATTGAAGATTAATAACTGAAGGCAGCAGAGCATGGTTCTTTGGGAAGAGGAAATGTCTTTTCCCCTGTATACATGACAGCGAACTTAATCAAATGTATTTCTCATTATCTGAAAGCATCAATATTTGTGGGACATCCACAGGCCTCAAAGTTTACAAATATAAACTATGCTGCTTATTTTTATTTCTCTTACCCCCAGGTAGGGTCTCGTCTTCCTTTCAGAGCATAGAATGCTGGTTTCAAGGACTTTCTTTTATTACATGTGCCAAGTGTCAGCAGACAGTGCAATTCCCCCACCCCTACTCTGCCCCACCAGCAGCAATGGAGGTTTGTACACTGGTTACATGCAAAGGCTCAGAGTTGTCACACACTTACTACTGTGTGACCTTAACTTCTCTGAGTCTCAGTTTCCTCATTTGTAAAGCGGGACAGTACTGACACCTGCCTCGCAGGGTGGTTCTGAGGGTGAAAAGAGGCCATGTGTGTAAAAGGATAGCCCAGTGCCTGGCACTTAGTAGGGATTCAGTGATGTAATGATGATGGAGATGTTGATGGAAAGCAGAGCCAGACCGGAGACCCTCTACGGTCAGACCTAGAGATTTTTGTTTTTATCCACAGTTTAACAACTTCACACTTCAGTGACCTTTCAGTTGAAAAGAGACTTTGGGGACTTTCCTGGTGGCTCAGCAGTTAAGAATCTGCCTGCCAATGCAGGGGACACGGGTTCGAGCCCTGGTCCAGGAAGATCCCACATGCCTCGGAGCAACTAAGCCAGTGCACCACAACTACTGAGCCTGCACTCTAGAGCCTGCGAGCCACAACTAGGGCCCGTGTGCCGCAACTACTGAGCCCACGTGCTTCAACTACTGAAGCCTGCACACCTAGAGCCCATGGTCCACAGCAGGAGAAGCCACCGCAGTGAGAAGCCTGCGCACCGTGAGGAAGAGTAGCCTCCGCTCGCCGCAACTAGAGAAAGCCCGCATGCAGCAACGAAGACCCAACAGAGCCAAAAAAAAAAAAGGAAATAAAGAAAAGAGGCTATCTTTGACATGGCACTGAGATGGATCAGAATTCCAATATCATGTGAATTATCATCAACATCTTGGAACCAGCTGAAGTCACTGAAATTTTTATGTTTTAAAAAACATGTATATATGGGCTTCCCTGGTGGCACAGTGGTTGAGAGTCTGCCTGCCGATGCAGGGGACACGGGTTCGTGCCCCGGTCTTGGAGGATCCCACATGCTGCGGAGCGGCTGGGCCCGTGAGCCATGGCCTCTGAGCCTGTGCGTCCGGAGCCTGTGCTCCGCAACGGGAGAGGCCACAACAGTGAGAGGCCCGCGTAACGCAAAAAAAAAAAAAAAATTTAAAATAAATAAATAAATAAATAAATAAATAAATAAATAAATAATAAAAACCATGTATAGGGCTTCCCTGGTGGCGCAGTGGTTGAGAATCTGCCTGCTAATACAGGGCACATGGGTTCGAGCCCTGGTCTGGGAAGATCCCACGTGCCGCGGAGCAACTAGGCCCGCGAGCCACAATTACTGAGCTTGTGCTCCACAACAAGAGAGGCCGCGATAGTGAGAGGCCCGCGCACCGCGATGAAGAGTGGCCCCCGCTTGCCACAACTAGGGAAAGCCCTCGCGCAGAAACGAAGACCCAACACAGCCAAAAATTAATAAATAAATTTTAAAACCATGTATAGGATTTACTTTGAAATGCATTAAAATATAAAATGTATAGATGGGTAGATATGTGATAAAGCAAATAGAGCAAAATGTTGATTGTAGAATCTGGGTGGTGGTTCTATAGAAGTTCACCATCCACTTCTTTCAACTTTTCTGTGTGTTTGACATTTTCCTAATAAAATGCCAGGAAAAGATACGTACAGAGTCTTGACCGTACAGCCAAGCTATAATCTTGATATTTTGTCTTTGGAAATCATTTTTTTTCAACCTAAATATATGAAGGAATGCGGTGACTTAGAAAGTATCTTCTAATGCCCATTTCCTTGATGACTGACTCTTCCACACTTTAAGAAGCTCTGTAGAAGTTGGGGTTTCTTGAGTCAAAGTTCAGAAGCCCAAGATTAATAACAGTCACAATCACAGTAGGACAATTGGGTGTTTAGTGTAGCAATCACCATTCTAGATGCTTCACATTTAATCCTCACAAAACTTTTTGGGATACAGAGTATTATTAGCCCCATTTTACAGATGAGGAAACAGAGGCATAGAGAGAGAATAAGTAAATCACCCAGAGTCACAGAGCTAGTAAGTGGTGGGTTAGTAACACTGAGTATTTGATTCTGTCAGATAACTAACCCCAAACTAAGCTTAATGGGAGGTGGAGAGCGGTTATCAGTGGAATTCAGATTTGGTTTTTTTTTGCTATTGCTTGTTTGTGCTCTGAATTACATAAAGGATGTCCTCTTGTGATCAGAAGCAAGCTCATCTATGCCGGCTATCACTGTTAAAAGGACAGTCTTAAAAATGTGTGGAATTATCATTGTGATCATTGTTAAATCCAGCTATCCACTCCTACATCTGCTGACTTCTCCTGTGGACATTATGGTGTATTCCATTCATTCTAAATATGACATTGAATAATTAGAGGACTGTATTTTTCTAACAAAATTGTTTTCTGAAAACGTTTTATAGGGAAAGCAGAGAATATGAAAGCCTATCTAAAGAGTGCAGAAGGCTATTTTGTCCTGAATAAAAGCACTACGATTGGAAGGCATGAAAATTCAGACCTTGTTTTAGAGGTAAGACCTCTTCCTAGCCAGTCCCCGACCCTCCCTACCCCTCACACCACCAAAAGTCCTTACTGTTCTGTGGACTCCAGTCTCTTGTAAAGCACAGCCTCTGGCTAACAGTCCCAGCCTTCCTCGGTGTGCCACCAATAACCAATCCCGGCATGTGCTGGGTCTCCCTGGCACATGTGGTAAGAATGAGCACAGTGCAAAGTGCGATGGGCCCTGTGTCCTTTGCTGACTGTGTGTGCAGTGTCCCACCCTGATGGCGCGGTTTGGAAGGTGGGCGTAGAGCTGATGCTTGACCTTCACCTGCTCCGCGTCTGGCAGCCACGGCCACCTGAAGGGCCCAGCTTGAGCAATGGCCTCTCGCCCTTTCCAGAGCTTCTGGAGACTCTGGGCCCCTCAGAGGCCTCCCCCGCCCCCGTACCTCCAAGTAGTAAATCAGGGTAAGCCCTGGGCGTGGCCTCAGCGCTCTCTCACTTCATTTCATTCCATTCTCTGAATTAGCTGTGGCTTGGTCCACAGTCCCAGCTCATTGACAGCCAAGGAAGTTGGAAGAAATTGTAAGTAAGGAATTATAAAAACAGTGGCTTTGAGCCTTTTAACATTTTGAAAGGGATTAAAATATTGAAGCAGAAAGAGAAATGCAATGGAATCCCTTTAGGACTGTGAAAGGCAGACCACTGTCAGACTTCACTCAACAGAGTTTTTTAAACTTTATTTTGAAATAATTATAGATGCACAAATGGTAGAGAGAATGGCACGAAGCATGTGTGGAGTCCTGTGCCATTTTACCACGTGTGGATTTGGGTGTGGCCCTCAGGATATAGGAGTATTCCATCATCAGAGATGTCCCTTGTGATGCTCCTTTTATAGTCACAATTCCTCCTCCCACCATCGTCCCCACGCTCCGAAAAGCACTAATCTGTTCTCCGTCTCTATAATTTTCATCATTTATCTATGACCTTTGCAATTGATTTTTTTTTTTTTTTAGTCATTGTAATGCCCTTGACATCCATTTAGGTTATTAGCTTGTTGTTTTTTTTGTTTTGTTTTTTTTTTATAAAGGACTGTTATTATTTCCAGTTTTTATTTTTTTAAACCCACATTTGTTTATTTATTTATTTTTGGCTATGTTGGTTCTTCACTTCTGTGCGAGGGCTTTCTCTAGTTGTGGCAAGCGGGGGGTCACTCTTCATCGCGGTGCGCGGGCCTCTCACTATCGCGGCCTCTTTTGTTGCTGGAGCACAGGCTCCAGATGCGCAGGCTCAGTAGCTGTGGCTCACAGGCCCAGTTGTTCCGCGGCATGTGGGATCTTCCCAGACCAGGGCTCGAACCCGTGTCCCCTGCATTAGCAGGCAGATTCTCAACCACTGCGCCACCAGGGAAGCCCTTAGCTTGTTCTTTTATTGCTGAGTAATAGTCCACGGTATGGACGTATCACCTATGTTTAACCATTCACTTTTTGAAGGACATTTTGTTTCCATTTGGGGCTATTAGAAATAAATGTACTATAAACATTTGTGTACAGGTTTTTGTGTGAACATAAGTTTTTATTTCTCTGTGATAAATGCTCAGGAGTATGATTGCATGGATTAACATATGTGTCTATATAGATTCGGTTTGTAAAGAAACTGCCAGACTTATCCAGCATGGCTGTACCATTTTTCATTTCCACCAGCAATGTATGAGACACATCCTCACCAGCAATTAGCATAAACACTGTTTTTCATTTTAGCTGTTTTAGTAAGTGTGTAGTGGTATCTCATCATAGTCTTAACTTGCATTTCCCAAATCGATAGTGATGTTAAATGTCTTTTCATGTACGTGTTTGCCTTCTGCATATCCTCTTCAGTGAAATATCTCTTCATATCTTTTAAGTGTCTCTAATCGAATTGTTAATTTTTTTACCATTGAGTTTTGAGAATTCTTTATGTATTTTAGATATGAGTCCCTTGTCAGATAGATGGTTTGCAAATATTTTCTCCCATCCGTAGCTTGTCTTTTCATTCTCTTAGCAGAGTATTTCACAGAGCAAAAGCTTTAACTTTTGATGAAGTCCAGGTAGTTATTTTTTCTTTTATACATCATGCTTTTAGTGTCATGTCTAAGAACATGCCACAAGGTCCCTGACCCTGAGGATTTTCTCTTATGTTTTCTTCTAAGTGTTTTATAGTTTTATGTTTAAATCTATGAACCATTTTGGGTTCACTGTCGTTAATGATGTGAGATTTAGGTCAAAGTTCATTTTTCTTCCATGTGGATATTTAGTTGTTCCAGAACCATTTGTTGAAAAGACTATCCTTTCTCCATTGAATTGCTTTTGCAAGTTTGTCAAAAATAATCTGGCCATACTTTCTATGGGGGCTACTTCTTAGTTCCCTATTATGTTTCATGGATCTATTTGTCATAATGGATCTACCATTATGAGATAGCCTTGATTACTGTCGCTATGTAAGTCTTAAATCAGGTAGAGTGATTCCTCCCACTTTTCTTTAAAAAAAATTTTTAACCTATTCTAGTTCCTTTGCCTTTCCATTTACATTTTAGTGTAAGCCTGTCTGTATATACAAAATATCATGCTGTAATTTTGATTGGAATTGTGTTTAATCCTATATAACAATGTGAGAATAATTGATATACTCCTACATTGTCTTCCAATTCATGATCATGGTATATTTCTCCATTTATTCAGTGTCTCTCATGAGTGTTTTGTAGTTTTCAGCATACGAGTCCTGAACATGTTTTGTTAGATTTACACTTAAGTATATCTCTCTTTTTATTTTTTGAGTGATTGTAAATGGTATTATATTTTTAATTTTGGTGTCCACATGTTCATTGACAGTATATAGAAATACAGTTGATTTTTGTATGCTTCTTGGTATCTTGGAACCTTAACTGCACTTTCTTATATAAGGGCTTTTGTAGATTTCTTGGGATTTTATACATAAACAATCATGTCATCTGCAAATAAGAACAATTTTATTTCTCCTTTCAGAAAAGGAGATGTGAATGCCTTGAATCTTCTTTTCCTTGCTTTATTTCCCTGGTTAAGACTTCCAGGACTCTGCTGAACAAGAGCAGTGTATAAATCCTTATATTCACTTGTTCCTGACCTTAGGGGAAAAAAGTCAGTCTTTAACCGTTAAGTACGAGGTTAGCTGTAGGGTATTTATACATGTTCTTACCAAGTGAGAAATTTCCCCCTTTATTCCTAGTTTTCTGAGAATGTTTATTGTAAACGCAACAGATTTAAAGATAACTCCATGAACGTCCCCGTGAGATTCTCCTCCATGATATGGTCTCCCTTCAAGGACACAGAACATCTGTGCAGTGTGCAAAGTGGGAGGAAAAAGAAGAAGAAGAAGAACTGTAGTTTCTTCTTTATGCTAACAAGGCATAGATTTGGGGTAGTTTTATTTCCTGTCTGGCTAAAGTAGAGACAGAGATCTCTGTTTTGAACCGGCCTATGATATTAGAAAACTGTAGTAATTTTTAAAAGCACAGGCTTTGGAGATAGACAGAGCTGGGTTTGAATCTCATTAGGCTACTTTGTGGCTGAGTGACTTCAACCAAATTACTTAATCACTCTGAGCTCCTTTTCCCTGTCTGTAAACCTCTTACCTCACAGGTTTATTCTGAGGATTAAGTGAGAAATGCATATAAAGAGCCTGGCATGTGGTGCTCACTGAATGTCACAATGATCATTATTATGGTCTCCTAAAACAGAGACTGAGAAGAATCCTCAGAGGTGCAGAGGGTTGAGATGAGGATCCACTGACATTAATAAGCCATTTGGAAAAGGGAACTAATGAGGACAGTTATTAACTAGACAGAAATTGAGTTGCATTCATTGTATATAAATAATTGACTGCTTACTGCTCCTCGGACTTAGCTTAAGAAATACGTCACTAGGCTTCCCTGGTGGCGAAGTGGTTGAGAGTCTGCCTGCCGATGCAAGGGACACGGGTTCGTGCCCGGTCCGGGAATATCCCACATGCCGCGGAGCGGCTGGGCCCGTGAGCCATGGCCGCTGAGCCAGCGTGTCCGGAGCCTGAGCTCTGCAATTGGAGAGGCCACAACAGTGAGAGGCCCGCGTACCGAAAAAAAAAAAAAAAAAAAAAAATTCAGGGATTTATATTACTAAAAAGTCATCATTGCATTTACCCAGAGGTTACATCTAGCAAATAAAAAAGGTTGTTTATTTGCTTGGATCAATCCTAAAGAATAGGCAGTCATGCTTCTAAAGATTTCTACTCATCAGCAAGGCTGACATGTTGTTTTGACTATTGGTATCATAGTATTTCGACATCATTTACTATTTCCGATAATGGAAGGTAGTTACATGCTTCTTGTTTTTAAAAATTGGGAGAAAGGAAAATATAAGGAAGAAAATAAAAGTCACTTGTAATCATTTGGCTCAGGGAAAAATCAATATTGATATTTGCAGGGTTTTACCTTCCAGACTTTTTTCTATATCCTGTAAGGAGTTTGGTTCCCTAAGGCAATAGGAAGCCTGTTTATAGCCAGGCTAGTGAGAAGTGTTTATAGTCAACAGTGATAACTGTTGCTATCACTCATTCATTGCACAGTATTTACCCAGAGCCTCAGCACCGAGCCAAGTCTAGGGGTACAGTGATGGCAGAACTGGACATGGTCCCTGCCATCAGGAAGCTGCCAGGAGAGAGAGAAATAAGTCAAATGATCCCACAAAGGTGTGACTAATTCCATTCCAACATTGGGGCTGTAAAGGAAAGGAATATGGAAGACAAGGAGGACTTAACTAGACAAAAGGAGAAGGGAATGGCATGTGCAAGGGCCCTGGGGTGGAAGAGCATATTGTGAACCCAAGGGACTGAGAGAAAACCAGGGCGTCCAGAAGTCAGAGTGGGAAGGAGGAGGGCTAAGGGACAAGTCGGCCTCCTTCATGTCACCGTAAGGGTTTTGATCTTTATCTGAAAAGCAGTGGGAAGAAGGCTTGAAGGATTGTAAACAAGGGGGAGACCTGCCAGTGAACATCCCAGCTGCTGTGTGCAGGCGAGCCATCAGGAGCTCTATTCACAATCTCCCCTCTCCCATTTTACATGGCTCAAAAGCCTCAGCCTTGCTCATTTCACAGCTAAACCTTGCAAGTTATAATTTATATGATTTGATGTGCCTTGTAAACTGTAATCTTTAGAGTTGGATGTGGCTGTTATTTAAACTCTGCTGAGAAAGGGACTCAGTTCTTCCAGAATGAAGAAACACCAAAGCCAGTGGTTGTTGGATTTTCCGTATGTTTAAGAGTGGTTGTTCAACATGAACTCCTAGGCATTCTGACCCAGTGGGTTTGGGGTAAGGCCCAGGAATCTTCACATTTATATGCTCCCCAGGTTCAGGTGGGGGGAATGGAGTCCCCTGGAGTTGGCTCCAGGACCACACTTTGAGAACCCCACCATCAGTGCTCCCTCCCTCTCCGTTCTTGATCAGCAGAACTCCTGCTTGTGTGTGTGTGTGTGCGTGTGTATTCTTTCAATAAACTTTGTTTTGAGGAAAAGAGAAGCGAAGGGTAAACAATGAAGGGCTGACTGACCCTCCCCCTCCCCAGGGACTCCCTCAGTCCCACCCTGGGGAAGTCCCAGGATCCCTAGAAGACTGAGCTCTAGGACAGCCCAAGTCAGCACAGGGCTGCAGCTACGAGGGTGGAGATGGAAGAGAAAAAGAAAGAACAGACATGACAGGGGGATGAAATGCTGGTGTCCACACCTCACCCTCGGTGGTCAGTGTCCTGCCAGGCATCTCCTTTCTCATGGGTTTAGCCATCTCTCCAGCCTGTGTCAGC
The DNA here is from genome assembly GCF_964341445.2 of Mesoplodon mirus. Lineage (NCBI taxonomy): Eukaryota > Metazoa > Chordata > Mammalia > Artiodactyla > Ziphiidae > Mesoplodon > Mesoplodon mirus. The sequence continues at coordinate 91,203,206 of NC_138983.1, read as the reverse complement.
CCTTCTCGCGTGGGATCTGAGGGTCGTGAAGCCAGACTGATCTCATACACACACCCCAGATCCCATCCAGCTGGATGACTCTCGTCCCTTTTCCTGGCCCCTTCCAGTTCTGGGCTGCCTCTCAGAAAAGAACCAGAGCCTACACCATAGTCTTGTTTATTATTATTAAACAAGGCTGCTGGGATTCTCCTATTATTTGCATCAACATCCCGGAAGCAGCCAGGCAGTTTGGGGCCTGGAGATGAACCAGGGGTTGGAAATACACACCTGCGAATCGAGGGGGTGGCACAGTGGCCCCAGCCCATGGACAGAGTGCGGAGGAAACGGACATCTGAGGGGAGAGGAGCCCGGCGTGGAGACCTGGAAGCAGTCAGAGAGGTGAGGGAGCCAGAGAGCTGTTGCCAGGCTGAGGGTATTCATCACAGAGACAGCTTGCTTTGTGCCAGGTACTGTTCTGGGCACTTTCGAGTGTATTAACTCATTTCATCCTTAGGAGGTTAGTGTTGTTTGCCCCACTTTACAGATGAGGGCGTTGAGGCACAGATAGGCTGAGTATCCTGCCTGAGGTCACAGAGGGAGGCTGGGGCACTGGGCACCACGCTCGGGCAGTCTGATTTCAGGACCAGCCTCTCCTGAGGCCTTGCCGGTCCACAGGGCTCTCCTGTGGAGACTGGGGAGGAAGGATCCAGCTGACGGGGAAGCAGAGAAGCTTCTTCTTTCCTTCCAATCCCAGACCCGTCGTCTCACCAGCGCCTGGCCGTTTCCTCATATCCTTATTCTTTTGAAAACCCCATTTTTTTTTTTTACTATTTCTGCACTACATCCCTTTCTGGGGGCAGTGGGGGGATGGGGCTGGGGGATGGGATAGCCTAGAACCAAAAAGTTAAAAGAAATAGATAAAACACACACACACACACACACACAAACACACACACACAAGTTAATTTCAAAAATGTTATCCCACTCCTTTGAACATGTCACCAAGCAGTACCTTTTGTCAATCCTACGAAGCCCAGCTTATCAAACTCATTTTTGCTGCTCAGGGAGCAACCAAAGAGAAGCAAAGAACCGTGCCCCAGGCTGCACAGCTGGAAGGTAGCAGAGGTGGGACTTGAACTCAAGGCTTTCTAACTCCAGAGCCCATCCTCTTGCTCATAATAGAGAACATTTCCCATTTGCCCTATGTTCTCTTGTAAGTGCTTTAGTATGTATTATATCATTTATACGTCACCAGTAGCTTATAAGAGTGTCCTTTTGTTACCTTACAGATGAGGAAGCTGAGGTATCACTTGCCCAAGGTCACCCTGCTAGGAAGTAGGAGAGCTGGACTCGAGCCCAGTCTAATAACCACCACGTTGCCCTGCTCCCCCAACCCCTGAACCACCAGGCCACGTGCCTCTCTCTGACAACTGTGTCACATGTCACAGAGAGGCCGAGAGCCCGAGGAGGCCCCCGAGGGCAATGGCAGTGGGTTGAGGACCCAGCGGGAGAGGAACCTCTTGAAGCCATTTGACAATAAAGGAAAGGAAGGGGGAAGAGGCGGTGTTTCCAGGCCGAGGGGGTGGTGAGCATGTTCACAGGTTAGACGGAAGTTACACTGTCAAGGTGAGGATGCAGAAGAGGAGATGGTTGAGGAGAGGGACCAGACCAGGGTGGGATGAAGGCAGGACCACCCAGAGGCCCTTGGCAGCTAGGAGAAGCCTTGAAGGTCCCATCTAGGAGCTTCTCCATGCCTGGGAAGTCCAGGTCCTGGCAGGGAGCTGAAGGCACATTCACAGGGGTGTGGAGTGATGGAGGGGAGTTTCCTGAAGGGACTCCATAGGGAGTGGGCAGGGCTCAGAGAAACCACAAAGGATAGTGCAGGGCCCAGAGCTAGTATGAGTGAGGACTGTTCCCACCCCCAGAGCTGTGGGGTGAGGGGCAGGGGCATTTCCTGGGACCCGGAGACCCCGAGGGCTGGGTAGAGTCCTCTGAGGGAAGCTGTGTGGCCCCAGAGAATGGAAGCCAGGGGAGTAAGTACCCCAAGCTCTCTCCTCCCTGCTCTGATCTCTAACCCCCCATTGGCCAAACCCAACAAGAAACCAGAGACAAGGAGCCCATCAGCCCATGGATGTAGCTGCACAGGTGGGCCTGCTGGGCAGAGGGCGCCGTGTAAAGGGATGGAGGAGGGTCGGGAGAAGCAGACGGAGAATGCCGGCAGGTGCAGGAGGTGAAGACCTAGGAGGCTGTTGTCAAAGTAGAATGAAAAGCCTGAGAGCAGGGACCTGCTGGCTGGGGGGCCCAAAGGGCACTGGGCCAGCCTCAGGACAGAAGTGTGAGGGTGGCAGGAGGGTTTGGGGGCCGGGATGGACTTGAAGGAGCTGGTGAGCTTGAGCAGGGCCCAGGCTGGGTGAGCATAGGGCATTACCCATAGGGAGCAAACAGGGAGCAAAGGCTACGTGACTCAAGGAGAGGACGAGACAGAGGATAAGGAAGGCCGGGAGTGGGAGGTTATGGTCTGAGATGGGGCTTCCCAGTGCCAGGTGATGCAAGGTTGAAACCTAGCTCCAAAGGACGGTTCCAGGTACACGTCGAACCTCAGCGACAGTGTCAGTGAACCTCAGGGCAATGTCATAACTAAGTCAGCTTCCCGAGGAGGCTTCCTTAAAGCACAGGGGTCATCAGAGCAGATGGTCATTGTTAATAGAAGTTTAAACGTCTCAATATTTTATGGACTCACTATATACTTTTTAAAGACATTTTCAATGCAGGAGCCTTAAAAAATGCACTTGTTTTGTATATTAGGTCCTGCCTGTCTCCTCTCTCATTATTAAATCACTCTCTACTCTGAAAATCACAGGGTACAAATCAAAGGTACAAGTTTTGGAATTAGACTTGGGTTCAAACCCTGACATTGCCCTGGGCCAGCATCCTCATGTTCAGTGAGTCCCTTCATCTTAGCCATTTTTTAAATCGTGGTAAAATACCTATAAAGTTTACCGTCTTAACCACTTTTAAGTGTACAGATCAGTAGTTGTAAGTTATTCACATTGTTGTGCAACCAGCCTCAGAATTTTTCATCTTGCAAAACTGAAACTGTACCCATTAAAGAACAATTCCCCGTTTCCCCTTCCCCAGCTCCTGGCAACCCCCGTTCTATTTTGTTTCTATGAGCTTGACTACTTTATGTACCTCACACAGTGGAATCATACTAAATTTGCTTTTTTGTGACACTTATTTCACATCATGTCCTCACGGTTCATCCATGTTGTCGCATGTGTCAGAATTTCCTTCCTCCTACACTGAATAATATTCCACTGTATGGATGGACCACATTTTGCTTATCCAATCATCAGTCAGTGGGCACTTGGGTGGCTTCCACCTTTTGGCAATTGTGAATAATGCTACTATAAACATGAGTGTACAAATAACTCTTTAAGTTCCTGCTTTCAATTCTTTGGGGTATATACCCAGAAGTGGACTTGCTGGATCATATGATAATTTTATTCTAAATTGTTTGAGAAGCCGCTCTACTGTTTTCCATATCAGCTGCACCATTTTACATTCTCAGCAGTGCATAAGTGTTCCCCTACTCTACATCCTTGCCAACACTTGTTATTTTCTGTTGCTGTTTGTTTGTTTTTGATAGTAGCCATCCTAATGGGTATGAGGTGGTATCTCACTGTGGTTTTGATTTGCATTTCCCTAATGACTAGTAATGTTGAGCATCTTTTTATATGCTTGTTGGACATTTATATATCTTCTTTGGAGAAATGTCTATTCCAGCTCTTTGCCCATATTTGATCAGGTTATTTGGGGGTTCTTTTTTGTTGTTGTTGTTGAGTTATAGTTCTCTATATATTCTTCATATTAACCCTTTTTCAGATTTGTGTTTTGCAACTATTTTCTCCCATTCTCTAGATGGCCTTTCACCCTGTTTATTGTGTCCTTTGATTCACTGAAGTTTTAATTTTTGATATAGTTGAATTTATCTATTTTTACTTTTGCTGCCTATGCTTTTGGTATCATATCCAATAATGCATTGCCAAATCCAATGTCATAAAGCTTTCCTCCTGTGCTTTCCTCTAAAAGTTTTATAGTTTTAGACTCTGTTTAAGTCTTTGATCCACTTTGAGTTAATTTTTATACATGGTGTAAGGTAAGAGTTCAACTTAATTCTTTTGCAGTCTTTCCCAGCATCATTTGTTGAAAATACTGTTCTTTCCCCATTGAATAATCTTGGCACCCTTGTCAAAAATCATTGGACCATATATGCAAAGTTTTATTTCTGTGCTCTCTATTCTATTCTATTGGCCTATGTGCCTGACCTTATGTCAGTATCACACTGTTTTGATTACTGTACCTTTGTATGCAGTAAGTTTTGAAATCAGGAAGTGTGAGACCTCCAACTTTGCTTTTCTTTCTCAAGAGTATTTTGGCTATTTGGGGTCCACTGAGATTCCATATGAATTTTAGGATGAATTTTTCTATTTCTGCAAAAACTGCTGTTGGGATTTTGAATCTGTAGATCCTGCTGTGTAGTAATGACATCTTAACAATATTAAGTCTTCCAACCCACGAATACAGGGTGTCTTTCCATTTATTTGTGTCTTTAATTTCTTTCAGCAGCACTTGGTAGTTTTCAGTGTACACATCTTTTACCACCTTGGTTAAATTTATCCCAAAATATGTTATTCATTTTGATGCTATTGTAAATGAAATTATTTTCTTAACTTCCTTTTCAGGTTGTTCATTGTGAGCATATAGAAACACAACTGATGTTTGTGTGTTGATTTTGTGTCCTACGATTTTGCTAGTGAATGTAATTTTTTAGTTCTAAGAGGGTTGTGGTTTTTCATGGACTCTAGGATTTTGTACATGTATGATCATGTTGCCTGTGAACAGAGATAATTTTACTTCTTCCTTTCGAATTTGGATGCCTTTATTTCTTTTTCTTGCCTAATTTCTCTGGCTAGGACTTCCAGTACTTTGTTGAATAGAAGTGGCAAAAGCAGGTATCCTTATCTTATTCTTGAAATTAGAGGAAAAGCTTTCCGTCTTTCACCTTTGAGTATGATGCTACCTGTGGGCCTTTCATATTTGACCTTTATTATGTTGAGGTAATTTCCCTCTATTCCCTGTTTGTTGAGTGCTTTTATCATGAAAGAGTGTTGCATTTTGTCAAATGCTTTTTGTACATCAATCGAGATGATCATTTTTTTCCTTCTTTCTGTTAATGTGATGTATTACGTGGATTAATTTTCATATGTTGAACCATCAAGTCTGCATTCCAAGAATAAATCCCACTTGGTCATAGTGTATGATCCTTTTAATGTACTGTTGAATTCGGTTTCCTCCTATTTTGTTGAGGATTGTGGTATCAGTGTTCATAAGAGATACTGGTCTGTAGTTTTCTTGTAGTGTCTTTGTCTGGGTTTGGTATCAAGGTAATGCTGTCCTCTCACTTCACCTTTTGAGTCTCAGCTTCTTCATCTCTAAGATGGAGATAATAATAGAGTCCCTGTTTAGGGCTGTCATGCAGATTAAATGATAAAAATGCACACAAAATGCTTCAGCAGGGCCCAGTTCACAGGAAGCCCTCAAAATATGTTAGAGGATGATAAGGATAATAATAAAAATAATAATAAATAAATAACAGTTCATCTCATAGTTGGACAGCTCAGTAGGCTGGGGCTTAGAGAGTCAGTCTGTATTAGCAGCAGGGCGTCTGTCCAGTAGCAGCATTTAGCAATTTTCCAAGTAAAGGGAGCGAGTGATATTATAGGGCCAAACTAGGAAGCTGTCTCCTGGCCTAACATGTGGTAGAGGCTCACCCAAATTTGTGGAGTCATTTAAAACTTCCTGCTTGCTTTGATTTCTTAATAATGGCTTGACAGTTTTTGAGGAACTGAAAGCAGTGAAGCCTGGCAAGAGACAAACAAAATGTAACACACAGAATTTCTCTCATTCATGGGTTATCAAAGGTTCAAAGGACACAAAGATCAATGGCAATGGTGATGAAGATGATGTGGGTGACATTTTCCAAAGAACTAATGTGTTTTCATTTTTTTAAATACTTTATTTTTTGAACAGTTTTAGGTTTACAGGAAATTGAGCAGAGAATACAGAGAGTTCCCATATATCCACCCCTCCAATACACACAGTTTCCCCTATTATTAACATCATGCATTAGTGCGGTACATTTGTTACAACTGATGAACCAATATTGATATGCTATTATTAACTAAGTCCATAGTTTACATTAGGGTTCACTCTTTGCGTTGTACGTTCTTTCCTTTTGACAAATGTATAGTGACAAGTATCCACCATTACAGTATCATAAAAAATATTTTCACTGCCCTGAAATCCCCTGTGCCCCTCCTCTTCATTCTGAGCTCCAGAGCCCCTGTGCCCCTGGCAAGCACTGATCTTTTACTCTCCTTATAGTTTTACTTTTTCCAGAATTTAATACAGTTGGAATCATACGGTATGTAACCTTTTCAGACTAGGTTCTTTCACTAAGCAATATGTATTTAAGATTCCTCCATGTCTTTTTTGTTATTTGATAACTCAGTTATTTTTATCACTAGTATTTCATTGTATGGATGTACCACAATTTGTCCATCCATTTACCTTTTAAAGGACATCTTGGTTGCTTCCAGTTTTTGGCAGTTATGAATAAAGATGCTGTAAGCATGTATCCAAAATAAATGAGTCTTCATGGATATAGAGAACAGACTGTGGTTGCCAAGTGGGAGGGGGTTGAGGGAGAGATGGAGTGGGGGGTTAAGGTTAGCAGATGTGAGCTGTTACATCCAGGATGGAGAAACAACAAGGTCCTACTGTAGAGCACAGGGAACTATATTCAATATCCTGTGATAAACCATAATGGAAAAGAATATTTTAAAAAGAATGTATATATATGTATAACTGAATCACTTTGCTGTACAGCAGAAATTAATACAACATTGTAAATCGACTACATTTCAATAAAATAAATAAATAAACAATATAAATGAGTCTTAAAAATCAACAATAAGAAACCAAACAACCCAACTTAAAAATGGGCAAAAGAGCTCAACAGACACCTCACCAAAGAAAATCTACAGATGTCAAATAAGCATATGAAAAGATGTTAAACATCATATATCATTAAGGAATTTCAAATAAACATGAAATATCTCTTCATTTATTTAGACTACTTTGATTTCTTTCATCAACATTTTGTAGTTTTCTTCATATACCTCTTCATATAGCTAAGTATTTTGTTAGATTTATTCCTAAGTACTTCATTTTTTTTTTTTTGGTGCTAATGTAAATGGTGTTGTGTTTTTAATTTCATATTCCACTTGTTCATTGTTGGTATATAGGAAAGCAATTGACTTTTGTATATTAATCATGGATTCTGCAACCTGGGTACAATTGCTCATTAGTTCCAGGAGGGCTTTCTGTCGGTTCTTTGGGATTTTCTGCATAGACAATCATGCCATCTGCAAAATGGGCAAAAGATCTGAACAAACACCTCACCAAAGAAGATTTCTTTTTCCTTCCCAATCTATCTTTTATTCTCTTTTCTTGCCTTGTTGCATTAGCTAGGAGATACAGTACAATGTTGAAAATGCGTGGTGAAAGGGGACATCTTCACCTTATTCCTGATCTTAATTGGAAAGTTTCTAGTTTCTCACCATTAAATATGACGTTAGCTTTAGGGTTTTTATAGATGTACTTTATCAGGTTGAGGAAGTTCCCCTCCATCCTTAATTTGCCAAGAGTTGTTGTGGTGGTTTGGTGGTTTGTTAGTTTATCATGGATGGTGTTTAATTTTGTCAAATGCTCTTTTTGCATCTACTGTTATGATAATGCGATTTCTCTTCTCTACGCTGTTGATGTGATGGATTACATTAATTGATTTCCAAATGTTGAACCAGCCTTGCATACCTGGAATAAATCCCACTTGACTGTGGTGTAGAACTCTTTTTATACATCACTGGATTCAATTTGCTAATATTTTGTTGAGGATTTTGCATCTATGTTCATGAGCAGTATTGGTCTGAAATTTTCCTGTTTTGCAATATCTTTATCTGGTTTTGCTATTAGAATAAGCTTGGCCTCACAGAATGAGCTGGGAAGTGTTCTCTCTTCTTCTATTTTCTGGAAGAGATTATTGAGAACTGGTATCATTCTTTCCTTAATGTTTGATAGAATTGACCAGTGAACCCATCCAGGCCTGGTGCTTTCCATTTTGGAAGGTTATTCATTATTGATTCAAATTCTTTACTAGATATGAGTCTATTCAGAGTATTTATTTCTCCTTGTGTGAGTTTCAGTAGATTGTGTCTTTCAAGGAAATGGTCCACTTCATTAAGTTATAAAATCTGTGGGCATAGAATTATTCATAATAGTCCTTTATTATCCCTTCAGTGTCCATGAGATCAGTAGTGATGCCATCGCTTTCATTTCTGATTTGAGTAATTTGTATCTTCTCTCTTTTTTTCTTGGTTATCCTGCTAGAGGTTTGTCAATTTTATTGATCTTTACAAAAAAAAAAAAACCAAACAGCTCTTTATTTTGCTGACTTTTCTCTATTGTTTTCCTGCTTTTTATTTCATTCATTGCTTCTTGTCTTGTGCTTGTGGTAGGCTTATATTGCTCTTCTTTCTCTAGTTTCATAAGGTGGAAGCTTAGATCTTTTCAAATGTATGCCTTCAATGCCATAAACTTCCCTCCAAGCACTGCTTTCACTGCATCTTGCAAATTTTCATAGGTTGTATTTTCATTTTCATTTAGCTCAAGATGAATTTTTATTTCCCATGAGACTCCCTCCTTTACCCATCTGTTATTTAGAGGTGTGTTGTTTAATCTGAAAATATTTGGGTATTTTCCAGCTGTCTTTCTGGTATTGGTTTCTAGCCTAATTCCATTGTGTTCTGAAAACGTACTTTGCATAATTTCTATTCTTTTACATTTGTTGAGGTATATTTCGTGGCCTGGAATGTGGTCTGCTTGGTGAATGTTCAATGGGAGCTTGAGAAGGATGTGTGTTTTGTTGCTGTGGGATGAAGCTGTGTGGTTGCCAGTTAGATCCAGATGATGGTAGTTCTATTCAGTTCAACTTCATTCTCACTAATTTTCTGGCTGGTGGGTCTGCCCGTCACTGACAGAGGGCTGTTGAGGTCTCCAGCTACCATGATGGATTCATCTGCTTCTCCTTGCAGTCCTATCAGTTTTTGCCTTCCATACTTTTATGCTCTATTGTTGGGTACATACAATGAAGGACTGTTATGTCTGCTTGGAGAATCGACCCCTTTATCACTATGTATCGCCTCTCTTTATCCCTGATAACTTTCCTTCCTCTGAAGTTGGCTCTGCTTGAAATTAATAGAGCTACTCCTGCTTTCTTCTTGTGTTTCAGTATTTTAAGTGCCAAAGTGTTTGGTAGGAATTTGAAAAGTGGGTAAAGGCACAGTCATTTGAATCAGGCAAACCTGGGAACAAGCCAAGCGAGTCAAAGTGGCTGACTGTGGGCACACTTAATCGTTCTATGCCTCAGTTTCCTCATCTAAGAAATGAGTAACTATCGGACCTACTGTACAGCACAGGGAACTATATTCAATATCTTGCAGTAACCTGTGATAGAAAAGAACCTGAAAAAGAATAGATATTATATATATGTATAACTGAATCGCTTTGCTGTACACCTGAAACTAACACAACATTGTAAATCAACTAGACTTCAATAAAAAATTAAATTTTTTTTTAAATGAGGAAGTATCCCTTTGAATTATTGTGAAGATGAAACGGGATAATGCAGTAAAGCACTTAGCAAATTTCCTGGCATTTGTGTAATTACACATAATGTGTCATTAATATATTCTACTAATATATGCAGTTATATTATTATCTATTCATATACTATAAGCTATTATTACTATAAGCTATTGGTTATAATTATATTGTGGGACATTAGTATAGATTTCTAAGTCCAAGTACTCTCTATGAAAGTTGGATGAGGCACTCTGAGAAGAGTGACTTAGAAAATATTTGCAAAGTCTCAGGCTGGAGTGGATGGCTCATAGGCAGTGTCCTGAGAAGACAGAGGACTTCGCACGTGCCCTGCAGCCCATAGTCCAGGGCGCCGGGGCCAGGGGGGATGTGATATTTCTTCCTTGGTGCCGAGTTTTGCTCATTCTTCTTATTAAAGTGGTTACACAGGAGGTTTCTGACGCCACTGACAAATCACTGTCTGGGGTCTCTCTCTTTTGAGGGAAATGTGGTCACACCAGGGCCCCTATTGAAAAATAGATCATCTTTGGTTAGATAAATTCTGATTAGCTTTTAAGAAGCAACAGTAATAATTAAGCACATGGGAAAAACCTTCATTGTACACCAAGGCTTTTAAAAGGTAGTTATAAAACTATGTTTTGTGGTGTGAGCTCAATTGTGTTTAAACTTTTTAAAAAGATTGTAAGCATAGAGAAAAGACTGGAAGGATGTGAACCACCGTGTTCTCGGTGCCTGCCTCTGGGGGACGGGAGTCTAAGTGATTTTAATGTCTTCTTTGTGTTTTTCTCTAGTTCTCATTTTCTGCATTATTACAAAAAACATGTTATTTTAAAAATGAATAGAACAAACAACAATTATTACAAAACCTCCCCTGAACTTTAACACTTGCAGTAAATGGACAGTTGTCACTTGCCAACTGACCTTTCTGGTTTGTGTTGGGCCATTTCTGCTGTCTTGCCACTCGGGACAACCAAAAGGATACTTGCATGGGATCAGAGAACTATCAAGTGGCCAATTCCTGGCCAATTCCCCCCGAGTTCCCTCTTGCCTCTGTGTTGCCTGACGCCCTACCCCAAAACTGGGCATCTAGTCTCGGTCTACTGTCAGGCTCTGGTGACCCTCCACTCACTAGCTGTGTGGCCTTAGGCAAGTCACTTAACCTCTCTGACCCTCAGCATCCTCCTCTTAAAATGAGGATTGCAGTGACCGTCCAGCCAGATGAAGTGGTTAGCACATTGGGGCCCCCAGTGTCAGTGGCACTAGTTATTCCTTGTTATTCCTGATATTCCTGGCTCTGACTGTCCCCCTTCTGCATTTCAGTCTGCAGACGTCGACAACCATCACGCACTCATTGAATATAATGAGGCCGAAAGCAGCTTTGTTCTCCACGACTTCAATTCCTGCAACGGCACGTTCGTCAATGAGTGCCACATTCAGAACGTGGCTGTGAAGCTCCTACCCGGAGACATCCTGAGGTTTGGGTCCAGAGGGCTGACCTACGAACTGGTCATCGAAAACCCAGCCTCGGTGAGTCCAGGCCCCTGCGGGGGTGGGGTGGGGTGGGGTGGGGTGCAGAGGTGCCGTGTTGTGTCACCTTCCGTGCAGCCTAGGGCTCGGGTACGGCCACAGGTGGAGTTCGTCTGGAGCGCGTCACTCTTCCTTTCGCGATTCTGCGAAGTTCAGCCCCATCGCGTGGGTGCCCGGGGAGAGCGAGTCCTCGCGCCCTCTTCTGGGCATTTCGTGGAATTACATGCAAGAGTTGCCTAGGGACCAGCCCAGAGCGAGAGCATTTTCCTGAAAAGTGAAGCTTGGCGAGGGGAGGTGGAAAGCAGGTGTGTGCTTTTGAAGATGCAGAGATGGATGCTTCCTTTTTAGGCAGATCAGTGCTCTGCAACTTCCTAGCTTTGCGACCTCGGCCAGGCTTCTCTGCGTGCCTGGGTCTGGGTCTTCTCAGCGGTGCAGGGCGTTGAGAGAGTATCTATGTATAAAAAGTCAAAGTCTCTGGCCGGAGTAGACACTCAAGGCCTGCCAGCTGTTATCACACCGGATCAGAAATGTTCCCGGGATCAGGACCTAAAGTATGGCCCCAGGTTAAGCGGAACGTAACCCAAAATTCGCTCAGTCACCAGAAGTATCTGGTTCAGTAGGGAGGCAGGATGGGGGCTGGTTAGCAACACAGTCCTGGGTCAGAACCCCAGCTCTGCCACTGGCCTACTCGGTGCGCTCTTGCACAAACCATTGGACCCCTCGGAACCTCGGTTTCCTCATCTACAAAATGGGGCCAACGACAGCAATGACCTTGCAGGCTTATCTCGAGGGCTAAATGAGATGGTTCTAATTGTAAAACTCCCAGAATAATGCCCATTCGTGGTGAGCACACAATTAATACCTGTCGTGTGTGTCCCAGAGAGACGGCGTGTTAACCTCACTCCCCAGCACCAAGAACCCTGCATGGACTGAGACCTCCGAGGCTTAAAGTCCTTTCTGGGACGAGGCTGGGTATAAATAAATAAAGTTTAGAGAATCTAGACAGAATCCTGGGGTGTGGGTCCACTAGGCAGCCTTAAATACTCACTCAGAGAAGATGAGCACCGTCCCTCAGGCTGCAGGGCTCGTGACACCGCATCCACCACGTTTGGCTTTGAAAACCTGGGACAGTTTTCTCCTGCTGCTTCTCAGCCCCCTTTTCCTCCTTGGACCAACATTAAAGTGTGCTCACTTGTGGGATGCACTGGGATCCACTGGCCGCCCTGAGGAGGGGCTCCTGACATAGAAGGTGTTGACCTGATCAGGGGTTCTCAACATGGGTTCTAAGGATCCCCCTCGTCAGAAGCACGTGGGGAGCAGACCCACAGTGCAGATCTGGGCTTCACCCCAGGCCTGAGGACTCATACTTAGGATTCCCAGATGAAATACAGGACACGCAGTTAAATCTGAATTTCAGAGAAGCAACAAATCATTGTTATGTACAGGTGTGGCCCAACTATTGCAAGGAACCACTTATGCTAAAATAATTATTTGGTGTTTATCTGAACTTCAGATTTAACGGACACCCTACAGTTTATTATATATTGATTTATTCATTTCTTTATTTATGCGAAATCTGGCAACCATACACATCCTCCCTGGGAGTAGGGCCTGGGAATATGCATTCTCACAAGCTCCCTGATGATTCTGATGCACCGCCAATAGGAGGGAAACCGAAATTTAGAATCCTTTGTATGGAACACTTACAGAATTTTTTAGGGATCAAAGAAAAGGGGATTTCACACTCCCAAGCCTGAAAATCCAAGTTCATGAAGTTTGATTCAATGTGCCCCAACATGTCTGATTCCAAGAATTTTTCAGGAATGTTCAGTAAAATTACAGGTTCTCAGGCCCCCTCCCTGGGAAATTCTGACTCTGTGGCTTGCCCGTGGGGAGAAGAAGAGGGGGAGCAGCAAACAATATCTGCATTTTTTTCTTCTTTTTTCCTACAAAGATATTTATTGAAATATTATTTATAGGGGCATAAAATTTGAAACCTAAATTTCCATCCAAAGGGGGCATTGTTTAATATATTATATTGTTTAATATATTATAAGGAGTTTAATATACTATAAGGAGTTCGTTTATATATGGAATACTCTTCTGCCTTTGTAAAATACAGCTTTCTTGAGATATAATTGACATGCCATAAACGTCACATGTTTAAAGTCTGTAAGTGGATGGGCTTTGACATATGGGTACACCTGTGAAACCATAGCCACAATCAAGACAGTGAACAGCTCCTTCATCCTCCAAAGTTTCCTCCGGATCACAGCATGTGTTTGTTTGCTTGCTTGCTCTTAACAGCTTCACTGAAGTACAATTTACATAACAGAAACTTCACCCATTTGAAGTGTCCAATTCAATCAATTTGAATATATTGATGGAGTTGTGCAGCCATCACCACAACCTGCTCTCAGAACATTTTCCTCCATTTCTATCACCCCAAACCTCGGAGAAACCTTGGAGGTATTTCATTTTGGGGTTTGTTTTTAACTTTTAATTTTCAAAATTATGGTAAAATACACATAAAATTTACCATCTTAACCATGTTTAAGTGCACAGTTCACAGTGGCATTAAATCTATTCACACTGTTGTGCAGCCATCACCCCCATCCATCTTCAGAACTTTGTTCATCTTCCCAAACTGAAACTCTATGCCCATCACATCAAACCCCCTGCTTCCTTCCTCCCCTCCCACCATGCTTTCTGTGTCTGTGAATTGGACTATTCTAGGTTCCTCATATAAATGGAATCTTACATTGTTTGTCCTTTTGTGACCATCTTATTTCACTTAGTATGATATCCTCATGGTTCATTCCAGTTGAATATTTCATTGTATGGATTCACCACATTTTGTTTACCTGTTCATCCATCCATGGCCACTTGGGTTGCTTCCACCTTTTGGCCATTTTGAGTAAGTTTGTTATGAACACGGGTGTACAGCTATGGAATGGGGACTTTATTTTACAAGGTGCTTCTTATATAATTGTGGGGAAAAGTGATGACGACCTCTAACCTTGAGTAGATAAGACGGAAGAAGATGCTTTGTAAGAAGAGAAACGAGGAGAGCAGCAGGAGGAATCACTGACGTGAACAGCACTGTGCTAAGCAATGCACCTGCTCTCCCTTATTTCACGCTCACAGCAACCTATGAGATGGGTTCTCCCATGATCCCCATTTGACAGACAAGGAATCCGAAACTCAGAGAGGTTAAGTAATTTCCCCAGGACCACACAGCTTGTCAGTGCAAATTAAACACTATCCCCACTTGTGGAAAAAGGAGGGGAGAAAACCATTTAGTCTGATGCTAGCTGGAGCAGTAGCCTTGACTGGTTTTCACACCGAGGAAAGCATACTCTCACGGTCACTGGAATATGCACGGATTTTTTCAATTCTTATTCCTACACGCACTTGCACCTTGCTTCATTCCTCGGTTGACTACAGGCAGCTGCACAAGTGTTCCCCCGGCCTGTGCCCAGGGCACTTTGCAGGACTCTCCACAGCCCCATCTTCTCAAAAGTGCTCTCTGCCGGGGCGTCCCCAGCTTGAGAAGCTTCCATCCATGATGCTCATATTCATGGAGGGGTCCTTTGCAGCGTCCGTGTGAGGGCAGCCTGTGGACTGCCTGACACCTTCCTACAACTTCCACTTCCTGATGACCCCAACCTGCTGGCTATTTAAAAGAAGAGAAAGGAAGAGGGGAAAAGGGAGAGGTATTGAAAAGCATCTCTCATCAAATATTTTGAAGCACAGTTTTTCTAAAAAATTCGTGGCCCTCTTGCTTCCGGCCTATTCTTGTTTCCAATTGATTTTGGGGTCCCTGGTGAGGGCGCTGTGTTTCCTCCTTGGATGGAGTTTCCACGGAGGACTGCCCTGATATCATACAGATTAAGTATGATGAGAACTGTTCTTCTCCCGACAAAGAGTTCCCAAATGAAAGCATTTAGTTCAGGTGTTGTGGTGACCCTAACCAATAGAGGAGGGTGTGACAGCATTTTACTGGGGGAGGGGGGTGAGGTGCGGGGCGCTTAGGAATCCAGATGTGTGTGCAGATGTCACAGTGGTTAGAGCACATGCCCTGAGGTCAGGCTGACTCCAGCGCCGTCCCAGCCCTGCTCTTGACCGGCTTTTATACTGGACGTGCACAAATCATCTACCTCTCAGGGCCTCGGTCCCCACTCCTGTAACAATAGTTCCTACCACCTTGAGTGACTGTGGTATTAAGTGGGCAAAGTGCGTAAATTGCTTAGTCCAGCGTCTGGCACCTAATAAGCACATGATAACCCTCAGCTTTAGAGTCAAGCAAACCAGCATGGAGCAGCCAAGATGCCTCCTTTGTAAATGTCCTTTTGGACAGGGAAGCCTGCCAAGACCTGCCCCCGCTTGCAGATAACTATATTTGCAGATAAATTACCCATAGAATAACATACAAGATGGAAAACTATAAAGAAAAACTCTTGTTTGACAAAGTGCATTGGCAGCCAGGTTGTGTCCAGGACCATCCTTTTTTTTTTTTTTTTTTTTTTTTTGCGGTCGCGTGCCTCTCACTGTTGTGGCCTCTCCCGTTGCAGAGCACAGGCTCCGGACGTGCAGGCTCAGCGGCCATGGCTCACTGGCCCAGCCGCTCCGCGGCATGTGGGCTCTTCCCGGACCGGGGCACAAACCCGTGTCCCCTGCATCGGCAGGTGGACTCTCAACCACTGCGCCACCAGGGAAGCCCCCAGGACCATACTTTGTAAATTATAGCTCTCTCATCAAAGTATTACCTAGGGCTGCCATATTGCACAACTCCAGGTTCACCATTCACAACGTAGTCCATGTGGATGGCGCCCACTGAAGCTGTGCAGGACATAACCCGCAGGGCCATCTGCAATGCCCTGAAGAAACCGTTGATTAATCCCATAGAGTCTTGGCACCAGGCGTGGGAAATTGAAGTCCCAGAGTCAGGTGTGCCGCCGTGTTGTGGGTTTTGTTTGTTGTTGCCTTTACTCATGCTTTCTGAACTCTGGGAAAGGAGGTGTGGAAACAAGCTGTGCTAGTCACAGTGGCGCCGTTCTTACAAGGCAGCTGAGTAAGGAAACCCACGTCACCCGTATGTATCCATCATGTCTTTCTCTATTCTGAAATACGGCAAAACGGATGGAAATGGCCAGAATGAAAAAGGAAGCCAGGCGCCACAAATGACGTGCCGAGTTGTTCCATGAGGGGGTTGACAACTCCTTGTCGGCAGCCCCCATCCCCATGACTGCCTGTGTCTGGCCTTCCCTGTAGCCTGCTCTGCCCTGTTCCCAGTCCAGCCAGACTCTCCCCCGTGGCTCCTGGATACTGTCTTCTGTCCCTGCAATGTCATGACGTCCTGTCTTGCGAGAAGAGCGCCCTCTGTCGGCCAATATTCCTTGCTGCTTTAATGGGGAAGCTCTGCAGAACACAATCGAGAAAGCAAGGCCTTTGGAGTTGGATGGACCCAAGTTGAAATGCCAGCTGCAACTGACTTTACCTTTCTGAGCTTCAATTTCCAATTTCTGCCAAGGAGCTACTCATTAATCCCAGGTCCCCTTTCCCCCTTCAGTTGTTTTTTATAGAGGTCCCTGGGACCACCCCTATCATGGCATAAACTGAGGCTCAGAGAGTTTCAGTGACTTCCCCAAGGTTAGGCATCAGTCATATAGATCCAGAGACAGGATTAAAAGCCAGCTCTCCTGAGTCCCTTGGAGGCTTTTCCTAATAGCACGAAGCATCGTGGGGCCGTGAGAGCCCAGGCAGGTCCTTCACTGCCCAGCGGTTAAGGAAGGTCTTGCAATTCCCAGTCCAACCTGCAGTTTCACACGCTGACAGGGGATGATTCATTATGTGGGTAAAAACGAAAGCCACTGATAATAGAAGAAAATGCATTTTCAGTTATCTGGCTTCCTTGCTTGTTTGGCTCCACTAACTTATTTTTTGGCTTCACCAATGCAGGATCTTAGTTCCTTAACCGGGGATCAAACCTGCACCCCCTGCTTTGGAAGCGTGGAGTCTTAACCACTGGAGGGCCAGGGAAGTCCCTGGCCCCACTAACTTTTTTTCTTTAATTATTTTATTTATTTAATTTATTTATTTTTGGCTGCGTTGGGTCTTCGTTGATGCGCGCGGGCTTTCTTTAGTTGCGGCGAGCGGGGGCTAACCTTCGTTGCAGTGCGCGGGTTTCTCATTGCGGAGGCCTCTCTTGTTGCGGAGCATGGGCTCTAGGTGCATGCGCTTCAGTAGTTGTGGCATGCGGGCTCAGTTGTTGTGGCTCGCGGGCTCTAGAGCACAGGCTCAGTAGTTGTGGCCCATGGGCTTAGTTGCTCCGCGGCATGTGGGATCTTCCTGGACCAGGGCTCGAATCCCTGTCCCCTGCATTGGCAGGTGGATTCTTAACCACTGTGCGCCCAGGGAAGTCCACCCACTAACTGTTTACCAGGGATATTGCTGCCGTTCCTGGACAAATTCAGTTGCCCCCTTTCTTCTTCTTTTTTGACGATGGTGATCACACCTGATGGCTAATGTTTTATGCTCATTTATTATGGACCAGGAAGTGTTCCCAGCATTTCACGTGCACTATCTCACGCACTTCTCACAGACTAAGAAATGGCTGTTAGTATCCCTGTGTCTTACAGACAAGGCACAGAAATGACACACTCGTCAGGGTCCCAGAGAAGGAGCAGAGCCGGGAGCCGGACCAGAGTCTGTGTGACGCCGGATCCCAAGATCTTAACCCGAGGTCGGCACGTTATGGCCCAGGGCCAATTGCGGGCCATCCCCTGTCTTTGTAAAGTTTCCTGGGAACACAGCCATCCCATTCATTTCAGTATTGCCTGTGTTGTCGGCTACAAGGGCAGAGTAAGCTGGGCAGATCCTATGGCCCACAGGGCTGGAAATGCTTACTGTCTGGCTCTACAGAAAACGTTGACCAGCCTCTGCTTGGAACACTATGCAGTACTGCCTCTTTCATTTGACTTGGTTTCTAAAAGAAGAACTTAAAATAGAGGGGGGAGCTGGGGAGAAAGAACTCACTCAGATTGAGCCTTACTGTGTGCCAGGAAATGTGCTGGTTAATTGCTTAAGTTTACTGAGGAATAAGAAGAAACAGACAAGCTGGAAAACTAAACTTTGAACAGTCTTTTCAATACCTCTTTAAAAAAGAGCTGGAAATATGTGGTTCTAAATATACATACACATATATATGCATTTGCAAATATAGTAATAATATAATTACATTGACATGGATCTGATAAATATACTAGACATTAACATATTATATATACAACGGATGCATATTACAAATTTTGCCTGTTTCTTCAACTGGAAAGTTTTCTTTTAAAACTGTGGACTGTTGGGAATTCCCTGGTGGTCCAGTGGTTAGGACTCAGTGCTCTCACTGCTGAGGGCGTGGGTTCAATTCCTGGTCAGGTAACTAAGATCCCACAAGTGCACGGCGAGGCCAAAAAACGAAATAAATGAAACTATGGAATGTCTTCCCTGAGTCACTTTTGAAGCAGAAATTTGGGGTTTGTAGTCTGAAGCCTGCTGTAGCTAGAGAACTATTTATCTATCAGAGTTTCTCTAAGCAGCGTTTTACTACTTGTCTTATGATTGGTTCCTTGGTCTTAAATCATTCTTCTCTGGAGATGCTGCTTTACTTTTATAAGTTGAAAGGTAAATTTGGTGCATGATGACAGTCTGGTGGGTTTTATTTGAGCATGTCATAACCTTTAAAACAACTTTCACTCTGAGTACATAGTGATGCTTATGCTAAAGTCTCAATAAGCATACTGTCCAGGAAATTTGATTGTTTGCAAGTGTCAGAAAACCAACTAAAACTAGCCTAGGCAAAAAAAAAAAAAAAAAGCTCATGGAACTGAAAAGGCCAAAAGCTGCAGCTTAGGCCCAGCTGGATCCAGGCGCCCAAATCATGGTCAGGAATCTGACTCTTTCTTCCCTGTTAGCTTCCCAATCTCAGACAGACTCTTGCCTCACCTGTAGGAAAGTGGCCAGCAGCAGCCCCAGCACCCTACAAAGTAGCAGTTCCAGGGAAAGAGCCAGCATCTTCATTGGCAGTGGCTTGGATCACGTGGCTTCCTCTGAACCAATCCCTGAGGCCAGGGGCAAGGAATGCTCTGATTGGCCAGACCTGGGTTATGGTCTCACCCCTGGGGTGGAAGGGTCAGAGTTCTATGGACTCAGGATTGTCAGGGAAAGGGTGTCTTCCCTGCAAAAAAATTAAAGTGCCCATCCAGAAGATGGAAGAAATGGATGCGGCGGAGACAAAAACAAAGAAGATGTCCATGACATTAGGAAGCATTCCTATTGCCTAAGTGGAGCCTTCCGAACGGGATTTGCCACTAGGGATGTGGGGGGAGGGAAATGACGAATAATCCACTTTTCCATTGGAAAATTCCCAGGCCAGTCTCCAAGGAAGCAGAGTTGCTCATTTCTCTCCTGTGGTGAACAGGTGTGATGAGAAGCTCAGAGTCGGGGCCTTAGTTGTCCATCCCCAAGAAGGGTGGCGTTTCCACGTTCCTGGGACCTCTGAATAGGGCCCGTTGTTGAGGAGGATGTGGCTTTACTGTACCGGGAGTTGAGAAGCCGGCAACTGAGTGAATGACCTGAGAGCATGGGGCCCTTCAGAACAAAGCCTCTTTCTGGTCAAGCTTTGTCATCTACCTGACCTCGTAGGATTTCCTCTACCTTGTGCTTTTACAGGTCCCGTGGGGACCTACTGATGTGATGAGAAATCCTGAGGCTGGGTGTTTTATATCAAAGGCGATTTCCCAAGATCAGTGAAGTGGAGGGCACGGGGCAGCAGACAGCCTCAGACTAGGCCTCCGCAGCAAAAACTCACACACAAGGACCCCTGACGCTGTGTTGTCACCAGATGTCTACAGGCAATGCAGATGACATCGGGGGAGGTGGAGACGGGAGCGTGGGCTGAACCCTTAGCATCCTGCTGAGACAGAACCCGGACCCGGCCAGGAACCTGGCCGCTTCCTGCTTCCTCTGGCAGACCACACCCTTTGTTACCAAACCAGAACCACGTTGCTCCTTCTCTGAACTTAGTTGATGATCATTCATTCATTCATTCATTCATTCCATCTCTCAATCTGGCAAGACCGAATTGAAGCAGGCCAAGTCTAGGGGTAGCAAAAGCTATTTGCAAAAATCCGGCTGTTTTCTCATTAGATTCTATTTCACATTTTATGGACTGACCAGGAAGCTGATTAGAACTTGAAAGGAAAGGAAAAACCGTAAGGTTGAAGATTTACAAGAAAATGGGAAAATTAGATGGGCCAGATCTCCTTTAACACAGCTGGGAAAAACCCAAACGAATGGCTTTTCTGAACAGCTCAAAGGGACTTAATTCTTTTAAGTTCCAAAACCTAAAAATAATGTATAACTTGGCGGTTCTGTGTTCTAAATGTATAATCCTGATTTGTCACACTGAAACCCCGTACATAATTTACCCTTTTCTTGGGGACATAGAATTATTACCCGTCTCTGAGTTACGGTGACACCCCGGGAGCTGTTGAGATAAAGGCCATTTGTCCTGGCACCAAGAAGCCCCCTCTCCTGGCTTCTGAGATCTACTGGCCATGTTTTCTAGTCTCCATTCTGTCTTTCCAGGTCCATGGCTCCTCCATGCTGGGGTCAGTGTGCTTCCTCGCCACCATCACCCCTACCCCCCAGGCCCTTCCAGACTGTGGGAATTAAGCTCCACATCTATGTATGTTAAATTCTTCTGTAAGGAAGACGATCCCTTCTCCCTCCTTTATGTATTTACTCACTAATGTATCTAGGTCAGTATGGACTCATGCATACTGATTTTACAGTTTGAGTTTATAATCCAATACTCATTAAGTATTTCTTCGCTCAAATTCTTCCAGCCTTGGCCACTGGGAGCTCTTTCAGATTGCTTACTGTGTCCTTGAGCATCTCCCCACCTTTTAATTTTGGGCACTTCCTTACTCTCTGCTGTTACAAGATGCGCCAGGCTTAGCATGTATTTTCCCCATCCCAGCCCCAGAATCAAAGTGCTTTTTATTTACACTCCGTTTGCCAACCGTTCAGCTCAGTCAGCGAACACCTACCATAGCAGGCACTCTGCTGGGTGCCAGCACAGCCAGCAATTGGCTGGTAAATATTTAATGACCTGCTCTCTGGAAAAAGTAAAGTACATGGATGCATAGCATAAGGTTTACTGATATAAAGAATGTGTAGCACAGTCTATCCATGTAACAAGAAATACAGTACCCTTTCTTGTAAATTCTATATAGCCAGCTAAGTCTCACAGAATGCTTTCATTGACTTTAGCCGAACTCTTGTATCCATAGCCAATTTCTCATTGCAGTTGACGAATGAGAGAGTTCCCAACCTGAGCACTCGTGGGTATTTTTGGATATTTTGGATTTACGAATAATACAAGTGAAAAAAGAAAGACGTTAGAACTCCACATGTTCATCAGTGACATGAGTGAGTTTGTTGCTGCATCAGATAATAATTTTCAAATACTGGAAGAACGTTTCCCCAATTTTTTGCTCTATTCATAACATAATGGCTAAGACACAACATGCTTTTGTATAAGCTGCATTGTTAACATTTTCTCCATTACTGTCTTAAGTCTAGGCAATCAACAAAACAAACAAACAAACAAAATCAAGCTCTACATGAACCACCATTATTAAACCTATTTATAAAAGTTTTTAAAAATCAAGCCCTCATTTATAACATTTCCTGATTTCTATGTTGTAATACGCCCTCCACGGTCAATTTCAAACTCCCAATCACACATCCCTGAATACAGAGAAGGAAAGAGAGGTGTGGTAACACATTACTATGTAGCATTTCCAACAGAAACATATAGTAGAGTGAAATAAACTCAAGAGCATAGGTAATAATAAAATAGAGTAAAATAATTAAGAAGAGGTGAGTTTTAAGTTTGTATCACCTTTTTTTCTGATATAATTTAATGGTAAATTTATGAAGTTAATTCTTATTAATGGCTGTGTTCATCAAGCAGTTGGCAAAATTCCTGGACATTTAACAATCAGTTCTCGTGGGCGGGTACCAGCTGGCCCCAGCACTCCTCTGGTACAGCAGTGAACATACCACAGGTCTTCCCGGATGGAGGCTGGGGTCCTCTGAGCTGCTTCCAGGGCGTGGCATGTACCAGATGAATAACACTTCCATAAGACAGTTGTCAGTGTTCCTAGAAAATCCCATTTCTAAGTAGCCCATGTGATGTCTTGTGGTTTTTCACACCATCTAATGTTCATTTCCTTTTTTTAACTCGGAAAATATCCTATCATTCACTAACCAATCGTCTAAGATCCGTTTGTGAGTATGGAAGGCAGGTAATAAATCATGACTTCGAGTAACCTAGAAGTCCTAAGAGCACAGGTATTGGAGTCCAATAGTGTCACCACTTCCTGGGTGTGAGACGTTGGGCAAGTCATTTAACCTCTCTGAGCTTCAGTTTCTTAATCCACACAATGAGGGGTAAAATGCCTCCTGCAAGATTATTCTGGAGATCAGATGAGATGACATGCATTAAGTGCCCAGCACAGTCTGTGGCACATCTGTGGCTTCTCTACACAGTGGCTCATAGTCGCTGTATTGTCCACAATTACTTACAAATGGCAGAGCACATAACAAGCTCTCCAAGGGCAAGGTCTAAGTTTCCACCTTCTCTGCAGGCTCCAGGGCTTCCTGGCAGAATTCATGTGTACTGTAGGCACTCGATGTGCAAACTACTTCGAATTTTTTTTAGGGTCTCCCGTTCAACTTATACTCTTTTCAAGGTTAGAAGCAGATATTGGGGAGATAACACAAAGAACAAGTAGATAATTTGAAAAAAAATAGATAGTGATTTCTTGAGTAAATCATTGACCTGTGTTTATTAAAGCTAATATAAATTCAGCCGTGGATGTGGTCATGGTTAATCCAGGTGGTTGACAACCTGCTTTTTTTTTTTTTTTTGGTACACGGGCCACTCACTGTTGTGGCCTCTCCCGTTGCGGAGCACAGGCTCCAGACGCGCAAGTTCAGTGGCCATGTCTCACGGGCCTAGCCGCTCTGTGGCATGTGGGATCTTCCTGGACCGGGGCACGAACCCGTGTTCCCTACATCGGCAGGCGGACTCTCAACCACTGCACCACCAGGGAAGCCCCAACCTGCTATTTTAAAGGTAGTATGGAAAAGAAATCAGGACTATCACATATGCTACCTCAAAAACAAAACAAAAAACCCAACCATGGCAACATACCATATGGTCAGAGAACAGACACAAAGAAAGAGAAAAGGCATTAGTGTGTATTTTTAAACTAAAGTTTCTAAAAACCGACTTGAAGACTTCCCTGGTGACACAGTGGATAAGAATCCACCTGCCAGTGCAGGGGACACAGGTTCGAGCCCTGGTCCGGGAAGATCCCACATGTTGCAGAGTAACAGCCCGTGCACCACAACTACTGAGCCTGCGCTCTAGAGCCCACGAGCCACAACTACTGAGCCCATGTGCCCCAGCTACTGCAGCCCATGTGCCTAGAGCCCACACTCAGAAACAAGAGAAGCCACCGCAAGGAGAAGCCCATGCACCACAACGAGGAGTAGCCCCTGCTCGCCGCAACTAAAGAAAGCCTGCACATAGCAACGAAAACCCAACACCGCCAAAAATAAATAAAATTAAATCTAAAATAAAAAAATAATAAAAACAGACTTGTTGATAACTGACATTGACCCCATGCTTCCTGTACAGCCCAGAGCTGGCTTTTAAATGTGAGTCTTTTTCTTATGTTTGCTTTTCTCCCTGCCTGTTTCATTGTAGTTACCATCAGCAATTTCTGAGAAAACCTTGACCTTCCCTGTGATAGAGCAAGCCGGCAAACTAGAGAAAACCCACTTTAACCATCCAACTAAAGCTACCCTCAACCAGCACGCTTCAGAGAAAAAAAAACCACTTTATTTTTTAATTTTTAAACCCGAAGAGCTTGGAGTCTGCTGCATTTACACATCTTTGGCTCCTTCCCCATAGGGGCCCTATCGTTCGGGCTCTGTGTGCTGCAAGCGACAGAAACCAGCTCTAGCCGGCCTCAGGGATGGAGCACTTCAGGGTAGCACCCCAGCCAAGGCTCAAAACCAGCTTCCTTATTTTCCCCACCATGTTCACAGCAGCATAGTTACAATAGCCAAGAGGTAGAAACCATCCAAATGTCCGTGACGCTTAATGGATAAACAAAATACACTCTAAACTGTATGATGGAATATTGTTTAGCCTTAAAAATGAAGGAAATTCTGACATGGATGATCCTTGAGGACATTATGCTAAGTGAAATACGCCAGTCACAAAAAGACAGGTACCATGTGATTTCACTTATTTGAGGTACTTGGTACTTAGAGTAGTCCAATTCATAGAGACAGAATGTTGATCACCACGGGCTGGGTGGCGGAGGGAATGGGGAGTTGTTGTCTAATGGTTAATACAGTTTACGTTTTGCAAGACGAAAAAGTTCTGGAGATCCATCTCACAGAAATGTGAAAATACTTAACACCACTGAACTATTTACTTTAAAATGGCTAAGATGATAAATTTTATGTTGCAGGTTATTTACCACAATCTGAAAAATAAATAAACAGCTTCCCTCTCTCCATGTCTGGGCTCCACTCCCTCATGCTGGCTGCATTCTGAAGTCCCACCAGGTCACTCCAGATCCTGGTGTCCAGCCAAGTCTTCTTGGGTCTCCTTGGCTCTGATTGGATCACTTGCCCCACCACTGAACCAATCAGTATGTCCAGGGAGTGTGATTGGTTGATTGCTTAGCCGCACCCACAGCAATGGGCCGACAGATTGGGAGGGAGATTCCTGGAATGTCCAGAAGAGCCAGGTGGGTTGCGGCCTGTCCACTACGGCAGTGAACCACTTGAGGCATGAGATATGACCACTCCTTTTAGCACCCTGGCAGTTAGTGGGCAGTGAGGCACATCTACCTGAGCATCCCAGCACAAAAGGGAATTCCTCCACACTACCCGTGGTCTCTCGATTTGTTTTCTCTCAGGCGGGGGTAAAACATATTCAAATTTCCCCCTTCCCACCTTCAGCCCTTTCATTCGATAAATCTTTATTAAATCGATGAGGAAAGGTTGTAGGAATGATTGAGGCAAGACAGCCCCAGAGGAGAGGACGGGAAGGGATCGGATGGATGGAGAAGTGAGTGCAAGGCAGGAGCAGGACACCTCAGCTTCTGAAAGGAGAGAAAGGAAGAAAGCTTAGGTGGAGACCGAGGTGCCCACAGTGGAGAGAAATTCGGATCTTCATATAAGGTAACAGAGTTCTGGAACACTGCCAAGTCCGTTCCTGAAACAGGTTTCAACGGGGCCAGTGTCATCATAAATGCTGGGCCAGGTGTCACCAGGCAATTGGAGTTTGATTTTCCCGAACAGTGTTCTCCCTGACTCCAAAAAAGTCTTCAGGGGAATTCACCGGATTCTTGACTTGGCTGGGAAAGACTGTAGCTAAAAGACTGGTTTGGGAACCTGAGTGAGTGGAGAACCTTCCTCTTGAATACAATCCAGGTGAAGCTATAGGAAGTTCTGTCTGCCAGTGCTCCTATTTCGGAAGCATTCTGTCCTGTTTCTCATTACGTGTCTGCAGTCTGCAGAAAGAGAAACGTGACCGCCACAGGCGGCAAACCTTTGAACTTAGCTTCTTCCTTGAAAAGTGTGTTTTTTTCTGCCAAGAGACTGGGGGCGGGGCAGAGAAGGGAGAGAGAGACAGAGAGGGAAAGAGCTTTCCAGAACTCCAGTCCCACCACCCTCTCCACCACCACCTGAGCTTGGGGAAGTCCTTAACCTCTCCAAGCCTCATTTGTAAGCTAGGAATAAGGAGAGCTCCTCCCCTTCAGGGCTATCGCGAGAAATCGGTGAGTAATTACAGTAAATGGTAGCATTCACGATGTCACGGTTTAACCACTAGGCTCGGGGAGGGATGGCCACAACAGCATTAACCAAGACAAAGCCAGGTGTCAGCACCTCTCAGCATTTGCTTCTCCCGGTATAGATGGATTTTGATGTGCTCTCTAATGAAAGTAGCTACAGACATCTTCCGCTGGATCAGATGAAAAGAGGTTCCCTTGATAGATATTTATGGAGCGTCTGGCAAGAATCAGATGTGGCAGATGTTGAGGATCACAGGTTAATGAGCCAGTTGGGGTGCGAGCCAGTTGGGGTGCCTGCCACCCCAGAGCTCTCGGCTTCGGGGAACAGGTGGAATGGGAGTGCCAGGGAGACACACAGTGTGGACGTGTGTGTCCTGGAGAGCTGGGCTTGAATCTCGGAGATGTGTTCATTCATTCTTTCAACCAGTATTTAAGGACCTACTGTGTATGTGCCAAGGGTTTATTCTAGGAGCTGAGGATACGGTGCTGAGCAAGGTAGACAAAAAGCTGTCAGCCTCTCAGAGCTCAGAGGTGGCGTTGTACCAGCTCAGACGCTCACTGCCAAATCTGTGATCCTGGGAAAGTCACTAGGTCTTGCTCAGCCTCGGGCTCGTCACAGAGCATCGGGGTATTAAATGAGGTAATGCATGTGAATCTCTTGACTGGGTGCCTGGCACGAAGGCTGCACCCAATAAATGGTGGTGCGATAGTGTGCAAGGTGACCTATGGTGGGGACCAACATCCCAAATTTGGGGAGTCTGGGAGGGCTTCCTGGGAGAAGTGACTTATACGCCGAAATCTAGGGCAGCAATTATGTCGCCGGGACAGAAAGGTGAAGACCACCCCAGCTGCTCATAACCTCCCCTGACCCTCTTGTCTGCCCCTGCAGGTCTCCTTCCCATGGGTGAGGGGCCCAGCACCTTGGCCAAGGCCACAGCCACCTTGGGCCACCCAGCAACTGAACCAGTCACCCTCACCAACACAGACCCCCTTCTACCCGGGCATCTGGACAGCGCCAGTGCAGAGGAGCTGGTCGCAGGGGTCCCCCGAGCCCCCCATGGTCCCACCAGCCTCCCACAGGCAGCCCATGAGTGCCAGCAAGAAGATGTTCTCCTTCGAGGTGGACAGAGCCGCCCACAGCGTTCCCATCATCAGGCAAGGTACTCATGGGCGCTTCTTTGGTGGCTTAGGGGAGGGGCTTTTGCTAGGAGGATGGGTCTCAGTTTCTGCTTTCCCCTTTTTTTAAAAATTTTTATTGAGGTGCAGTTGATTTACAGTGTTGTGTTAGTTTCAGGTATGCAGCACACTGAATCTGTTCAACATATACATGTATCCACTCTTTTTTAGATTCTTTTCCCATATAGACCATTACAGAGTATTGAGGAGAGTTCCCTGTGCTATCCAGTAGGTCGTCCTTAGTTATCTCCTTTATGTATAGTATTGTGTATGTCAATCCCTCTCTTCCAATTTATCCCTCCCCCCTCTTATTCCCGGTAACCATAAGTTTATTTTCTACATCTGTAACTCTATCTCTGTTTTGTAGATAAGTTCATTTGTACCTTTTTTTAGATTCCACATATAAGCAATATGGTATGATATTTGTCTTTCTCTGGCTTTTGCTTATGTTCTCTGGTTCTGAAGTAGAACATAATCAAATGTGAAAAAATTGGGATAAGCAGAAAGTTAGAAAACAGTAAAAGATAAGCTGTCACCCTTATCACCAGAATTCTCCCTGTTGACTTTTTGGTACAAACTCCTCCAAGACTGTGCTCTGCCCATCTGCACACATCAGTACCTCTGTGGTGAGTGTGTGTGTGTGTGTGTGTGTGTGTTTGTACATATATATGAATATATATGAATGTGTATCAGAATCTAAATTTATATACTTCGACTCAGATGTACAGACATATTGGTAACTGAAATCCCTCTTGCCTTAAGAGGTTTTTAAATATCTTATTACCATTTTACAGGTAAGAGGAGACTGAGGCTTATGGAGAAAATTACTTCTCCGGAGGTTATGTATTCAATCTAATCTAATCTAACGCTTTTCAGTCAAATTTAAGGCTGGTTATCTCAGTGACTGTCACTCACAGCCTGGTCACTTTGGGAACACACAGCCATCAGGGTTTCCTTCTCCCCCCTCCCCCCGAGAAGGCCTCATGGCATTTGGGGAGGAGACTTCCTGTCTGTCACCATCCTCTCGACTTGCCAGCCTTACTGGCAGAGTAGCTGGCTCGACTTAGTCCCTGGCATGATTCGCAGGTTTCTTCTGTGGCCACTGGTGTGAAGGTCCCATTCTCTGTTTTCTGCGTCCCAGCCCCAGACCCCTCTGAGTCCCCAGGTCTCTCGATGCCTCCACACCCTTCCCTGGTCTCACTCAGGACCACTCACCTAGTCACTTCCCTCAGCCATTCAAATAGTAGTTATTATTCTGAAATATACAGACTAAGGGGCAAATGAAAGGTATCTCTGCAGTTTACATAATCATCATCATCATCTAAGGAATGCTCATGTACCTACGACCCAAGTTAAGAAATTACTCAGCCATTTCCCCCCAGCATTTTAATGTGAAAACTTTCAAACATACAGCAAAGCAAAAAGAATTTTACAGAGACAGCTCTCCTCCTAATTCTACCGCTAACACTTTGCTGTACTCTTTATTACATTTCTGTCTACCCATCCTTCTTGTCCTGCATTAATCCATCTTATTTTTTGGATGCATTTCAAAATAAATAGCACACATCTGTAGTCCTCCCCCTAAATGCTTTAGCACATATACCATTAACTAGAATTCAACATTTTTGTCTCCTTCATGTAAAATGAACACACAATGTGTATTAGTTATCATGATTGCATAACAAATTCTCCCCAAACGTAGCAGCCTAAAGCAAAAATCAAACATGTGTTATCATCTATACGGTTTCTGTGGGTCAGGAATTTGGCAGCAGCTTAGCAGGACAGCTGTGGCTCAGGGTCCCTCGTAAGGCTGCA
Source organism: Mesoplodon mirus (assembly GCF_964341445.2). NCBI lineage: Eukaryota > Metazoa > Chordata > Mammalia > Artiodactyla > Ziphiidae > Mesoplodon > Mesoplodon mirus. The sequence goes on along the minus strand of NC_138983.1, from coordinate 91,173,978 downwards.
GTCATCTGAAGGCTTGACCTGGGCCGCAGGATCCACTTCCAAGATGGCGTGCTCACATGGCTGTCAGCAGGAGGCCCCGGCTCCTCACCACATGGGCCTCCCCAGAGAGTGGCTCGAGCATTCCCATGACACGGCAGCTGCTCCTCCTGAGCAAGTGATCCTGGAGGACAAGATGGAAGTGGCAACATCTCTTGTGACTAAGCCTCAGAAGTCATGCTCTGTCATTGCTGCAATATCCTGCTGGTTACACAGGGCGTCACCATCCAGTGTGGGAGAAGACTACACATGGGCCTGAAGACCAGGAGGTGGGGATTATCAGCAGTCATCTTGGAGGCCGGCTACCACAGCCTGCCCTCGGGTCCTCAATGATTCACACTCCTCCTCCTCTCTCCCGAGGCCCCCCAGAATCTCACCCCAGTAACAGCATCGGCTCAAATTCCAGAATCTCGTCTAAATCAAGTCCAGGTACAGATGGGGCTCATGGGTGTAGTACCTTACATTCAGCTCATCAAGTACTACTTCCAGAAATCTGAAGACCTCTGAACAAAGGGTCTGTCCCTCATACACCCAGCATATATTGGTGGGACAGACATAGCATAACTGCTACATACACTCCTCTTGTTCCAAAAGAAGAAAAACAGGAAACACACAGGAGTCCCTGGCCCAAAGCAGTTCTGAAGTCCAGCTGGGAAAATATCGGCAGTTCCTTGATTGGGCTTCAGTCCAACTCTTGTCCAGAAATGACTTTCCAGGGCTCTTGGGTCTGCCCGCTGGTCCCTGAGTTCCGCCTTCTGAGTCGTCCTCCCTTTCCTATGAAAGGTGTCCCATGGATGTGGCTGCATAGTTTTATAGCCTGCTTCCTGCCTGTAGAAGCTTGGTTGTCCAGACGCTTCTTTGACTTTTGTGGGTCTCTGTCAGTCTGAGTTGGCAGTGCTTCTTATTGGGGTTCATCCTATTAGGCAAAAACCACGCCCACAGACTTTTTTGGACCCAAGCCCTTCCACCATGGACTTCTGCAAAGACTGACAAAGGACAGAAGCTTCTTAGAAGCCCAGTTTTTTGACCGAAGGGTTCTTCTGGACGCTGCCCTGGATCTGTATTCTTAACAAAGGATTTTACAACCACACCCTCAGCTTCTTCTCTAGACTGTGTTTTCTTGAGAGTGCCCTTGATTTGATCTTTGCCCAGAACCTGTTTCTTACATTTCATTTGCCACCTGGAGAGGCAGGGAATTTTCAAGCCCAGAGCATTGCCCTGGTTTAACAGCCCTTCCTTTAACTGTCTCTCCCCCTCACATTTCACTATAAGTAGCAAGAAGTAACCAGGCAGCACCTTCCAAGACTCTGTCTGGGACTCTCTCTAGCTAGACCATTCAGCCTCATCACAAACATTTTCTACCTTCCTCATGACCACAGGCAAAGTGTTAGGAACCCTTCTGCCACCACCTGACAAGGATCCCTTAACCCCAGTAACATTTTCCTCACTTTCCTGGAACCTTCCCTCACTGCCTCCTCAAAGGCCATCGGGCTTCTACTAAGACTATTCAGGCTTTCTCAAAGACTCTTGGCCAAAGTCCTCCAGCTTCTGGCCACTGTTCCATCCCAAACCACTCCACATTGTAGGGTTTTTGTTAAATTTTCCACCACTCCTGGTGCCCAAACCTGTATTTGCTACTTATTGTTGCATAACAAATTACTGCAGGATGTAATGGCCTAAAACAACAGTAAACATTTATTATCTCCTAGTTTCTCTGAGTCAGGAAGTTGGGAATGGCTTAGCTGGGGGATTCTTGCTCAGGATTTTTCATGAAGTTGCAGTAATGGTGTTGGCTGGGGCTGTGGTCCTCTGGAGGCTTGTCTGGGGCTGGAGGACCCACCTCTAGAATGGTTCACTCACATGGCTTTTGGTAAGAGGCCTCAGTTCTTCACTAAGTGCACCTCTCCATACGTTGCTTGAGCATCCTCAAGCTGCCAGCTCCTCCAGACAAGTGGTCCTAGAGAGTGAGGAAGAAGCTGCAATGCCTTTTATGATCTAACCTCAGGAATCAAACTGTGTCATTTCTGCAATATCCTTGGTTACATAGAGAAGCTTTGTTACGGACTGAATTGCATTCCCCCAAAATGCATATGCTGAGGCCTCAATCCCAATATCGCAGAATGTGACCATATTTGGAGATAGTGTATTGAAATAGATGAGTAAGTTAAAATGAGATGATTGGGTGGGCCCTAATCCAAGGGCTGGTGTCCTTGTAAGAAGAGAGAGAGAGACGCCAGGGATGCACGTGCACAGAGAAAAGGGCATGTGAGGACACAGCAGGAAGGTGGCCGTCTGCAAGCCAAGGAGAGAGGCCTAACCCTGCCCACACCTTGATCTTGGACTTCCAGCCTCCAGAACTGTGAGAAAATGAATTTCTTTTGTTAAGACCTCCTGTGGTGTTTTGTTATGGCAGCCCAAGCTAACTAACATAAAGTCCATCCAGTATTGCAGAGGATGATGCAGGGGTCTGAATACCAAGAGACAAGAAGCAGTGGGGCCATCTTGGAGACTGCCTACCACACCCTGAAAGGTGTAGATCTTGAATGTGCTCACTGAGTTTTGCCAGTCGTGCACACCTATGTAACCCAAATTCCTATCAAGATATAGAACATTACCATCACCCCAGAAAGTTCCCTCATGTCCCTCCCCAGTCAATTCCCAGCCCCAGGCCCCAGAGGCACCCACTCTTCTGAATTCTTTTCCCGCCATGGATTAGATATTCCTGTTCTAGAATCTCAAGTACACAGAACCATGTAGTACATGTTCCTTTGTGGAAGGCTTTTTTCACTCAGCATAGTATTTCTGAGATTCATTCATTTTGTTGTATGCATCATGTTCTGTCTTATGAACATATATACAGGGTTTTTGGGGTTTTTTTTTTAATGCGTCCTTTGGACACATGGCACATGGGCTGTTTCTTTTCTTTTTTTCACTCCGCCATTTAAATTTTTCCACTGTAATCACCGGTTTCTCCAGTGCCATGTTGAACTTGGGGCTTCTCTAAAGGACTTGCATTCCCCCTGGAGAAATGAAGGATGAGTCGTATGGCTTAGAGTCCCTCACATCTACCTGGGCTCTATCTCCTCAGCCTCTCAGCCAGGTCTCATGTTTCCAAACGTTTGCCCTCGTTCCCCTGACACTCTCGCCATCCTCAGAAAAGGACTTTCATCTTCCCGTGTCATGGGGAGTTCCTTTGTGTCTGGGCCTCTCTACTCCACGCTTTAGAGAAAACTCTGTGCTCCAGTCCTCCATGCTGTCTCTTGACAGAAAACACCTCTTTTTAAGGGTTCCGAGAAAGCTCTTTCCTCTCTTAGCAAAGCTGGGCTCTTCCAATTAAATTGGTTTACTCTTAGACTGTCACCTTGCTTTAGACTTGAAAAATTCAATTTGAAAACCCAAAGCCAAGGATTTATTTACTGCAGATCAGGTCAGGGTTTCTCAATCTTGGCACAGTGACATGTGGGTCGCATAACTCCTTGTTGAAGGATCTGTCCTGTCCACTGTAGAGTGTTTAGCAGCATCCCTGACCCCTACCCACCAGAGATACCAGTAGCAACACCACCACCACCCCCCTAACTGTGGTTCTCAAAAATGTGTCCAGACGTTGTCAAAAATGAAAACGTCATTTTGCCTGGGGGAAAACTCACCCTGTTCTAGTTAATACTCATCCTTCCTGTACCACAAGGCAATAAAACGTCAGCTCCAAGGCCAAATCTTAATGGCAAGAGCTCATGGGAGGTGGGGAAGAATTACTGAGAAAAGAAAATATGTGGAGTGACTTATTAAAATAGCATCTTGATTCATATATATATATATATTTTTTTCCCAATAATGGGATCATATGAACCTAACATAGGTAACCTTTTTTTTTCTTTTTTTGGCCGTGCCGCTCAGCTTGCAGGATCTTTGTTCCCCAGCCAGGGATGGAACCTGTGCCCCCTGCAGTGGAAGCACAGAATCCTAACCACTGGACTGCCAAGGAATTCCCTACCTGATTTTTAAAATTCAGTAATATATCATAAACATCTTCCCACTTCAATACATTGACTGCATAGTGGTTAAAAGCATAGGCTCTGAATCCAACAAACTTAGGTTCATCCCTTGACTCTACCACTTACCAGCTGTGTGTCCTTGAGCAGGTGACTTGACGTCTCTGTGCCTCATATCTCTCACGTATAAAATGGAGATGGGAATAATAATGCCTATCTCACTGGGTTGTTATGAAGACGAAATCGTATCCTGCGTGTAAGTGCTGAGCACAGCGCCAGGTGCATAGCGAACATTCAGTTAATATTAAAATATTTAATATTTTAATATTTAAATTTTAATATTTTAATAATTTTAATATTTAAATTTTAAATATTAAAATTTAAAAATTAAGTTATTACCTAACCATGATTGTTATTTAACTTTTATTTACAACTTACAATGTCTGAAAGACACAGTTAAGGTGCACACATACTGACCCTGCTGCAGAATGGTGATTATTGGAGCGCACCAGGACAGCTGGGGGTTGTTAAAATCTTAAAGTAACTTCCCTGCCCTTTGGCCAACAGCTCATGCCCGAAAATTCTTAAAGTGCCTGCGTCCCCATATCCGCCTTCCCACCGCCCCAGCCCTCCCGACCCTCCCTGGGGCTTCTCCCCACTGGGACCTCCGAAGGATCCGGCAGCTAGAGTTAAGCCGGTTTGGTCATACATGGCCCTTAGGTTCTTTCTGATAAATAACAGTAGCCGGTAAAGAAGTTTGGGGCAGGTGAGGGGTAACTGCTCCAGCACCTCCCTGCCTGGGTGTAAGGAAAGCGAGTCTCAGAGCAAATTCTAGCCCCACAAAGACTTTCGGTAAACACACCTTCCCTAATAAAGGGACCCCATCGATCAGCCTGTTCTGTAAGTTTTATGAAGTCCCCCCTCCGGCCATCATCTTGCGGGGAAGCGTCCCTCAAGACAGCCACGACAGGGTTGCAGAGGCAGCCGGAGTCACCCCTAGAGATGGCATCAGATGCCAGAACTCTAAGCTGAGCCTGGACAGGGGCCCAGTTAGGGTCAGACCCCGAGGCCCTCCCTGGGGACACAGGCCAGGCAGTACCTTCCTCCAGTGGGAGCCGATTTCTTGAGGAATCTGAAAACAGATCAAGTCTTCCTCCTGAAAATTCAGTTTCCAAATTGAGATACACAATCAGTGTAAAATAAACCCCAGATTTCAAAGGCTTCATGCCTCGCAGAAAAAGAATATAAAATATCTCCATATTTTTTGTCGATCACGTGTTGAAATGATGCTTTTTAATGTATTGGGTTAAATAAAATTGATCATTAAAAGTTCCTCTCTTCTTTTTACCTTTTTAACGTGACTACTAGAAAATTGAAAATTGCATTCTGTAGCTCCCTTAGTTCTCTATCAGGCACTGCTGCTATAGTCAGTTAGGACTTAGCTGCTCAGGATCCAAGAGAGTCAGATGGGGGCAGTGAGCTTCAAATAAAAGTTTTCTAATCATGGACCTAGTTGGGGAGGTGGAGGGAGAGAAAATGGGCAGCTGCTGAAGTTCCAGGCCCTTCTGTTCCTCGTGCCCCAGGAAACACTGTGGCCAGGGCTGCTCATTCAACACGCAAGGCTGTGCATTCTCTGGGCACCACAGGCCATCAGCTATGTCCACTAGAGGTTCTGGGGTCCACAAAGAGGTTTGAGACCTGGCTGGGGGGCAGGAATCTTTGACTCTAAAATGCATAAATAAAAAATACAGAAGCAAAATGAATAAATGATGAATGTCCACAAACATGACAGTGTGTGCTTCATTCATCATTAATGTTAATACTCATTAAAGTTTCATCACCACTGAAAACAATTTGTTCAGTTTCTCACTTCACAAGAAGATAAGAATGTGCAGTGACTGTCCAGAAACCATAGTCACTTGGAAATTTAAAATATGCTGCTTGGGCCCAAGTGATCTCACACGTAGAATTATAGAAATCTTTACAAACGTTTCTACACCAATAAAAAGAAATGTATTCAGTGTTGATGTGAGTGAATTGCGAGATGTCTGATGTGATACAGAGTGGGGTCCCCAAACACAATGCCATAATCCCTGAAAGTCATATAAAAAGGCCTTGTAATACTGGGGTAAATAAGAAAAAATATAGGAAAGCTTAAATGTCTATCAAGTGGATCCTAGTTAAACACGTTTGGCACACTTGGACAATGGACCACAATGCTACCCTGGAAAAGAACCAAGTACAGCTACAAATACTGACATGGGGAGATGTTTTTGATATTGTTAGCTGAAAAGTAAGCTGGATAAGAATCTCTGTCATGTAAATGCATTTTTGTTTTTTGACAAGATATGACTGCAATAAAAAATATAGCTAATGTTTAGCGCTAAATGCGCTACATGAGGGGTCAGCAAACTTTTCCTGTAAAGAGCCAGATAGTAAATACTTTAGGACTTGTGGGTCACATGGTCTCTGCTGCAACTACTCAGCTCTGCCTTTGTAGCTGGAAAGCAGCCATAAATAATATGTAAATGAATCACTGTGGCTGTGTTGCAATAAAACTTTATTTACAAACATAGGCAGAAGGCCAGATTTGGCCGCAGGGCCATAGTTTGCCAACCTCTGCTCTATATCATTATTCTATTTAATCTCCAGATAGCCCTTTATAACAGAGACTATCAGGGATCCTGAATTATGTATGTGGAAACGAAGGCTTAGAAAGAGCAAATGACTTGCCCAAGGTCATCAGCTCTTATGCAGCATAGAAAAAAGTCTGGAAAGAGGCACACCACAGTGCATCAGTGCAGTTAACGCTGGGGAAGAGAAATGAGGCAGCTCTTACCCTTTCCAGTCCTCCTGTAATGCTTTCAGTGCATAAGTCTCATGAATGTGAAGGTTAATCTGAAAATATTCTTTAAGACTTTGGGGAAACTCACAGTCTCCTCTGCATTCTCTGTTGATCTTGTGTGTTAGTGTGGACCAACGCGGCGGAACTGTCGGAACAATCAGTGGCCGAGGAAATTCCTGGGGCAGAGCCCTACAGAGAAATTTTTGTGGACCAGGACCTGGCCCAGCACGATAAGGTGAGGGGTCTTGGGGAAGCACAGAGCTACAGCAGCAAGAGGGACCATGGAGAGATTGCCACTGCCTCTTGTTCTCTGTGTCTCAAGGACTGTCCCTTTTTCCTACTTCCAAGAAACCACCTCTTCCTCCCAAGACATTCAGCCAGGTTTGGCCACTGCTCATTTTATCCCAAATAACATCTACAACTACAAGGTACTGAGCACCTACTGTGTGCTGGGCCATGTCCTGTGCACTTGACATTTATTAGCTCGTTAATCTTCACCAACTTCAAAATAGATTTTATCAGCCTCACTTTGCAGATGAGGAAACTGAAGCTCAGAGAGGTTCAGTGATGTGTTCACGGCTGCCCAGTGCAAGGAGCAGTGTTAGGATTCAAAGCGAGGTCTGGTTAGCTTCTCAGCGGGTACTTCTAACTCCCACACAGTAATCACTTGGTCAACCTTCAGTGATGGAACAGTGATGCAAAAACACGTTCCTAGCAGGAGGAATTGAGCCCTGAAGTCAGGGAGGCCTGGGCCAAGAGACTCGTTAAAGAACCAGAGAGGTTTAAAGCAGGGATGCAAGCAGAACAGGTGGATTCAAGCCATCCTGGGAAGGGCCCAGGTCAATTTCTCCCCACTTAGACACGACTCGAAAGTTACTCTAAAAGAAGCAGTCTATAATATCTCGCTTTCCTTCAGGGCCAGGGCCTGCTCCTGCAGCAATTCTCAGAGTTTGTGAGGAGGAGACCTACCTGGGGTTCTTGTCAGACACGGAAATCCAAACCTTCAGGAGGCAGGGGGTTCCAACCCAGGCATCCTGGGACCAGACTCTGAAAAATGTTGCAGAAAGGCGAGAAGCCACGCTCAGATTCTGTATTTATCGCTGTGTAACAAGCCATCCCAAAACTTAGCGGCTTCAAACAGCAATTCATTATTCCCCAGAATCTATGGGTTGACCTGGAAGGTTCCTTTGCTCGCGTCCCCTGGCCTCACTCATGCGGCCTCAGTCAGCCGCTGGCTTGGCCAGTTTGGTGGTCGGTCTCCATTGGCCTCCTTCCCACATCTAGGGCCTCAGCCAGGATGCCTGGACTGGTGCGCCCCTTTGTGCATGTGGTTTTTCATCACAGCACGGTGGTCTCGGGGTTCCCAGGGGGCCAGAGCAGAAGCTGCACAGCCTGTAAGAACTTGCCTGGAGATCATGCAGCATCACTTCCACTCCATTCCGTTGGTTAAAGCAAGTCATGGGGCCAGCCCAGACTAGAGGGTGGGGAAATAGACTGGATGGCAAAACTGCAAAGTATTTGTTGCCATTTTTCAACCTGCCTCAATTTTAACTTGGAAATATAGTGCAACCACTATAATTTTTTCTATTTTTAGAAAATTTTTATAAGCCATTTATCATTTTTTCTATTTATAATAGAAAGAATTCTTTCTCTTTATAAGCCATTTCTACCCTAACTTGCCAGGACTCCTTCAAGTGACAATAAACAAATTAGCTTGAGGGGGAGCATCGATTAGCTCAACTTATTGGAAAATTTAAAGGACCACTAGCTTCAGGTATGGCTAGATCCAGGAGCTTGAATAATGTCATCAGAACACCTCCTCACTACCAACCTCTCCCCTCTGTTTCCCTCAGAGTCTGGCTTTCTACATGACGCTGGCTTTGTGTGTCAGAAAAGACAAACTCAGGCAAACAAGCCTACATATTTAAAGTTTATGATCCAAAAGAAGGCAAGATGCTCTCCCTCTGTAATCGATGTGTGAAATCTCTGATTGACCAGCTTGGGCCACATGCACATGGGGAGGTGGGACAGGAAGGAGCAGGGCACATGACTGACAATCCTACCCAGACCCCATGGAAGGAGGAACGCTCCCTCCAGAAGGGCAAGGGGACCCTCACCAGGAAAGCAGAACCCACAGCTGTCCACTGCCCTCTGCAAACTTCTTATATTCCAGCACTGGCACGGGGCCTGGCACTTAGTTGCTGCCCGATGAATGTTTGTTGCATGAGAAATGAATAAGCACCTGGCTGATCATAACAGGGTGAAACAGGGGAAACTGCCCAGGAGTAGGGAATATGTCTGATGCTCTCTCTTGAAGTTTTGCCACCAACTTTCACAAGGACCCAAAGGAAGGCCCCTGGCAGCAGCTGGCAATGTCAGACAGGCTTTCTCATGAGCGAGACCCTGTCCTTCCCCAGGTCACGGAGCTAGCAGGTCGTGAGGCTGACTGGACGGCTCTCCTGGGAATGAGCTGGCCCAGAAATTGCCCATTTACCTCCTCCCGTGACTGCTTTGGAAAAGGCCTCTGGGGAATTTTTTCTTCTTCTTCTTCTTCAGTTTTTCTGACATTTTATTGATAACGTCTGGTGAGAAGTTTGGGGGAATTTTTTTTTCCTTTTTTGGAAAACCTAACCAATTCTTTGGCTGCAGAGCTTTATCACTGGAGAGATGGAGGACAGGGTTAATTATACCTGTGGGTACAGTCTACCAGCAATTTTGTTTTTCCAGCCGAAAGTTGACATGAGCCCATGCAAATAAATCAGTATTCCTGTCTCATTTACTTTCCAGATTGAGTTACCTGGAAAAAATTCATACATGAATAGCCAAAAGAGGCAGGAAATATTAGAAGAGAGGAAAGGGAAAACAAATAGTTAAGAATGTTTTAACTTAAAACAAATAACCCTCATTATAGGCAGAATGTGGTCAAACAGAATGTTGTTTTCCTAACTACCTTTCCTAGGTCCCCAGTGTGCTAGGCTATATATTATAAATGAAAACACTCTAAGTAAACTTTCTAGCAACAAAAGTTCCCAAGTGGGATGGTTGTTCTTAATATGAAAGTCTAATTCTCGGGGAAAGGAAAGTTTCCGTACCTGTGAGGTATAGACATCCATTACAGGAGTCTATATACAGTTACCTCATTTTAACCCAATTCTTGTCTCTATGAGATTTTCGAAGTGACAGAGATAGCCTTGAAAGTCTGCTTTTTCCCTCCCTGCCTGCCCTCACCTTCCCAAAGAATGATACCATATTTTTCCTGTCTTTCTTTAAATGGGCTCAGCCTTACACCCAGACCCACACCTAGTAAATTTCCCATCTGGCCTCCACCCAGGATGAAATAATTCTGCTGCTGGGAAAAGAAGTCAGCCGTCTCTCCGATTTTGAACTTGAATCTAAATACAAAGACACCGTGATAGCAAGCCTGCAGAACCAAGTGGCCAACCTGAGCCAGAAGCTGTTGGAAACAGCTGCCTCCAGGCAGAAGGAGAGGGTGATCCCGCCCAAGTTTCAGGTTCTGCATGAAGAGGACGATGCCCAACAGAGAGAGATCCAGAGCTTGAAAAACCAGGTAGGGCTCAGAGACAAGTGGGTCGGGGCCTTGGGGTCACAACACAGGGTGACAGCTCTCAGGTAGAGCCTGGGGGGAGCCACCCGGGTAGTTAGAAATGGGCAGTGAGCACAGCATGGTGAGGAGTACAGTTCCAGGGAGTGCAGGGTTGGCAAGTTTCTAGCCTTGTAAGAACAATATTAGATTTGATTAAGTGCCTACCATGTTCAGGCCCCGGTGCAGGTGCTTTGGGTGCATTAGCTTATTTATTTATTTATTTATTTATTTATTTATTTATTTTATTTATTTATTTATGGCTGCATTGGGTCTTCGTTGCTGTGCACGGGCTTTCTCTAGTTGCAGTGAGCAGGGTCTACTCTTCACTGTGGTGCATGGGCTTCTCATTTCAGTGGCTTCTCTTGCTGCAGAGCATGGGCTCTAGGCACGTGGGCTTCAGTAGTTGCAGCATGAGGACTTCAGTAGCTGTGGCTCACGGACTCTAGAGTGTAGGCTCAGTAGTTGTGGCCCACGGGCATAGTTTCTCCACAGCATGTGGGATCTTCCTGGACCAGGGCTCGAGCTCCTGTCCCCTGCATTGGCAGGGGGATTCTTAACCACTGCACCATGAGGGAAGTCCCCTCATTAGCTATTTAAACCTCAGTCTTCTGACACATGCCATTCTACAGATGAGGAGACTGAGGCACGCTCAGCGATGCCCAGGAGCTTGTTACAGCTTGCACAGCAAGTGAGAGACAGTGATGTGATTTGGGCTCAGCTCTGCCACCTTGTACACCTCATGCTTTCACACCCACTTTGCATTTCCACCCAACTCCTGTCGCTTCAGTGACCACTTCTCACACCCACCCGGACCCAGCCAGAAAGAGCTGGAGATGGGGAGAAGGAACCCCACAGTGTTCCAAACACTGAGGCCTTTATCAAACCCTGAAGGCAGCTGCTGGTTCATTTATAGGGAATTTCACCAAAAATTCTCCACCCAGAATGTCTGGATTTACCAGTCAACTTCCTTCCTCCTGAAACTAAATCCAAAAGAAAAAAAAAAATTTTCTTAAGTTTTAAAGAACTACTTTAAAATTGGCCACTGATCTGGTACATAAATTATATCTCAACAACGTTGATAAAAAAGCAATTGGAAATTGATGAATTTTGGCCTCAGTGCATAATTCTGCTTAAAACCGTAGTCAGATTTGGTTCAACATGACGGAGTAGAAGGACATGCTGTCACTCCCTCTTTCGAGAACACTGGAATCACAACTAACTGCTGAACAATCATCGACAGGAAGACACTGGAACTCACCAAAAAAGATACCCCACGTGCAAAGACAAAGGAGAAGGCGCAAAGAGACAGTAGGAGGGGCGCAATCCCAATGAAATCAAATCCCATCACTGCTGTGTGGGTGACTCACAAACTGGAGAACACTTATACCACAGAAGTCCACCCACTGGAGTGAAGGTTCTGAGCCCCACGTCGGGCTTCCCAACCTGGGGGTCCGGCAATGGGAGGAGGAATTCCTAGAGACTTAGACTTTGAAGGCTAGTGGGATTTGATTGCAGGACTTTGGCAGGACTGGGGGAAAGAGCGATTCCACTCTTGGAGGGCACACACAAAGTAGTGTGTGCATTGGGACCCAGGGGAAGGAGCAGTGACCCCATAGGAGACTGAACCAGACCTACCTGCTAGTGTTGGTGGGTCTCCTGCAGAGGCAGGGGGCAGCTGTGGCTCACCAAGGGACAAGGACACTGGCAGCAGAAGTTCTGGGAAGTATTCCTTGGCATGAGCCCTCCCAGACTATGCCATTATCCCCACCAAAGAGCCCGGGTAGGCTCCAGTGTTGGGTCACTTCAGGCCAAACAACTAACAGGGAGGGAACCCAGACCCACCCATCAGCAGACAAGCAGATTAAAGTTTTACTGAGCTCTGCCTACCAATGCCACAGCCAGCTCTACCCACCACCAGTCCCTCCTATCAGGAAACTTCCACAAGCCTCTTAGATAGCCTCATCCACCAGAGGGCAGACAGCAGCAACAAGAAGAACTACAATCCTGCAGCTTGTGGAACAAAAACAATATTCACAGAAAGACAGAAAAGATGAAAAGGCAGAGGGCTATGTAACAGATGAAAGAACAAGGTAAAACCCCAGAAAACAACTAAATGAAATGGAGATAGGCAACCTTCCAGAAAAAGAATTCAGAATAATGATAGTGAAGATGATGCTGGACCTCAGAAAAAGAATGGAGGCAAAGATCGAGAAGATGCAAGAAATGTTTAACAAAGATCTAGAAGAATTCAAGAACAAACAAACAGAGATGAACAATACAATAACTGAAAAAAAAAAACCACACTAGAAGGAATCAATAGAATAACTGAGGCAAAAGAACGGATAAGTGACCTGGAAGACAGAATGGTGGAATTCACTGCTGCGGAACAGAATAAAGAAAAAAGAATGAAAAGAAATGAAGACAGCTTAAGAGACCTCTGGGACAACATTAAACACAACAACGTTCACATTGTACGGGTCCCAGAAGGAGAAGAGAGAGAGAAAGGACCCGAGAAGATATTGAAGAGATTATAGTCAAAAACTTCCCTAACATCGGAAAGGAAATAGCCACCCAAGTCCAGGAAGCACAGAGAGTCCCATACAGGAGAAACCCAAGGAGAAACACACCGAGACACATAGTAATCAACTTGGCAAAAATTAAAGAAAAATTATTGACAGCAGCAAGGGAAAAATGACAAATAACATACAAGGGAACTCCCAGAAGGTTAACAGCTGATTTCTCAGCAGAAACTCTACCAACCAGAAGGGAGTGGCATGATATACTTAAAGTGATGAAAGGGAAGAACGTACAACCAAGATTACTCTACCCAGCAAGGATCTCATTGAGATTCGATGGACAAATCAAAAGCTTGACAGACAAGCAAAAGCTAAGAGAATTGAGCACCACCAAACCAGCTCTATAACAAATGTTAAAGGAACTTCTCTAAGTGGGAAACACAAGAGAAGAAAAGGACCTACAAAAACAAACCCAAAACAATTAAGAAAATGGTCATAGAAACATACATATCGATAATTACCTTAAACGTGAATGGATCAAATGCTCTAACCAAAAGACACAGGGTTGCTGAAAGGATACAAAAACAAGACCCATCTATATGCTGTCTCCAGGCGACCCACTTCAGACCTAGGGACACATACAGACTGAAAGTGAGGGGATGGAAAAAGATATTCCATGCAAATGGAAATCAAAGGAAAGCTGGAGTAGCAATACTCATATCAGGTAAAATACACTTTAAAATAAAGAATGTTACAAGAGACAAGGAAGGACACTACGTAATGATCAAGGGATCAATCCAAGAGGAAGATATAACAATTATAAATATATATGCACCCAACATAGGAACACCTCAATACAAAAGGCAATCGCTAACAGCTCTAAAAGAGGAAATCAACAGTAACACAATAATAGTGGGGGACTTTAACACCTCACTTACACCAATGGACAGATCATCCAAAGAGAAAATTAATAAGGAAACACAAGCTTTAAATGACACAATAGACCAGATAGATTTAATTGATATTTGTAGGACATTCCATCCTAAAACAGCAGATTACACTTTCTTCTCAAGTGCGCATGGAACATTTTCCAGGATAGATCACGTTTTGGGTCACAAATCAAGCCTCAGGAAATTTAAGAAAATTAAAATCATATCAAGCATCTTTTCTGACCACAACGCTATGAGATTAGAAATGAATTACAGGGAAAAACCTGTAAAAAACACAAACACATAGAGGCTAAACAGTACGTTACTAAATAACCAAGAGATCACTGAAGAAATCAAAGAGGAAATCAAAAAATACCTTGAGACAAATGACAATGAAAACATGACGATCCAAAACCTATGGGATGCAGCAAAAGCATCCCATAGTTCTAAGAGGGAAGTTCATAGCTATACAAGCCTACCTCAAGAAACAAGAAAAATCTCAAATAAACAATCTAACGTTACACCTAAAGGAACTAGAGAAAGAAGAACAAACAAAACCCAAAGTTAGCAGAAGGAAAGAAATCATAAAGATCAGAGCAGAAATAAATGAAATAGAAACAAAGAAACCAATAGCAAAGATCAATAAAACTAAAAGCTGGTTCTTTGAGAAGTTAAACAAAATTGATAAACCATTAGCCAGACTCATCAAGAAAAAGAGGGAGAGGACTCAAATCAATAAAATTAGAAAGGAAAAAGAAGTTACAACAGACACCGCAGAAATACAAAGCATCCTAAGAGACAACTACAAGCAACTCTATGCCAATAAAATGGACAACCTGGAAGACATGAACAAATTCTTAGAAAGTTATAACCTTTCAAGTCTGAACCAGGAAGAAATAGAAAATATGAACAGACCAATCACAAGTAATGAAATTGAAACTGTGATTAAAAATCTTCCAATAAACAGAAGTCCAGGACCAGAAGGCTTCACAGGTGAATGCTATCAAACATTTAGAGACGAGCTAACACCCATCTTTCTCAAACTCTTCCAAAAAATTGCAGAGGAAGGAACACTCCCAAACTCATTCTCTGAGGCCACCATCACCCTGATACCAAAACCAGACAAAGATACTACAAAAAAAGAAAATTACAGACCAATATCACTGATGAATATAGATGCAAAAATCCTCAACAAAATACTAGCAAACAGAATCCAACAACACATTAAAAGGATCATACACCATGATCAAGTGGGATTTATCCCAAAGAGGCAAGGATTCTTCAATATATGCAAATCAATCAATGTGATACACCATATTAACAAATTGAAAAAGAAAAACCATATGATCATCTCAATGGATGCAGAAAAAGCTTTTGACAAAATTCAACTCTGATTTATGATATAAACTCTCCAGAAAGTGGGCATAGAGGGAACCTACTTCACCATAGTAAAGGCCATATATGACAAAGGCACAGCAAACATCATTCTCAATGGTGAAAAACTGAAAGCATTTCCTCTAAGATCAGGAACAAGACAAGGATGTCCACTCTCACTACTATTCTTCAACATAGTTTTGGAAGTCCTAGCCACAGCAATCAGTGAAGAAAAAGCAATAAAAGGTATCCAAATTGAAAAAGAAGAAGTAAAACTGTCACTGTTTGCAGATGACAGGATACTCTACAGAGAGAATCCTAAAGATGCCACCAGAAATCTACTAGAGCTAATCAATGAACTTGGTAAAGTTGCAGGACACAAAATGAATGCACAGAAATCTCTTGCATTCCTATACACTAATGATGAAAAATCTGAAAGAGAAATTAAGGAAACACTCTCATGTACCACTGCAACCAAAAAATACAATACCTAGGAATAAACCTACCTAGGGAGACAAAGACCTGTATGCAGAAAACTGTAAGACACTGATGAAAGCAATTAAAGATGATAGCAACAGATGGAGAGATATACCATGTTCTTGGATTGGAAGCATCAATATTGTGAAAATGACTCTACTACCCAAAGCAATCTACAGATTCAATGCAATCCCTATCAAATTACCAATGGCATTTTTTAGAGAACTAGAATAGAAAAGCTTAAAATTTGTGTGGAGACACAAAAGACCCCGAATAGCCAAAGCAGTCTTGAGGGAAAAAAACGGAGCTGGAGGAATCAGACTCCCTAACTTCAGCCTATACTACAAAGCCACAGTAATCAAGACAATGTGGTACTGGCACAAAAACAGAAATATAGGTCAATGGAACAGAATAGAAAGCCCAGAGATAAACCCACACACCTATGGTCAACTAATCTATGACAAAGGAGTCAAGGATATACAGTGGAGAAAAGACAGTCTCTTCAATAAGTGGTGCTGGGAAAACTGGACAGCTACATGTAAAAGAATGAAATTAGAACACTCCCTAACGCCATACACAAAAATAAACTCAAAACGGATTAGAGACCTAAATGTAAGACCAGACACTCTAAAATTCTTAGAGGAAAACATAGGAAGAACACTCTTTGACATAAATCACAGCAAGATATTTTTTGATCCACTTCCTAGAGTAATGGAGATAAATACAAAAATAAACAAATGGGACCTAATGAAACTTCAAAGCTTTTGCACAGCAAAGGAAACCATAAACAGGATGAAAAGACAACCCTCAGACTGGGGGAAAATATTTGCAAAGGAAGCAACTGACAAATGATTAATATCCAAAATATATAAAGAGCTCATGCAGCTCAATATTAAAAAAACAAACAACCCAATCCAAAAATGTGCAGAAGACCTAAATAGACGTTTCTCCAAAGAAGATATACCGCTGGCCAAGAAGCACATGAAAAGCTGCTCAACATCATTAATTATTAGAGAAATGCAAATCAAAACTGCAATGAGGTATCACCTCACACCAGTTAGAATGGGCATCATCAGAAAATCTACAAACAACAAATGCTGGAGAAGGTGTGGAGAAAAGGGGACCGTCTTGCACTGTTGGTGGGAATGTAAATTGATACAGCCACGATGGAGAACAGTATGGAGGTTCCTTACAAAACGAAAAATAGAATTACCATAGGACCCAGCAATCCCACTACTGGGCATATACCCAGAGAAAACCATAATTCAAAAAGCCACATGCACCCCAGTGTTCATTGCAGTACTATTTACAATAGCCAGATCATGGAAGCAACCTAAATGCCCATCAACAGACGAATGGTTAAAGAGGAAATGGTACATATGTACAATGGAATATTACTCAGCCATGAAAAGGAACAAAATTGGGTCATTTGTAGAGACGTGGATGCATCTAGAGACTGCCATACAGAGTGAAGTAAGTCAGAAAGAGAAGAACAAATATCCTATATTAACGCATATATGTGGAACCTAGAAAAATGGTAAAGATGAACCAGTTTGCAGAGCAGAAATGGAGACACACATGTAGAGAACAAACGTATGGACACCAAGGGGAGAAAGCGGCAGGGGGTGGTGGTGGTGGTATGATGAATTGAGAGATTGGGATTTACATGTATACACTGATGTGTATAAAATGGGTGACTAATAAGAAAAATATAAATAAATAAACATTTTAAAAAAGGAGAGAGGAAAAAAAAAACCATAGTCAATGCTTGGGGGCCTTTGTTCTCTTGTTCTCTGTTTACTGTCTTTCCCTCTGTAACCGATTCTAGGTACACAGTTTCAATCCTAGAAATGGTGCTCTAGAAAGGACACAGATTGTGTATGGTGAACCTAGGAGATTCTAGCAGGAAACTGTAAGCTCCATGAAGGCAAAGGTTGGGCCCAGTAACCTTCTAGAACTCTGTTAGGACCGTGTCTGTTTGTCTGTTCTTTATTCATCCATCCACCCATCCGTCCATTAATCCAAAGAAATATTTTGGGGGGCCTATCCCGTGCCATGCCCTCTTCCAGGCTCTGAGAATTCAGCAGAGAACAAGACAGACATGATCCTTCCCCCTGTTATGCTCTAGTGAGGGAGACAGAAAAAACAAGTCAACAAATACATGCTCTAATATTTAAATGAACTAATGACTCTCCTTCAAACCTGGTTTTGAAAAAACAATGAAAGTAACAGGTCCTGTAGGAATTATTAGTGCAAACAGCTACCTTGACAGGTAGCTGACACATTAATGAGCATCTTTTTCTTGAACTGAACCCAATTTTGCTGAAATATTCCTTTCAGTTATTCTCCCATTTCAGAGGTTTCCTGAGAAAATGACATGTCTTTTTCAGGTACATGGATGAGGCTGAATTATTCCCACATACCTTTTTTATTTTTGGCCATACCACGCGGCTTGCAGGATCTTAGTTCCCTGACCAGGGATCAAACCCAGGCCTCCAGCAGTGGAAGCACAGAGTCCTAACCACTGGACTGCCAGGGAATTCCCCACATACCATTTTTTAAATAATTGAAATATATTTGACATAGAATATTATATAATTTCCACATATCTTTGAATATCAGCCGGTCCCAATTTGAGTATTATTTAAAGTGGCTGCCGATATCTTGGGGAAAAAATGTTTTTTTACAAAGAAATTATCTAGAAATAATTACACTGATGCATCATGCTCTTGCCTCCCCTACCACTGGAGCTTCACTTATAACTGAAGAAGAATATTTTATAGCAAGGCATATATGAACCAGAGGCTCCATCGGTTTGAACTCAAATCGAGTTTCAACCACTGACATTTTAGTTTCTTAACTATTCTACTGCCTGCAGAGCATTCCACCAGAAGTGTAAGCCACATGGCAGGTTGATTTATGGTTCTGATTACTTTATGTGTTTTCCCTGGTCCCCGAAGGTGTGTGCATAATGATTTGCTCTCAGAGATCTTCGATCTGCTACAGTATCACTAGAAAATTCTTACCTCCATGTGCTCTTATACGCCTGTGCTAATTAGAAACCAAATTATCATCCTGAAAGAATCACTCCTCCTAGCACTCTTAACTTTCTTATGATTCAGTGCCCATTTTATTACACAGCTTAACAGACATTAAACATCTTGGAATTTATGCCATTACAAACAATATGGATATTTACTTTGATAGTAAAAGTATCAAAGAGGTTTGAAGACTCTTTGGAGTTTTCCAGCAATCCAAAATCCTAAAACTCTGACACTCAGATTGAAATATTTTCAATCTGTCAAAACCACTGGAGTCTTAGAGGGGAACGTATGTTTTCCCTTCTGGAAGTTTGTCTCTGTGTGTTCTATCTCTGGTATCATGCAAATAAAAGCATTAAGCTGAGAAGAGCTTACAAACACTTTCAGTGTTCCAAGGACCTTTTATGGAAAAGTTGTATTTACCCCCAACAGAGAAAAGTAAGATGTGAAAGAATTTTTTCACTCAAAGTTTCCAAAGCACAAACATGCAAAAGTATAGCCTTGGGGAGAGTGGGGGTCAGAGTGGCCTGTGTCCCCGCAACTTCTAGCATAGACCCCCCCCAATAATGTCTCAGGTGCCCCAGGGAAAAAGTAAGTGTAACTGCCCCAAATGTCCTAGACTCTGAACCATGATGGTGTATGAAACGAGTCAGAAAACTTGTGAGACCTTGACGGTTCTGTTAATTCTACCAGAGTAATAATGACAAGATTTCCAAGGATACAAACCAAGACCAAAGGCTGTGAGCGCCATCTGGTGGCCATATCAGCACGCCCGAACTCCATTACCTGGGCATGCCCACCACCTCCCCCCAATCTTTTTTTTTTTTTTTTTTTTAGCGTGATGCCCGCAACCTGGTCTGATTGTAAACAGGGAATTTCCTGTATTTCTTCTTTTGGAGGGATTATTTTTATTTAAGACACTGAGTCTCTATTTACTCTTATAACAGTTATTTTTAATTTAATGCACGTTTTTAAGTTTAAAAAGGGAGCTGCTTCTACGAAAAACGCTAAGAAATTATAGTGGGACTAGCCAAGAGACATGGGAAAAATAGTGAAAGTGGTATATGAATGACTGAAGTTTAGGAACTCTCTTCGGGTGGGGTTGCCAGATAAAGTAAGGACACCCAGTTAAATTTGAATTTTAGAATTTCGTTGTAGTGTGTGTCCCAAATATTGCATGGGACACATTTGCACTGAAATATTATTCATTATCTGAAATCCTATTTTAAGTGAACATCCTTTTTTCCTCCCCTAAATCTGGCAACCTTACCTTAGGAGAACAAAGAAATTGCACCCAGGACTTCCCTGGTGGCACAGGGGTTAGGGATCCGCCTGCCAGTGCAGGGGACACGGGATCGAGCCCTGGTCCGGGAAGATCCCACCTGCCGTGGAGCATGTAAGCCTGTGCGCCACAACTACTGAGCGCTCGTGCCACAACTACTGAAGCCCGTGTGCTTAGAGCCCAGGCTCCGCAACAAGAGAAGGTGCCGCAATAAGCCTATGCACCGCAACAAAGACCCAACGCAGCCAAAAATAAATTAATAAATAAGTAAAATTTATTTTTAAAAAAGGAAAAGAAATTGCATCCTTCTCCTTGTCACTTCCATTTTGATCTATCAAAACAAGCTAGTGGGGCTTCCCTGGTGGTGCAGTGGTTGACAGTCCGCCTGCCGATGCAGGGGACACAGGTTCGTGCCCCGGTCTGGGAAGATCCCACATGCTGCGGAGCGGCTGGGCCCGTGGGCCATGGCCACTGAGCCTGCACTTCCGGAGCCTGTGCTCCACAACGGGAGAGGCCACAACAGTGAGAAGCCCGCGTACAGCAAAAAAAAAAAAACAAAAAACAAAACAAGCTAGCTCTTGTCCTGTCTACGGATTGCTTGACATTTATGCCCCAATAAACGTGTCCCTGTGGGAGTACTGAGGCCTGACATCTGAAAAATCACAGGGCAAAGGCCCACAGTGCACCTTGAGGTGGGAATGTCCGGGCCACTCAGAACAAGCAGTCTGGCCACATCAGACCGAGAGGGAGGGGGTTCTGGGCCCAGCTCTCTTTCCCGGCCTCTCGGGTACCTGCTC
Organism: Mesoplodon mirus; assembly: GCF_964341445.2. Lineage (NCBI taxonomy): Eukaryota > Metazoa > Chordata > Mammalia > Artiodactyla > Ziphiidae > Mesoplodon > Mesoplodon mirus. The sequence goes on along the minus strand of NC_138983.1, from coordinate 91,153,088 downwards.
TGTGGAGGCCGAGGCCTGGCAGCTACTTTCGGGCCCTTACCAACGTTGCATTTGATGGAGAGCCTTCCGCACCCCACGTGTAGACCTAGACCCCTGGAGGGGGGCCCGCCCTTGAGGGGGCTCTGAGCCATGGACTTAGAGGGTGCTCACAGCAGCCATAGATAGAGCCGGCCTGTGGTGCTCCCACCCACGATTCCTGTATTTCCTTTATTTTTTTATTATTTTTTTTTTTTGCGGTACGCGGGCCTCTCACTGTTGTGGCCTCTCCCATTGCGGAGCACAGGCTCCAGATGCGCAGGCTCGGCAGCCATGGCCCACAGACCCAGCCGCACCGCGGCATGTGGGATCTTCCCGGACTGGGTCACGAACCCGCGTCCCCTGCATCGGCAGGCGGACTGTCACCCACCTCGTCACCAGGGAAGCCCCTGTATTTCCTCTTAATAACAACCACACTGGCGTTTAAGTGAGCCTGGCAAGGCTTACAAATGCACACATAAAGATTACCAACTACCTTCCCCAGAGACGGACGAGGGAAGTTGAAGCTAAAACACACCGTGAGGGCTTCCCTGGTGGCGCAGTGGTCGAGAGTCCACCTGCCGATGCAGGGGACACGGGTTCGTGCCCCGGTCCGGAAAGATACCACATGCCGCGGAGTGGCTGGGCCCCTGAGCCATGGTCGCTGAGCCTGCGCGACCGGAGCCTGTGCTCTGCAATGGGAGAGGCCACAACTGTGAGAGGCCCGCATACAGCAAAAAAAAACCAAAATAAACCCAAAACAAAAGAAAGAAAACACCCCGTGGGTAGTCAGAGGAGAGGACCGTCATAGCTCATCCCCCTGTGCCGTGTGCCAGGCATGATCTGAGCACCTGTACACATGTTAACTTATTAAAATACTTCTAACAATCCTATCAGGTTGGGACTACCATCACCCCGCGTGCAGACTGAACAAAAGGAAACAGAATATGGTGTCCTCCTTGTGCTCACAAAGCCCGTTAACTGGCAGAGACAGGACTTGAAGGCCACAGTCCGGCTCCCGAGTCCATGCCATGCTTTACAGCCTCCAACTTCTCACGCTCATTCCTAGAGCCACCTGGGAAGGAGGAACCAGGCAACTAAAGACTGGGTTTGAATCAGACTCCACGTCTGACCAGCCACGTGATCCCGAGCAGGGGGCCTCGCCTCTCTGAGTCTCAACCTGGCTCCCTTGCAAAATGGGCACATTAATGGGAACGTCAGCCTTCAGCAACGCTGTGACGAGTATCAGTGTAGCATGTGTGAACGGGCTCTGTAAACTCTGGAGTGTTCTGTGAGGTATAAACTACCCTCTATTCTCATTAGAGGGAATTCATTTCATAACCTGCTCCCGGCTCTTGAACTTTGCTGTGCATCCAGTCAGTGCTGGATGATCTGGAACCAACAGCTGGTCTATTTATGGATGAAAACCCACAGGTCATAGGAAGACAGCAGCACCGGAGCCCCTGGGTGGCCACAAAGATAAGGTTCGTGTCTTGAGGACCGATGACATGGTGGTCACTGAAGGAACAGGCCCCTCCTGCCCCTTCCACTAGTGACAACGGAAAACCTTGGTTTCCCCAACACCCCGATCCAAGATCAGCCCGACTCTTTGCCCAATGTTGGAGAAGTACCGGCGTGTCCTGCAGGCCTGGCTGGCCCCCTCTGACTGTGTGTTGCCTCCTTCCACAGATCAGTGCCCTACAGCAAGGCTACAACCAGGTGCTGAGCCAGACCCTGGAAATCACCTCCCTGAAGCACGAGGCCGAGAACTTAAGGAGGGACGCCGCAATCACGTCAGGTGAGGCCCTTCTGCATTCAGGCCCCAGAGCTTCTGCCCTCCCGCTGCAGACATCACCAGTCAACCAGCGCACCTGTGCCCGTGACACGGGTGCAGCCTCAGGGATCACCCGTGTCGGTGCATTAGAGTTCTCCCTCAGTGGAGGTTTCTTGCCACCCAGTTCCGAGGGCAGGGCCTGGTAAATATTTGAGAGAATGGTATCTCTTGGCTACAAGGTCTCCTGAGCACTGGCCCCACCAGGGAGAACACAGGTCGCCTTGTGGCTTGGGTGGTTCCACAAAGCAGCCTGAGTGCAAACTAGAGCATGGACAAAATGGGGTCACTCCTTTAAGGCACCCATAGTCTCACCCATTTCAGCCAAGTGCACTTGGGCCCAAAGGAAACCATTTTCTAATTTGATCAGAGGTGGTTCCCTGATAAAGGGCTTGGGTTGGGAGAGGGGCAGCCAACGCACAGCTGTGACTGAGCTTTGATTCCCTGGATTCCTTCATTGCTTCCACATGTTTCTTGAGCTCCTTCTAGGTGTCAGGCCCCGTTCCAGGCTCCGGGGAGGGAGAGCCAAGCAAGACAGTCAGATTCCTGTACTCACAGATTTGGGAGGGGGTGACAGACAATAAAAGTAAACGGATGAATAAACAAGCCCACTTCAGAGAGCAGTGGTGCTGTGGAGAAAATAAACTGTGTGTCGTGGTGGCCAGCGCTTCAAGGGGGGAGGCCAAGGGGGACCAGCTTAGTGGGTGTGCAACCATGGAACTCAGGTGGGACTTGAACCCGTGGGCTGGGACTCGAACCCAGTCAGAACCCACTATCTTTTAATCGAGATCACGCATCTGGTCTCGGGACTTACTAAAGCTCAGGTTCTTTATGTCTCATCGCAGAAAGAATTCAGTGAGAGACAAAGTAAGAAGTGGATTTCTTTAGAGAGAAACACACTCCACAGACAGAGTGTGGGCCATCTCAGAAGGCTAGAGGCCCCCAAATATGGGGCGGTTAGTTTTTATGGGCTGGGTAATTTTATAGGCTAATGAGTGGGAGGATTGGGACAACTCTAATATTTTGGGGAAGAGGCGGGGATTTCCAGGAATTGGGCCAACACCCACTTTTTTTTTTTTTTTTTTTCTGTACGCGGGCCTCTCGCTGTTGTGGTCTCTCCCGTTGCGGAGCACAGGCTCTGGACACGCAGGCTCAGTGGCCATGGCTCACGGGCCCATCCGCTCCACGGCATGTGGGATCTTCCCGGACCGGGGCACGAACCCATGTCCCCTGCATCGGCAGGCGGACTCTCAACCACCGCGCCACCAGGGAAGCCCCACCACCCACTTTTTGACCTTTATGCTCAGCCTCGGAACAGTCCTGGTGCTGGTGCGTGTGTCATTTTGCTCATGTATTACAATGAGCCTGTAATGGGGCTCCAGTTCCCCTGGAAGTCGAATCTTACGCCCCGTTGGACCTAGCCGATTCTAACCAGTTTATGCTGTATCCTCCACGGCTATGTCCTTCTTTTAGAGAGGACCTGTTTCAGGTGGGCAAGGACAAGCCAAGGGCAAGCGAGGCTGCGTGGAGTGAACAGAGGATTGTGGGGCTGGGCAGGGTCGGGGGGTCTGGGTTTTTATTCCAAGGGTGTTGGGAATCCAGTGGAGTTTTTTAAGCCGAAACTGACATGCCTAGAGACCTGAAGAGGATGGGACCACTCACAGACGAGGGGAGGGAGAGAAGCAGGTGACAGGGAGGAGGCAGTGAGCCTCGGAGGGGCACATCACTCTGAAGGCAGCCAGCGCGTAGCAGGAAACATGCCCACAGCTGTAGAAGCCAGGCACAGCATTGAGTCGCACGTGAATCCCCATCTCTGTATGAATCTGTGCTTTTCTTCTGCCTCACTCTGCAACTTAATCACACCCAGCCCCACCCCCTGCTGCCCCCAGGTCTCTGCTTATTCTCCTCCCTCACTTGGGATGTCCTCAGATATTTTCTGAGCACCTCCCCCAGGCTAGGTGCTGTTCTGGGCACCAGGAATGGAAGGATGAACTCGCTGGTCCTCACCTTCCTCCCGTATGTCGGCCAGTGAAACCTCATCCAAGCATCAAGCCTGTCTCAGATCCCACCTTCTCCGATCAGGGAGTCGGACAGACCTGGGTTGGGATAATGCTTGAGATGGGCTGGACCCACTCAAAGTGTGGCAAGCCCCAGAGGGATTTCCAAGTAACTGAACTGTGTCCTGGAGGCAAAGCTCATTTTTAAAATGAAATTCTGGAGCATTTTGTGCTTTATTTCATAGACATTCTTGATTGAAACCTACCACTAAAACTGGGCCTGATGTTCTTTTAAGAAAAGAACCGTAGGAGATAACCCAATACCACTGCATTTATGCACCCTTCTTCCCACTTTTATTCAAAATGATACTACAATGCAAGAGGGAAGAGATATGGGGAGATATGTATATGCATAACTGATTCACTTGGTTATAAAGCAGAAACTAACACACCATTGTAAAGCAATTATACTCCAATAAAGATGTTTTAAAAAAATGATACTACAGTAATGGAGTAGTTATCTATTGCTGCATAACAAGTTACCCCAAAATGTAATGGATAAAACCCCAACCAATATTTATTATCTCCCCCAGTTTCTGTAGTTCAGGAATTTGAGGGGGGGGTGACTTAGTTCTCATGAGTTGCAGTCAAGATGTCGGCTGGGGCATCAGTCATGTCATCTAAAGCCTCGGGGGGAGGGCCTCCCTGGTGGCGCAGTGGTTGAGAGTCCGCCTGCCGATGCAGGGGATACGGGTTCGTGCCCCGGTCTGGGAGGATCCCATATGCCGCGGAGCGGCTGGGCCCGTGAGCCATGGCCGCTGGGCCTGCGCGTCCGGAGCCTGTGCTCCGCAACGGGAGAGGCCACAACAGTGAGAGGCCCGCATACCGCAAAAAAAAAGAAAAAAAAAAAAAAATTAAAGCCTCGGGGGGAGCCGGAGGATCCCCCTTCAAAATGGCTGCTCATGTGGCTATTGGCTGGAGGCCTTAGTCCCTCAGCACACATGCTTCTCTCTAGGGCTGTTTGAGTGTCGTCACGACACAGCAGTTGGCTTCCCCCAGAGTGAATGATTGGAGAGAGAGCAAAGAGGAGGCCACAGTGTGTTTTATGACCCAGCCTGAGAGGAAACAGTCCGTCATTTCCAGAGTATCATATTGGTTACCCATGGCAGCCCTATTCAGGGTGGGAGGGGCTACACAAGGCATGAATTCTAGGTGGTAGGGATCATTGGGCCCATTTTGGAAGCTGGCTGCCGAGAAAAATCATAGGCGCCATGGAACAAACATAATTTAGCCACTTTGTGTTCTTGGGACATACCGCATCATTTGACCCTTACAATAACTCTGTGTGGGACAGACAGTGGGAGGTGAAATAGCTTGTCCAAGACCACCAAGCTAATAAGTGGTAGAGAGGGGTCCAAACTCAGAGGACTGAGAAACCAACCACCCACCCCATCAATAGTGTCCAGCAGTTCCCTCTGCCACACGCCCGTCTCCTGGCCTCTGGAGAAGAATTCCTGGACCTTCCCTGTGCTGGGCCTTTGTTCCCCAGGCCCATGGTGTGGCCTCTCCTCCCGGCTTTGCCTGGCCTGTGCCCACAAGGGGCCCCCAAAGGCTTCTCCTCTCGCTGGTGCTGACTGCCCCTTATTCTCACTGAAGCCTCAAACCCTGTTCCGTGGACTTTGCTCTCATTCCCTTTCCTGCTCTGGGACCCTTGCAAAAAGCCCCCCAGTTCTAGGCGGGCACCGGTGGTGGCCCGGGTTTTGAACGTCTTGTCCGAACGTTGGCTGAGAGCCATGGTGTTGCCAAGAATCCTTCTTGCCTCTTTGACCTCCATGAGTCTTTTGTTTTGGTTTGGTTTGGTTCTTTTACAGAGATGGTGTCATCTTTGCAAAGAGACGTGTTAGTAAAGGATGGTCAAGTTCAACAACTACAACAGGAGGTGAATCAACTGAAAAGTGAGAACAAAGAAAAGGATCACCAGCTCGAAGCCCTCAGCTCCAGAGTGAGTGTCGGGTCATCAGCAAATTGTAGCTGCGAAAAGCAGACACAGTGGAGTCACATGACACACGGTGGTGAGATGAGGCCAGTGCCCAAGGACACAGGGAGGGTAGCTGCTGGGCAGGTGGCCAACTTCTCTGAAGCCTTTCAAAGGATAGCGTGTATGTGGCTCAGAAGAAGCATAATAGATTTTCAAATCCAGCAAACATTTTCTAACCCCTATTATAAATGAGTTTGTTTAATCCCAGCAACAAACCCACCTATGAGCATATACTGCCAGTACAAAGTTTAACATTAAACAGAATACGATCTCCCTGTGAGCAAGGATGACCACACGGCTGCATCGTGGTCCCAGCACCGCTGGTTCTCATAACTGTCTTCAAAGCAGAACGTCTGAAGATCCAGATGCAAACACGCAGACGCTCATTTCTTCCTTAGACTTTAGTGTGTGGAATGTCTCTATGGAAGATGAACGTGGTAGGCAAGCAAAGAGCTTTTTACATGTAACTTTGACTATTTGCAAATCTTGCCTTCAATGCTAACTTTAGAATCCTGACTCTATAGGATAAGATTTCTCAGTATTTGCATGATGTGCCTGTTTCTGTGAGTCAAGGTAAAACCTCAAAGCTTTCATCTCAGGTGGCAAGTCAGAGATTCCCAGAGGCTACCCGATAGCTAGGTCTGCATGGGGGTGGGGTCAGAACAGATCTTGAGGTTCCAAGGAAAAGGCACAATAAGTAACACCTGGTACGTAGTACCATATCCAGTTTGGAGCTGGTGAAAGGCACTGCACGAGCTTTGGGATCAGACAGACCAGGGTCCCATCCCAGAGCTTTCTTTTATTGTAACTTATTTGGCCTCCATTTCCCCAACTGTGAAATGGGGATGACAAAATCGTTTTCTGAGAAGTGGGAGGCTGGTTTTCGTTGTGCTCTTCTGCCTCTGCCCCGGGTCAGCTGCCTGGCCAAGCCCTCTGCATTCGTTTCTCCCAAGCAGGGTGACTTCCCAGGCATGTGCTATAGCTGTTTAATGTGGTGTGTGTGTGTGTGTGTGTGTGTGTGTGTGTGTGTGTGTGTGTGTGTGTGTTGGGGACGGGAAGGGGATGCAGAGCTGGTGCTAAGTACAAGGAATCTGCAAAGACAGCACCTGCTTGGCTCTTCTACCTCCTGAAGTGCATTTGGATGATTTATGTCCCCGTTTCCCCTTCCTCGTTGACCTTGGAATGAGGTCCCTTCTCCTCTAGACTGTGCTGGCCAATAGCACAAGGGCTCGTCATCACCAAGGGTACTGCTCTTGTGAACATTTGAGATGCCTTTTTTTTAATGACATACATCATGTGTGTTAATTTTAGAAAAATAAGTAGATGACATTGAGAAGAAAAAATAAAAAGAGAGGAGAGGAAATGCTACCTTCAGAAATAAGTGTTAATATTTTCATGTATGTTCTTCCAGTCTTATTTCTATATATTGCCTAGAAATCAATCAATCAATCATTTTATAGTTAATTTATACTATGCACATTTTTAAAATTTTTAAATGCTTACTATTTTCCCGTGCTAATAAATCAACGCTCTTATCATTCGTCTTAAAAGCTACATACTTTCTCCTGGATGTACCCAGTGTTATAAAGTGGTCTGCTGTTATAAACAACACTTGGGTTGTTTCCTCTTTTTTTTTTTTCTTCCACTGTTACTGACAATTCTGTGAAGAGCATCCTTGAAACTACAGATTTACTTATTTCTCCAGTCATTGTCCTTAAGGTACATTCCTAAAGTGGGAATTGCTGGGTCAAAAGAAGGCACATCCATCCTTATGCCCTTAATGCCTGTTGCCAAGCCGCCCTCGGGCAAGACAGCTCCGTTTACCCCTCCACACCAGTCGGGGCAGTTGTTTCTTTGAGATGCAACCTGCACAATAGCCCTAAGATGGACCTGAGCTCACTGGCTCAGCCCCCTCCGCCCTCACTGGTCACAGCGTGAAAACATCCCAATTCCTGCACCCTAAGTCCCCAGACTCTACAAAGCTGGATTTCCCCTGCAGTGAAGTTTGCTGGCTTTTGAAGAGGAACTTAGATGCTCTATTCCTCAGAACTCAGGAGAGGGGTGAACTGGGAACGACTGCAGGATCCCATGCTCCCATCACACAAATGGTCTCGCCTCTCAGAATTCAGAGGTGTGATTGGGTTATACAACAGGAAACACTCCTGGGCATGAACACAGGTACTTGGGACCCCCAGCCAAGCCCCCGTGGCCTTGTCCTTTTTCTCCACAGTGCTCAGTGCTGAAAGAAGAGTTACAGAAGGAAGATGCCCAGAAGGAGAAGTGGGAAGCCCAAGAGAAAGAGTTAAAACTCTGCAAAACCGTGCGTTGAACCTCCTGACCCCTAGGTGTCCACTGAAAGCCTAGATTGTGGCCTTGAGGGTTTTGGAGGGGTTCCTTGGCCCATTAGCTAGCACAAGCTCTGGGGCTTTCTGGGTGTTTGTCTGTTAATGTAGTCTCCTAATTCTTTGATTTGCTGGCCTCAAAGAGATGGGTGAAAAGACCATGGAAAACACACTCTCCCCAGATTTTCTGGGCAGTTGGCTCAAGGCCCCTCATCAGGTTTCCCCTGGGGAAAGGGACGGGAGGTGGCCACCGTATGCTGCTAGAAATTCACCGTGGTCCCTACCCCTGGACTTGTGATGCCCAGACTTTCATGATCCACTGTCACAAGTTTTATCACAGCCCTGAGCACTGTTATTAACACAACTCTTCTTGAAGTATTTTTACTTAAATACATTCAATTTTACAACAATTCATAAAAACAAAATAAAAAGCAAATGTATCACTGGCCTTGTATGGAAGGTGAACATAAAAATGAATACAATGAAAAGATGACCACTCAATGTAAATGTTCACCCCCTGTACCGGCCCGAACCCTCGTGCACATCACCAGGCATACGTTTTCCATCCGTTGGGAAGGACGGTGCCTGGGACGGGAGCAGGAGACATGTGTTCTTCTCTCTGTCAGGAGCACACTTCTCTGCCTCAAATGAGAAAAAAGAAAAATGTCATTGTTCTTTTCTTCCAAACTGTGCCCATTGTGTCTTCCAAACAGCCCTTATTTAGATTGAACTCAAAAATGTGCCCCAAGGAAAGAGACTCTAATGAGTGGATAGGTATCTTGTACTGTTTAATCCAGGATCCATGCTGATCTTCAAAAGAAACTCAAATTTTCCCTCACCCAGCCCTTTCATTGCATCCGTTGAAAGAAAGTCTACTTTGCCTCAAATACGTGGAATTGTCCCCCAAGGGAAGGAGTTAAGCGAATCCCAGACTAGGTTTCTGCCTTAATGAACCGGATGAAATGAGTTGTGAAGTTGACTTCCCTGTTGTTGGAACTCTTTCAGCAAATCCATGACATGGAAAAAGAAATGAGGAAGCTCAGGGTGGAGCTGAAAAGGAGCAGTACCGAGCAGAGCCTGATCTCTATGACGCTGTGGGAAAAGAGCAAGGTATGGCAGGGACAGGTCGGCCTGGGAACCACTCTGGGGCCAGCACTCCACCTGCATCATCTCTGTTCATCCTCACAATGACCCCATGCGGTCTATACTGGTATTAACCCCACTTTACAGTCGGGAAAACTGGGGCTCACAGAGGTGAAGGAAGTTATCCAAGTTCACTTGCATAAAGTAGTTGTGGCAGAACTTGAATCCAGGTCTGCCTGACTCCAAAGCTCCTGTGTGTAACCACAACCCTAGACTGCCTTCAGATCTTAATTGTGAAATTATCTAAGAAAGAATTGATCCATTAAATCAAGTTTGCCAATGATGTTGATCCAACTTAAATTCTCATATTGATTTTTTTTTGTCTTTTTGTTCCATCATTGAGAATGTTTTTAAAAATCTCAACATGTTTGTCATTTGTGTGTTTCTTCTTTTAATATGAACGATTTTTGCTTTATATATTTTGAGGCTGTGTTACTAGGTGCATATAAATTTAGAATCCTAATACTTCCTGTAGAGCAAAACTTTAGATCATCATGAAATATCCCTTTTCATCTCTAGTAGTGTTTCTCCCTTAATGTCTCCTTTGTCATTTAGCTTCACCACTGGCTTTCTGTTGGTTAGAGTTTTCATACCATATCTTTTTCATATGTTCTCTGTCAATTTTTGTCTTAAGGTTTAGACATATGCCTTCAGATAGCGTATCATTTTTACAAAATCCAGTTTGACAATCTTTGACTTTTAGTCCATTTATATTATGTAATTACTCGTGTACTGGGATTTAAATCTACCTTCTTGCTCAATACCAGATGTACCATCTGTGGTATGTTCCTTTTTCTCTCCTTTCTTGCCTCCTTCTGAGTGGATGGTTTTCTCTTATTCCACTTTCCCCCTCTATTAGCTTGGAAATATTTCACTTTTTTACTATTCTCTTAGTAATAGTAAGACAATAGCATTCATCCTTGACTCACCAAAATCACACATTAATTAAGTTTTTCACTCTTCTACTATTCTCTTAGTAGTCATCCTGAAGACTACAATATGCATTCTTTTTTTTTTTTTTTTTTTTTGCGGTACGCGGGCCTCTCACTGTTGTGGCCTCTCCCGTAGTGGAGCACAGGCTCCGGATGCACAGGCTCAGCGGCCATGGCTCACGGGCCCAGCCGCTCCGTGGCATGTGGGATCCTTCCGGACCGGAACACGAACCCATGTCCCCTGCATCGGCAGGCGGACTCTCAACCACTGCACCACCAGGGAAGCCCTGCATTCTTAACTTACCAAGAGGCAATAGTAGTTGATAATGATGCCCTTCTCCTTGACAGTGCAATGAGTTTCAAACACCTTAACTTCACTTACCCCCTCCAGATTTATAAGCCATTGCTGTAATTTTCTAAACTTCTCTTGATACTTAAAACCCCACAAGACATTATTAGTGTTTTTCTATAGTCAGTATCATATCCACACATTACCCTTACTGTTGCTTGTCTTTTCTGCATCTCTGATCACCCACCTGGGTTCATTTTTCTTGTGTCTGAAGAATACCCTTTAATGTTTTCCCTCATTGTGGCTCTGCTGATGACAAATTCTCAAATGTGCCTGTGTGTCTGTCTGGAGATGTATATTTAACCTTCACTCTTAAAACACATTTGACTGCGTATTGAATTCTACAATGGCAATTCTTTTCTTTCAGCACATTAGATACAGCATTAGATATGTCACTATTGTCTTGTGGCTCCTATTATTTCTATTTAGAAGTCATCTGTAAGCCTAACTGTTGTACCTTTGCATAATCTGTCTTTTTCTCCGGTTGCTTTTAAGATTGTCTTTTCCCTTGATTTCCAGCAGTTTTATTATGGTTTATCTAGGTGTGGATTCAGTTTTATTTACCTCGTTGAGTTCGTAGGGGCTTCTTGAATCCCTGGCTTGGTGTTTTGCCTTAGTTCAGGTGCTTGGGCTCTGTACCACACAGGCAGTGGGGAGCTACTAAGGCTTCTGAACAAGTGACTGATGCAATGACATTCGTGGACAGTAATCAGGGTGAAAATGGTAGTTACAATTTCTCACGTACTAGGAGTTACCTTGAACATTTCATCTCTTCATCTTCACAACAGCGCTGTGATCTAGAAATCATCCTCTCCATTTTACAGATGAGAAAGTCAAGGCTACTAGTTACTAGTAAAGTAACTAGCCCAATGGCACAGTCGGTTTTGTCTGACTCCAGGTTCGTCTGACTTCAGTGACCCTGGCGTAGCAAACAGCCACATGCTACTGTTTACACTGAAATTAATGAAAATTAACTAAAATTTTTAGTTCAGTTCCTCCATCACACCATCCCCATTTCGAGTGCTCGATCCCCAGATGTGCCTGGTGGCTGCCATATTAGACAACACAGCCTCGCTCAGAGTACCTGTATCATTGCAGAAAGTTCTGTTGGACAGAGCTGCCTTACAGCTGGGTAACTCTCACAGTACCGTTAAGATTGCACTGGAAGAATCTAAACTCGAGGCGAGGAGGCCACTTGTCACAGTCCAGCTTGCATGTGAGAGGGGTTGGAGGACAGGCGTGAGACCCCCGAGTGTGAGAGAGGGAGCAGGGCGGCTGTTGAAGGTGACTCTGAGGCTTGGGGACGGGAACGGGGGCTGTTCATGCAGAGCACAGATAAGGGCAGAGTCCAAGGCTGGACTTGGCTTTTGCAGCATATGAAAAAGGCTGCTGACATAAAAGTCAGAGCATGTTTAGACCTGGGAGAAAACTAAGGCCCAGAGAGCTTAGATGACTTTTCCAAGGTAACGGAGCTGGGTAGAGGCTCTTCCACTGGACCACACTACTCAGAAGAAAGCTCTTAAGGGCTTTTCTGGGTCTTTTATTACATCCCTGTGATCCCCCTCTTCAGATCCCTAAAAACACAGCCTGTGAATTTGTTTCAGCACAAAAACTTTCCATTTATTTACGAGAGTTTGCCTCATTTCCTGTTAGTGCCAGGGCCCAGGGCTCAGCAGGTGCATCCAAGAACTGAGCAGCTGCGAGGCCTACACTGGCCAGCCAAGGGTAGCGTGGAGCACGCCCAAGCTTACCGTGTGTTGACTGTTACCCAAGCAAGGGGGGAAAAGTAGGCAAGCTTCTCCACTTTAAAGGCCTTCCTTGGCAGGCTGCAATTCTTAATAGACATTGCTTTGGCAAGCCTCCAGAGCGGTTACCACCAGTGAGTGTGCTCAAAGTGGTAACGACAAACAGTTATGATAATAAACCCAATCATAACATTTCCAAGTACCCATCACGAGTTATTAGAACGAGACTGTACGGCGGACATTCCCGTCCACCTTTCATAGGTTACAACAGTACTTAACACACTCACAGAGCCCTTAAGCACTATTCCAAACATCGAATCCCCACAATAACTCTATGCAGTGATACTAGTATCATCATCCCCATTGGACGGATGAGGACACTGAGTCACGGAGCAGTGAAGTAACTTTCCGAGTGTCGTACGGCTGGTTAGGGACCGAGCTGGGATGGGAGTGTGCGGTAGAACATACTTGAGGCCCGGGTGCAGAGCTCGGCCCTTTCCCATAGGGGGCAACTCCCTGTGAGTTTGCCTCCACCCTGTGCATGCCTGTGACCCCTGCTGCTGGGCTGCAGCTGTCCCTACCCCTCAGGGACTCCCCCACTGCCATTAGCCCCCCTAGAAGAGTTTCCCCAGAGGGCATGATGATCACATTAGCAGCAAGCCCTCGGTTTCATCATCCTTTCAGGTTGAAGAGAAGCTTCGGCAGGATTCCAGAAGGAAATTGCTTCAGCTGAAAGAAATGAGGAACAGAGCAAACCTCATTAAAGCCAATTTGGAAAGGGCAGTAGGTCAGGTAGGCGTGCTGCAGAGCCCCTTCACGGGCCCGTGCTCTCCACGGAATCCCGCACCCAAGCGGCCGGCAGGGATGAATGAGGAGGAAGACGGCCTGCCTTAGTTCACCCACTTATTTTCTATACGAAGAAGTGTCTAGAAAGAACTAGAGCTGAGATTCTATCTAGATCTAGAGTCTGAGCTTTTAACCACGATGCTCTACTACTTCGCTATTAGTTACTAAGCTAAGCATCATTTTTCTGTGTTTTGAAGAAAGTTTCGTGAACCTTTGTCCCGCCCCCAAAGGTAGTGGAAATGACTCCTGCGTTAGTCCTGTCCCCCATCAGCTGCAGTTCCCCTTCCCCTCATTTCAGATGAAGATCAACAGTTCTCGGGAAACTCAGCAGTATTTGCTGCAAGAAGAGTTACAGCAGCATCTGGCAGAGAAGGAGAAGCTGACCGAGGAAAGACCGCAGCAAGAGGAGAAGCTGAAAGCCAGAGTCAAGCGGCTAATGGCAGAGGAATCGGTAAGGTGGTCCCCGTCCTTCTCTTTACTACTGGAAACTGATGAAATGGGCTTTCCTATGAGAAACAGAGGGCATGTACTTAGATGGAGGAATCTCAGCAACTCCTTGTTGGGAACTAAATTAATTAAAGAGGGTGAATGATGTAGGAGGAATTAACATGAAGCTTGAATCCTAAAACTCAGAGATCAACTTGAAGATCAACTTGAAGAGGCAAGGTTATTGAAATGTCTAGAAATGGTACTTTGTTTATATACCGCAGCTGATTTTATTGATACAAATCCCAGTCGTTACTGCGGCTCCTGGTTTGTGTCTAAGTGTGTGCAAGACCAACCAATAGTATTTCAGTCTTTCTCTTCATGCATATCAGGGGAAACACATGGCCAAAACTGCTACTTACTTTTCCAGAAACCAGCCAATTAGAGGATACTTTACAGTGGCACCTCTCAACTCAAAGGTGTCCACGGATCATATGGGGATGTTGTTGAAATGCAGATTCTGACTCAGCAGGTCTCGGGTGGGGGGAGCCTGGGATTCTGCATTTCTGAACAGCTCCCAGCTGGTACCGATAGCACAGCTCTGCAGACTACATTTTCAGCCACAAAGTCTGAGAAGAAGGTTTTCCCCAAGTTGGCCGATAAGAACCACCTGGGGCTTCCCTGGTGGCGCAGTGCGTTGAGAGTCTGCCTGCCGATGCAGGGGACACCGGTTCATGCCTCGGTCCGGGAGGATCCCACATGCCGCGGAGCAGCTGGGCCCGTGAGCCATGGCCACTGAGCCTGCGTGTCCGGAGCCTGTGCTCCGCAACCGGAGAGGCCACAAGAGTGAGAGGCCCACGTAACGCAGAAAAAAAATAAATAAATAAAAGCCCCTCCAGGGACTTCCCTGGTGTTCCAGTTATTAAGACTCTGTGCTTCCGCTGCAGGGGGCGCGGTTTCGATCCCCGGTCAGGGAACTAAGATCCCGCATGCCGCATGGTGCAGGCAAAAAAAAAAAGCCCCTCCAGGAGCAAATTTGATGTGATTGTTCAGAGATGAGACCAGAATGACAACAAGTGGAAACCCAAGCTTAGAAGAACATTAGAAGAAAAAAAGAAATAAAACATGGGGAGGGAACATAGGGGGGATCTCTTATTTATAATGATGCTAAGTAGGTAGGAAAGTTGGAAATCTTCCTAGATGTGACTTTGTATTCGAAATGAAATTTTTAAATTCCTTCGCTGCTGAAGCCCTGTAATGATATTTTCCAAGGTACTAAGTAAGTGACAGGGTTTCTGCTAATCCATGATTTGTTCATGTTTCTTCAAATACAAGAGAGTGAGATTGTGATCACTGATAAAGCTGCTGTCCTCACCATTCTGGCCACAGGAGCAGTCCTTCAGTGATCTAGGAGCCAAGTGCAAAGGGTCCCGACATGAGGAAGTCATTCAGTGTCAGAAAAAGGCCTTATCTGAGCTTCGTGCGCGAATTAAAGAACTTGAGAAGGCCAGCTTGTCAAGTAAGTTTCCTCCTGCTTAGTCATCCCTCTGTGCTGAGAACCATGGGCCCCAGACTTGAGGGTTCACTTTAGGGACTAACCAATTTGCCAGGACCACCATCTTCTATCCCCATCATTTCATAACTAAAAAAACATAGTTATAAAAAAAAGATGGGCAGGAAAAAAAATAGATGTGTAGGCATGAGCTCAGAGTCAAGAGCAGGCCTTGATATTAAATAAACAGGATTTCATGAAAAACTCAGAACCTTGTCCTTCTTTTTCTTATTTCACTGTGGCCCAGTGGAAACTTTTCATACACGCATGATGTGCAAGGACCAACCTTGGGGAACTTCCCAGGATAAATACCCTGTTTAGAGGGAATAGGGCTTTCAAGAAACCAAGCTTGCTGCTGGGTGGAGCCCTGGGCTAGGACACAGAAGCCTGGGTTCAAGTCCATCCTCACACCTGTGGCCGAAGGTTCCCCCTCAGTGCCCCCGCCCTGGGAGGCTGCAGCCTCATATGAGCTGTGTGGCCTTGGACAAGTCATTTCACCTCTCTGGGCCTCGATGCCTCACCTGCCAAGGGAGGATGGTGAGCTAATTAGTACTGGCCTGTGGTAAGTGTCCAGTAAATAGCAGCTGTGACTTTTACATGCAGTAACTTCTTCCTGAGCCTTTCTTTTGAGTGTAAATTATTTCTTTTATAGATCACAAGGACCACATGGATGAATCATTTCTAGACTTAAAGACCCTCGGGATGGAAAAAAATGTTCGGAAAATATTGGATGCAAAACCTGACTTGCCAACTTTTTCAAGAGTAGAGATCCGAACGGTAACCAAAGAAACTTTGTCTCTGCATTGACTGACACGTGGGGAGGGTGGGCATGAGGACAGACACAAGCCGTGTGCCCTGGCACCACTGTATACATCATTGGTTCGAGGCCAGGTCCTCCCTGATGGGCTAACACCTGTATGGACTGGTTGGTGCCTGGCCGTACCAGTGATCCAATGTTTGAATAGAAAGGCGGCTTCCCATCGTGTACAGCATGATATAACATTGCACTGATGCTGGCCCGGACAATCTCTGGGCCCTCCTTTTCACATCACATGTTATATTCTGCAGAAAAGATTCAACAAGCTAATGTACAACATTATGTCATGAGCTTGCCTAACATTTGCTTTTTGCTATAAACTGAAAAACATGAACACATAAAGGGCAGCAGAAGGGAGCCATGATGATTAAGAAGACACAAGTTCTAGAATCAGAGACCTGTGTCCTAATCCCAGCTCTGCAAGCTCTGTGACCTTGGGCAGCCTCCTAACCTTTCTGGGACTTCAATTTCCCAGCTGTAAAATGATGATGGAAAAATTAAAGGAGATCATTATGTAAAGTGCTTATCCCAGTGCCTAGCTCATAGCGAGCACTTTAATAGATGATAGTTATTATTGTCAAACAGTATTTAAAGAGTATTATCCAAGAAAACCTTCCTTTCTTAGGGAGCATAGTTTGTGTTTTCCAGGATTTTCAGAAGTAATTTGATTGTTAGGTTGAAGGTGCCCTGTATCCTAAATGGATGTTTGATCGGGTGTTTGATTGACACATGACAGTGGACAGCTCTGATCAGCGTGGCTTGCTGCGGCAGCTGGTCTAAACCAGCTTTGGGAAAACATAATAAAGCCATCCTCTCTGTACCAGCATTTTCTCCTACAATTTTTCTAGACATTTGCTCACACTTCTAGAGATGTGAGTCTTCAGAAATGTGTTGGTTTTCCTGATAAAATCGAACCTTCCTTCTCTGAGGCTGGGAGTGGAGGGACCGTCTCAAGGTGGGGAGCTCAGCTGGATCTCATGTCCTGATGGTCCTGCTTCCAAGATTGACCTTCCCCTTGGCAACAAGCCCTCATCCCACCACTGACACCACAGAGCAGGAAACCTCCTAACTCTCAATCCTCCAAGGTTGGCAGTAATTAAACGAAAGAGCAGGAGGAAGAATAGCTGACATCTGTGAACTGCTTACTGTGTGCCAGGCGTTGAGCTCAGCCGGCTCCATGCCTTATGTCATTGAACCATCGTAGCAGCCTTGTGTCATAGTTACTATTATTGTCCCCATTTAACAGATAAGAAAAAGTAAGGCTTCAGGAGGTCAAGTACCTCACCCAAGGTCACAGAATAATGATTGAAGACACACCAGGGGTGTGTCCCTGGTGGTGTGTCTGCTAGCCTGCAGAGACCGGGTGGGGACTGCGTGCTTGGATCCTGTAGCCCAGGCTCTTCCTTAGTGACCCTCCCCTCAGGAAAAGAGGGGGCGTCTGGAGAGGTACAGAGGATGCAGCTCAGGGTAGCTGAAGACACTGAGCAGCATCTCAGGTTCTTTTTGCAGCAGATCTGCCTGGTTTATTGTCATCTTCAGATACCCTCTTTTATTCTCATCTCCATAGATACATAGACAAATATGTCCACTCTTGTCTATCACAGTCACTTGGGGGCCTTTATATTTTTGTAGTTGTTTTTTTTAAAATCTCAGAGGTTTTCAGGGTAGTGCCAACAAATGCTAGGGCTAAGAGATGCTCATGGCAAGCATTAAAAGCCAATTTATTTTTTAAGGAGTCTTATTATGGTTATTTGTGGTCGTTCAGATCACGTCCCCTATTCAGTCTGGTGGCCTTTCCATGCAGTCAGTTGGGCTTCCAACAGCCAGCTGGCTGGTTGGGGTCTTAGGGAGATGCAGCTGCAAACACTATCTGCATTGTCTCTGGAAAGGGTCTGAAGTGATGCTCACCCACCAGGTTCCAGAACTAGGAGAAGGTTGGGCCAAATTTTGTGAGGGTATGGTTTCTGCTGCACAGAAATGAGATTCCTTTAATAAAAAGGAGGGAGGCTATTTTCCACTTAACCTTCATTCGTTCATTCAACAAACATGCCCACTATGCACCACTCGGTGCCAGGTGCCATGCTGGGCACAAGGAGGGAGATAGTGAGCAAAAGCCGCATGGTCCCCATTTTTCTGGAGCTTGTCTTCTCAACATCAGCGGTACTGATTTTTTGAGCCAGGTAACTCTTTGTTTGGGAGACTGCCCTATGCATCGTGGGGTGTTTAGCAGCATCCTTGTCCTCTACCCACTAGACGCCAGCAGCAATTATGACAACCACAAATGTGCCCAGGCATTGCTAAATGTCCTGGAGGGGGTAGGGTGGACAGAGTCACCCCCGGTTGAGAACCACTGGCCTAAAGGGAAGACAGACGAGACGGTGGCCAAAGAGCGGCACAAGTGATGCATCATTTCAAAGGCAGTCGTGCTCTGAAGGGGTAGGAACACAGTCATAAAGAAAGCAGTTCACAGAGTCAGAATGGATTTAAAACCAACTCTCTTGGCGTGGACATATATACACACACACGCTACCAAAGGTAAAATAGATAGCTCGTGGGAAGCAGCTGCATCGCACAGGGAGAGCAGGTCGGTGCTGTGTGTCTACCTAGAGGGGTGGGATAGGGAGGGTGGGAGGGAGACGCAAGAGGCAGGGGATATGGGGATATATGGATACGTATAGCTGATTCACTTTTTGATACAGCAGAAACGAACATACACCATTGTATAGCAATTATACTCCAATAAAGATGATATAAAAAATCAACTCTCTCAAATTATTTTTTCCAGTTCTTGCATTATTCTTTGGGTTATTCTTCTGGATGTAGAAAATCATAATGGAATGCCAAGAGAGTTTTTCTTCTTTTTTTTTATTTCAGCCTCAAAATGGCCTTTCCAGCCCAGGGTCCATCATGGTCTCTGAGAAGTTAAGGAAAACGGATGTGGCTGAGGCTTTAGATCTTAGTGAAAAGCTGGTAGGTATACCCAGCATCAGTCCCCTCCTGTCCAAACCTGCGTGCCCTGCAGGTAGTTTAAACATCAACGCCACATACATTTTAGTTGTTACAGTAGCTCCACGAGACCCATCTCCTATCCCAGCATGGGCTGGAAATTGCAGAGCCCAATTCCTTGCAAGACTGGGTAGTAAGAATGAATGTTTATGTCTGTTGTCATTCCCCCTCCACCCCTCCCCCCAATTCTCAAAAAGGCATAGTGTAAATGGATGCGGGGGAAAATGAAAGTCGTACTAAAAACCCCAAATGCACTCATTTGCAAAGCATGTGTTTCTTCTCTGCAACTGCAGAAAATGAATGAAACAGAATTAGACGTTTGCCTCCTCAAAGGGGCCACCAGCGGTCTTGGGCCAGGCCTCTTACCTGCGAAATGCTTTCTCGTAGTACATGGACATGAGCAAAACCCTCGGGACTATGCTGAACATCAAAGATATGTCAGGTCACGTGTCCATGAAACACCTCTCCCCAAAAGAGAGGGAGAGAGTCCACCAGCTTCGACAAAGAGACCTCTACCTGGTGTTTGATAAGATCACCCTACTCAAGAACCAGCTGCAGAGAAAAGAGGAGCTTTTGAGACGATACGAGAAGGACATTGAACAGCTCAAATATGGCCCATGTCTCCGGCAAAAGGCCCAGGCCTCCATTCTCCAGGCTAAACCTCGGTGCAGCTGCAGACCCGTAGGGACCAGAACAAGAAGACAGAGGCCTGGGTGTGGAGGGGGGCAGGCGGGATGGTGACTCAGGGCCTGATGGACCCAAGTCTCTGGGCAAGAAAGCAGCAGTTAAAGTACCCTACTGTTAAGGAATAAGGTGCACCTTTTATAAATGTGTCTGATGTTTCACCATGTGTGTGCTTTTCATAATTCCATCCTATTTTCAGTGGTATCCGTTCCCCCACCCTCTCTGGGAAATTGGGAGGGGCTGGTAGCATAACCGTTGCCCCCTTCATGCTGCACGTCCACAGCCAATGGGCTATTTATTCTGCCCTCTAGTCCCCACATCTTCCCCCCACTTGTAAGGAAACCGCGAAGCCAGGCATATATGGAAGTGTTCTGAGGATCTCCCAGGTCGGGAGCATTGGTGGTGAGTGAGAAAGCTGAGGAGAAAAGAGACTTTGTCTCTCCTGTGTGCTCAGGCAGAGCAAAGTGTCGGTTCAGATGTACCAGTCACAGGTGTCAAAGCTGAAGGACGACATCTGCAAAGAGGCCGAAGAAAAGGCGCTGCTGAAGGAGGCCCTGGCGCACATGGAAGAGCGGCTGCACCAGGAGAAGAGGGTCACCAGGGCGATCAGGCAGCAGAAGGTGAGAGGTCCCTGCTCGGAGCAGAGCCTCTGAGGCTGCCCCTCAGCTCCCTTTAGAAACAGCCAACTGAGGTCCCAGTGGGATCCAGGCAGCACAGAATGCATTCGCTCATTGCAAAGGAAGGTGGCAGAATAGCTTTAG
This sequence comes from Mesoplodon mirus, assembly GCF_964341445.2. Taxonomy (NCBI): domain Eukaryota; kingdom Metazoa; phylum Chordata; class Mammalia; order Artiodactyla; family Ziphiidae; genus Mesoplodon; species Mesoplodon mirus. The sequence continues at coordinate 91,132,604 of NC_138983.1, read as the reverse complement.
CATTAGGCAGACTTAGGTTTAGACTCTTGTTCTGCCATTTACTGTGTGACTTCAGGGAGCTTTTTTTTTTTTAACATCTTTATTGGAGTATAATTGCTTTACAGTGTTGTGTTCATTTCTGCTGTGTAACAAAGTGAATCAGCTATATGCATATGTATATCCTCAGATCCCTCCCTCTTGCGTCTCCCTCCCACCCTCCTTATCCCACCCCTCTAGGTGGTCGCAAAGCAATGAGCTGATCTCCCTGTGCTATGCAGCTGCTTCCCACTAGCTTTCTATTTTACATTTGGTAGTGTATATATGTCCATGCCACTCTCTCACTTCATCACAGCTTACCCTTCCCCCTCCCCATTTCCTCAAGTCCATTCTCTACATCTGTGTCTTTATTCCGGGCTGCCCCTAGGTTCATCAGAACCTTCTTTTTTTTTTTTTTTTTTTAGATTCCATATATATGTGTTAGCTTAACCTCTCTGAGACTCAGTCTAGCTTGCCTCTATTTTTTTTAACTTTCTTTTTTTTTAATTTAATTTTTATTTTATATTGGAGTATAGTTGATTTACAGAGTTGTGTTAGTTTCAGGTGTATAGCAAAGTGATTCAGTTATACATACACATATATCTATTCTTTTTCAGATTCTTTTCCCATATAAGTTATTACAGAATATTGAGTAGAGTTCCCTGTGCTATACAGTAGGTCCTTGTTGATTATATATTTTATATATAATAGTGTGTATATGTTAATCCCAAACTCTTAATTTATCCCTCCCCACCACATTTCCACTTTGGTAACCATAAGTTTGTTTTCAAAGTCTGTGAGTCTCTTTCTGTTTTGTAACTAAGCTCATTTGTATCATTTTTTTTAGATTCCACATATAAGTGATATAATATGATATTTGTCTTTGTCTGACTTACTTCACATAGTATGATAGTCTCTAGGTCCATCCATGTTGCTGCAAATGGCATTACTTCATTCTTTTTTATGGCTGAGTAGTATTCCACTGTATATTTGTACCACATCTTCTTTATCCACTCCTCCATCGACATTTACGCTGCTTCCATGTCCTGGCTGTTGTGAACAGTGCTTTCTGAGACTCATAGTCTAGCTCGTCTGTATTTTTTTAACTTTTGATAATTCGTGTATTTTATCTTGTTTTTTCTATCCAGATAACTATTTTTTCTACCAGTTTTATTGAGACATAATTGACACACAGCACTGTACTGAGCTTAAGGGTGTCCAGCATCATGATCTGACTTCCCTGCCTCCTGCAATGATGACCACAATCAGTTGAGTGAACAGCCCGAGTGTTTTTAAAGGCGGCGCTTCTGATTTTCATTGTTCTGCCAGGTGCCAGGGATACACCGAGGAATAAGCTCTCTGAGAATAAAGATTTGGGTTTGCTATTCTGAGTAGCCAGAATAGTACTCCAGTCTTTCTGACTTGGGGCTGTGTATTTGTACACGCATGCTTGCGTGTATGTGTGTACATGTGAGTATGTGCTGTGTGTTTGCATGTGTGTGTATTTGCATGTGTGTGTTTGTTGCCTGCATGAGCTCTAAGGAGGCCAAGGTCATAGAAGGGTGCCCTTCTCCTCAACCAGGAGGTGATGGTCAGATAGTTCCTTGCAGAAGCCTGCCCTCCATCCTGAGAACCTTCTAGGCAATAGGTTTCCAGACAGCAGGCTCTCTGGCTTAGAGCCCCAGAAATGAAAAGTGGCTGTCCTGCTCTGAGGGAGCCTGGATGCGGTGTTTCCAGTGCTCACTGCTGTGAATTAAACATCACAGGCCTTAGTCTGCATGTGTCATCGAGCTGCCTCAGGCAGAGGACAGTTTCCTTTCACACCAAGCAATGCCAGGGAGAGCTGGGCCAGTGACAGAGTTGTGACTTTCCCTTTGATGTGCCCTCTGGAGAGCTCACCCCTCCCCGAAATGCCGCCCCCGCCCCCAGGGCTTGGCAGACTAGGTCCCAAAGCAGAGACACCAGACCACAGAATGGGACAGAGAAGGGCCCAAAAAAAGCCATTGTCATGTACTGAAAACCTGAGGATTTACATAATCAGGCTTCACATGCATTATTCATGGGCTGCCTCATTCATACACAGTGCAAGGGACAGGCCAGCCTGTTTGTCAGGAAGAAAACAATAATACATCTTAAAGTTTTGCTGGATCCTAAAGGGCACTTGTATATATCTGTCTTGGCATCCGTTCCTTCCAGGGAGTATATCTTCGTTGTCTTTAAGCAGAAATGAACAGAAAGTAGAATTCCTCTTTTCTAAGTTTTACACTTAGTATTTTCACAAGGAGCCTTAGTTTTTTAGCCTCCTGTATGAAACTTTTAAACTCTTCACCCGTTCACAGAGGTGGCAGTGTTGAAGCACTGAGATGAAATTACACATCTTTAGCCTCAGAATTGCCCACCCCCCCAAAAAAAATGGAGCTTGTAGTTTTAATTTTTGACCATCTCTTCACCAAGCAGACCTTTCAAGAATCAAAAGTCCTATTTCCACACTAATATCTCTGGCTGTGAAAATGAGACTTGGTATAAGATGCTGGGCCTTCACAGCGAACTGGGTCTGTGGCTCTGTCCATGTGGCAGAGGGACGGGAACCGCTGCCCAGGCCGTGCTCACTCGAATCCACTTCCCACATCACTCAAGAAGCCGGCAGTGTCTCTCAGAGTTCAGAGGCCAGATTTGGAGTCAAACAAATAGGGGTCAAGCCCCACCGCTGCCCCGAATGACCCTGAGTAAGTGGCTTGACCTCTGTATCCCAGGTTCCTCAACAAAAGCAACCAAAACTGTTAGCAAGGGGCCTACTCCGTGGGGGAGTGGGAGGGTTAAATGGCAAAATGCCTGCAGTGCCTGGCACATCACAAGCCCCGTTTCTAAGGGGGAAGACTAGGCAGCTCATGGATGGGTGGGGATTCCTCTGTTTCTTTCAGGGAGCTTCCTGCCAGCTGACGCCTTCCCCGGTCCTCCCAAAGCCGCCAGCTCTTATGGGACACGCTCTTCTCTTTGGTGAATACGACTAGGCCACGGCCAAGAAAGGACCCAGATACCTTTTGTGAAAGGGCTAAGGCTGGGATTTTCAAGAGGAAATTTTTAAATGCACAGAAGTTGCCACTTGGGAAGCACGCAAGCCCTTTCTTAGGGCTTGAAGTGTAAGAAAGGCTGAAGGGCACCGGCTGCTTCTGGCAGGAGAAGCCGCTCAGCTCTCCTGCCAATCAAATCTCCAGCCAATCAAGTCCTGACTAGGACGCGTGACCACCGCTTTGCCTTGTGGTCTCAGCCAGGAAAAGCCCCTAACCTTCCCTCTGCTTAATTAGCTCAGATCCCTCTTCTTTAAGATGAGAATAAAAATGGCACCTAGCTCGTAGCCTTCCCAATGGGAGCTTGTATACAAAAGCCTTAGCACATAGGACCACAAAGCATTCACCCTCTCCTACCATCCTCATTATCCTCACTATTCTCTTTAACTCACTATCTTCCAAGATTTCCTTGGGCCCAGGTATTCTCAAGATTCTGGCTTCCTCCGTGCCACTTGTGTGTTTTGTTTGTTTGTTTGTTTTTGCGGTACGCAGGCCTCTCACTGTTGTGGCCTCTCCCGTTGTGGAGCACAGGCTCCAGACGCGCAGGCTCAGCGGCCATGGCTCACGGGCCCAGCCGCTCCGCGGCATGTGGGATCCTCCTTGACCGGGACACGAACCCATGTGCCCTGCGTCGGCAGGCGGACTCTCAACCTCTGCGCCACCAGGGAAGCCCCACAATTGGTAGATGTTGTGTAGGAGGAGCGTAGGATGGGAGGGGCTTGGGGTGGTACTCTTCCGCCCACAATGATGAAGTAGAACCATGTGGCCAGGCCTATGCAGCATACGGATAGAAGAAGGCTAAAGAAAAAGACCCTCCCGCACCCCCTTCATCACATCCCAGTGTGTTCAGTAAAGTTCAGGAAAAGCAGGTGCACAGGGGCCAGGCTCTGCCCTTCAGTGCCCAGTTGCCCACTGACGGAACTTAATCCAGGAAGGAATTTTGCAGCAATGTTCAAACTGGGGTTCCCTGGAGCCTTTGGGTGCCATGGAAAGGTGTGACTCTCAAAGCACACACACCTTTCTCCCGCCAGAGAAGCTCTCCATTATCTTATACCCCAAGTTCCTCATGGGATTTTGCTTGGATATACGGTTCTGCCAAAAAAAGGCGGGGGATGGGGTGGGAGAGAAGAAGGCTGTTGGTTTAAAACTAACCCCTGCTTTATAATATCTGGGAATTTGGATAGTGATTGTCTCAACTGAGTTTGTGATAAATACTGAGTGGCTGCAAGCTCGAGGCCTTCTCCACGGAAAATGCCTGGAGGGCAACTGTCAGTTCAATACGGGCCCATCAGCCTTCACAGACAGTCCTCTGAGGGTAGAGTTAGCATCCTTCTGGGAGAATGGAAGAGTCTTGTAAGCACCTATGCCCTGTCCCAAAAGACAGCCTTATTTCCTCCCTGAGTTTTGTGACTACCCGGTAGGGTTGCCAGATTTAGGGGAAAACAAACAAACCAAAAACACGATGCCCAGTTAAATTTTAATTTCAGATAAACAACAAAAGCTATTCAGTATAAATGTCCTAACTATTACACGGGGCATATTCACACTCACAAATTTGTTGGCTTCATTTTGAAATTCAGATTTAACTGGGCATCCTGTATTTTATCTGGCAACCCCTCCAACATTTACTGAGCACCAACTAGACACCAAGCAGGGAGGTTCTGAAGCAGGTGTCGCAAGATGGCAGCCCACAGATATATTCCATTTGGCTCATGGGATTTTTTTTTAAGTTACATTTCAAAATAGGGCAGTTTCCTGGAATACTCTGGATTTCCAGCTTCTCTGGGAAACTTGGAAGATGTGGCGACCCTAGGCCCACAGACCCACAAGCCACCATCACAAGCCTCCATCTTCCAGGCCCCTTAGAAAGGCCCTGGGCTCGTGTGTTTGCTGCTGTCCACCACCACCCCAGCTCACTTCACCCACTTCTTTTACTTTCCTGGCCGCTGTAGGAATCAGGTTGGCGACCCCAGTGGATGCTCAGGGCTCTAGGAGAACGTCTCCTTCCTGACACCACTGCACATTCACCTGCGGAGTGTCAGTCTGCAAGGGAGACCCCAGTTCCCTCTCACTTTTGTGCCTCCAGTGCCTAGGGGATGCTCTTTCTTTGATGAGCTGCCCCTGAGGTGCAGGGTCTTGAGCAGATCAGGGTCAGCAATAGTAATCAAACCCCAGGGGAGCAGCAAGCTCCAGGTTTTCAGTGATGCTGGCTTCCCAACAGGCCCCTGTAGTCCCTGCCAGGGAGGTTAGCCACTGGGGCTTTCAACATTTCCACTGGGTGGAAAGCCACTGGACATCTACAGCCTCTTCCACTGATCTAGGAGGCTCTGCTTCCAGCTAAAGCAGATCTGTCCTCCAAGAAGAATACAGTATCCTTCATAGCCTTCTTGGTTGACCACCTCCTTCTCTGCTGGAATCTGGAACAGAGATTCCCTAAAAGGTGCAGCAGGACAGTGTAGCGTTACCCCAAAGCCACACCCCCTTCTGCAGACCTCTATCCTCACCTCCTCACCTAGGAAGGCTCAACATTCCATCCAAATGGGTAGCATCTGAAAGTTGAGAAAAATCCATTTTTCTCTGATGCAAAAGGCAAAGAAGAACATAAGCTAAATTTTGTCAATATTCTTTCTGTGTTAAAGAGACGAATGTTTGGAGAGCTGATGAAGAACTCAAAGATGCAGAACTCACATTTCCAGGTGAGCCAGAAGAGAGAAGAGAGAAAACCCTAGAACGTCAGCAGGAAGCCCAGTGGACAGTTATCCCACATCTATTATGTATTGAGCATTTGGCATGTGCCGGGCACAGAGCCAAACACTCGACGTGCAGTATCTCTTTTAAGCTTCACAACAACCCTATGGGGTGGGTGTTGTTATTATACCCAATTTACAGATGAGGTGTCTGAGGCTCAGAGACTTTCTTTGTCCAGAGCCTCACAGCTCAGTAGGAGAGCTGGGAATCAGTGCAGATCTGACACCCAGGTGAGTGCTAGCTTTTCCTCCTTTAGGTTAGAAACCTCCAGGTAATAAACCTGATACATTTCCAGTGGTATTTCTCTTAAATTTCAAGGAAGCATCCTCTAGAATTCTCTTCAAAGTTGAGAATTAAGACTATGAAATCTTGAACATGTTGAAACATTGACATTGACAAATCAGCCCTGGAACTGGAATTAAGCCAGTCCACGTTCCCACTTTGCAGACAGTAGAGGCGAGCTCTCAGGAAGCTAGAAAGCCAAACACATTTTGGTTGAATATGAAATAGGAGACATTCAAGTTTGATAAAAGGCCACAGTCATGCTGAGGCAACCAAATTATCATGGGAAGAAACGAAGATATTCTAGGTGAGGGATATATTTGAAAAATAGAAGCTTCTCAACCAGCATCCTTGTGCAAAGACCAGAAGGTGGTTACTCCCCAGAGCAGGATGTTAAGAGGATAGAGAGCATCCTGAGGGCCCCACTTGATCTGAGACGTTTGCCACCCTGCAAAGTAGAAACGACTGGAAGTTTGTTACTTATTCACTCACATATATGACTGAGCTGGGAGGAGGCAGAAACTGCCCTACATCTAGGTTTTGTCTGAGGACCACCTGCGGATGTGAAATGGCAGAGGAGATATTGGGATGGGCCCCGGATGTTGTGGGAACATTGTGCTTCTCTGAGATGTGAGACCCCCTGGAACTTCACGCTGCCTCTGGCTTTAACAGAAGCGGGGCAGATGGTGCTTCGGCTAAGAGCAAAGAGCCAACTTCCCATTCTCCCTGCCCTCCAGCCTGAGCTTAGAAGTTTGGTGTCTAAGATCTCCTCAGTACAGAAAGGTTTCCTCCAGGTTCCTTGCCAAGTGTAACTTGGGCGACTCCTTCCCCAAGAGTGGGCCTTGGGCTTCCCTGGTGGCGCAGTGTTTGAGAGTCCGCCTGCCGATGCAGGGGACACGGGTTCATGCCCCGGTCTGGGAAGATCCCACATGCCGCGGAGTGGCTGGGCCGGTGAGCCATGGCCGCTGAGCCTGCACGTCCGGAGCCTGTGCTCCGCAACGGGAGTGGCCACAACACTGAGAGGCCCGTGTACCGCCAAAAAAAAAAAGGGGGTGGAGGGGGCTTTTTTAAGGATATAGGGGTGAGTGCCTCATAAAAACTGGGAGCTGAAAGAGAGCCTGGCCTCGAAATAGAACTGGTAAGCCATCAGATCTCAGGCATCATCTCTTTTACACACACACAAGCATGCGCACACGCACACATAGGCCGTATCTCCTCTCTGTGTCTCTGTGTGGCTCCCCTGATCTCTGCTCTCTCCAGTCATGTGACAGGAAGGAATGACCTCATGGTCCCCCAGTTCAAAGGACCAGCCCAGGAAGCAAGTAGCATCTTAGAACCCATAACCCAAATCCTGGGAGTGACCATCTTAAAAGCCCAGCCCGTGCCAAGTGCCCGATCAGCTATGACCAGGGACAGAGTCACACACATGGCTGCCTGGATCCAGGAGTAGTGCTCAGAAAAGGGTTAGACAGACCCCCTAGAGTATGCTGCATTTTACCCTCCTAAGACATCAGAGACATAAGGCATTCAGTTCAGTAACAGCTTTTCGAGAGAAAGTCCATCCCAATGAAATTGCCTATCATCAGAAACTCCTGGTTCAAAAAAAGATGCAAATGTCAGAAGAAAACGTTATCTGTGTATCTGGAAGAGTGTACACCAAAATGTGAATAAGGTTACCTGTGGGTAGTGTGATAATGGTGGATCATTTTACCTTCGTTTTGCTCACGTCTATGTGTATATATAAATATTTTTTACAACAAAGATTTTATTTTCAGTAAAAAAAAAAATGCCATTTGAGAAATATTTGGGGATCTCCCTACAATTATAGAGTTTGGGCATTTGTTGCTCTTGCTTGTTGTAGGTTGGAGCCAGAAAAGGCACCCCAAAGATGGACCAAGGAAGGGAGATGCTGAAGAGAGAAATGTCCAGCAAATCCAGCCAGAGCCTTCTGTTTTCTAAACCTGGTGGAAGGAACTAGAAACATCGTCCCGCTGGGCCTCGCGTGATCCTCCGTGAGTCAGTGTAACTCTTCTGCGTCCAACTACTAAGATGCTTTTTTAGGACATTAAAGGTTGCTACCCTAGTGTGTTGCTTCCTAGACTGGTATTTTGCACAATACTGTATTTTGGAGTGTGTGAGGAGAGGGGTTCTTTTCACAGATATTATGAATGTAAACATACGCAGGCATATGAAGAATAAGTTTGAAATTCAGACTCCTAGGCCTGGTAGATGCAATTATGTGTTTGGGTAGTGACAAACCCAAATGTCACACCTCCAAGGAGCTCTGAGAAGCCCGCAGTGGAGAAAACCCAGGGCGTGTACTGGGGCCACAGGACAGAATGGTAACCTCAGGGCTGTTGGGGCCATGGTATAGTGCATTTATATCTGAATTGATTATAATAAATGTGAACAGCAGCCAGTTTTATCGCTTCCATAACAGTGAGTCATGTTTATATGGCGCTCTGCGGTGTTCAAAACACTTCTCGTCTAATCCTCTCTCAAGCCCTGGGAGGTAAATAGCATTATGTTCCCCATTTTACAAATGAGGAAGCTGAGGCCCAGAGAGGTTAAATGGCCCGTCTAAAGTCACACAGCTAGTAAATTGAAGAATTGGGGCTGGAACCCAGGTTTCTAACTCCATCTCACGCTGCCCATTCTGCCGCACCAAGACAGCCCAGTAGGTCAAGTCCCAGGCCATCAGGACAGACCAAGTACCCAGTCATCAAAGAACACACACTGCCCAGGTGGACACACCCCTTTCCTGTGGTGTTTGAAGAGACCCTCATTTTTGCCTTCTCTCCAGCCATCTGTTCTCTCCCTGCCTTTCTTGTACGGCCAGAGACCACCAAACAAAACAGGAGGAAGAGCCAGAAGCCATGAATATCATTTAGTTTTTATTTTTAAAAAGCCACAATAAAAGTATTTTGATATTTTAAAACCAAATGCATTCTTTATACTGATTAAAACTAGAAGGAAATGGGAAAAATGATTGGCATGATCTTCCACTAAAGGTACTTCTTACACAGTGAGAAGGGGGAGCATCACCTGACCTTAAAAATAATCTTGAAAATCCCAGCAGTTTTCCATAAAGAACATATTACTTATACTGTACCATATCCCCAAAATCCAAAACAGCAATCTCCAGCACCAGAAAAGATCACTTGGTCAGGCAGTAGTTAAGTAGCTGGCTCATGTTTGGAAGCCAAATTGTGTGGGAAAAAAATACTTTGGTTGAATACAAATATTTGAATTTGCATAAGTTAAATGTAATGCCTATGTGGCTCCACTGTATTTGAGGTCTTTCAAAGGACGTGTTAATCTTTATCATATCAACATTGCAACCCACAATGGCAATGTCCTTTCTTCACTCCTTGAACTAGATGGTTCTTTAGGTGTCTCCTCAGCCACACACCCCTTTCTCTGAGAATGCACATTCCCCAACCAGGTTTACCCTACCTACTGCTGCTCTCTTGGCCACACCTGACTGGCTGATCAGTAGATAGTCTACCCAAGCCAGACCAATCAGGTTTCTCTTCTAACCCAAGCTGGGCCAATCAGCACCTGTGCCCTTGATATTTGGAAGTGGGACATGGAGTTACCACACAGGTCATTAATGGCCCGGAGCTGAAAGTCTTGATGCAGTTCCCAGCTGGGGTGGCCATTTCTCCCACTGTGTTTGGAGAAACAAAGCCAGTCTTAGAAAGAGATGGCCAGGATAGATAAGAAACAGGTAGAGACAAGAAACCAAGACCCAGGGAATTCCCTGGCAGTCCACCCTGCGCTTTCACTGCCAAGAGCCCGGACTCAATCCCTGGTCAGGGAGCTAGGATCCCATAAGCCACACCGTGTGGCAAAAAAAAAAAAAAAAGAAGAAGAAACCAAGACGACCCCCAGTGAGACAGTGCAGCAGACACTACAAGCCCCTTAGTCATTGCCTCCCTCTACTGTATAAGCAGCACGCGAAATGCCCTCATTTCCCAGCCTCCCTTGCAGCTAGACCTGGCTGTGTTGTTCAGTTCTGGCCAGTGACATGCAGGTGAAGGCCCTGGGCAGGGCTTCCCTTCTGGAATTAAAGGCAAGGCTTTGCTAGGAGAAAGTTTTTCTCTTTGTCCCTTTGCCTTGTCTCCTTTTCCTCTCCTGGAGCTCGGACTTGGAGCTGGAGCAGCCATGTTGGGGATCACCAGGTAACAAGCAAGAGACCAAAGCCCACCTCAAAGGACAGTGGAGTGGAAAGACATGAAAAGCCTGGGTGGGAGCCTAGTGGCATCACTGTGCTCTGCACTGTACCTGAACTGCCTACCTCTGTACATCCTGTTGTAGAAATAAATCAATCCTATCAGTTTCAGCCACTGTAGTCAGATGTACCTGTTTGTGCTGTGGAGCCAAGCACTCAAAAGTTAGTGACTTAAAATGGCGACTATTAGTTCTCATGATTCCAGGCGTCAAGCTGGCCACTTGTACTGGTCTGGTTGGTTTGGCTGGGGCTAGTTTAGGGTGGCTTCGTACATGCCTGCCTGGTCATTGCCAGGCAAGCTGGGTTAGGACAGTGGTTCTCAACTGGGGGCATTTTGCCTCCCAGGGGGCATTTGGCAATGTCTGGACACACTTTGGTTGTTAAACTGGGGTGGGGGTGATACTATCATCTCGGGGTAGAGGCCAGGGATGCTGCTAAACATCCTGCAGTGCACAGAACAGCTGCCCACAACCAAGACTTATTTGATCCAATATGTCAATAGTACCGAGAATGAGAAACCCTGGTCTAGAAAGGCCTCAGCTGGGACGTCGGATTCTGCCTGGTGTGGTCCCTCATCACCCAGCAGGCCAGACCAGGCCACGTGTGGTGGGTACAGGTTTCCAAGAGCAACAGGAGAGAGAAAGCCCTAAAGCACACTTTTCAAGTCTCCACTTGCCATGTGTTTGCCAACATCTCATCAGACAAAGCAAGCCACATGGCTAGAGTTCATTTGGGAGGGGCTCCAAATTTTTACCACCTACCCACATCCAGGTTTCTGTTATTTAAAGCTGAAGGCAGCGCGCACCCAGAGCGTTAACGGGCGGGGGCGGGGGTGTGGAGTTGGGAGGTCAACTGGGCCTCCTGGTAGCCTCCCTGAGTTCAACCAATCCAGTGAGGAGAAGCCGTGGGCGGGGCGAGCTCCGCTGCCAGAGCGGCGTGAAAAATTTCCCAAGGCAGAGCAAAAACCTTTCCTGAGCGACTGAGCATGCCCGGTGGTGAAAGGTCCAGCCCAGCTTTCACCACATCCCAGACTCCAGAGGGACTTTTCTGAAACCCAGAGAATTGACCATGTCCTCAAACAGCTTAAAAGTCTTCCATGGCTCCCCCATGCCTCCTCAGGAGAAAAAGATCACACTTCAGTGGGTTTTTTATGCTTCATCCTCAACCAATTTCTTCAGCCATGTCTCCCACTACTTTTGCAAGAACTCTTTTGCTCCACGGATGTTGCAAACTTGCAGCTTCTCATACACACCATGTTCTCTGTGCACACAGGTTCACCTACCTGCGATTCTCTGCCCAGGCCCTCTCTACCAGGATAATTGCATCTGTGCTTTCTAGGTCTATGAAGACAGTCATGCTTCATCCCTCTGGCATAGCTCTTGTTTTTTTTTTTTTTTTGCATCTTTGTTGGAGTGTAGTTGCTTTACAATGGTGTGTCGGTTTCTGCTTTGTGGCAGGGTGAATCAGTTATGCATGTGCATGTGTTCCCATGTCTCTTCCCTCTTGCGTCTCCCTCCCTCCCGCCGTCCCTGTCCCACCCCTCTAGGTGGTCGCGGGGCGCCGAGCTGATCTCCCTGTGCTGTGCGGCTGCTTCCCACTAGCTATCTATTTTATGTTTGCTGGTGTATATGTGTCCATGGCATAGCTCTTCTTATTCTGTGTTGTGAATATACTCTATGTGCTCCATGTCTTATATTCACTAGAATGTGAGCTACTTGAGGGCAGGGGTCTTGGCATATTTTACACCTGTATGGAACTCTAAGACCTAGCAGGGTGCCTGGCACAGGGTAGACACTCAATAATTGCTTATTGAATAAATGAATGGATTATGAGCTCCATGAAGGAAAAAAAAAAAAAAAAAAAAAGCTGAAGGCTTTCCAACTGATGCAGAAAGTTGCCCTGATTCCTGATGACTTTCTGGTTCTTGGTTTCTTTCCTTGGAAAGGCCCATTCTAATGCCTGCCCTTGGGTTCCACTAGGACTTTTTGTATCACTCAAGATTCTCTGGTTGCAACCAACAGAAATCTCCTGTGGCTAACTTAAACAGAAAAGGAGTTTACTGAAAGGAAATGCGGAAGGTTAGAGAATCAACGGGCAAGCAAAGCTGAGGAGTCTGGACAGGCAGGAGCCATCTTTTCTTCCCCGTAGATGTCCCCTTTTTTGCTTCAGCCGGTTTGAGTTTCTGTTATTTGCAACCAAAATGGCATTTACTAAGACACTCTGCACAGCCCCAACTGGTAGCTCTGAGAAGCTACCAGCGACCTTTCTTTCCCCTGACATTGTACCAAGGGACAGCAAGGTACCTGCAGTCCCCCCACCAGAACTCCCAATCTTCTGATCCCCCAAGAAGCTAAGCCAAACAACTTCCTTCCACCCTTGCCAATGGGGGCCCATTTGGATTCGTGACTTTGCAGATAAGGTGCCCTTCTCCAGCAACTTGGCAGAGCCAGCAGTGCCTGCTGTTGTGGAAACCGGGGTCATGAAGTGTCTACGGAAGAAAACAGCTTTCCCCGGATCCGTGTTGCAAAGTGTGTTCCTGGTAAGTGGAGTGGTTTCCAATTTTTTAGCGTCTTAGGAATGAAAGCAATACACTAACGATGAGAGGAAACCCAAAATCTGCTAATGCATTTATTTTATTATTATTATTATTTTTTTTTTAATTTATGGCTGCATTGGGTCTTCGTTGCTGCGCCCGGGCTTTCTCTAGTTGTGTCGAGCAGGGGCTACTGTTTGTTGCATTGCGCGGGCTTCTCATTCCATGGCCTTCTCTTGTTGCGGAGCACAGGCTCTAGGCATGGAGGCTTCAGTAGTTGTGGCTCGCAGGCTCAAGAACGCAGGCTCAGTAGTTGTGGCGCACGGGCTTAGTTGCTCCGCGGCATGTGGGATCTTCCTGGACCAGGGCTCGAGCCTGTGTCCCCTGCATTGGCAGGCGGATTCTTAACCACTGCACCACCAGGGAAGCCCCTCATTTACTCTTAATGCTTCCCCCTGTTGAGGACAAACAGGAGGAAAAAAGAAAGGGCAGGGCTTCCTTGGTGGCGCAGTGGTTGAGAGTCCGCCTGCCAGTGCAGGGGACACGGGTTCGTGCTCCAGTCCGGGAGGATCTCACATGCCACCGAGCGGCTGGGCCCGTGAACCATGGCTGCTGAGCCTGTGCGTCCAGAGCCTGTGCTCCGCAGCGGTAGAGGCCGCAACAGTGAGAGACCCACGTACCGAAAAGAAAAGAAAAAAAAAAAAGGGCAATAGCAAGGTTCCAAATGAGCTGAGAAATGACCTTCTAAAAGGGCTCTCAATCTGGCCTCTGGTAGATGTCTGTCGGGGTTTCTGCCCAGCCTAGACCTTCCTCAGGAGAGAAGACGTTTAGGGCTTACAGTGGGCTGACTGGTGGCCCCAAAGATCTCAGGCTCTAATCCCTGGGACCTGAGAATGTTACCTTACAAGGTAAAGTTTTGCAGATATAAGGATTTTGAGTTGAGACTATCCTCGCCCTAAGTGCCATCTGTAAGTGTACTTATAAGTGAGAGACAGGAGGAGATTATATACAAAGAAGAGGCGGAGGCAGTGACCACAGAGGCAGGACTAGAGTGCTGCACCTACAAGTCAAGGGATGCCAGCAGCTTCTGTGGTTAGAGTCTTTTGAACTCCTTGACTTTTCAGCTCCTAGGCTGTAAGATTTGAATCCGCAAATGCCCCAAGGAGAAAAGCTGCACCCAATGTCAAGCTTGCGTCTGTGTTTCCCTTCTCTCCAGAACTTGGCCCACATGTCTTGGTGTCTCTCTAACATTCAGATGCCAGCGAACAGATGTTTTCTTACTTTATCCAGGTTTTCTAAAATTTCTTTAGACTTCACCTGATCTTATGTTATTATTGAACTACCATCTCAATTACACCTAGGAAGAAAATTTACAATTTTTAGAGAAAATGGAACCCTGGTACAGTGTTGGTAGGAATGTAAACTGGCACAGCCACTGTGGAAAACAGTATGGAGGGTTCTCAGAAAACTAAAAATAGAACTACCATATGACCTCGAAACTCAACTCCTGGGTATAAATCCGAAAAAAACAAAAACACGTGTTTTCAAAAACATGTATTTGAAAAGACACATGCACCCCAGTGTTCAGAGCGTCATTATTTACAATTACCCAGATATGGAAGCAACCTAAGTGTCATCAAGAGATGAATGGATAGGGGCTTCCCTGGTGGCGCAGTGGTTGACAGTCCGCCTGCCGATGCAGGGGACATGGGTTCGTGCCCCGGTCCGCGAAGATCCCACATGCCACGGAGCGGCTAGGCCCGTGAGCCATGGCCGCTAAGCCTGCACGTCCGGAGCCTGTGCTCCACAGCGGGAGAGGCCACAACACTGAGAGGCCCACGTACCACAAAAAAAAAAAACTGAGTGACAACTTAAATGATATATGAAATATTTTGCTGACTTACAAGAACATGCAGAATTAAATACGACCCAGGTGAAATGTTAATTTTATTTTAATGTGTATGTTGCGGTGGAGTCTTCAAGGTGCCAGAAAACAAGCATTCACCCATCCTGTTTGGAACTGCAGCACACAGACACCTTCAGTTACCAGTTCTGTTCATTCTACAGAATCATCTTGAGAAAACATACTGTTTTTTATGGACCTGGTATATATCTTAATTAGTTTGAAGAATTTCCCAAATACCTGTTAATATGTAGTTCTCCAATTCCAATCTTGTCACGTCCTGTACCAGTGACACAGCACATAGGAGTTTTATTTCTCTTTCTTTCTCTGGGTTGTTCACAACCTAATGAAAGAACAATGGAATGGCATCAAAGAGATCAGGGTTCTTGACTCAGATTTACCATAAAATAATAGTGTCCTCTTGGGAAAATTATAGTTATTCTAGGCCCCTTTCCTTTTCTTTCCTTTGACAGAGCTGCACTGGATGACCCCAAGGAACACTGCACTCTTTGCAGTCGTAGCTTCGATGTTACTGGTTTTTCTGAAACAAATGAGGACAATGACACGTGAAACTGTGCAGCATCTGTGTAACTATGTGTTCTTAGCGTTGCCTCCATTTTACAGATGATAAGATGGCTGAGCACAGAAGTAGATGTCTTGACCAGAGGTTCCAGAGTAGACGGAACTGAACCTCAAGTTTCCTTCTTTCCTGAAGCTCACTTAGCCAAAACATAGGCTTCTGAATATTAAGCTGTAAAGCATATTATCAGTGTGCTTTAAAAGAAGCGGTTCTTCTAGGATTTCCAATTAATAGCAGGAGGTTTTGAAATTCTTCAAAGATCATCTAATTTTGTGAGATTTACAGCTCTATTTTCCTGTCAAGCAAGTTGTATTAGTGCCAGATAATCACGTGAGCTTCCGGATGCTTCTCTGAACCTCTTGAAGTTTTCTTCTTGCTATCTGAAATTCATGCCAGATAAACCTTTTTCTAGAGCGTATGTACAGACTTGTGTGTTTTTATACAGAAAAGCGATGCAGTGAGTGAGGACGGGGGTTAAGCCCTCATTCTCAGAGTGGTGTTGAGCTCCTGGTGAAATATAATCATCATTTCCTCAGAATCGAAAAGCAGTTATCTCTAGTTTTTAATCCCATTAACTATTTATACATTTATGTATGATACATGTATTTATTGTACCTACTAGGTGTGTTCTCTTTGGGAAGTACAAAGCTCTTTGAGACATAGGTTGTTCATTTTTTTGTTTTCCCACAAATACTGTGACCTTTTGAGCAGGAAGGTCTATATTTTACTAACATCTAGAACCAGCAGTTAACACGGTGTCTAAGATGTAGTCAATAAATATGAAATACATAAATGAACAGATTTTTAAGGAAGGGCCAGGACATGAACAAATAGAACTTTTTCATTTTCAGTCACAAAGCAACCAGAGACATAAAACTGATACAGACAACAAGTGCTGTGGTCATTCAAAGAAGGCGTAGAATAGATACAACAAGGATCTCCTCTATGGCACAGGGAACTCTACTCAATATTTTGTAATAACTTATAAGGGAAAAGAATGTGAAAAAGGAATCACTGTGCTGTACACCTGAAAGTAACACAACATTGTAAATCAACTATACTTAAATTAAAAAACAAACAAACAGACAACAACAACAAAAACCCAAAGAGGTCTTAGAAGTTTTTATGAGATTCCATAAGAGAAGCCAAATGAGGACGGGAGAGACGGCTTTTGAATCAATTCGGAGGAGAAGTTACAGAGAAACTTGCCTTTGACCTGAACTTGAGTTTCCATTAAAATTGCATCGCAGAGATATTACAGATGAAGGTAATCACATAAACTTACTACACTGAGACTTGCAGAGGTTATGAGTGTTGTTCAAGATCCCAAAGCAAACGCATTGTGGAATCAGAATTTTAAGTGAGGCCTAATGAACTAAAAACAAACAAACAAAAAAACAAACCCTTTCTGTGATACCATGTTGCCTTTGAAGTCGTTCTATTGGTGGGTTGGTAGAAACTGGTTCCAGTGTTTCTTGCAGGAATGACTAGTTCTGTCCCCACCGCGGCCCCCCACCCCCGAGTTGATCCTCAAAGTTTCCTTTAGAATGGACTTGCTAAAATGCAGACCTGCAAGTATTCATGACGCCTGTGTACAATCATTTCTCCTACCATTGCCTACTTCACTTCTGGATTATATGAACAATTCACTGTCTTCATTTATGCTTTTCCCTCCTCCAAGAATTCCTTTCTCCCTATGGGGTACCTGGGCAACCCACTTCATTTTTCAAACCTCAGTTTACATATTATGTCTTTTGTGCAGTCTTCTTTTGAGTGTTGTGATCACACGCTCCTTTTTGCTACCCTTGCACTTCTTCATTCCTGGTTGTTGCACTCGCTACACTGTATTGTGATTGTATTTTTTACATATATCTGTGTTCTCCTGGGCAACATTCCTTGGGGCCAGGGACTACCTTTTTTCATCTATTGATGTTGCCTTAGCGTGTTACTTGTTGCGAAGTAGTTAGTTATAAAAATAAGATTTGATTAAATTGAAAATTGTTATGCACATATTAGTTATTATCATTTACAGATATAACAGGAAAAAATATTAATGTTGGTGCTGAAAGTTCACTTCTAGTAAATGGTGGTGGTACATGACTTCACTTATATTATTTTCCCCACTATTTTATATCTTTCTACCTAATATCTCTTCTTTATTTCCATCTCTTTCTTTATTACTAAACCAAGAAAAACAGGGATGAGGGTAGGGCTAGGCCATACTTGGCTGGAATAGTAAAGAAATTGTGTGGGGTTTTGGTGAGAAAATCCTGAAGCATACAGGTCTGCATCTTCCCTTTTTTTTTTTTTTTTTTTTTTTTTTTTTTTGCGGTACGCGGGCCTCTCACTGTTGTGGCCTCTTCCGTTGTGGAGCACAAGCTCCGGACGTGCAGGCTCAGCGGCCATGGCTCACGGGCCTAGCCGCTACCCGGCATGTGGGACCTTCCTGGACCAGGGCACGAACCCGTGTCCCCTGCATCGGCAGGTGGACTTTCAACCACTGCGCCACCAGGGAAGCCCCTGTTTGAAGTTTTTTGATAAATAAGATTTGATAACACCGTTTTATAGAAACTTAGTTTGGACATTTCTGAACCTCTTTTCTTGTTTCCTTATGGAAGAAAGCTGCTTGTTTAGGGTTAATACTAATTCAATGGGGGTAAGATTTACACAGGACCAACCCTAGCATTCATAGTGTGTGGCACAGGAAACAACTTTGAATGGCCATTTCAAGGAACAATATACTTAAGTGTGTACAATGAATAAAATGGATGAACTACACAAATTTATGAGTTGAAAACCATAGAATCATAGAATTTTCTCACTGTAAAGGCTCTTCCTTTTCCAACTGCTTAACTTCAACCTCTGTTAAAGCACTTCAGTAACAGGGAGTTCTTGAGTTTAAAATGCAGTCGGTCCATTTTAGAGTTGAAAGGTTCTACTTGTCAAAATATTCATCCTTTTATCAACCTAAACCTGTCTACTTGGTCTAAAATCTTCAGTGTGGGACAGTCTAAACCCTTTTTCATAGGACAACTCCTAAAATAGTTTAGAGCGACCACCTACTTCTCTCCTGGTCTTGCTTCATGTCATCTATTCCCAGTTCCTTCAATTACTTCTTCTATAACAATATTTTAGATTGCAGACACTTTACTGAATTCATCACTTTCTTCAGTATAATAGCTCATTTGCTGAATGTGATATTTTGATCCTAAAGGGATTTGTTTACTGTTTTCTGAAAAGAATTAAAACATAAAATGTCCAATCAACCAATAATTCTTCACCTAACATGATTCATATACACCAATTGATAAGGAAAAGTTAAAAATTCAAATTACTTCATTCTTAAAGAGTGATCATAGTATGTCCTTATTTATAATGTGCAGGAAATATGAATTTTCTTTCTGTGCATCTGTAACAGTGCCCTCTTGCAGGGTACAGAGGATACTCCATTGATGCTGCCTAATGATGTGTATGTGATATCCTGATATTTACTAAGAAGTTAGACATTCAAGAGGATTTTTTGTTCCCAACAGACATACATATATGAATTTTTATTCTCTATGTTTTGTGTGTTTCTAACTTTTATTATTCATCTATTGGCACTTAAGTGCATTCACCAAACTGCATCATAAACATCAAAGCAGATTACTTCACTTTACCTTTTATGAGATTATTATACTTATCAACCAATATCTGAGCCCTTAATATGGGCAAATCATCCTAGCCTGTTAAGCACAGAGGTACAGAGCATGGAGTTGAAAGGGCACACACCAAGATTTGAACAAATTACTTAATCTCTCTGAGTCTTCATTTTTGTATGTGAAAAATGAGAATAATTACAATGATTGAACTCATAAGGTGGATCGTAGAAAACATCTAGGTGCTACATGTAAAGAGCTTGTTTGACTACCTGACAAAAATATCCATTCTTTATTAACATGATGGTGATGATGATGATGATGAAGCTACCAGCAGGTGTCCTTCTTAGGTCGGTAAGAATGGTGAATAAGCCACAAGATCATGTCTGTGAACATTTGCACTCTAAGGCTACACTGCCTTTGCCTTCCCAACTCCGGCTCCACGCCTCATCTGTTTAAACATCTCCCAAGATAGCTCAGGTCTTCTCCTCTATGAAGCTATTCTGAACTACTCCTCTAGAATGAACTTAAAATACATTGCTTGCACTTCTATTAATTTATATCAAGTACAAACTTCTGCAGTGGAATTGATTACACTTGATTGCAATTTTTGGCTCTATATCAACTTGCAACTCTTTTGAGGAAAGAAACTGGGTCTTATTCCTAGAAACGGAAACAGTGACAAGCAAATAAGTCATAAATGTCTAAATCGGCACATTGAAGTTATTTTTTCTAGAATGTTAGGGAAAACACTTAAGGGAAAGTCAGATTCATTGTTGTTCCCACAGTCCTAAGAATGGACTTTCTCATAACTTGTATAATTCTATATGTAGCAAGTGAAGATTAATCAATGGCAGGTTTTCCTTCATTTATATTTATATAATCTTAAACTAATTGAAGAAAAGCCATCTCATCCTTCTGAGTTAAGTTACAAACATTAAGCATTTTAATATTTAAATAAGAGTGAGACTAGCTTTCTTCACAATTCTGTGTTCTCATATTTTAAAAGGATGTCAAAATTTAAACTTTTTTGTCTATCATCTTCTTCCAGATTCACTTAAAGTGTGGTTCTTAACATAATCCCAAGTTCTGAAACTAATTGAAGGTTAAACATCTAGTGATTTCAACCTCTTTTGGTCAGCCTCAACATTTCCTTCAAAAATAATTCCCATTGACCACAATATCTATACTTTCAGTCTATTTTTCCCTATAAAAACAAGAAAAAGTTCACGGTGACAGTTCCAGATTCATCCATGAGGGGGCAAACATGTCTCATACACACAATGAAGGGAAAACTAGTTACACTGGGGAAAAAATGGACATGGTGTCAATAGCAAGATTTGGCCCATATTAGAAAGAAAACAGTGATCCATATCTGTTTGAAGATAAGATGTTTGTTTAATTGTTACATTTTACTCCTATTTTCAATGCCAGAGGAAGAACACCTGAAGGATGGTATTCGGTGTAATAGTCAAACAAATGTCTCTTTAGAGAAAAGAAAAGCACTTGAAAACATTGCAAGTTCTGTTAAACTTATTTCTAGTCTAACAACTTTAAAATTAAAAGTAGTCTTGTAAAATGCATTTCTGAAAGACTTTATCAAAAATGCATACCACCCCTCAGATAATGTCACTGAATTAAGGATCAAGAAATGAGAGACAGGAATTCAGCTGAAAGAAACATGGAGAATTCCTGTGTAACAGAGTGAAATGTGGAGGTTCTATCTGTGTTTGCCCTTACCATACCATTATCAGTCAAGATTTTCAGTTTTGTGTTCCAACCTGCAGTTAAAATCAAGTGTAGCGCTCAAGGCGTAATTCCTCAGTTCTCTGCTTACCCTGATTAGAGCCCATGGTCTGTCATTAGAAGCACTCTTTTGCAGAGACACTGTGAAGTCCCTTGGCCCTCACTCTTAGTCATATTGGCAGTGCAAAATGCCAGCCCTAGTGAAATAGAACTTATGCCAATTCAGCGTCTGGGCCAAACAACTAAACATGGCTGGAGAAAAAAATGAGCAGCCTTTCTAATTTGCCTCATTTAAATTCATAATCATTTTACCCCATGTGAACTCTTAGTACTTACTAGAAAACTGATTGCTGAATCAATTCTCTTCTGTCCTAGAGAACAATTTCATAACTCCTCTTTCTTTACGTCTATAACATGTCTTCCTCTAAATTCTCAGCTGCTTCCTAATTCACTGAGAATACAGGAGGGATCAAAATAGAATATCCGTGAATTCCAAACACCAAGTCTACCATCCTACCTGGATCTATCTGAAACCACGTGTGCTGCCTTCCTTCTTCCTTTGGCAGAAGAAATGTTTGTCCTCTGTTCTAAGGCCGAACCCTCTACTCTGCACTGGATACCTCCCTTCTGGCCGAATCAGGGATTTCTCTTCTACTGTGTCTCCTCTTCCCTGTATCTTCCATTATTTGCTCTCTACCAGATGCTTTCATTAGCATGCAAAGGTCTAATACCTCTCCTCTTAAAGGGAAAAAGTCTTTCTCTCTTCCCATGTCCAATTCTAACCATTGCCCCATTGCTCTGCTCCTCTTTAGAGCAAAACGACTCAAACAACACAGCTCTACTTAACGTTTCATTTCCTTATCTCCCACTTACCTAGTTTTGTCCTCTCCACTACACAGAAACTACTCTTCTTAAGGTTATTAGTGTTATCTATTATATGTTGCCAAGTCCTAGATTAAGTGATCAGTTCTCATCTTAATCTACCAGTAGGATTAATAATAACTCCCTCTTCCTTCTAACACCTACCACTTGGCTCATGAGACAGTTCGTCTTATCTCCCTGCTCACTTCTTATATCCTTTGCCGAATCCTCTAGAGGATGGAGTGTCTCCTGGCTCAGTCCTTCAACATCATGTATTCTCTGCCTATGCCTACTTATAAAGTGATTTCATCTGTAAATCTAGAGACTTTAAATACCATGATGATTTACCAATTTTCATCTACAGCCATGATAATCTCTTGCTGCTGAAATTCAGACTAGTATATCCAGTTGTCTACTTCACATGTCCACACATGCCATCACAAACTTAGTATGTCCAAAAACAAATTCTTAATCCTCTAAAGTTCTCTCTTGACCATCGCCTAAAAGACCCTAAGTGATTTTTCGCTAACCTAGCTTTCTAACCTTATCTTCTAACAATTTCCCCTTTGATCATTTCACTACAAACCAACTAACCTCCTAGTCTTTGGAACACATAAAGTATAAGCCCACCCACCTGCATACACCAAGCCTCTCTTTCAGTGTATTCATACGGTTTGCTCCCATACTTTTTTCAAATCTCTACTCAAATGTTCCCTGACCACCCTATATACTTGCCCTAAACCTTGCATCATTACGCTGCTCCTTCATGGTCCTTCCACTAACTAACATGCTATATTTATGTATTTATGGTGGTCTCCTTCCACTGGAACATAAGATCCATAAAGACGAGATTTATTTGTTCACTCCTAGAGCCTACTGCTCTAGTGCCTAGAACAGCGGCACATATTAGACACTCCATCAATATCTGCTGAATGGATGAACATCCACTTGCCTGATGACCAAACACAGTTCATTGAAACTTACTTTTTAATCAAATTTCAATTTCCTCTTCTTATAAGCTTAAATTTGACTTGAAAAGTTGAATATTCATTTTTATTAAAAAATGAATAATTATAGAGACATAATTCTTTATAAATACTATTTAATAATCTATTCATTACAATGCAAAAGTTTTATTCAAAGTATACCTTTCTCCAGAAAGGATTTTTTGGTTTTCTTAGATTCTTTAAAAACTTAAGGTTAAAAAATTTAAAGAGCAATGCCTAAGTACATTGTTTTATTTCATGACTTCTACATGATTTATTTATTTATTTATTTATTTATTTATTATTTTTTTTTTTTTGCGGTACGCGGGCCTCTCACTGTTGTGGCCTCTCCCGTTGCGGAGCACAGGCTCCGGACGCACAGGCCCAGCGGCCATGGCTCACGGGCCTTGCCGCTCTGCGGCATGTGGGATCCTCCCAGACTGGGGCACGAACCCGTGTCCCCTGCATTGGCAGGCGGACTCCCAACCACTGCGCCACCAGGGAAGCCCGATGATTTATTTTTAAAAGGGTTTATTTGAGAATTACTTACACCACACTATTGAATGTATCATATGCCATTTACCAAGCATCTCACTTAAGTACACATACATTTCTCAATTAAATCTAGCCTTCCAATTATAGAATACTACCTGTATTATATAGGTCTGGTATTATATGTGAACTCCTTGCCAGTAAAAACAAGGTGAATTCTTAGCGATGTCTAAAGAAACAGTTACTGTTCTGTTTGTAGTCATTTCCCTTCTTCCATTTTCCTATTTCTGTTACAGATATTCAATATGAAATATCAATCTTCATATGAATGATCATTTTCTTGTACTCTTGTATCCGTGCTTTCATATTAATGCAGGAAATTTTTAGTCCAGCTATAATTACTTGAACGCAATTCTATTTCTATTACTATAGCTTTGCCATCCCTAGACTACATTTGTGCATATTTTACATGATATAATTTCTGGCCTCATTGAAAGGGTAGATGATTATCATAAAATTTTAAGATTTCTGTAGAGTATGATTAATCAACCTAAGCTGAGCAGCTACCACACACACACACACACACACACACACACAAAGGTACTATTATTATAGAAATTCTCCTCCTACCCTTTCTCATAAGTCAAAATTATGTAAAACAATATTGATTGTCATGCGGTGAGTGCCCAATTCTTTCCTAGTAAACTAAATTCCCAGCTTTAGGCAGATCCCTATGTAGTGAAGAGGGCAGGAGACCTGGCAGTCAGTGGATGACAGATGCCTGGGCCAAATCACCCTGACAACTCCTCTCCATAATAAATCTGAGAAGCTAATCTCTGCTAAATTGTTAATGGCTGCTAATCAGATACTGGATACATGGTTACCCCTCTTGATAGTATATTTGCATTTAAATGAGTCCTTTCTGGAAGGACTCCTTAAACCAAAGGAGTGGTCCTAATGCTGACAGCTTCAGGCACCCAGGGCCTCTGGCTCAGGTTTTCATATTGTCCTTTGCGGAGACGCATGATATCATGAGGCCATTTGATCTGTAATTCCAGAATATCAGAAAGGAATTACTGCAGACCTCAAAGTCATGATCCGAAGATTGTTTTTTAAAAAAGGGTTCTTCAATGAAAAGTCATAGATTAAAAAACTGATCTATTTCACCTCACCCTAGCCACTATTCATTAAATTAAATTATCTGGCATACTGGTGTATGTCAAGTTCCAAGCAGATAGATTCAAACCATACATGTTGACGTAAGACATTTCTCATTTCATTTCTTTTCTTTCTCTTTCCCCTATGTCTCTCGCCATGGTATAGCATCTGAAGCAGTTAATTCCTGCCATTTAATATCTTTAATTTTTGTTTTATCCCAAGCACCATCAACATTGATTGTCTTCTATGAGTAAAAAGCACCTGGCAAGAGTACTTTCATGGATGAAGGAGCCTGAATTATCATGAGAAACTATCTATACCTCCAGTGAGTCTGGCTTCACAGAGTGAAAACTATACAAGGAAGGACAATCCAATATGTTATGTAACTGTCCCAAATCGCCACACTTAATCCCCACTGTCTCAAACAAATTGAAAGAAAAGATTAAACATCTACTTTCACTCTTAAGGACAAGCCTATGTAATAGCCATTGTTCTCCTTATTTCAAAAATGAGACAAAGTCAGGCTGTGAATGGAAGGATCCAATCCCCAGTCTGTTCAACTACAAAACCCCTGACCTTCAGGGTCATCCTTGTCTTCTTCTCATCCTCTGTCAACCTTATATGGACCTTTACCTCCAACACTGATACCTAGCAAATCCTTCCACTACATTATAAATTATTAACCATAAGGTTTAGCATGTTCTCTCTTCCAAGGTATTTAGAACTTTAAAGGAGAAAGAAGCCTGCCCAAGTGGACAAAGCTAACACCTATCAAGCATGAGCTCCCAACATTTGCACCAGACAATTTCATATCATCTCCTTATAAACTGACAATAATCTTTGTGAGGTTGAGATCCTAACCTTCTTTTTACTGTGGATCCCTTTGACAATATGGAGTAGCCCATTTAAATAGTCTTAAAATAACACTTTTAAATTCATAAAATATAATACATAGAATCTCAAAAGAAACTAGTTACTATGTTTTAAATGCAGTCATTAGAATATTTTAAAAAGCAAATTTGTGATATAGAAACGAATGGGTATTTAAACTCATTAAATAGCAAGCTATAACAGAGACTCTACTAACTACTATACTTAAAAATAGTGATGTTGGGGTGATGGGTTAACAATTCTGATACATGTGTACTGAAATTGAACAATTAAATAAATAGATGGTGGATGGTGGTAGCCACATTTCTTAATATTTAAGTATGAATTTACAGATAAACGAGGAGAAAGCTAAACTAATCTCAGCATTAATGTATTATAGTTGCAGACATCAGTATACACTCAGCTCAATACAGATATAGATAGTTATATATAGAAATGTTTACTGATATGTGTATATACATGGGTTACTATACATATCTATTTCTTTGTTCTCTCCGTTAAGAGAGCCTAATCAAATAATACCCCATTAGCAACAGCACATCTAGAGCCCAGCTCTTGGTTTCTGTTACTACTCTCCAATAGAAGGAATCAGGGCTCCTCAGAGAAATGACTGATTCTAGGACTGGGGCAGGAAATACACAAAATGAGCCTGGAGCACCTTGTGGTACCAGAAACTCAGGAAGTGTTAAACACACACACACACATGCATGCTAAACACATATACACACAGATACACAGACACACACAAACTCACACACCCCAAAGGGAGTATGTCAAAGGAGCACAGGCGCCAAAAGCAAAAGCCCCCAATGGCCAAAGCTGGAACAGTTCAAACAACAAAATAAAGTAGTATTGGATTATAACCCAAAGGATAAAATAGATATCCACGAGTCTATACTGATATAAATAAATATCAATAATTGAATAAATTAATATTTGGGGGGAAATAGACAACTCTGTGTGGAAGAATTCCAAATACTTTATGTACGTACTCTGTCCTCAAGGAGGTGGATCATAACTCTCCACTCTTTGGGTTTGTGCTTCACATAGTGACTTCCTTCCAACAAGTGTAGTGTGGAAGGGGTGGAGGAGTGACTTTCCAGTGGAGAAATCTGAGACACGACCTCAGCCAGGTTATCAAGGTCAACATCAACAGTCAAATCACGTGGATAGCATGGACCCTTGATAAGATGTTATAAAAAAGGCACTTTATCTGGTTGTCCTCCCAATAAACCATAATCCCAGCCTTACCATGAGAAAAGCATTGGACAGTTTACATTAGTGAGGTATGCTACAAAACACTTGATCACTGCTCCTCAAAACCGTCAAGGTTGGGGCTTCCCTGGTGGCGCAGTGGTTGAGAGCCCACCTGCCAATGCAGGGGACACGGGTTCGAGCACTGGCCTGGGAAGATCCCACATGCCAGGGAGCAACTAAACCCGTGAGCCACAACTACTGAGCCCATGTGCTGCAACTACGGAGGCCCAGGCGCCTACAGCCCGTGCTCCACAACGAGAGAGGCCACTTCAATCAGAGGCCGGCGCACTGCAACAAAGAGTAACCCCCGCTCTCTGCAACTAGAGAAAGCCCGCGTGCAGCAACGAACACCCAACACAGCCATAAATAAATAAATAAATAAATAAATAAATAAAAAGTGTCAAGGTTATCAAAAACAAGAAAAGCCTGAGAAACTACCACAGCCCAGAGGAGCCTAAGAGGGCTTGATAACTAAATGTAATGTGGTGTCCTGGATGGAAGCCTGAAATGGAATTAAGGACACTAGGCAAAAGCCAAGGAAATCTGAATAAAGTACAGACTCTGGTTAATATTATTTTATTAATATTGGCTCATTAATTGTAAAAAAGGTACCACACTAGTGTACGGTGTCAATAATAGAGCAAATTGGGAATGAGATATATAAGAACTCTGTATTATCCCCTTAATTTTTCTGTATATCTAAAACCATTCTAAAATAGATATAGTCTATTAGATAAAACAAAAAAGGTAATGATTTGATTGTGACATCAGAGTAGTGATACTTTGAGATATCTATAAAACTGCCTTAGGAAATTGTCTGTGATATCTGCTGGGGATATAGGCACAGGTACTCCTAATATTATTGTGGTTTGTTGTCTGCATTTAGATTTAAAGGACATGCTAAATACTAAATTGCAGTTAGAGGTTAGTGAAATTAAAGATGTAATATTCCCATCCAGATTCCACATACACTTTGATACATATTAAGAATCTCCTGCTCTTTGGTGAGGTCTAATTTTATGAAAGTGAAACACAGAGAGATGAATTAGGTTGTTCCAGCTTTTAAAAAGCCCGCATTCTAGGGTCAAGAATTCTTACTGAGCCTTGTTGAAACTATTTGCTACACTACCTCCTAATTTTGGAACTGCTAAACAGAGAGTTGGGAAGGCTTCCTAGAGTAAAAGTACTGCCTTGGCCTTGTGCAATTATACTGTTTAGGTTGCTGGACAAATCCAAGGATAAAACTGGCCTGGACCTAGTGATGGGCAATTCCAAAAGCAAGCTGAATGTGAGAAGTTCACTCACAGAGAACCCTAGTGTCAAAGAGCCTCTCTACTTGGGAATGGCTCAACACTGGGAAAATAAACCCTGGTTCAGCTGTAAAGAGAGCACATCCTTGGCCTTTTTTCCCCCTTAAATCCGGAAACTGATGATCTGGTCAGCTTAGGAGAGGGAGGGAGGGAAGGAGGGAGGGAGGAAGATGAGAGAGAGAGAGAAACCTGTTAATAGCTGGTGCCAATTTAAAGAGAGAAGGAAAGGGCTTATTATATACGTATATGCTAATATGATTCTTAAAGCCAATTCTGATCAATCCTTCGGGAAAGAAAGAGATGCAGCCATCTGTTAATGTGGCTTCAGCTTCTTTGTTTTCAAATGTTACAGCTGTCACCAGACCAGCCATTCCACTTGGGGCGAGGCCAGGGGGTTAGAGGGGGAACATCTGTCCACTAAGGACACCACTAAACAGCAACAAAATCTTGGGGCGACCCCTCTCTCTTTCCTCGAGTGCTTTCGCTAGCCGGTCCTACTTCCCCACTCCTTTGGGAGTTTCCTGTTCCATTACGTAAGCAAGAGGGCGAGAGGTCCCAGCTTTCCTAATTGTGAGTGGTTTGGCTGGGTGTGTACGTGCGAGTAACTGTGTGTGTGGGGGGGGGGAGTGGAGCTCGGCTACAAGGGGCTTAGAAAAACTAGTCGCCAATTTAAAATATTTTCGGAGTGTTTGAATGATATCTTAAGAGCTAATCCCACTCTGAAATTCAGCGAAATGAACAATACAGATAAGGAAGATGAAGAGGGTGGAAAACCCACACAGCGGAATGGAGCCGTCCATGCCGTGGGAGTGACAGGGGAGCGCTCAGAGGAAAGACGCTCTGCAGGGAAAGTCACTCTGGCTCTTCTCTCTCGGTCCACCAGCCGGCGACGCTTCTTCTGTAAAAGCATTCCTAGAAAATAACCCTACAACCGGGAAGGGTAGCGATCGTTGAGCGCAGTTTCCAGGAGCCGGTGCCGGGAGAGGCCCCTCTCCCCCCGCGGCTGGCGCGGAATGTGGCGATCCGGCCAGGGGCGGGGGATGACTTCCGGCGGCCGGAGCTCAGCGCCGGGAGCAGGTGCTGCAGCTGGCAGGTGGGGTGGGGGCCGGCCGAGGTGACCACACACAGACCCGGCGCGGCGGCACTGCGGCCCCGGGGCAGCCGGCGCCGGGGACATGCGCTGATTCGATCCCTCCGGAGAAGGTAAGCAGCCCGGCTATTATTAGCCTCGGCCACACTGCGCGGTGCTTTCTGCTTGGTTAGTAATGGGGTTTGTAATACAGAGGGAAGAAGGGGAATATCCCTGCCGCCTTCTGCAATGGGAAAAGGAGCAACAACTGAAATTGAAATGTTAATCAGCCAAGTGCTTGAGATTATTGGAGGAGCGGTGTTACTGGGCAAACAAAGAAGGCGGTCAGCCTCTGTAATCTTAAGATAATCAACCATTGCTGTGCTACACTCGCTTAGATATTGAAGAGGATTCCGAATGTAAAATAATTTGAGTTGCACTTTTACGTTGCTACCTTCAACCTTCGCTTGGTTAATTTGTGGTTTGCGAGCAGCAGGTTCTTGTCAGCAGCCTGGAGAAGTAATCGGAAATCTTCCTTCTCCTTTTGCGTTCCTCAGCCTCCTCCCTTTCCAGTTATCAGAATGGGTCTGCACATTTCAACGTCAAACATCCACTTCAATACTGAACCTTTAGAAAGAATCTCAAATTAGAGGAGAAATTTACCTCCTGGAGTTCAGCTTGGGTTGAGCAGCACTTGTCCCCACTTCTCCCTTCATTTACCATCTTCTCTTGTCAATCATTTCATTGATTTCCCCCCACCCCCACCCCCGCCGGGGATGCTGTGCTCATTAACAAACCAGCTCTTGTCAGCTCCTGTCCACCACCTGTGTTCCGTGACTGATTTTTCAAGGACCCAGAAAGGGCATTGCCTTATACCACGTTTGGACTGTTATCTGTGTCCTTCCCCAAAATGCATGGCATGAAAAATCCTTTAAGCCCAGTACCAATATGGTTTCCGATAACTCCCTTCATTGTAGTCACTGCAGCTACCAGATGGGTTTCAAGGACAGCAGAATCTATTGGGGTGTGAGAAAGAGGGCTCTACTTACATATTTTGTGCATAAGAATAGGTGGAAGTAGAAATGCAAATGTCAGTCTATCCCGTTTTTCTTGAAGGTTTTTTAGTCCAGCTAGGTTGTGAGACAGCTAGCTGGGTAGGGTATGGGGCAAGTCCTCCTGCAAAAGCAAGCAGTGTGTTTGTCCTAGGATTCCCCCAATAACCTCAAAAGAGTTTCCAGAGAGACTTTTCCCCCAGGCAGTCAGAAAGCCAGGGGAGGTGGCCAAGGTAAACCTCAGGTTATTTGGGCATCCTCAAGTTAGTCTCCCCTTTTAGGGGTTCTGACCTAGGATTTCCCCACAAACGCTTTGCTCCTGAGCTCAAGTGCCCATTCTTGTTGCTCACCTAGGGATGTACAATTGAATGATACTCTGTGAAATGGTGAAGATTGCTATGGTGGGGATTGCAAATGTGCCACTTCACCAACCGAGAACAGTTGTAATAAGCCAGACTGTGTGGTGTCTGTGTGCCAATATTCCATTTAAAAAGAGGCTTGTTATCTTTAAATCTGAAATTAAAGAGACGGTTTGACTCAAAAGGCCATGGATTTTATTTTAACAAATTAAAATAGGAGATCAATAAAAAAGAGGGCCAGGGTTTATAGCTAACCTTCTTAGGTTTTTTGTTTTTGTTTTTTTTTTTTTTTTCGGTATGCGGGCCTCTCCCTGTTGTGTCCTCTCCCGTTGCGGAGCACAGGCTCCGGACGCGCAGGCTCAGCGGCCATGGCTCACGGGCCCAGTCGCTCCGCGGCATGTGGGATTTCCCCGGACTGGGGCACGAACCCGTGTCCCCTGCATCGGCAGACGGACTCTCAACCACTACGCCACCAGGGAAGCCCCTTACCTTCTTTTTTAAATATTGCTTTAGAACAAGATACTGGTTCTGAAGAATCATGTTACTTCTATTATATATCGTTATTGTTTTTCTGATTACAAATTCTCTATTTATAAATAAACTTTGGAAAGACTTGAGTTGGTTTCTTTGTCTCTATCTTCAGTATATGAGGCAGAAGGAGTGGAGGCAGGTGGGCAAATCCCACTCCAAATGGCCCACTCAGAGAACTGTTCCCCGGACCATGCAAAGCTCTGGATCGAAATTGTTTTGGCTGGTTGTTATTATTACCTTTAAATTTGGTTTGGGTTTGAAAGATTAAATTTTCAATATTCTAAAATTTTGACTCAGGCACACCAAGTAGAAGAGAGAACAAAGAACAAGAATAGCAAAACTATTTTCCACCTTTCTTACCTAATTGTAAAATATTTAATTATATGAATAATTATTCTGAATAATAAGTGAAAAACATATTAAAATAATAATTCATTTTTAAGAAAGTAGCCCAAGGTTTATGAAATACAGGTTAGTGCAATTGATCTTAAGTACAGTAAAAATTTCTGTAATTTTAAAAGGTGTTTTTTTGTTGAGTATTAGTACATGAAAATACGCTAATGATGGTTAGAAATTGAAATGTCTGTTACTTGGTTTCTGAAGAAACTGAATTCTTTGGCAAGAAATGGGTCAGGATTAGGGGACTGGAGCCGCCAAAGCCGGCATCATACCTGCCAGTGATTTTATAGGTGAGATGAATGCATTAAGTTATGGATTAGGGTTGGAGAAGCCTTCTGGGGAAAAAAGAAAACAAGACAGAAAATAGAATTTGTTATTTTAGTGCAACTAAGATAATTAAATTTAAGTTATTTCTGAGTTTGGACTTTGTTATATTTCAACAATTTCTGAGGAAAGTTTCTAAATTCAAAGCCCTAGGTAGAAATAGTTGTATGATTTCCTATCCGAAACTGATTTATGACTCTATTTCCTTTGTTAAAAACGTTTCCCAGAGAAAGGCAAAATTAATTGCCCGGTGTTAAGGAGGAGGAGTAATACCAAATAGAAGGATGTACGCTATTAGTTGCTAAATGAACTGTGGGAACTTTTTTGTAGATTTGACAAGATAGAATTGAAATCAATCTGTTGCTTTCCAATCACGTAAAAAAAAAACATTTAGTCTGGTGGGTGGTCAGTGTTATCAGTAATTTAAGACTTGAGTACCGATTTAGGATTCAAAGTTGCTTCTCCTTACAAAAGGCATTTTCTGGTGCTGCATTACTGCCATTAGCTACAATTGAAATAGACTTATCCTGAGATTTTGAAAAACAGAAAAAGAAATAGTAGGATTAATAAGGCTTTGCCTCCACTGAGAATGGGTAGAAAAAGTGCTATTTTGAAAGTTATCAATGGCCTCTTAATTGCCAGATTTCTGTGCTGTTTCAACCTGCTCTTTATGTCTTTATTTTTAAGTTCTCTTCTAAGTTCTTCTTTAAAAATTTTACTGCTTAGTGTTTTATTCACTAAAATAGCATTTTTAATTGAAGTAGAGTTGATGTGTAATATTATATAAGTTACAGGTGTAAAATATAGTGACTCACAATGTTTAAAGGTTATACTCCATTTATAGTTATTCTAAAATATTGGCTATATTTTCTGTGCTATGCAATCTATCCTTATAGCTCATTTTATAATAATAGTTTGTACCTCCTAATCTCCTATCCCTATATTGTTCTTTTTTTTAAATTAAATACTTGTGTTCAAAAGTATTGTTAATAAGTAATATATAAAGAGATATCTCTTTATCTAGTTTCTCACTAATCCCCTTAAATTACCTCATGACCAGCCTAAAACAAGTGCTGTTTTTTTTTTTTGTTTTTTTTTGTTTTTTTTTTTTTTGCGGTACGCGGGCCTCTCACCGCTGTGGCCTCTCCCGCCGCGCAGCACAGGCTCCGGACGCGCAGGCTCAGTGGCCATGGCCCACGGGCCCAGCCGCTCCGAGAGGCACGTGGGATTTTCCCAGACCGGGGCACGAACCCGCGTCCCCTGCATCGGCAGGCGGACTCCCAACCACTGCGCCACCAGGGAAGCCCCGACAAGTGCTGTTTATTTCTAGTTTGTGCCTCATGATATCACGACTATATGTCTTCATTTGTTCCTTTCACTCACCCTGCTACACGTTGAAACCTTGCTCACAGCATACACTGCCTCTTCCATGAACCCTTCCCCATACCCACCTTCCTTCTCATTTCAGATGTGTTTCTCCCTTGTCTAAATTCCTATGGCACTTCCTATTTTGGTCTATCCTTTAGTTTGAACATGATTTGCTGTTGTAAAATAACCCTAGAGAGCAGAGTCTTTGACTAACGACTTTTTATTACCTGCAACTCATAATACAGTGCCTAGCTATGTATATGCAAAGTAGATGTTCAGCAGTTTGATGTTAGTGAAGAAATTAGCTATTATTTTCCAGGGGTGTATATCCACCTACTCTGATATCCAAGTTAGGCTCTAAATAATGTGTGCAAGTACATTTTAGTTTAAAATCCCTATATAATAATATAGTGAAAGTACATTCAAACAGTTATATTCAACAAAAGTTATTGTGAGCTTACATGCCCTTAAGTGGATATTGGCTCATCCGTATCAAAAAGCATAGTAAGCATTACAAAAGAAAACTTCAAAGAAGACATTGTACCAGCTTTCAGTATGCTTTCATTCTACTGAAAACAAGTAAGCAGGGGAAGATATCTTGCATAAGTAAGTACTAGTCTTAAAGCGCTCTGCTAGGTACTTTCATCTATGGTGTATAATTTCATCCTGCTACTATATGCTAATTTTACGCTGAGACTCAGATCTTACCTAAATGGCAGAGATTCTTTCCACATTCACATGCTGTTCTTTGAAGTGTTAACGAGTGAAGGAAAACTATAAAACATAATCAGAGTAGTTTAAAATGGTTTTGTGATCAGGCTTTCCAGTGCTTTTTAAACTTTTGGGTCTTAACATCCCCTTTAATAATTCAATAAAGGCTATGCATCCACTCCCCAAGTACATACACAACACACACACACAGAATTTTGCCTGTAATTGCAGGTGTTTGCGGACCTAATAAAGCCCTCCTTTGCAAATGCTTTAAGGACATCTACGCTGGGCTCAGTTTTTCTTTTTGCTTGTTCTATGCTTAACATTTATTTTTGTACCTATTAAAATTAAACAAATTATTATCTGTTATAATTGAGGTATAAACCTAAGCAGCTTCGTACTTTACAACTTTTCTTTTTGCATTTTTGTATTCTGTCCTCTCTCACACAAACACACACATTTATATAAATGAGATCAAATAATACTTTTCTGTGAAGAGAATGCTTAGAATTTATTCTTAACGATTTTTCTATATATCACACGTCAGTGTTAGCTATAGTCATCATGTTGTACATTATGTCCATAGTATGTATTTATCTTACAATTGGAAGCTTGTACCTTTGACCGTCTTCCTCCAACTTCCCCTCCCCTGACCCTCTGTCTCCTGTAACCACAGGTCTGATCTCTTTTTCTATGATTGTTTTCTTTTTTTTTAGGTTCCACACATAAGTGAGATCATATAGTGTTTGCCTTTCTTTCTCTGACTTATTTAACTTAGCATAAAGCCTTCAAGGTCCATTTCTGTTGTCTCAAATGGTAGCATTTCTTTGTTTTCTTACAGATGAATAATATTTCAGTGTGTGTGTGTGTGTGTGTGTATACCTATAATATGTATATACCTATAAATATATAAAACAACCTCTTTACCCATTTGTCCATCAATGGGCACTTAGATTGTTTCCATGTCTTGGCTATTATAAATAATGCTGCTATGAACATGGGGGTGCAGATATCTTTTTTGAGTTAGTGTTTTCATTTTCTTTGGATATATTCCTAGAAGTGGAGTTGCTAGATATATGTAGTTCTAGTGTTAATTTTTGAGGCTCCTCCATACTGTTTTCCATACTGGCTTTACCAATCTACAATCCCACCAACAGCACAAGGGTTCCCTTTTCTCCACATCCTCACGAGCATTTGTTATCTCTTGACATTTTTGAGGATGACCGTTCTAACAGGTGTGAAGTAATATCTCAATGTGGTTTTAATGTGCATTTCCCTAATGACTAGTGGTATTGAGCATCTTTTCATGTACCTGTTGGCTTTTCGTGTGTCTTCTTTGGAGGAATGTCTATTCGGGTCCTTTGCTCATTTTTTTAATTGGGTAATTTTTTTTTTTTTGCTATTGATTTGTATGAATTTTTAATTTATTTTGGATATTAACCATTATCAGATATATGGTTTACAAATACGTTTTTCCCATTCTATAGGTTGTCTTTTCAATCAGTTTGTTGATTTGTTTTTGTTTTTGCTTGCTGTGCAGAAGCTTTTTAGTTTGATGTAGTTCCATTTGTTTATTTTTTATTTTGTCGTTTGTGTTTTCAGTGTCATATCCAAAAAGTCATTACCAAACCCATGTAATGAGCTTTATTCCTATGTTTTCTTCTGGCAGTTGCATAGTTTCAGGTCTTACATTTGAGTCTTTAATCCAATTCAAGTTAGTTTTGTGAGTGGTATAAGATATTGGTCCAATTTCATTCTTTTACATGTGAATATCCAATTATCCCAGGGTTCCCTCGTATGTAACTTCTCTCTTTTCTCTTGCTGGTCTTAAAATTCTTTCTTTGTTTTTGACTTTTGGTGATTTAATTGCAATGTGTCTCAGAGTAGCCCTATTTGAGTTCAACCTGTTTGGGCTTGTTTGGGCTTCATGGATATGGATGTCCATTTCTCATCCTAGGTTTGGGAAGGTTTCATCCATTATTGCTTTAAATATACTTTTTTTCCCTTTCTCTCTCTCTTTTCTTTTTCTGGAATTCCCATAACATGAACATTGTTTACTTTGTTGTGTCCCATAATTTCCATAGGCTTTCTTCACTCTTTTTATTCTTTTCCTTTTTGTTCCTTTCACTGGGTAATTTCTAAAGTTCTATCCTCCAGTTTGCTGATTCTTTCTTCTGCATGGTCGAATCTACCTTTGAAACTTTCTATTGAATTCTTCAGTTCAGTTATTGTATTTTTAAAATCTAGTGCTCCTGTTTTTTTGATGTTGCTATTTCCTTGTCAAACTTCTTGTCTTGTTCATGCATTGTTTTCCTAATTTCACTTAGCTGTCTGTGCTTTCTTGTAGTTCACTAAACTTCCTTAGGAGGATTATTCTGAATTCTTTGCCAGTTCATAGATATTCTTTTTTTTTTTTTTTTTTTTTTTTGCGGTGTGTGGGCCTCTCACTGTTGTGGCCTCTCCCGTTGCGGAGCACAGGCTCCGGACGTGCAGGCTCAGCGGCCATGGCTCACGGGTCCAGCCCGCTCTGTGGCATGTGGGATCCTCCCGTACCGGGGCACGAACCCACGTCCCCTGCGTCGGCAAGCAGACTCTCAACCACTGCGCCACCAGGGAAGCCCAGATCTTTATTTTTTTAAGGTCAGTTATTGGAGTTTTATTAGTTTCCTTTGGTGGTGTCATATTTGCCTAATTTTTGTGATCCTTGATTCCTTACTTTGGTATCTGCATATCTGAGTAATTGGGCTCTTCCTCCAGACTTTACTGGGTATTATATTCAGTAGTAGTAGTAGATGGGGCTATGAAGTAGTTTCCTGGCAGAGAATCAGAGCTTGTATAGGACCTGGCTCTGGACAGGACCCAGAGCCTGTATAGTTCATTGTTTGGGAACCCAAATCAGGCCAGAGTGTGCACTTAATTCCCTGGTCAGGTGAGGGCACTGGTTTTGCCCTGCAGATGGGGGAGGCCACAGGCTGTGCTGTCTGTTCAAGTGCCACTGTATCTAGGGCTGTTTAATGGGCTGTACAGCTTCCCATGTTCTCTGGCTAGGTTCCCCAGTTGGACATGCTGAAGGCTGTATTCAGTGATGTGTAGGGCTATGAATTAGATTTCCTGCCTGGGTGCAGCAGGAGAAGCAGCTGTAAAGCCAGTAAAGCTCTTTGTTGTCTTAACTCAAGCTGATCCACACTCCACGTTCTGTGGCTGAACAAGGCCACTGGCTTTGCTTTGCAGACTATCAGCTCTGCCTACCCTTCTCTAGGCTTGAGCACTGCTGGGCCGCACAGTTTCTAGGAGTTGTCACCAATCCTTCTAGTCAGATGGGCCAGGAAGACACTCTCCACAGCAGATGGGATGGGGCTAGTCCCAGTTCCTTTGCCTGGGTGGGATGAGGAGGGGCCGCTCCAGGCTACTCTTAATTTCTCAAACAGGCTCCCCAGTTGGGAGGAGCTGGGAGCTCCTCTCAGCCTTGGATATGAATTAATCTCCGTGCCTGTGCATGGTACCGGATCCCTCCACACCTGATACTGGCTCTGCTTTGTACCAGAGCCAGTGATGAGCTCTGGCTGCCTGCCTCTTGGCTGGAGCACGACTGGGCCAAATAGCTTCCAGGATTTATTGCCAGCCCTTTTGGTCAGATGGCCAGAAGACACTGTCCACAGTGGGTGGGCTGTGACTCTGCTCTTTCCCTGGCTATGGGCAAACCAGGTTCAAGGGCCAGATGCGTATCAGGTGGATCTGTACCCTGAGTTCCCTGGTTGTAGTGCCCCGCCAACCTGGCTCTGTAGATAAGCAAAGATGCCCGTTGTGATCCCCACTTGGGCACTGCAGGTATGAATTCCATCGGTCACAATCCACGTGCTGGCTGCTGCATGCCCCTTCCCCCTTCATCACAGCCCGACTTGTAGTGGTCAAGCCCTGCAGACTCCCCTGCAGCCCCAGTGGAGCAGGTTAGAGCAGCGGCTCCCACAAAGCAGCCCCGATGCTAGTGGTGGAGCTTGCCGTCCCCCAGTTCTCTTCTCCTACTGGAGGAACCAGAGGTTCACGGGAGGCCTCACCCATGGTGCTCCACTGGCCTGGGGGAGGGGCAGCGTGGTCCACGTGTAGCTCCTTCTCTCACCCTTCGAATGCAGTCTGTCTTGGTCTCTGTGGTGCACGGGGGTGCTTCAGCCTCACCTCCACGTTCTAGGATTCTCTCAACTAGTGTCCTGTTTCCAAATAATTGTTAGTTGTTCCTCCTGGGTGGGGGACGCGGAGCCAGGAATGACCTTGGTGATGTCACCCCACTCTGGGCTTACCTTGACAATATGTGTGTTCTTTATAGCCCAGACATTTCTGGTACTTGAAATGAGGTTCTCCTTTTATTGTTCTCCCTGCTTTAGGACCTAAAATGGGAGCTCTTCCTTAGCACTGGCACAAAGGCTGCTGAGATGACTAGGAAGCAAGTGCCAAGGAGGATAGTGAATCAAAGAACCTTGATTCATGGAAAAGGAATCCCAGAAGGAGCTCTAAACGTTACACATTCCAAAGGATTTATTCAGGGTTTTCCAATCAAAATCATTTTTACAAAAAAGAAACAGTTCTCAGACTTAGAGTAGTATACTGCCAAGTACGTGGAAGAACATTGCCAGCAGTTGAGTGGTGTGGTCTGCTTTGAAATATATTCAGTTTTCTTAGGATGGACATATGTCTACTTCAAAGTTACTATTTCTTTCTAGTAATGCTGTCTACAGTAATATATTTGCTTTTGCCAAGTTCAGAAAACAATGACATCCCTCCCAGGTTCTAAAACAATTACCAGCATAAAAATACATTAAAATTTTTCGCTGATACTTAAGGAAACCAGTACTAGCTAGCATTCCTACTGATGCTAGCATTCAAAGAGAGGCGTGACAAAACCATTAATCTGGAAGAAACTGGGTTGGAAAGATGGAGAGAAAGAACTCAAGAGGACTACTTAAGCTGTTGCTTTCTTTACATGTCCCCAGATATGATAATAACCATATAAGCTCCTAAAATAAGTGCAATTTTATGCAAACTTCATAGTATGCCTAGTAGGAGGTAAATTTTTACTTTATTTTATAGTATATTTTTATTTTTTATTTTGGTAAAATGTCCCATAATGTAAAATTTACCATTTTAACCATTTTTAAGTGTATCATTTATTGGTATTAAGTACATTCACAATGTTGAGCAACCATTATCATTATCCATTTTAAGACCTTTCTTATTATCCCCAACAGAAACTGTACTCACTAAACAATAACCCCTTATTTCTCCCCTCCCCTTAGCCTCTGGTTAACTCTGTTCTGTTTTCTGGGTTTATAATTTGCCTATTCTAACTACCTCATATAAGTGGAATCATACAATAGTTGTCCTTTTGTGTCTGGCTTCTTTCACTTAACATAGTGTTTTCAAAGTGTATCCATGTTATAGCATGTAGCAGCATTTCATTCCTTTTTAAAGCCATACAATGTATAATGATTTTTAGTTGCAAAACACTTTTAGTACATTGTGTTTCTATTATATTAATGATATCTAGCATATATCACTACCATATTACCTTTAGTAGATGCCCAGTAATGTGTACTATGAGTGAGCCATAATTTCATTCAGTCAAAACCCATTGATAAACATTTATTAAGTTCCAAACAGTTTTATGATTTCAAGAAATGTGGTAATGGACATAGAGGTTCATGTCTTTATGTGCTGGAGCTTTTACTTTTGACGGAAGAATTCTTGGAGTGGCATGGAATGGTATTGTTAGGTCAGAGATTATGCAGAAACATTTATCATTTGAATACATACATTTACTATAAAAACCATCAACTTCTTCAACAGATAATATTCCTGTAATTTATGTAACCATTTATGACCATCTTAAAAATGAATGCAAGTAATATAAGGGAATCCACTTCATGTGATTTGAGCAAGGAAACATTCTCACTTTTTTCATTTCTAGTTCATGGAAGAAAATTCCTATACACAAGTATTGAAATATTTCAAGTCTCTGGATCACACATTTCATCATTTCAAAAATATTGCGGAGTACATCACGGATGTCAGTCAAGTCTTGTAACAACAGTGTAGAAAACTAGTAACATTTATAGCTAGTTTTTTTTTAAGCTTCAGCAATGGATCATTTCTATCCAGCCTAATCTGAAATTTTAATTAGATTAATTTTTAAAATAAAAAAGATTAATTTTTAATCTAAAACTATTTTTAGTTCATATTTATGTACCTGCATTATGGTAAATCTTTTATCTTGTTGTTTTTTTTTCTTAGTTTCTCTTTAGAGTATCTTTTAAAATTTATTTTTAAACAGAATAATTAAAGCCCAAAGATGAGAATGTCTCATTTAAGCTAAACTAAAGAATGTTGGAATAGCTGAAGTAGGAACACAATTGGCACAACTTTTCACTACCCTCCATAGAAGAAGACTGTTTTGATTTGCATGGTCCAAGAAAGGAGACACAGATAACTTGCTGGGGATTGCATCCTGCTTTACTTAAATTAGACATTAACAGGCTAAAAGGGCAAGGATGAAGCAACATGTTTATAACATAGTTTTGCAAAGCTACTTAAAGGTGAAGGGTTGCAAGAACACAGACAGACACACCCTCGACATTTCACAACAATATTTTAAGGTAGGCCTTTTCTTTGGTTGATAGGGATGGAGGGGCCTATTAATAAACATTTCTCCTATTTACTTTTGTCTTTATTGCTGTCTCATCAAACCCTCATTAAAAAACAGACATAAAACAAATAAGCATTCTGACTTTTGCCGAATAAGCACCAACAAGCTCACATCTTAAACAATGGACTGCAATGGCTGTGAGACTGAGGATGCTTGGTCATTGCAACAGTGGCAGCAACACGACCTGCTTTGTTCCCTCTGTTGTGCACTGCGGAGTCTGAGCATAGAGAGAAGCCAGTGATACCTTTAGGCCATTCCTTACACTCCTCTCCATGCTCTTTCACACTCAGGTTCTCTGGTCATCTCAGTGTAGTGAAGAACCACCAGGATGCTAATACCCTCTATCCATTCACACAACTTAATGCTTCTGACACTTGCAGAAATAATGTCGAATCTGAATTGGTGGTACCCAATAGAGTCACTAAGAATAATCCGTCAGACTCACCAAATCCAAATTCAGATTTAAAGGCCATCAAATTTTAAAGATAACGAAGATTTTAAGATTTCAATATTTATTATATATGGTCATATGTAAACATTTAGAAATGTAAAATTATATGTTTAGCTTTTTAATTATAAGCTATGTTCACTGGAGAATTAATGCATTTTTAAAAGAATTCATTCTGAAAAGATTACATTAGCACTTTTTTTAAACCACTACCCTCAAAAATAAATTGTGACAAATCATTGTTCACCCAAGTTTATCTATCTCTCATCTCAAGGAAGTGAGTTGTTCTTGGGGAAATTGCTTTCATCTAATTTGTGCTTTTCTGCAGTGGATCAAGCTGAAATGAAATGGGGCTGACATTCTTAACTATTATTACCTGCCCACATTTACCAGAATTACCTAATGATCAGTACCGAAGAGTTTTATAATAAATAAATATGTATGTACTGAGAGTCTCCACTGATAAAAGTTAGTTGAGACATGGCTGGTGATCCCGTAGAAGAGATATCTAGCTTATATTTCTTACATCATCTCCCTAGGAGAAAGCACTCCAGGATTGCAAAGCAAGGCATGAGACAGTAGCATTTGGTGTATTCTATAAACGTTTAGATTTCTCGGGAGCTCATTGGTATTATATATTGTGGTGAGCACTCAAATGTAAACTGTGACTTTAAAATAGTGAACTATCAAGACCATAAAAATTCCTGCAACTTAAATGGTCAGTTTGGTATTTGGCTTTATTATAGGCATTTGCAAGATATTTATTAAACAAGGAAATGAACCAATACCAGTTAATTTTGAAAACTGCCTTCCTAATACAAAAGAATTGCTATTCTGCACAAGTTCCTTGTGACTATTTTTGTAGGTGTGGTGGGAATGAATTATGGATGACACTACCCTTTCTCCTGTTTCTTGTCTGAGGTTTTGGTAAGGTGCAAATTAGAGGTGATGGACCTTAAAGTTTGAGCAGTTCAAGACACTCAACCAGTAAGTCAGAAAGAGAAAGACAAATACCATATGCTAACACATATATATGGAATCTAAGAAAAAAAAAATGTCATGAAGAACTTAGGGGTAAGACGGGAATAAAGACACAGACCTACCAGAGAATGGCCTTGAGGATATGGAGAGGGAGAAGGGTAAGCTGTGACAAAGTGAGAGAGTGGCATGGACATATATACCAAACGTAAAATAGAAGCTAGTGGGAAGCAGCCGCATAGCACAGGGAGATCAGCTCAGTGCTTTGTGACCACCTAGAGGTGTCGGAAAAGGAGGGTGGGAGGGAGGGAGATGCAAGAGGGAAGAGATATGGGAACATATGTATAACTGATTCATTTTGTTATAAACCAGAAACTAACACACCATTGTAAAGCAATTGTATTCCAACAAAGATGGAAAAAAAAACAAAACAGTGAGTAGAATTCAAATAAGTACTAGTAGATGTAAAAATAATAAAAAATAAATTTTGGCAATAAAATAAATAAATAAATAAACACACTCAACCAAGCACAGTCCATTTTCCCAGGACAAGAAAACATATGACATTACTCTTCTTTTTTCAACCACAGTGGATTTGAACTTTTAGAAAATTGAAAATGCAAGATACAGATTTTATTGTTTTTAAGTAATTTATTTATTTATTTATTTCTGGTGGTGTTGGTTCTTCGTTGCTGTGCATGGGCTTTGTCTAGTTGTGGGGAGCTGGGGCTACTCTTCACTGCGGCGCGGGCTTCACATTGCGGTGGCTTCTCTTGTTGCAGAGCACGGGCTCTAGGGCACACCGGCTGCAGTAGTTGCGACGCACGGTCTCAGTAGTTGTGGCTTGCGGGCTCTAGAGCACAGGGTCGGTAGTTGTGGCGCATGGGCTTAGTTGCTTTGCGGCATGTGGGATCTTCCCAGACCAGGGTTCGAACCCATGTCTCCTGCATTGGCAGGTAGATTCTTAACCACTGCGCCACCAGGGAAGCCCAAGATACAGATTTTCATAAGAAAATATTAGTCAACAGTTCTCTTATCTCTATGTCTTTTTCTATCTCATTGATTGTGAAGAATACACTCATAGAGAAAGCAAAATCTACATCAGTTGAAAATTTTTT
Organism: Mesoplodon mirus; assembly: GCF_964341445.2. Classification (NCBI taxonomy): domain Eukaryota; kingdom Metazoa; phylum Chordata; class Mammalia; order Artiodactyla; family Ziphiidae; genus Mesoplodon; species Mesoplodon mirus. The sequence continues at coordinate 91,089,851 of NC_138983.1, read as the reverse complement.
CCACCTGCATGCATGTTATAGTGGATGTGTAACATCTTCACAGGGTTTGTGAAATCACTATTTCACCACAAAAATTAAATATGACCCTAAAATGATCTGACACTAATTAGTCCATTGAATAAGGGGAGGAGGATTGGCATCTTGGTCATTGTTTAGAAGAAAAAAAAATCATTAACCTGTTAGGCAAAATACTTGTCTTTAAAATATCCCTTAATAAATATAATAGAAAATGAAATAAAATGGCAGTACAGTGTTATGCAAGGAAAGCAATTGGGTTGATCTCAAAGTGAGTATAAAAATCAATGTTTTTTGTTTAGTTTGTTAATAATTTTATTCTTAGAGCTCTCAGGCAGCTAGCTTTTGGTCATTTTTAAGATCAATCGAAAAGTCTAAACATTATTTTTAAGGTATGCAGCTCACAAGGCCCTCCTCCCCTCCTTTCTCTCTTGCTTTTAATCTTTTAGTTTATTTTGGGGAGTTTTGGCTACCATTTATGTTCTAATCATGTTTTTCAGGAAGTGAATTTGAACTTTGAACCTCACCTAGTTTGAATCCTACCTCTATTGTTTTCTATCTCTATGACTTAGGGTAAGTTACTTAACCACTGTGAATTGTTTCTGGATATTTAAAACAGGAAAATCACAGGGTTGTTGCGAAGATTAAAGAAGATAACATAAAAGGGAACTTATTGCAGTGTTTGAGACATAGTAAGGGTTAGTAAGCATTTCCAGTTTTTATCTTTCTAATTCTCGTGAGCAGTTTACAATGAGATCTCATTACCACAGATTTTCCCTAAAATTATGAACCTTTTCCCACCCCTCTCCATTTTAAAGCAAACCTTGAAATGACTGAACCTCATAGGAAGGTGTCTCAATGCAGGTAATCCCAGTAGCAGGAGAGGTTGAAGCTACCACAATGCAAAGTTGTCAGGCTCTGATCTGGCAGTAGCTGTGGGAATTAGTCTTAGCTTCTATTTTTAACTCTGCCAGGAGTTGATTGGATGACCTGGGAGAACTCACGTGGCATCTTATTTTCTTTCTGAATTTCTTTCTGCATCTTATTTTCTTTCTGAATTGTACCATTTGTCTAATCACTCTTTTCACTGACTCATTATCAGAAATGATATCAAGGTTGTTGAATAAGGGTGTTGATTTCAGAAGTAATGTTATAGAAAATGGGAATTGTTCCCTTTCTTCAAAGCAATAGTTGACAATTTTATTTTATTTTTTTCTGATACAGTATTGAAGTTCCTGGGAGAGGGCAACTTTAATTTATAAAGAGTTGTTAACATTCACTTCCTCTAACAAAAGCCTTTAAAGGTAATACTACTAATTATCTGCCTTGTACCCCAGTCTTTTTTTTTAAATATGTAACTGTTGAAGTTTTTTAATGTTAATCAGTATCATTAAGTTGTCCAGAAAGGAAAATTAATCTGTTACTCCATTGTACGTCATATACAAAGGAATCTTCTTGGTATATGATATCTTTCTATTTGACTGAATCTCAATGAATTTAGAGAGTACATGTAAGAATTTTAATATTCAGAGTCTTATTCATAACCGTGCACTACTGAGTAGATTCAATCACTAGCGACAACTTTAAACTGAAATCAGAAATAGAGCCTCAGTTAACGTGAAAACTTTAGTACCAGGAACACCTGCCTATGGAAACTGCACTGTTAGCACACGGATGAGCTTTAGGATGAGAACAGTTTTGGGGCCTCCCTGGTGGCGCAGTGGTTGAGAGTCCGCCTGCCGATGCAGGGGACGCGGGTTCGTGCCCCAGTCCGGGAGGATCCCACATGCCGCGGAGCGGCTGGGCCCGTGAGCCATGGCCGCTGGGCCTGCGCGTCCAGAGCCTGTGCTCCGCAACGGGAGAGGCCACAACAGTGAGAGGCCCGCATAATGCAAAAAAAAAAAAAAAAACAATTTTGTTGGGCTTGAAAAGCACATAATTTTACATTTTTTTCTTATTTGGCTTTTTATCATTATGTGGACCATTTAGGTCTAAGGAAACAAGTACAAAAACTGCCTAAAGCCTTCCATTTAATATGTAAGCCATAGTTGTCCACAAGAGAGAATTTTGTGGTGATCAACAACTCTAGCCAAATCGGCAATAATTTATTTCAGTTGGTAGAGTCTAATCATGTGTACCTAACTATGTTCTTTTAAGTAAAAAGTGTAAAACATTTTTAGTAGTAAGTTTGTCCTGAATTTCCAAGTCAATATTTTTAATCCCTGTTTGAATACTGAATTCATTAGGTATTCACCAAAGGCTTGAGGCATAGATTTTGGGCATAGTCTGCTTCTAAGAAGAGATGTAGCAAACAGTCTAAATTCCTGTTTGAAATATACATGTGCATACACATATATTATACAAAAATTTATAGACAGACATTTCCCGAATTACAATGGTTCGACTTAGCGATTTTTCAACTTTACCATGGTGTGAAAGTGATACTCGTTTAGTAGAAACTATAGTTTGAATTTTTTCATTTTTTCAAAGTCTACTTTGAATTTAGAGTAGAAACTATACTTTTCCCAGACTACTGATATGCAGCATGATGTTCTCTTGTGATGCTGGGCAGCAGCAGCAAGCCACTCCTCCCACTCAGCGACTCGATCACAACTGACACACTTACAACCGTTCTGGTTTTCACCTTCAGTACAGTATTCAATAAAACAAATGAGATATTCAACAGATTATTATAAAATAGGCTTTGTGTCAGATGATTTTGCCCAACTTTAGGCTAATGTGAGTGTTCTGAGCACATTTAAGGTAGACTAGGCTAAACTATGACGGTTGGTAGATTGGGTGTACTATAAGCATTTACAATTTATGATATTTTCAATTGATGATGGGTTTATCAGGACGCAATGCCATAGTAAGTTCAGGAAGATGTGTGTTTTATGTGTATTATATAGATTAATTATATTATCCAATTATGTGTATAAATATATATATGCATATATGTGCATGTATATATGTCTGCTTTCATGAACATTTGCCTTCTATTTCACATATTTGATTATATTTTTTATTTTTTTATTTGGTTATATTTAAAATAAAGAGACAAGTTCTTGGAGAAGCATTTGAAGAATCTTTGTTTCCAGAGTCAAGTTTTGCAAAGAAAACTTATTTTTTCACTAGCTGTTTATTTTTCAATAGTTAAAAAAAGATTTTAAAATTTCAAAGTGATTCTTTAATATATGAATACGAATATGTATTTACTTCAGGTGCTATATATGTTATTTATACATATGTGTATTTATATATATTTAAATGTTTTTAAACCTGATCTTACTGGGTTATGTCTACTATCCAATTATGTGAGAATAGTGATATTGTGGCCTTTCAGCTTGGAACATGCTTCTGTTTCATTTGATTATATTTTATCCATTAAGTGCTCTGGCCTTCCATTAGCTCTTTTGCTTTGAGGAATACATTTTATAGTGCATTAGAAATATTCTTCTATTTTTCATGCCATAATTTTCCAGTGTCTCGCAAAATCGTAATTTGGAATGTTCTGACTTGAATAGTGTTTCAGAATAGAGACTTGTCCCTTTTGGAATCATCAGATCTGTTGGTTAGGTACAGTATTTCTTATTTTTTCTGTTGGGGAAAGGGAGGAAGGAAACTGCACTATGGAATGTTCCAGTTTTTTTTTTTTTTTTTTTTTTTTCTTACGCTTATACCAAAAAAATGCACTCTTCTAGTAAAACTAGAAACATGAGAGTGGCAGTTACATAGTTCCAAATTAGGACAACCTAATATACTGTAATTTTTTCAAGTAAGAGAATAACCCAGGTAGTATACTATTAACTAGATTTTTAAAAATAGCCATTTGTTGATTAATAATTCTATTCTTTTTCCATTCTTAGTTTCATAACATTTTTACACAAAGGTTTATATTAACAAATGCCATCAGTTGTATTGTTGGTTTCCTCCTGCTTTCTGATTAGTTCTATAATTTAAAAATGCTTAAAGTCCAGACTTCTCAACTAGAAAACATAAGCACAGTAAAAGCAGTGTTTTTAAAATTAATTCTGGAATATATTTCTCTTGATGGTAAAGACATATGAGATTACAGATGTGTATGTTTGGATGCTTTATAAATAAAAGTAATATGATTAATAATAATAATCATGTATTAATTTATACTACCAGAAATTCCCTCTAAATACTTTCTAGGACACAAACATTTATGACATTTCTATATTGTTCTCATTTTATTATTTTAATGAAATATTATACAGGTAGTATTTCATAAAAACATTGCATCAATTGTAATACAAGTTTAGGAATTTTAATTTGTATGTAAATATACTAACTTCCGTTGAAATTGCTATAGCTTAGGGTCAAAATTAATTTGAAGGTTATTACTGTTATTATTCTGGTTTTTATTAGCTGCTGTCTCAAATTAATTATAAAGACAAAAATATCCCTGGCTTCGAGTTTCTGCACTATTAATGATATACCGAGATGTCTCTTGGGTATCAGTAAATGATATATTTTAGAGCATAACTTACTAAACGACTTGCCAGTTGGCAGACTTTGACAATAAAATATATTTGATAGTCTACCTTTGCAAATTCATTGTACCACACAGATGTGATCTTGGTAATTGACATATGACTATTAAGCTTCAATCATTCTCCATAATATTCCTATTACCAATTATTAACAGAATAAAGGGGAGATAACAATTCTATAGTATTTATTCAGATTTTTATTTAAAGTCAAGTATAATCTATATTTCTATAGTGCTTTTTTAATCTAACACCTCACTTAAGTAGAAGGAAGTGTTCTAGAGGTTTGTTATTAGCTTTTAAATGAAGTAATCTTTAACTATCTTTTATTTAAAAATACTAAAAAAAAGTTTCATGGTCTTTAATTAAATATAAATATTGGAATTGTCTATGAAACTTTTGAAATGGTCAATCACATTAAAAACATAGGGATATCCTTTAAAGCAGGGGTCCCCAACCCCCTGGCTGTGTTAGGAACTGGGCCGCACAGCAGGAGGTGGGCGGCGGGCGAGCGAGCGAAGTTTCATCTGCTGCTCCCCATGGCTCGCCATCGCTCCCATTACAGCCTGAACCAACTATCCTCCCCCGCCCACCCTGTTGGTGGAAAAATTGTCTTCCACGAAACCGGTCCCTAGCTCCAAAACAGTTGGGGATCACTGCTTTAAAGCGTATGAATTTCTAATATATTTATTTAGGTTATATATGCTGAACTTTTTTTTACATAATAGCTCATAGGTAACCTTCACTATTAAGTATTTTATGATGCTTAGAATCGGAAACAATACAGAAACTAACAAATTAAAATTGTTTTTTGTAAAATGTCAAGTGAGAAGAGAAGAATGTTAAATAATAAATATAGCATATTCACAACTTGGTTTTGAATATCACACACATAGAGCAAAAAGACCCAAAGAAAATTTAAAAATTATTTATCAATGGTTAACTCAAGAAATAAGAGAGTCAGGGTGACCTTTACTTCCTCCCGTTCTCATTCTGTATTTCCAAATTCATTGCAATATATATGTATTACTTTTAGAACCGTTTAAGAAGAAATGTCCCAGTTTGGATAATTTTTTTTTAACATCTAAACATTGCCGAGTATTGTTAAAATGTTCAGTTTTTATGTAGCTTTCTGGAAGATCTAGCTGGCCATAAAAAACTGAATATATTAGCGGAGGGGGAGTTTTCCCTCATCTTGAAATAATAATGATAAATAATATTTTTAAAGCATTAAATAATTTTCAAAGCACTTTTATGTACATTTTCTCCTCAGACCATCCTAACTCTCTAGAGTTGGTAGCAAAAGGATTAGACTCATTTTGCCCAGGGTGGGGGTTGGAGGGTGGGAATTGAAATTCATGAAGTTTAGCAAATTGCCCATTTAAGCCGTACACAGTTATTAAGTGGCAGGGCCAGAATTCTAACCTGTTTCATGCCATGGCCAATCTAGTGCTTTCCTCTATGCTCTAGGAACTGGACATATTTAAGACGTAAGCACAAAAATGGAAATAGGTCTGAATCTTGCTCTAGTTGCAAATTTGCCTATAGACCTCACTGGAGCCTGAACCAGGAAAATCTATATGAATTTCTTTCTTCAACCCAAAGAAATGGCCATGTTAAATAATTCCTAGGTTTAATTTAAAAAAATCTATACTGTCTGTTTTTTCACCATATTCCAGTTTGTGTATCTTGTGTCTATCAACTTCTCCAAAGAACCATGCTTCCTACCTAAAGGATTGCATTGCTTAATAAACAAACATTGACAATTCTGATGCTAACCTGAATTAAATAATATACCAATCATTTATGAGATCCGCCTTAGTATTTTTACACTCCTGAAATATCATCTCTATAACCTGCTTTTTAAAATAGTCTGACACCTACCAAGTACTCTTTCACTTCCTACAAGAAATCAAGAAAAAGAAAGCATTTGTGTTTTTAATTTTAGTGAAGGGTTCTTGATTTAAGACTTAGTCATTTAGTGTCATTTGAATTTCAAGTGTGCCTCAAGTACTTGAGGTTCTCTCTGTATGACTTCTCCAGAGTTTCCACATATATATCATCATTAATTTCATCTTTCACTTGGGATTAGCACAAGAAAGTTTTATTTACTACTATTTCTTAGTTTTCTTCATTTCAAATATTCAGTGCCTTGTCAAAAATAATATTATAGTCTTATACTGTTCATTGATAACAGATAATAACAAGAAATTGTGATTCTGGTTTTCAGTTAAAAAAACAAAACGAGAAACTAAAGAAATAATTACTATAACAATGTTTTTCTCCATTTAGCTAATCAGATATTCACATCAGTGAGTGTTAGATTTTGAGACTATGAATCCCAATACTAAATGTTATATATTCAGAGAAGTGAAAAATAATAATTATTATGCTTCCTCTGTGCTAAATACTATTTTAAAACCAGTTGGAATCCCCCCTCACAACAATCCTAAGAGGTAGGTACTGTTTGCACCTATTTTACAGCCAGACAAACTGAGGCACAGAATGATTAAATTATTCATGGTCACACAGCTAGTAAGGCACAGATACAGTATTTAAAATCAAGTCTGTTTTTGTGAGAGTCCACATTCCCAAGCCCTGTAATGAAAGCGTGTGATCCCTACTATTTGCTATATACCCATTTCCTTGCTTTGTGGAAAGAAAGGGAGTGAGGGAAGAGGAGGGAAAGGGAGGGAGGGAAAGAGGAAAAGCAGGCGGAATGGAGGGAGGCAGGAGAATTGTCAAAATTCTGCCAGCGTGTTGATACTGTGTGTTATTTCTTATAATAAGGTTGAAATTAAGGACTTGTAGAGATTTACATAGAATAAATAATTTTAAATTTCCTTAAGGGAAGTCTCTGGTAATATTATCAGATGGTGACAGCAAGTGAATTTCTGTTTAATTCTATTCCTAATTAAAATGCTACAGCAGGCTCGTATTTGGAACAAACACAGTTCTGGTAATTCTCATAGTAATAATTCTACATTTTCTTAAATTTGTTATCATTTTTTTCACCCTCAACACTCTCAGCTTATTTAATTTTAGTACCTACTCTTTTTCAAAAGTCCATACATTTTAGTTAGGCTTAAATGATAGGAAAATTGAAGAAAGTTTAGAGCTTGTAACAGAAGGAAACCACCCCCTTCCCACCCCGAGCCCAGCTCTGTCCATTTCTATCAGAGCTACTCCACCAGGAATGGAGGAATTATTCTAATTGGTCAGATTTAGGACACATTCTATTACATAGGGTGACTGTATTTGTTTAGAGGTACACAGCAACAGTTGCACATTTCTTCTTGTCCGTTGCCTGGTCCTGTGATAGCAGGTAAGTGGAGTGAAGATCCTCAAAGCCTAGACCTCAGTCTCTTGTTTCTGTTCCATTCCGTTCCACCAGGGTGAGCTTAATCCAGCAGAAGAGTGAGCTCTTCTGTGTTTCGCCGGATGGTTCCATGCAGATGAGTCAAGTTCCATTTTGAGCCTGGAAAATCTTGCATGCTCTCTCATCAACTTCTTCCTTTTCTGAGTGTGTACTCAGAAAATGGTAACATGCCCCCAGTAAGCCTTTACCACAGCTCTGACTCAGGGTTATTAGGAAGTAATTCCAAATCTCAGACATGTTCTGTATTTTAATCAACAGATAATTTGTACTTATAGTTAACATTTTCTCTGGATTATTCACGTGTTCTTATGCAGTTGGAACCTATTTCTGTCTTCATGTGCTTAAACCTAGGATGAGTATGGATTTTAATCAAGATAATTTAGAAATTTTATTAAGTGTTTCTTATGTGGCAGGCACTGTTCTAGGTACTGGTGATAGAGTGTTAAACAGAGCGGTTACAATCCACACTCTAAGCAAGGGTACTTAACATGAAAATTCCAATAGGAAAGATGTACAGAAATCATACGCAAAAAACAAGAGTCAGTTTAATATGCATGGTTGGCATCTTGGGGATAGAAGAAATCTAACACAAGGAGTTTTACAAGACTGATGATATTATAGTCACTTCACTTGAACTTTGTTTTATTTAAAACAAGCAACTTTTTTTCAAACCAAGTAAAAAAATGGACAGTAATTGTGCGACTTTATAGCTCCTTATTTAGTAAAGAGAGGGTGCTTTGACTTGTGATATGAGGCAATTTCAGTATTTTGATAAACTAACCTTCAGCATTTTAGAAATTAAGCTTTTTCATTGATGGAAATTCTAATATTTGCCCATCAGTTTTTATTTCATGCCTCCGAAATTAGATTAAATTTTCCAATTTTAAGTGGAAAACTGGCATATTATCTGTTGACACTACAGTTCCAAGTTTTATCCTAAGAAAAGGTGGGTGAGAGGAATCCCCAGCTCAAAATCCTATCCAATTTTGAATTCTGAAAGTCTTTTTTTTGATTGATTAGTAGATGTTGGTATCACATTATTTGCAATGACAGAGGACATTGTCAAGTTGTTATTAGCATTCATTGCAGCACCGGCTTCTGAGAATGTAGTAGTTTTTTTGTTTTTTGTGGTTTTTTTGCGGTACGCGAGCCTCTCACTGTTGTGGCCCCTCCCGTTGCGGAGCACAGGCTCCGGACGCGCAGGCTCAGCGGCCATGGCTCACGGGCCCAGCCACTCGGCGGCACGTGGGATCCTCCTGTACCGGGGCACGAACCCGCGTCCCCTGCATCGACAGGCGGACTCTCAACCACTGTGCCACCAGGGAAGCCCTGTAGTAGTTTCTTTTAAACCACGTTTTCTCCTCTTGATCCATGACTCCAACTCTAAAAATATCTTGACTCATTCCTACATCATACATTCAAGAAATAATTACTGATCGCATATACTATTCCACATACCAGGCTGGTCACTAGGGAGTCAAAATGACTAAGGCACAGGCTTGGCTGTCAAGGAGACCCCAATGTAGTGAACCTTTGCTTCTTTCTCTTCAAGTGGCATTGATCCTGTGTAATCAGAAGTAATAGGGAATTAAGTAGCATTCATATTGTAATTCAATGTAGATTGAGCCAGATGATTTTCCCAAATCAGGGTTAATCAGAGATAGGGCAAGAGTGTTCTTAGGGATTTTTCCTTGATGAGCATTGTTAACTATCCTTGAGATGCAATAATAGAAGTCAGTGAGTAATTTATCAATGTGGTTTCCTGTGGGAACCAAGATGAAGGACGTTTTCTCCTTTAGTGATTGACTTTCTACAGAGATAGCAAAGGCGCTTCAACTTTCCCAGACAAGCAATCACCAGTAAACAGCAGTGATGGTAGATGTGGGTTATTTACTACCATGGGGTTGAGAATATTAGTGAGCTGCATTTTGACCACTTGCCAAACATTTTGACATCTTGGAACAGAAAGTGTTATTTAAATATAAAAAGCATTTTCTGATGAATTGCTGTTAGTCATCCCTATGAGGAAATGACCTAGTAAGTAATAGATCGGGAATAAGATTGATTTCTGCTAAAGAGTGCTTAAAGTAGCTACATGTTTCAATTTGTGGGGTTTTTTCAACCATTTGTGAGTTACCACAGTAAAAACCCCCTATAAAAAGCTCTCTGAATTTACTTTCCAGCATTCTTTCCTGGGCTTTCTCTCTCTTTCCCCCTCTCCCTCTCTCTCAGATCAGAAGGAGAGCAAGGGGTCTAAAGCTTTAGTGAGAATCAGAAGGCTTGTCAAAACAATGATTTCCGGAGCCTCAGCTGGGAATTTGCATTTCTAACAAGTTTCTAGGAGAAACTTCTGCTGCTGTTACATATTTGATGAACCACTGCTCAAGTAAACGGAATGGGAATTTAGGAAGTAGAAAGATGGAGAGCTATGAAAAGCTGAAGTCAGCTTCTGATCTTCTTCACCAAGCTGCCCACGCTATTGGGAAGATAATCACTACTGCCCCAGGGAAGCGTATTGAAAGTCACACCAATTAGAATGGGCATCATCAGAAAATCTACAAGCAACAAATGCTGGAGAGGGTGTGGAGAAAAGGGAATCCTCTTGCACTGTTGGTGGGAATGTAAATTGATACAACCACTATGGAGAACAGTATGGAGGTTCCTTAAAAAACTAAAAATAGAACTACCATATGACCCAGCAATCCCACTACTGCTGGCACATACCCAGAGAAAACCATAATTCAAAAAGACACACGCACCCCAATGTTCACTGCAGCACTATTTACAATAGCCAGGTCATGGAAGCAACCTAAATGCCCACTGACAGACGAATGGATAAAAAAGACATAGTACATATATAAAATGGAATGAACTTGGGTCATTTGTAGAGATGTGGATGGACCTAGAGACTGTCATACAGAGTGAAGTAAGTCAGAAAGAGAAAAACAAATATCGTAAATTAACACATATATGTAGAATCTAGAAAAATGGTACAGATGAACCGGTTTGCAAGGCAGAAATAGAGACATAGATGTAGAGAAAAAACGTATGGACACCACGGGGGGAAAGCGGGGCAAGGGTGGTGGTGGTGGGATGAATTGGGAGATTGGGATTGACATGTATACACTAATATGTAGAAAATAGATAACTAATAAGAACTTGCTGTATAAATAAATAAATTTAATTTAATTAAAAAAATAATAATTGGCCTTCCTCTGAGTAAGTGATTGGCCGAGGGCATCATGTAGAATACTCTTGACTGTCCTACTCTTAAGCCCAGGTTTGCCGTGAATGAGCCATTTAATCTCTCTTTACCCCAGTCTTTCTCAGATTCAAAATAGTAATGGTAATTTCCCTTCCCTCTTGTTAAAAAACAAGACAAAACAAAAACTATGCAAATCCTGATGGTGCTTTTCCTTTGTGGAAAATTCTTTGGATTTATCCATCTATTACTCTGATGTAGTAAAGAAGAAATTTAGCAAAATTTCTCTCTGTCCATAAAGATTTTAGACTTTTAAGCTTAACTCTTTAGCAAAAACTACCAAATGCCTATTCTCCACTGCCTCGGGCTAGACATTTCCTTGATTCTGTCTAAGAGGTGGGGAGCCACACGGGAACAAGTACTTAAAGAGACTCTAAAAAGCCCTATCTTTTCTGCACCCCCTTCGCCACCACCGGCTCTCCAGTTTATCCACTGCTCTTCTCACTCTTGCCACACCAGGAACACCAGCCTCTTAGTTTGTACTTTCAACACTCAACGTTCTCCCATCCAAAGGCCCTTGCATTTACGATTTCATCTTCTGGAAATGTTCTAGAAAAGTAATCCATACACATATAAATAGAATATGATACTAGAGGTTATGATAATAGATAGGATATGACTACCTTCAAGTCTCTGGTCAGATGTCACCACATCAGTGAGACCTTGATCATCCTATAAAAAACAGCTGTTGTGCATCCCCATGCAGGTGCACACATTAACCTACACATGCTCCATTCCATCTCTGATATAGTTTTCTCCATATGTTTGTTCCCGTCTGCCAAACAATATATCAATATTTTGGTATTGGTTTATTTTCGGTCTCTTCCCTAGGTAGAATGCAAATTCTGTGCAGGTAGAGTCATGATTTTTTTCACTGCAGAACCTACAACAATCATTGGCACATAAGAGTCACTCAGTAAATATTTCTAGAGTGAAAAAAAGAAAGGTGATATATCCTGACCTTAGATTATCCACTGCCAATTTTGGTATCTTTTGCATTACTTGCTCAAATGATCTTATACTCCAGTCATACGTACCTATTGGCAGTTGTTTAGGACCACCATTGCTCTGTATGCCCTCGTGTCTTTTTTAAAATTTTATTTTATTTTTTAACATCTTTATTGGAGTATAATTGCTTTACAATGGTGTGTTAGTTTCTGCTTTATAACAAAGTGAATCAGCCATACATATACATATATCCCCATATCTCTTCCCTCTTGCGTCTCCCTCCCACCCTCCTTATCCCACCCCTCTAGGTGGTCACAGGACATATATACACTCACTACCAAATGTGAAATAGATAGCTAGTGGGAAGCAGCCGCATAGCACAGGGAGATCAGCTCTGTGGTTTGTGCCCTCTTGCTTTTTAAATCTTGCTGTAGCCTCTGCCTAGGCTGTTCATTTCTGAAACTTTTTTGTTGTCTTTCACACTTCTACATTTCCTTCAAAACACAAATCAGGTGTCCTGTTCTTCAAAAATATTTCATGATAAACTTGTTCTTTCTCTGTGTCCTCCTTCCCACCCTGGCACCCTGTCCTGGCACTTATGTACTCATTATGTTATACTATTCTGTCCAGTTGAAACTCCTTCCAGCTTTACCAGAGACCACTTGAAAGCAGGGACTGCTTCTGACATCAAAAGCACAATGCGCCAATGCCTGGCATATGACAGCTACTCATAAATGATCAATAAATGAACAACAATCCACCTTATTCTTTTTCTTATCATAAGAAGCTACTCTTCCTTGCTTTAAACTTCTAAAATTGCCCCGAGGGATATGATAGTAATGAGTGTTCCTGAAAATCAAGAGAATGGGCACTTATGATAAGTAGCTTGAAGGTCAGCCAAGTGAAAAGTGGAATAGCTCTCAAACAAGGAAGAGGAGTGAGGCATTCAAGCTCCTTTAGGAGTAGCAAGTAGCAGTGATGCTGGTGTTCACACTGCCATGGAGAAAACCACTGCCATGTGAAGCTCCTAACACGAGTAAATATGTAGTATCTCTGAGGTGTGTGATAGTATGTGAGAGTAGATCATGACAGAACTCTTCAGCAACCTTGTTTCTGGATTTTACCTCATCCAGCATCACTTGGTGTATGCTGAGGTAATGCTCAAATTTTACTAGGTAATTAGTCTAGGAATTATTCCTCTAGGGTAGAAAGATGCGACCTTACTCCAGTCGTGTTGCTATAACAAAACACCACCAACTGGTAGATGATAACAACAGCAACTATTGCTCACAGTCCTGGAGGCTGGGAAGTCCAAGACTAGCGTGTTTGCCTTCTGGTGAGGACCTTCTTCCTGGTTCATAAGCTGACACCACCTCCCTGTGTCCTCACATGGTAGGAAGGGCAGGGGATCTCTCTGGAGCCTCTTATAAGGCATTAATTTCATTCATGATGGTTCCACTGTTACGACTCAAGCACTTCCCAAAGGTCCACCTACTAATACTATCACATTGGGCATTAGGGTTTCAACATAGGAATTTCAACATAGGAATTCAATGTACAAAACATTCAGACCATAGCAGATACTTGGGAGTCGAAGCTTGTTCTAAACTTTATAGCTGGGAAGACTCTGTGAAGCTAGTATGTGTGGCTGAGTCATGCACGTTTGAAGATGATAAAAGACCCATCCCAGCAGAAAAACCCTACACACAACTGAGAAACCACTGGGCATTGTGAATGAGTGTATGCCTTGGCAGAAAGATGTTCCAGCTGTTCCTCCTCACATCTGTGAGTGAATTATGCATGATATTGCAAGAGGACTTTTTAAATATGAGCAATTTGGAGCAAAAATGACAGAAAAGAGAAGTACAAAGAAACAAGGTGAGTGAGTATTGAAAGGCAGAAGTGGTATATCGGTAGGCCTGGAAATCAACTGTCAGTAATTTAAATTGATTAAATGTAGCATAGAAAATGTACAAGAAAAGGTTGAGGGGATCAAATTAACAGGCAAAAGAAACAATTTTCTCAACAGTAACATTTTTGCTGTATCAAAGTGAAAGCAATCCGTAAGAGATTGAGAAAATGAGTATATTTTCTCATTCCTTTGTCATGTGACAAAGGAATAAAATAATTCCTTTGTCACATGACTAGATCTAAGGTGAAAATTAGAACTTTATCTCAATATAAGGAGGCAGTCATTCTTAGGAAATAACATTTAAATTGAACAAGTAAAAGGAGATCAGAGGCATGAACCAAGAGATAAGAACTTGTCTCACTTATTCGTAAACTATGGGGCCCAACTGTCGAACAATAATCAGTATGGAGGCTGCAGAGAACAAAGTTTTATTTGGGGTCTTGATAATTGCAATCCTGGAGACACAGATTCAGGTAAAACCCAGAGATGCTCTGTGGAAGAGAAAGAGTCAGGGACTTATAAAGATAAAAGGTACAAGGTTGTTAAAGCTGTCTGTCAGGGATTATGACTGACTGTGACGCAGGAACGGAAATATTTGTCCTTAAGGGATTCTCTGTCACAAGTTATTTTAGGGTAAGAGTCCGGTAAGTATCTTGAGTTTCTGGAACGTGGACAGATGCTCTGGATGCCTGTGTCAAAGCAATAGGTAGTCAAAGTTCAGATTCCATCTCGGCTGAGATGTGCCTAAGTCACACTTCCTCAGTGGCTTCCTCAGAGGCTCCATGTGAGAGAGCTCTCCCTACCAGTAATGACTCCATTTCTATTTTCCTTTCACACAACTTACCTTCACTCCTCAGATGTGTTGGGAACTGATAAGCATATTCTCACCGTAGTACTTGTTGTCGCTCACTTGCATTAAAGTGGACCATAGCCAACATGAATAACTGATTATTGAGTTTTGTTGTATTTTTCTCAAATTCAGAGTTATTTATTTTAAAGCATCAGTAAGCAAACTATGGCCTAAAGGTGAAATCTCTTCTTGAGCTAAGAATGGTTATTACATTTTGAAAAGGTTGTAAGAAAAGAACAAGAAAAAAGGAAAAAAAGAAAGAAGATGTGTTACAGACCTATGTAGCTCATAAAGACAAAAATATTTATTACCTGGAGGGCTTAAATTTAAGGGGATATTGATGTTCACATTCATTATATATATATATATATATGAATATAATAAATATATTATGAATAACAACTGAATATAATAAATGTATATAATGAATGCGAAGGTTTATATATACACAGTTAAGTATAAGAGAACAATTTTGTCTTACACAGTGTAGGATTTCACGCCCTAAAGGGTGGATTTCTCGATAAGAGAAAGAGAAGATATATATTTACCAGTTCATAGTTTATTGAGGACAAGAAGGAAGAGGATTGAGGCAAGTTCACTTCATTTTTGCAATGACAACATTACAGAGGAAAATGAAGTAAAAAATGTGAAACAGAAGCCTGATTGTGGAAGATGCATGAAGGGAATGAACAAGGCAATGAAAGGGGATAAACTACTTTGAGAGCTCTGATGCCAGGAGGAAAGTGGCAAGTAGTCATGTATGTCCCTGCAGGTATTTGTAGGTTGTCTTCCACTCTGAGATTTCTCTGCTGCTGCCCCTCCCCTAAACAAGTGTCAGAGAGGATTGGAGCTCTGTCTTCACAGTGCTTGCAGACTTTTCAAGAGAAACATTGTACAGATAGACCCACAGACATACTGAAATAGATATCCGCAGCTCTGTTGCATGTGTAGTATTTAGCTTCTTCAGTCTGTGTGTGAAACATTTCTAACCTGTTTCCCCTACTCCAGTGCCCACAGGGCCACCAGTTTTCAACCTGTTTTCTCTGTCCTGTTAAACACACCTCTTTTTCTAGCAGCTGAATAGGAAGGAGGACCCCCGTTTCAGTTGTTGTCTTCCTCGAAACTGTTCATTCTAAACGAATTCTCACATTTCCCTTCAGAATCTATCTACCATCTCCCTCTATGTCCAAACTCCTCCTGATAGACAAATTTATTGAGCGCTTAAATGTATACCAATTACCGTTTGTCAGTGGCATTTAACCCTCACAAATATTATCCACATTACACAGTTAAATACTGAGACTTAGAGAAAGTTAGAAACTTGCCAAAAGTTGCAGACTTAACAAGTGACATGTCTAGGATTCAGGCACAAAAGATTTGAGCCCAGAGGCCATGCTCTTAACCATGAAGTTAAACCCTGTAGGAAGAAGTTAACACCTGTTCAAGGGAAATGGAGGGTCCATGCTAGCTCCCTTATTTATACCAGCCTCCAGAGGGGAAAGTTTAACAGAAAAGTGCTCCTATTTAATTTTTCTATTTCTTTAACCACTGAATTAAACAATAACACATCCTCCTTAAATGTAATCTCTCTTTGATTCAAGCTTTCTGATTATTTCAGAAACTTCAGTGAATAGTTTATATCTTCATAATTGTTTTCTTTAATTTCAGAACTTTGTGAGAAGGATAATGCTATTTTCTTTTAAGTGATTAGATAATTTTGTAATTTTCTATGCTAAAAAGTATACTTACAGTATATATAAAATTCGATGTATTTAACGTGTACTTTTGTTAAAGCATTGTAAAATAACAACTGAATTGTACTCAAATAAATACATCGTTTTCCTCAACATTGACTTAATGTGCACTATAGTTCATATTTTTTTCTGATTAGTTCAGAATTATCAAATTAGAGAATTATCATTTTGAGACTGGTTTTTACTAACTCTAACTTCCATGTTCTTAATGAATAAACTAAGCTTTATTTATCCTTAATATTTTCTGACCTCTTCACTTCAATTGAAATCTGGATTGTTTCAAATGATTCCCTTACCATCTCCACCACAAATTTACCTCTCTCTTTCTCTAGTATAAGAAGAGCCAGACTGCTTCTTACATTTATGCCACTTTCTGATTATTATTCTATGATCTCTGCATTCCCCTAATTTTAACTTACTGTTAGGAAGTAAAGTTGGCCCTCTCTCTATGCAAACCACTCCTGTATCCTCCAGAACCAGTGCCCACTTCTACTTTCCTGAACGAGGTCAACTACAGTTCACCAAGCTTACCATTTTTTAATTTTAATTAATTAATTAAAATACATTAATTTTATTGAAGTATAGTTGATTTACAGTGTGTTAGTTTTAGGTGTACAGCAAAGTGATTCAGTTATACATATACATATATCTATTCTTTTTCAGATTCTTTGCTCATATAGGCTCTCATAGACCAAGCTTACCAATTTTATAGTTTCATTGCCTGTCTGCATCTATGCCATGACCTCATTTCTCATTCACGTCTCAAAATTAAACTTTCAGAACTCTACTGCAACAACGATCAGTGGTCTAATGAACTTGTATAAGATGACCAGAAGTTGAAGTATTGTAAGCATTAGTAATATAAAAGTCCAACTACTGTCTGTTCTGCAAATGAATATATGTTTAATATAAAGTTTCACCATGGTAGTGTGAGTCTTTCCAAAATTTATTACATTCCTATTATATGCCAAGCACTGACTTACTCTTTGATTTCATTTTTCCCCCAATTTTGTTTTCCAAACACAGAATGACAACTTGGTGAAAAAAACCCTGCGGCATATACCAGATACCAAGATGTGCATCCTCTGCCCATCCTCATTTCTGTATTCCCACTCATCCTATCGTAATTAGATTCTGCCACTTTTCTCCTGAGCCCTATAATAGTCTCATGTCTACTCACTTCCCATCTCTTCCCCGTCTTTTAATCTCAAATGCAGTTCATACATACAGAACGTCACCTGAATGATGTTCATAACTGATGGCTGCTTGCTTTCTTAAGAATGCTTAAAAGATGCAGTGTTGGAAGAGAAAGCTGTCACCACCTGCTGACTTGTGCCCAAAGTCTCCGAGGCTGAAACTTCTGCTTTCATAAATGGGGAGGCCCAGCACAGAAGTGAAATGAAGAAGTGCCATAAAAGAGCTTATGAGCCTTTTAAAGACTTCCCAGGAGATATACACACACACATACATGTACACAAGATGTTCAGTGTGACTTCAGAGAAATTCTCAGAGACCTCATATGTCTCGAACACTGGGTAAGACCTCTGCTTCCAGACATTCTAAAATTTACTCTTGAATAATGCAACCCAGAGAGCGGTGTACTTGGACCAAATTACTTATATCCCTTATAGTATTATTTCTGGCAAATTACCCCATCCGCTTTTGGCTTGCATAACAGACAATGGCAAGAATTTCTTTTCTATCTATTGGTAGAGGTCCTCTTCCATGACATCCTTTATACAAAGACTATATAAATGCACATAATGTCTTACATATTATTTCATAGGTTTAAGAGATACTTGGTGTCCAATGTAGAATAACATGGACTATGGGCTAACAATGTTCTATAAAGAATAAAGTAGTTCTTTGTAAACTAGACTGTTTATATATTTCATACACCCTCTGTTTCCCAGTTATTCTCTCTTATCACTTAATAAGTTCTTTTGATGTCTTTTCTATATCATTTGTACTAAAGTGAAACAAAGCGAGATGTTTTTGATTGCTCCATACCTGGACAAAAGTGTTAGAATGGAAGCCTAGAGGCTGCTATGGTGGTAGCAGTCATAATGAAAATGAGAGAACCCCTAAATGGATGTGGTTTTCCTGCTTCAATTACCTGGAGATTGTTTTCCAGTGCTGACACCAGGATGTTCTGACTTTTGCTTTAGTGAAACGAATTAGTGTTTCCTCTACAGTTTTAATTTTAATTTTGTTTCTCTAAAATTGCTATGTAATTTCATTGACCATTGAGTTAATACAAAGTGAACTCCTTGGCCTGGCCCTCCAGGCACTCCAACTGTTCTAACCTATCCCTGCTGCTCCATCACCTCCCCTTCTCCTACACATGGGCCTGTGCTGCCATCAAACTGCACAAACCTCTCTTCTCTCAAGTGCTGGGGAGTTTTCTAATCTCTGTCACTTTTCATTCTGCTGATTATGTCAGGAATTGGATTTTCTTAGATGTGATGCATATTAAATCTACTTTACATGTATAACATGTTTATATAGTTAATAAATTTGACAAAAAATTATTAAGTGATACCTAATGATGACTACATTACAAAACCATATATATATATGCCTTTTCATATATATTCATGTCTTTCAACACTAACCTCACCCTCTACATTCTCATAATACTTAAAATATGCTTGCCTTATGTTTTCCAGGCCATTGCATATGGTGCTCTCTTTGCCTGGAGTTCTCTCCTTCCTCCGTTCTTCTACTTGCCACCACTTCCCCATGTAATGACCCGATTTGGAGAAGACTTGTTTCTGCCCCTCTTATGGGTTCCCTTAGTACCCTATTCTAAGTTCTATTAATTCAGACTGCATTGTAACTCCCTGTTCATTGTCTTCATCATTGTGTCCCCAATGCGTATACAGCACCTAAGGTTTGGAAAGTACTCAAATAAATGAAAGTTGGTGACATTGAAATACATGTATAACTGGTTTAGAAGAGTTAAATGATCATTGTTATTGAAAGTCATAAAGACACTTACGCCTTTGACCCAGTAATCCAGGAGTCAAAAATTCACATGCTTTCAGGGTCAAGCAAGTAATCTAAATGTGCCATGTTGGCCTGGGGGGGAAGGCAATAGGAATACAGGTTACTGTACTTGCCTCACCTAAACACATTCAGATTTACACTTTTATAAATACTGTCGATACAAGCCAAACAACCATCACCCCTGTCTCATTCAAAGAAACAATTCTGTAGAGGAAAAAAATATTCATAATAATGTTATTTGTGAATCTATCTGTAATAAGGAAAAAATGAAGACAAATGGCTAGTAATAGGAATCTGATTAAATTAAATATAGATTGTATCCATTAAATATCATATATTCTTTAACATTAAAATAATCCCCCAATTGTAATATATGAAAAATGCTTTCGTTATTGGAAATAGTGAAGGAATAACACAAAACCCTGTGTTTGCTGTAATTGCAACCATGTAAAAATGTACATCCTTGTTTAAAAAAAAGGATTAATCAAAATGAAGATAACTACGTTAGGGTGCTCAAAATAGAAATGATTTTTGTAAAGTGCAGCATTTAATAATGCCGTCATTTTTCCAATCCCAGTCTCTGGAGAAAACTTTGGCAATATCTCTTGGAGACTTAGAAGATGATACCTAGCAAGCAGAACCAGGTTACTTTGGGTAAAAGCTGAAGAATATGAATTGTGGGCTGAGCTACAAATAACATTGTCATAGCAACCTCCAAAGATTTCATAGAAAAGGCATGACTTGGATTTCTCTTTTTTTTTTTTTTAAGGAAAATGACTAACAAGATCCCTTTTGAAACAGTTCTGATACAGTGAGGGATAAGATACAATAAGTTTGATAAAGAGTTTTGTTGAGAACTTGGGATAAACTGGCATAACCTTGAGATCAGAAGTGAGACTCCCTAGTGTAGCCTTAGCACATTATTTTGTGTGTGTGTATTGATTAGTTTTCAGTGCCGTAACACGTATGTGATGCCAATCTGCCTTCCATGCAGATAATATTTATTTAATAATAAAATATTAAGAACAATATAATAATTCTATAATGATAATAATGGTTATTATAAGTAAAAAAGTTCAATTCTCCTTGTTAAGAGACATTTAATATATTTCTCTGATTCTTTATAATGAAGGCTTGATTATCTGTTCTCAGGGTTCTTCTGTGATACTATATATAACCTCCTGGAAACAGGACTGTGGAAATACTGATAGTATCAACGGAAATCATTGTAACTTCTTCCTTGGAAAGGGCGTATTCCATCAGTCTCATTGCCTCATTTGTTAAGCTGAATCGCCATCCTCAGTGAGAGATCATTTCAGTGTCCAAACTTCCTGCAAGGATTTATGTATTAAGCCCATTCTGTTTGAGTTGAGACCAGGAGTGTCCCTTAGGTTATTTTATGAACCCAGGTTTCCTGTAGTTTGCAAAAGCTGGCCCAGCCCACTGGCAGAAAATCTGCTTCTGATAGCATAGTCCTGTGGTAACAACTTTGGTATCTTGCACAGATAAGCAGCCTTGATATAGGTCCATGTGGTTAAGGAGGAAGACATTGTCAGTAATTACTTTTACGGGGGATATTCTAGTTAGCAATTTTTTTCCAGTTCGAGGTAAACATGTAAGTCTGGGCTTATCATAAATAGCAATATATCCAAAGTATCATTCTCAGACTACACACACATTTTTGACTCTAGCTTTCTGTGTAACGTTAGAGAAACAAACAAACAAAAAAGCATAGTCAGATCACCTGTTACCTCAAAGTAAGGAGCTGTGTGGCAGCATCAGGAGGCATAATGAGTGAAGCCAGAATTCACAAGCAGCGGGCGGAGTGGGAAACCCCTGCGGTTCAGGCCTGACCATTGAAACTGGCACCTGATTGCCCTTAAAAGTACTACCTGTTCGCTCAGTTCTTGAAACAATCAAACATGTACCGTAAATATCATGGTTCTGCTAACACCTTTTGTATGTTTTCTGAAGCCACTGGTAGAACTAACCTTTTTAACCATCTGCTGAGAACAGAAGTCACGTTATAAGTCAAGTGGAACTTTGAGTTCGATTTCCATTTCTAAACATTTGACCACAAAATTAAACCTCAGATTCTTAAAGAAGAATTCTGTCTTCTGGGTAAGTGGGATCTGTCCACTCGTTCATTCAACAGTTACTGAGCTGCTGCTTCATGTAGAATGTACAAGTGGGTTAAAAGATGTTTGAGGAGATTACTGTCTCGTTAGCCATCCAACTAATCCTCACTCATGCTGAAGTTTTGAATCAGAAAAAAAAAGAGTTGAACCAATATTTGTTAAATTTTGCACACAAATAGCCCTAGGGAGCACAGAAGGGAAGAGTTTTTCCATTGAAAAAATGTATGACTTTTCTGAATAAATTAATATGTATCTTAATCATGTATGTTTCAAATGAGGAAAAGATTAATTTAATAGAATCATTCTGTAAAACCACTACTGCTTTGAATCCTATGAAAACTTGTTGCTAATTTGAGGCTTTCAAATTTAAAGTCATAAGATAAGTTGAGCAATCAATAACCTTGAAATTTAGGAAAGTGACTGACATGGACTAGCCAGAACGTTTTTTGCAGTAATTTGATATCTAAATCTGCCCTAATCACTCTTAAAAATCAGCTAGACAGTAAAAAGTTCTCTACCTTCAAACCTCTTGATGAAGTTTTGCAGATTAATCTGAATGGGTTTAAAATTTGATGAAAGGATGGAGAGCATCTAAATTTAGTTTTTCTGGATAGCCACCGTGCAAAAGAATGAGATTAGACCACTATCTTATACCATACATAGATATCAACTCAAAATGGATTAGAGACTCCAATGTAAGATCTGAAACAATAAAACTCCTAGAAGAAAACATAGGCAGTATTCGCTTTGACTTTGGTTTTAGCAATATCTTTCTGCCTGTGCCTCGTCAGGCAAGGAGACAAAAGCATAACTAAACAAATGGGACTATTATCAAACTAAAAAGCTTCTGTACAACAAAGGAAACATCAACAAAATGAAAACCTACCAAATGGGAGAAGATATTTGCAAATCATGTATCTAATATCCAAAATAGATAAAGAATTCATGCAACTCAACAACAAAAAAGCTAACAATCCAATTAAAAAATGAGCAGAGAAACTGAATAGATATTTTTCCAAAGAAGGTATATAGATGGGCAACAAGCATGTAAAAAATGTTCAACATCACTACTTATCAGGGAAATGTAAATCAAAACCACAGGGAGATATCACTTCACACCCATTAGAATGGCTATTATCAAAAAGACAAGAAATAAGTGCTGGAGAGGAAGTGAAGACAAGGGAACCCTTGTGCACTTTTGGTGGGAATGTAAATTAGTGCAGCCACTATGGTAAATCACATGGAGATTCCTCAAAAAATTAAGAATAGAACTATCATGTGATGTAGCTATTCCGCTTGTGGGTGTTTATCCAAGGAATACAAAAACACTAATCTGAAAAGATATATGCACCCCTGTGTTCATCACAGCATTATTTAGAATAGACAAGATATGGAGACAACCTAAGTGTCCACTGATGGATGAATGGATAAAGAAGATACACACACACTTACAATGGAATAATAGCCATAAAAAGATGAAATCTTGGCACTTGGGACAACATGGATGGACCATGTGGGTATTACGTTAAGTGAAATAAACCAGATGGAGAAAGACCAATACCATATGATTTAACTCATATGTGGCATATAAAAATAAGCAAAACAAAATGAATGAAGAAACCAAACTGAAACAAGTAGATACAGAGAACAGAGTAGTGGTTAGCAGAGGAGAAGGGGGTGGAGGGAGGGCAAGATGGGTAAAGGGGGTCAACAATATGATGACAGTTGACAACCTTTTGGTGGTGAGCACACTGTAGTTTATATAAATGTCAAAATATAATATTATACACATGAACCTTATGTGTTATAAACCCATGAAAATATAAATAAATAAAAATTTAATAAATAAATTTACTTTCATTAACTTATGAAACAGCAACATACTTTGCCCAATTTACTTAGCTTCAGAATTTTCATTTGTATAGTTTGAACCAGAAGAAGTACCTTTATTGGTTTATTTTTTTTTCTAAAATTCTAAGACTAAATTGTTATTACAATGTCTTCAAAAAATTATTAATAGAATGCTTTCATAATTATCTCACGTAAATATTTAGGTAAATAGCTATGTAATAGCTGAATTTTCTCAAACTGTTAAAATATTGTTTCTAAAGGTATATTTCAGGTTAAGAAGGATTAAGCTGCAGAGATATAACGTTTAATGATATTTCTCAAGTGATAAGAACTTACTATCAGAAGCAGGTAATATATTAGTACCCTCATTATGAAGTTCAGATTCTCCAGCAGAAAATGCTCAGGGCATATGTGAGTGATGATAATTTTTTTTCTATGCCTATATTCCTATAGCATTTCTTATCATGATGTCATTGTGTAACTGCATTTAAAGTGGGCTCTTAGGGACTTCCCTGGTGGCGCAGTGGTTAAGAATCCGCCTGTCAATGCAGGGGACACAGGTTCGAGCCCTGGTCCAGGAGGATCCCACATGCCGTGGAGCAACTAAGCCCGTGCGCCACAACTACTGATGCCCACGTGCCTAGAGCCCGTGCTCTGCAACAACAGAGGCACCGCAATGAGAAGCCCGCGCACCACAACGAAGAGTAGCCCCCACTCCCCGCAACTAGAGAAAGTCCACGTGCAGCAAGCAACGAAGATCCAACACAGCCAAAAATAAATAAATTTTAAAAAAAGATGATTCTTTAATAAATCAATCAATCAATAAATAAAGTGTGCTCTTAAGCATTTGCCAATTAAAGAAACTCAACATAAAGACCCAAAGACCCCATCTGAGTTTGCTAAGTGATGCAGTGTTAATAAAACTGTGGCTCATTGGAATCTAGTGTGTTACAGGATTTTTTGCACACTTAGCTCTTCAACTGATTTGGTTTGGATTCTAGTCAAATTACTTGGTACCTTGGTTAAGTGGGCTTGTGAAAAATACTGATGTATACAACCAGTTCCTATGGAGCTAATAGCTATGTGTTTGCTAAGTATTTTGTGAGAAGAAAAGATCAGAGAGCAAAGAAAGCTGGATTTCCTTAAAAGCACTGAACTAACTGTAACATGTATGTAAAGACTGGGTAATTACTGGGCAGAAAGAGGCCTGCCAGTAAAAGCCAACTATATGCAGCTCCCTTCTTTTGCTGAAAATCTGTCCTAGTTTCATGTTAAATTATATATTAAAAGAATACTACATTTTTCTATAATGATGTTTTTATAATATAGAGGGTATGTTTCTGACCAAAGACTCTACATCCACAATATATGATAAAAGCAAAGGTATAATGATAAAATATCATACTCAACTCATTTAAGTAGTAAAGTATATTCTAAACCTCATAATGGACAAATATAGCCACTGTGAGGTGGTTCTATAAGTCTCTAATATATTTTAAAAAGGTATATATCATATTCAAACGAATTTCTACTATATCTTAAATTATAACTATATAAAATGAACACATTAACTTTAATGACCACTTATTTACACTAATACAAGTCTGTTCCCCAACAAGAAAGATGTACATATGTATATGGGTGTTTGTATGAGTTAGGTAACTGGCATCTTTTAAAAAAACTGTTCAAGAAAGTTTGAAGTAATGAATTTTCATGTAGCATGAGGAGGTAATCAAAATCATTCTCCCATATTTCCTTAATTCTAAGGTACCATATGTTGTATATGTCCTTAAGTTAGGGAAACTTTTTTTGGAAATAAAAAGCAAGTACACCAAATGTGCACATTAGAAGGAAAATTCTGGTTTTATAAATTTTATAATGAAAAAAGAAAATGGAATACATATTTTTATTTACCTTAGAATTAAATTTGAATTTAAGCTTAATTTCTACAGTAACCTTTAGAAATTTTTATTATGCAGTCTTTCTTGATGATAATTTGTAATTTGCTATGATTGATTTAGAATTTCCAAATTTCCATCCATTTTTAGAGTTCAAAATTTTGGCTAAAACCATCAATTATTTGAAATCCTCTCTCAATCTAGACTGTGCCTGAGGCCAGTACCTGAGCTGATCCTCTAGAGAGCTTCATGGAGAGTATAATAAGGGGAGCCCTTGTTGAGTAATTTATACTTGATTAACATCCTCACGAATTGCTCCCAACTTTATTCATGATTCTGAACACTTGAGATAATTGAAATACCAAAAGAATGAGTATAAAGCTATTAGGACGAGTGGATACTTGAGCCTGCTCAGAGTCTCTTTGAGGCAGAGACTCATTTTGTGCATAAGTGTAAAGAAATATATTTTTGGAAAAATAATTCTAGTTCCAGTTAGAAGATGGTGAACTCAGAGATTTCATTTATCACTGCTCAAAGTGTTTAGAGCCATTGAAAACATTTCCCCCTAGACATTGACATGATGGACTTATTTTAATCAGCAATTACAAAAGTTGACCAAGTGCCAGGCATCAGTGAGTAGATTATTGGGCAAAAATCCGTTTTTTCCCCTTGTACACAACCTGGATGCATCCTGTCCAAGGACAGACTTAAACAGGCAAGGGAAAATTGATTGAAAACTATTGCAGTTGGAGAGAGAGATTGGACTAAACTCTGCTGAAACAAAAGGTGGGACAGTTTATCAATTCTGGAGTGAGCTAGTGGACCGGTACTGGAGGACATTAGGAGGAGACTGGTTAATGTGATTAGGCCATCTGTGTTTGCTAATCAGCACTTATTGAAGTTAGACTCTTGCCCTCCCACAGAGAATGCGGTGCTATCTTTCTTGATGATTACATTTCGAAAAATGGCTCCCATGTCCGTGAGAAAGACATTCCTGGGTTGTAAATCTGGCAAGATTACTAGAAGAAGATTTACGTGTCAAAGGGGTGAAAAAAGAATTTGCATGTTTTTTAGAGTAAATGTTCTAAATAAGGGGAGGTCAAGGGCCTATAAGTCAGGAAGAAACCTGTCTAAAGTTTTATTAAGCTGAAAGGAATGTTAAGGCTGTCTTGGTCAATCTAAACCTTGAACACAGGTACAGATGTTTACCAACTCTAGAGAAAAGCCTACAAGTACGACCAGCTCCTTTACCTTTAATTTCCCATCCTCCCTAATCTGATTTAGGTATTTCACTTGTGTTGTCACAGGCTTACCAATATCACAGAATTTATCGGGTCAAATTGCAATTTTTTGTCTGTTTACTACTCTTGACACTAGACTGTAAGGTACCTGAGAACAGGGATCCTGTTTACATTTGTAACCATAGGACCTACTGTAATTCCCCTTACCTCAATTAATGCCTGCTAAAATAAACTGAATTCTATAAAATTAACAGAAAAGTAACTGAGATAGGAAATAAGAATGTGGGAATTACAAAAAAATTAAGAGCCTTTAGTTTAGTAAAATGAAGATGGTAAGGGAATGTGATCAGAAGCCATATATTCCTAGAAGGTATGAAATTTTCTAGTAAATCCTAGAAAACTAGAAGTTGGCCACACCCAGTGGAGATAGGAAAGAGGGCTCACATTTAATGTACACTATATGGTAGACACTATGTTAGCATATCAAATTGAATCGTTTATCTGTGAAGAAAGCACTGCAAACCCTATTTTATAAGTAAGAAAACTGATTCCTGGAGTGGCCATATACCACCTACAGAACAGTGAACCAAGATTGAAACACTCACCTTTATGGCCCCAAGTCATAAAGCTATTAAACGTGGCTGCCTTAAACATAAATTATAATAGTTTAAGTTTAGGAGAGAAAAATGATCAATACTTTTAACTTTGCATATGAGATGATATCCCTAAGAAGGGATCACCCTCAAAATATAAATAGAATCAATAAGTATCAGATGTAGCTTTAAATACTAGAGACAAGCAAGGGTGTAAAGAAAACGGGTGATGTTTGGGGGTACCTTCCAAAACTTTTGAAGGTGGTGTCACCACAAGGAGACTCTGTCTCTTGGTGGCACCATCAGCTCTGCTTCTGGATTGGATGGATATTGAGATGACGTTAGAAGTGCTCTTCTCTTAGAGTTAGGACATTCTCTGATTCTTTAGTAATGAAATACCTTTGATTCTTTGCTTTATCACCAAAAAAGATGGTTTAAAGGAACAACCTTTTTGTTTTTCCAGATACACACTGGGAATGCTATTTACCAACTCTCACTACATGCTAGAGATATGATGGTAGTCCCCTTATATATCCCAGTATACTGTACAGAAAATATTAAGGCTACTGGCATCAGTCCCGTATGGTTAAATAAGCTATTTAAAGGAGGATATTCCTGAACTGGAGAGGGATGTCTGGGACAAGAGCAAGCAGGATGGAGAGGATTTAATCAACAATTTAGTTTTATCTGGAAGCCTGATAAAATTCAAATACCCATGTCTCGCTTACATGGGACTTATTTTTCAACATAATATGGCTTGACAATTTTTCTTAAGAATTTGGGATGAGAAGGAAAAATAATAATTTAATCTAGTCAATAAAAGGAATATTGATGTTCCTCTTATTTCTTTGAAATCCTTTGCTAAATTTCTTGACGTCCCCTGACTGACTTTTACCCTTTTCTAGAAAAAAAGCATAACAGGAGGAAGTAAGAGCTAGTGCTTTTTAGTGTACTCTTGGCATTCTTCCACCTCTTCTGGAAAACATCATTCTATCACTTATATTCCTGTACAACTGTAAGTTGAAATGAAGAACCCTCTTACCCAGCCTCTTACACAAAAGTATCACGATATTCTTTAAAAGACCCTATCCAAACACACATTTTAAATAATTATTAGTTCACCATCATGACCCAACAAGACTGCAAGGTTGCTTAGCAACAGAATCAGGCACTCTTAACAGGAACATGCATGGGAACAATGGTGAAAAGTGATGGAGATCTTACAAAGGCAAATTCTTTGAATTAAATCTTTGTGAAACGACATCATAGGGAAAATGAGTTTTTTAACCTAAGAATTGTTTCCTGAGATTGATACATTATTTCATAGCTAAACATCAACCACTTTCCATAGGATAGATAGAACAATGGAACTTTTAGTCTTTACATAATTTAGGGCACTTACAAAACATTATTTATCAGTGTTAGCTTGAAAATGAATAATATTTCTGTGTCGTCCCATTATCTTTAAAACTGTATAGATATATAAAGAAAGGAAGTTACTTACAAAAATAAATACTGCAAATGTATTTGATTAACGATGTTCTATTTTTATGTCATACATAAGTAGACTATAAAAATTGTATTCTTTTAAATTTGAACAAGATATAAGTGTATATATATATATATATATGTATACATACATACACACAAACATGCATTATCTATCTAATTCCCATTTCCAGTGGAAAAAAAAAGAAAAGAAAAGAAAAGAAAAAGCCTGCAAAGCATTGTCTCTTTGGGACTCCTAGATTGACTAATTTTTGGCTGAATGGGCTGATTTTATACAACAATACCTGTAAAGGCACTAACTTCCTTCTATTAGTAAATGGAAGAAAATCCAGTACATTTGGGCTCTGTTGATGCAATATGTAAACACCCAGCAAGTTCAAAGAGTAAGCTCAACATCCTGGCAGAAGACCTCAACTTTGACCCTAGTCCCATCTCTGGCTTGGACAATTCACTTAACCACCATAGACCTCATATTCCTCATCTCTAAAAGGAGGCCTCCAAGATTATTTTCAGCTCTAAAATTCCTAAAGTTCATGTCCATCAACTCTAAGTAGCATCATTCTTTTTTCTCACAGAAGAATTGTTTGTTTGACTGCATTGGTTATTTGACTACTGTCTTTATGTAAATACTAGAAGTAGCGGGCTTGTTCGCCAATACATTCAAGTATCAGGCAGAAAATTTTCAGTACTGGGTTTTTGTTTGTTTCTTTCTTTCTTCATGGCTGCTTGCATGTTGCAGAGGTGATTTTTAGTTTCTGGAAGTTAAAAACATGCAGGTGTAGATATAATATGCTGCAGGCATTTATATCACCAGCCATAATGTTTTAAAACAACTGGCTTTTTTGCATAGTCTTTAGAAGAGGGTTAGATGAGCACTTCTGTTTTCCTTTCCTTGAGAAGTTTTATAACAACACCGAAAGGTCATCTTTAAAATGTCAGACGATATTAACAACAAAATCTTGGAAGACAGCCAGTCCACCAAGGAAACAAACCCAAAGGACTCTTTACAGATGCAAATCTTAAATAAGCAACAGAACCTGAGAGTGGGGTGAGGGCAGGGGAGAGAAATACTTTGTAGCAAAGAAATACATTCAAGAGATGCCTCATGGCCTTGAACTGTTGGAAAGGAGTAGCAGTAAACAAACCTGGCCCCCAGCAATTGCTAAAGGGCACATTCATTAGGAAGTTGGAAGCAAGAAGTCTAAGATCATGAGTCAGAGAAGCAGAATCATGAGCCACACCCACACTGGGTTCTATATGCTATTGTTAAAACCAAGAGAAGTTGATGTAAATATTTTAATTGCAAGGAATTTGAAAAAGTGGTTTTTAATCTCACTAGTTGATGCCAGGCCAGGTTTTTGATTATACAACTGAGGATGTAGCTCTATAGTCCTGACAGCTGAGTAGTAGAGAAGATGCAGTTTTCTTCCCACAAAAATACCACTTCTACTAACAATTCTAAAGGGAGAGAAAGCCTTTAACAGAGAACACATTAAGGGAGAGTCACAGTTATTTAAAACCAGAAACTTAAATATTGATGGAAGAAGCAAGTAGGTTTAGGAAGAGAGCAAGCTACAGAAATTGATAAAAGCTTTGCACTTTTAGTTGAAATTTTTAAAATTATAAACAAAAATGGAGAATTCTCTGCAATTTGTATTTTATCCAGTATTCAACTAAGTGGCCTATTAGTTTAGTAGGATGAAAAGTATCTTGCTGGCAAATGTGGAAACTAATACTGAAACAAAAATAGAAGGCAGAGACATATTTTTGTAGCAGAGGATTTCACCAGCTTTGTCAAGGTTGACACAAGAATCATATTATAGTTATACTTAATATAAACGTTAGATTATGTAATACATAAATGTATATTCAGTAGAAATAGTCAATAAATTGTACATAATGTACTACAGTAGTAAATGTTAGGTTCTTTTCAATGAATACTTTATAGTGTTTTTGCGATCTTTATAAAGAGCCTAGTTTTTAAATAAATACTATTTCAAATTTGGGGAATGAGAAGTTTAAAATAAGATGAACCAGATTTCTACAATCCATTTTCTGATGCTCAAAGTGGGCAGACTACAAAATGGAGCATGGCTGAGGCCATGTGGTAATCTGTGTGTTCCTTGCACTGTTTGAATTATATTATACATCCGTAATATGCAGGGGCACAAATCACTCATAGGTTCTGCTTTTTAGGCAAACTTTTACACATGAATAACAACTAATTAGAATAGACCTTAGCAAAACCGTGATGTTTGCTTGTTTCATCAAGCTCCACTTTCTGAGTTTCCCCTGTGAGTCTATTTATTGCTCTGTCTTCTCTATTCCCTGATACCCTCTGCAGAACACTTATGCCCTCAAGTTCTCTTCCCTCTTGCACATCATCAAAACTTGCTTTTGGATCATTCAGGCTGAGGTAGAAATGACTACGATCTTAAAGCACAACCAGTATTTGAATTTTAATGGGAAAAAAAGATTTAAGCTAAAGGGATGAGATTCCGAGATAAAGGGATGAGAGTTGAGTGCCAACCATCAGTTAGTAGATGAGAAGACATTTTTAGGCATCAAAACTTTTCTGCGTCTCTAGTCATAATACTAATTCTGCAAGCTATATAGTTGGAGAGATGCAATCATACGAAAGGCTCAAGATATCAGAAAATAGAAACCAAAACTACTTCCTCTTAGTTCATGAATAGGGTGTAGGTTTACTAAAGAGGACATTAAAATTACTCCCTGTTTCCTGAACCCAATCCAACCAGCAAGGGAAAGGAGTTGAATAATGTGGCATTTGAGTTGGTTAATGGCAGGGAGGATTCAGAGTGGAATGACAGATGTAAAATGGATATGAGGATGTTATTTGTGTGTATGTGTCCGTTGTGTATGTGTATAGAAGCCACCTCTGTCATCTAGGAAAAGACATTTAAATCTTCCAGAGTTATAAATTCACTGAGAAGAAACGATAAACTTCAGCATCATTTTGTTGCTCAATTGGGTCCTATTTGAGGGATGAATCAATAACAATGATTTCCTTGAATGGTCTCTCAAGGCTATTGTTTTGTTTTGTTTTGTTTTTTTTGTGGTACGTGGGCCTCTCACTGTTGTGGCCTCTCCCGTTGCAGAGCACAGGCTCCGGACGCGCAGGCTCAGCGGCCATGGCTCATGGGCCCAGCCGCTCCGCGGCATGTGGGATCTTCCCGGACCGGGGCACGAACCCGTGTCCCCTGCATCGGCAGGCGGACTGTCAACCACTGTGCCACCAGGGAAGCCCAAGGCTATTGTTTTTTTATGGCCCTGGTATGCAAGGGGGTTGTTCTGAAAGGACACAAACAGGTAATTCTCTCTTTCAAGGATTTTGGTCGTAGTAGTTGAGCAAAAACTACAGTATGATAGAAAGCAGTTCGTTTTCTTTGTCTCATATACAGAGTTAAAATTAAAAAGTGAAAAGACCCTACGTTTTATCATTTTATATTCAACACTTATCTACATAAGTGTTAAAACAAATTGATCTTACTACCCATTATGATTATTAAGGTACCAAAAAAAATTCACTTTGAGGGCCTCCCTGGTGGCGCAGTGGTTGAGAGTCCGCCTGCCGATGCAGGGGATACGGGTTCGTGCCCCGGTCTGGGAGGATCCCATATGCCGCGGAGCGGCTGGGCCCGTGAGCCATGGCCGCTGAGCCTGCGCATCCGGAGCCTGTGCTCCGCAACGGGAGAGGCCACAACAGTGAGAGGCCCGCGTACCGCACAAAAAAAAAAAAAAAAAAAAAAAATTCACTTTGAAAACGATTCCTGAATATGGATACATTTTGTATTCAGAATCACATGGAAAAAGAAGCCTCTTAATTTACATGGGCCAGTGTCCCATAGTTATTGATCATTATTCATGGGAAATAAATTAATTTTCTAACATTCCATCATTTGCTATTTTTTTTAACAAAAGAGGGATTTTTATTGTTCAGCACAGGGAAATATAGCCATCATTTTATAATAATTAAATGTAGTATAATCTATAAAAATATTGAATCACTATGTTGTACACCTGAAACTAATATAATATCGTAAATCATTTATACATCAATAAAAAGAGGTATTTTAGTTTTCTTATCAGCTGTTCTGTTCTTTGTTAAGAAGTGAGGAAAAAAACACTTACTGATTCTAAGGAAGTCAGATCCTTGATTTGCCTGATGATTATGAATATGAAAAAAGTGTTCTCTACAGAACAGTAGCTCTTAATCAAAAAAAGGCCGGCTCTAACATATTCTACAAAGAAGAGTGTGCCAAGATATAGCAATCCTTTTTCATTCTTTTGAAGTTTAAACAAATAGTGTACTCCGCATGAATTTTATCTTTCAACTAAATCATTCTACTGTGGAATTTATGATGCTATACTACTAGTTTACGAAGCAAGTGTAGTAGGCTTCACATATCTCCATATCTTATATTGATGGCATTTAAATTCTAATACCAAACTGTTATTGTTTCATAAACTAGGAGAAAATTACGCTTATAACAAGCAGGAGAAGCTGGCAGAAACAACAGATTTTCCATTCTTTGCTTTCTATTGTTTGTAAGCCTAGTTACCCTAGTTGACCAGTTAATGACAACACATAATGAAATTTTCCTGACTGCTAATTAATTAGCTCTAATTTCACTAGTTTTGTTACTGCTAAGGCTTCCACTAATTCTATGTGTGAATGTCTTCTTACCCTACTCCTCCTACTTTCCTCTTTGAACTTCCTCATATGTAGAGAACCCATCTGATTGACTTAAGCATCAGAAGATACTTATAATCAGAGAAAAAGCAAAAAAGAATGACTATAATGCCAATTAGTATAACTATTAATTAGAAATTATGTCTTGAGGATTTTCAGACAGAAGAGGAGTAGAAATGATAATAGTTTAGTTTTAGGAGAGCTGTGGTACACAAATAGAACCCCAAATCACACCACAGAGAATTTTGCAGGAATTTAATATATCTGATATACACTCAATTTGTGCCCATGAATGGTGAGCATCTAGAAGTAAAGGAGAATCACATAGTTACATTTCTGGACAAATCAGGTTATCAGAATGATGTAATAATGGCAGTTTACCTCAATCACTTCTTAGGCTTTCTTATTTACTATGCTAAATGTTAAGTGAGATTTCTGAGTAAAAGCATTACAATGACTTCAGCATTGTGGGACATGAAACACAGTGAGAACTCAGAGCAAGGAAGGAAATAAGGCAGGTAAGAAGGAAAAAGAATTGAAAGAGCTGAAAGATGTATTACTTAGCTGTCAGGTGTTAGGAGAGTTTATTTGTGCTTTTTCTTAATCTTCATAACGCTCTTGTCAGAATGGTAGTAACATACCCATTTTTTTAGATGAGCGACCTTTAACTGTAGGTTGCACTTGATTGTCTGCCAGGTTTTCAAGTCTGTGATGGGGACAGTAATGTCAGAAATTTCAATCCCAGTCAAATCAAGACCTGGTAGAAACACCATTATGGAAGTGCATAGTTTTGACCCAAATTTGACCCCATTAAAATGTTGTTCTTTCTTCTCCAGGATGATAGTCTGTATTTCAAGAAGAATTCTAATTCTTGCCCCATAACAATTTCTCTGAGTTCTTTGTGCCAACTAAAGCCTTTGATTGATTTTCACATTAGCAAAGCCCTGGAATTATATGCAAAATGCTATGAATAGTTAGCAAATAGCAAAAGGATGCAGAGCCGTTATCAGATTCTCAAAACTCAATCAGATTATCTAAGAGTTTACATTAAATGAGGTAATGAATGCCCTTTCTGGATCCAAACATTATAATATTTTTAATCCTTACCGTGGTCCCTGAAATGTCTATTATCTCTAATTATCAGTAAGGGAACTGAGGCGTCGTAAAGTCTAAGTAAGTGAGAGGTCTGGAATTCAAATCCAGGTCAGTTTCAGTCTTGAACACCACTAATTCTATAGCCTACACTGCATTCTATACTCTCACTGTAGATAATCAATAAATGTTCATTTATTTCCTTTACCCCAGTTGGGGACAAAGAACATGGGTGTGTGAAAGAAAGTACAGGTTAGTTTTAATGTAAATGATATAATAATAATGCTGGTCAGCAGTTATGGAATATTCATATTGTGCTAGGAGTTGGGCATTAAGTACTTTACAGGCATTCTTTTATTTAAAATCTCATATATATAATACCTACCTTAGGAAGTAGGTAATATAAATGTGCCAAGGTGATTGAAATAACGTGGTCACGTACAGTCAGTGAAACTGGGAAGGAGTTTTCTGGGCTGATGGTTGAATTTTGGCCGAGACATTAAGGGGAGAAGGGATGAGCACTGGTGGGGAGACTGAAAACTTATTCATCATAGGGAGAAAGCACTGGTGGAAGGATTGTGCTGCTTGCTTAAGAACTGTTACCCTCATAACCCAAAAACTGAGGTTTTGCTGAAAGCTGAAGGCAGATTTCTTGCAGTGTGAAAAAGAACTTACTGATATCTCTTCATGTTTGAACATGACTGTTTTGCAGATTTGTTGAAATGACTCAAGTTCTCTTTCAGATCTGGACTAAATGTCTGTATCATAGCATTAGGGCCCATGAAGCAGCATTTGCAAGCCCATACTCACCTCCCCCCTTTTTAGTGTTTTGCACTCTGGAAAAGCAAACAACAGCAACAACAATATCTTATTTCCTTTTATCTATAGTTATTATTAATCTTGTCAAGAAACCCATTTGATATATTTATGCTAAACTATAAATGAGATTTTTCCAGTTTTATTGAGATTGAATTGATATATAATATTGTATCTGTCCAAGGTGTACAATGTGATGATTGATATATATATATATAGTGTGAAATGACTACCACAATAAGTTTAGTTAACCTTAATTCACATAATTACAAATTTTATTTTTGTGATGAGAACTTTCAAGATCTACTCTCTTAGCAACTTTCAAACATAAAATACGGTATTGTTAACTGTAGCGACCAAGCTGTACATGACATCACGATTACTCACTTATCTTATAACTAGAAGTTTTTATCTTTTGATCATCTTCACTCATTTTCCTCACCTCCAACCCCCAGCTCTGGCAACCATCATTCCATTCTTTCTATCATGAGTTCAGTATTTTAGATTTCACATATGAGATCCTAAAGTATTTCTCTTTCTCTGTCTGACATTTCATTTAGCATAATGCCCCCCAAATCCACCCATGTGGTCACAAATAGCCAGATTTCCTTCTTTATCACGGCTGAATAATAGTAGGTTGTATGCACCCCATTTTCTTCATCCATTCATCCACAAAAATCACTGAGGTTGTTTCCATGTCTTGGCTACTGTATTGGGTTGGCCACAAAGTTCATACAATTAATGAATACACTGTTCAGTAAAACTTGGTGAAAATGAAAAATGCGTCTTTCATTTTTACTTAAAGTAAATCTTTGACAAAGCCAGCTAGGCACCCCTTTGAGTAATGACTTATATCTCATTGAAATATTTTAAACATATGAACAGTAATAGCTTAAATGACAAATGTTACTAATATTGACACAATTGATCAAGGAGAATATGTTAGAATATGTTAAAATGCAGATGGACAGTGAAAGAACAAATATAACTTTTAACTAAATATTGTCTTGATATTTAGACCATTGGTTAAGAACATGATAACAGGTTTCATCCATTTCAAGAAAGCAGAATATTTGCAGATCACTTAACATTTACTAGGTATGTTCTCAGTCTGGAAGGATATATTTCATTTACATGTGTCATTTAATTTAACCACATCCCTCTGTAATAGATAGTGTTATCCCTATTTGCAGATAGGAAACAGGTTCAGAAAGATTAAGAATGTTACCTAATTCTAGTAAGTAGCCAAGCCTAAACTGATCTAATTCCAGGGCAAAGCTCTTTCTGACACATCAGTGTGGGTCTTTATCTCTTTGAGAATTGTTGAACATTAAAAGCCTTCTTCCAGGTAAATGCATAAAGAAACAACATGAGCAATGATATAACCATATAAGTCTCACTAAATAATTGGTGTGTTTGGCCTTGCTTTTGCTGATAGATCTTTTGCAAAATTGCTTTTCTCTGAGATAGTGGACTTTAAATATTTTCTTTGAAGACTTTCCTAAATTATACCTATCAGAAAGCTACTTTGCTTTAAGGCTAAAGAAAAATGAAAGCTTACTTAACTACACTTAGGTGCCAGGGTCATACTATGAACTCTACACCTGCCAGGATTCACGCTAAGATAGGGTGGCTCCACAAACTGTCCATAGTACTGTGATTTCTTTCTGATATTTTGAAGTAGAAATAATTTAATAACTATTCACAAAAGAGAAAAACACTGTTTCTTCGTCCTCAATATCATACTGCTGTAGGCTAATTCTTTTTCTCTTCTGTTGCCCCTTAGTATAGAGAGTGTGTTTTGGGGACCCTCCTTCACGATCTTCTCCATTCCAAGAGCATCTTACATAAATCCAGGACTTCTCAAGCAGCCAGTTTTGCCAGATGGTCTTAGGGTTGGTTGTACCCATATATGTATAATCCTGAACTTCTCAAGTAAGGTCCTTATAGAGCATAATGGCTAAGAGAATTGGTGCTGATACCAGACCTGAGTTCAAATCCTGCCTATGCCCCTAACTAGCTGTGTAACCTTGGAGAAGTAACTTAATCCTTAAAGGGATTAGATTTCTCACCCGGAAAATGGTATAATAAATGCATCTACCCCATATGGTTAGTGTGTAAATTAATGTAACTTGAGATGGTGCATGTTAAGCATTAGCACAGTGCCTGTCTCTTGTTAGTAATACCTGCTTTTATTATTAATTATTCTCTTTATATTCCCAGTTTCAGCTAGGTGCCTAACATATAATAGTTGTTCAGCAAATATTTACTGGATTGAACTAGCTCTGAAATTTAAGCATTGGGTCAACAGCAAAGTAGTCACCCCATCAATATTTCTCCCACAGAAAGGGAGAATAGATGGAAGCCAGCCATCATACTTTCTTTTCTTATTCTAAACTTCCCATCCAGGCCCAGCAATAAAATAATCTTCCTGAACCCCAAGAATTTCGAGAATTTTTCAACTCACACTATTTGAAAATAGTTGGGTTTCCCTAATCTAATATGTCCCAGGGCCTCAAGGTCACCAAGCTTATATTAATGAAGTCTAGTTAAGATAAATGATTACACTTAGTAAACCAACTGCTTAGGAGCTCATTGGGCTTTTTAAAATTTACTATCTGCACTTCATAGAGACACAAGTATTTTGCTTTTGTAGGACACTCAGCAGTCAAAGTAGTCTTTTAAAAAGCACAAATCAGATGCTATTATCGCACTGCTTCTGACCTCTAAAGGCTGTCTATTGTAAAGAGATTAAATTTTCAGCTACTTAGCCAGGCTCACAGGGACCATGGGCTCTGGTCACTTACTACATCTTTCCCTGACCTTCATGGGGTTCGAGGCACAGTTGTCTTTTTCAGTCCCTCAGATGCAACAAGCTCTACTTCTTGCTCTCCCGGCTTTAGATTGGCTAATCCTTCTACCCAGACCAATTTCCCTCTGATCATTAAGGTCTCCGTTCAAACGCCACCACTACTATCTTGACCAAAGAGACCTGCCTCCTCACTGCCTCTCCGTCCCATTGTCCAGTCGTATTTCTGTCTCTGTACAAAATTTATTTACATGTTTACTCTGTCTTCCTCCACCACTGGACATTTGCTTAAGAGCAAGGACTTTGTAATTTTTTGCTCACCACTGAATCTTCCAAGGCTTGCAGCAGACACTGGCACATAGCAGGTGTGTAGGAAATGTGTGTCTAATAAATGAATAAATATGTGAATGAAAAAAAACTGAAACACTAACACGAGAATATTCTCCTTTCAAAAGAATAATGAAAAATAATTTCATTCAATAAGAGTCCTTCTTAGTTACTGATACATGACTTAGTAGTTCCCAATCAATTTAAAATGTTCCATTATTTTCTGATACTTCACAAGTCATTAATTAAATGTTGCTCACATTTAAGGCCAATCTGTGAGACATTGTTAACTTGTCTACTCTAAAGTTCCAGCATTAACTCAGGCGGGGCTTCACCAAGTACTGATCCTGTGACCTTGGCCTCTCATTGCCTCAGTTTTCTCACTTGTAACATGGGTATAATAATAGGCTTATTTCATAGGCCTGTGAGGAAACCCTCATATATGTGTGTGTGTGTGTGTGTCTATATATATGGATTTAAACGGTGTCTTAGGATAGTGTCTGGCACGTGAGAAGCATCACAGAGTGTTGACTGCTGCTACTAGAACCGTTATTATGAGAACTACCTGTTGAGAATAATCCTTCATATACTGGTTTATTCCACTGGAGGTAAAGGAAACTAATAGAATGTTAGAAAGCAGATTAAACACAGAAAGCCAATAAAATATACCAAGACAGAAGATGAGAGTGTAAAAGCATAGAAGAAAAAAATGGTTTTTGTGTTTCTAATTCTTTTTCTTTTTTAAAGAAGGAAAGAGCCTAGAAATAGGACAAAAACTATTCATTGGCTATACTGACATGGGGATCGCTGGTGACCTTCATAAGTAAAAT
Organism: Mesoplodon mirus; assembly: GCF_964341445.2. NCBI lineage: Eukaryota > Metazoa > Chordata > Mammalia > Artiodactyla > Ziphiidae > Mesoplodon > Mesoplodon mirus. The sequence goes on along the minus strand of NC_138983.1, from coordinate 91,050,390 downwards.
TTCAGGACAGTGGGCAGTGAGATTACGGTGAGAGAAGTCAGATGGATGGAAATTATAGAGTAAATGGGACGTGAGGAAATAGAAACAATATATGAAGATAACAATTTTGAAAAGTTCAGACATGAATTGGCTAAAGAAGATATGCAGGGATTAGGGGAGGAGGGAGGCTTTCATGTTACACGTATAGTTTTTAACATTTTAAGGTGGAGTTACTAGTCTAGAATGAGGTTGAACTTTGGCAAGAATCCTTCCTAAGGAGTAGATGGGCTGTAGAAGATGCAGGGCTGTGAAGTACTTGAGAAGATGAGGGAGAATGAAATGCTCTCTGTAGTGCACACGGCCTTTTAACTTTCACTCCTGTAGTAAAAGGGAATACAAAGGTCAACGCAAATGCTAATGAATTAATGGATTTGGCAGTGGACTATTTACTGACTTCTGTGTTCTTAATGAGCTATGAAGCACCTCACCGGCTCAGAGTGAAGGAAGTAGAGAGGATGGAGGTTAAGTAAAGCTTCTAAGAAAATAGTCCTTAAGGAGAATTAGAAAGAGCTTACTGTAAGTCAGAGCAATATTTCCAGTCTTGAAAATCCATTTGAAGCTGGTGATTATTAATTTATTGGAATACCAATTTGCCCTGCCACATGATTCTTCTCCAGCTACCTGGATATAAGTTACACAGAGGCAGAAGAGAGTGAGAGATAACAATGGAGGGAAAATACAATTCGTATATTTTTTTTACCTTTTTCCACTTCCCCGCTCCAACTCTGGGGAGCCTTCACGGACATGGCTGCCCTCCCAGCCTCCAGCAGCACTCTGTTATCAAAGCATTCAAAGAAATGGAACATAGGTTTCCAACTTATTAATTTAGCAAAATCAAAAATTATATATAATGTCTTCCGTTGGCAAAGATTTTTGCAATATAATTTGGTTCCATCTTTTGACAAGTAATTTGGCAATGTCTAGCAAGATAAAATGTTAATAGCTTTTTACACATTAATTCTAATTCTGGAAGCTTATGCCAATAAATAATTTATAATCCAGAAAATTATTATATAAAGATGCTCATTGTCATGTCATTTGTAATAACAAAAAATTGGAAACACCTTTAATTGTTAACAATAGGAAAACAGTTTAGGAAATATCCACTTAGTAGAAAGTTACACAGTTACTCTATTATAATTACAAGATGATGGAGCAAAATAGAATAATGCTTAATAAAGAAAGAATGAAGAAAGTTGATCTACAGTTGTGTCTTCCTTATGACAGTAATTATGTAAACATATAAATATTTATTAAAACTTAAAACCAAAATAAAGTTTTAAAAGCTCTGTACCAGTAATGGGGATTTTATGTTTGTTTCAAAATATTTTTTAACATAACTCTTATAATTTTGTTTTTTCTACTCCTTTTCTTAAGAATTTCTGATTATTACCTCATTTTTCATTCCATAGTTTCAAATAAAGTCAGCAATTTTATCATCAGAGAAGAATAGACTTATTTGACAGTTCATAATTCCGAGTTATTTGGTGTAAAAAGACCATATACACTTGTAGGTGCTTTCAAAATAATATTTCGAGAATTTTTTTTTTTTGCTTAGTCTTTCCTAGTATGGAGATTCAGCAAACTACCTAAAATTGCTAGCCATTCTTTTTTCATTTTTCTCATTTTATTCATTTATCTTGCCCTTCACAGAAATGATAACAAATGAGTCTGCAGTTGTATCTGCCAATTTCTTAAATCCTCTATTATCCACATTATGAAATCATACTTATATGAATGCTTCCAGTATTTTCAGAGCTCTTTAGTTATTATACTTGAGCATTCTGTATGAAGTATCTTATGTAAGTGTAAAATTTAGACTCAACTTCTGGAAGCTTTTGATTTCTTAGTTCAAAAGTGAGAGATCCTTAGTTCAGCCATATGATTAACAATTACTTGTATAGTAAGAAGCTCCTAAATTATTGTTTTATGGATACCTGGCAGTTTTCTTGCCATTTCTCAGAGGTTCTCTATTAAACACATTCTCTCTCTCTCTCTCTCTCTCTCACACACACACACACACACATTGTGATTAAAAGCACAGACTTTGGCATTATGAAGTCTAAGGTTCAATTTCCAGTTCTGTAGTTTCTGGGCCACTTCACTTTAGGCAAGTAACCTAATGTCTCTGAACCTTGTTATTTTCATCTGTAAAATGGAGATTACAATTATATCAGACAATCATCAGAACATCCGTAATGATTTTAGAGTTTCAGAGTCAGGTACAAGCAGGCACTCAGTAAATGGCTAGTGCTTTTATTACTTTATTATTATTTAGGTCTTGGTTTTCCTTGAGTCTGTGAGTCCCCATAATGAAATGTAATTTCCAGTAGATTGAGTAATACCTATTTTCACCAAAAATTTTAACTGAGTTCATTACTTTTTGTGCAACCCAGATTAGTTTTCTGCCTTTTTTTCTGTGCCGTCTGTAGGTGTTCAATAGATTTATTTAATAAATGTATGAATGCATGAACGCGTAGATGAATTTTTAAATGCTTCTTTTTGAGAAGGTAGAACAAATGTGACACCGTAAAACAGATAAGAAAATAGTCCATGGAAAAAATGACAAAGTCACATATGTGCCCAGGGCCAGCCTAAGGAGAACTGCTTTTTTTTTTTTTTTTTTTAAGGAAAAATGTGTTGAATAGCGTATTTTAATTATTTTTAAAAGTTAAGTACAGGGGGCTTCCCTGGTTGCGCAGTGATTGAGAGTCCGCCCGCCGATGCAGGGGAAACGGGTTCGTGCCCCGGTCCGGGAAGATCCCACATGCCGCAGAGCGGCTGGGCCCGTGAGCCATGGCCGCTGAGCCTGCGCGTCCGGAGCCTGTGCTCCGCAACGGGAGAGGCCGCAGCAGTGAGAGGCCCGTGTACCGCAAAAAAAAAAAAAAAGTTAAGTACAGGCAGGGACTTCCCTGGCGGTCCAGTGGTTAAGACTTCACCTTCCAATGCAGGGGGTGTGGGTTCAATCCCTAGTCGGGGAGCTATGGTCCCACATGCCTCACAGCCAAGAAACCAAAACATAAAACAGAAGCAGTATTGTAACAAATTCAATAAAGACTTTAAAAAGTGGTCCACATCCAAAAAAAAAAAAAGTTAAGTACAAAAATTTGCTGATGATTTACATATTTAGCACCAATAAAATAATGTGAGATTAGCTGTACTAAAACAGAATGTTGAGCTACATTCACATTAAGTGACATTATATAGTCTAAATTTATGGAAAACTTCTGAAATGGCTGATAAAAAGTAAGATGGTGAGTGACCTTTGAGCAGAAAAAGACAGAAAGAGAAATGGCCTTTTCTACATTCTATTGTGCCTCTAAGTAAAATGCTTGGTAATCTAGCTACAAAGCTATATGTCATTTGGCTTTAGGCACCTACTGTGATTTACCTTGTGAGGATCAGATTTTGCCATGGAGAGGATTTGTAAAAGTATCACACATTCCAGTACCATTGGCAACCACAGCTACCAAAAACTCCAATTTAAATTGATGAACCTAATGTCAGATGATAGTGTCATTTCCTTGTGGGTGTCTTGGGAAAAGATGGGTAGGAAATGTATAAAAGTGAATACTTTATTGACTGAAATAACAATTCATCACTTTGAAAACATAAAATACATTAAAGTTGTTATAGCATCATGCATTAATATTTCACTGTACTTTAGACATCGCCTACAATCAATGTTTTCTGCCCTTTGAAACAGAATCTTGCTTGTGGTATGCATTAACCATATAAAAGATTAAACACTGAAAAGAAATTCAGCCTTTAAGGACAATTTGCTTTGATTTATTCAGTGGGTTCTTCCAAAAAGTTAATACAAGAATTATTGCTTGTTGAACTGGAGTTACAAATTCTTTCAGAGTTACTTAGTATTTTCTGTAATATCAGTATCAAGGAAGGTAAAGCAAATTTACATATTCATTAGGAAATACAGGCACATAATCATAAAACAAGAAAACACAGCGTTTTTATAGACTTTATTTTTTAGAAGTGTTTTAATTTCACAGAAAACTTGAGAAGATAGTGTAAAGTGTTTCCATATACACTAGACCCATTTCCCTCTATGATGATCCACTTACATTAGTATGTTACATTGTTACAATCAGTTAACAAATATTGATACATTATCATTTACTATAGTCCATACATTAGTCCAGTTCCTTAGTTTTTACCTAATGTCCTTTTTCTATTCCAGGATTTCATCCAAAACATCACATTACATTTAGTTGCCATGTTTCCTTAGGCTCCTCTTGGGTTTGATAGCTTCTCAGATTTTCCTTGGATGACCTTGACAATTTTGAGTAGTTAGGGTTTTGTAGGATGCCCACTACTAGAATTTGTTTGATGCATTTTTCATGATAATATTGGGATTATGTGTTTTGGGGAGGAAGACCACAGAGTAGAAGGGTTATTTTGTCAGATCACATCAAGTGTACAAAGTATGAATATGCATTATGAATGCTGAGGTCGACTTGGATCACCAGGCTGAGGTAGTGTTTTTCAGGTTTCTCCATCGTAAGATGACTGTCTTCCCTTTTTCATACTGTACTTTTTTGGAAGGAAGTCAATATGCTCAGCCCACAACTAAGGAATAGGGAGTTATGCTTAAGATGGAGTACTACATAAACTATTTGGAATTCCTTTGCACGGGAGATTTATCCATTCTCCTGCATTTATGTATCCACTTATTTATTTATATCAGAAGAACTCATGGATTTTTATTTTATACTTTGGGTTATAATCTAATTCTACTTTAGTTACTTTATTCCTCAAATTGCTCTAGTCCTGACCCTTGTGAACTCTTTTCAGTTGGCTCTTGTGCCACTCTGAGGTATCCCCATCCTGTATTTTTTTTTGGAACTTCCTTACTTTCTGACACTATAAGATGGTCTTGTATATAAATCTTGTATATTTACTGCCCTAGTCCTAGAATCAGCTATTTCTTCAAAGATAACTAGGTCTTTTTAGTGGAGAACGGTATTAGACAGCAGGATCTGGGTGTGGGGTGTGCTAATTGCTGCTCGGATGTCATTGCTTCTAGATCTTCTCAGCTGACAGAGCAAAGAGATAATATGTGCGCACATTACCCATGTATACGCACATATCTATAAGTATCTCTCTACATAGCCATGTGTATTAAGGTAATATGAAGCAATATTAAGCTAAACATGAATGTATATTGATGTTTCCAACTTTAATCTGTTACCACATAGATCACCTTAGCCTCATCTCTTGCTTATCTTTAAATTTCAACTCCAGCAAAACACTTGGCTTTTAGAAGTATGAAAACCAAATTGTAGCAACTTTGGGAAGCCACATCATCTAGTAGAATAATTCTTAAAGGGCAAGGTGTATATCATCAAATTTTAATTTACAGTCAGCAGTACTTTTTAACATCAAAAGGCCTCCAGACCTCTGCTTCCAAGAAGATGAAGTAGCCCATTTCTCCCAGGTTCTCCCACTTAAAACTAAAACCCTGAACATAACAACAAACAAACATAGGAAGACGCTGAAAGGTGGAAATGAGAAGGCAGACTTAACTAGGGACTTTGGGACTTGAGGAATAACATGGTGATGAGTCCCCTGTATTTCCTGTTGCTTCCCATACATCCTGGAGAGGGTATTACAGGCACCCCCAATCAATAACCACCAACAGAACAACAGACAAAAAAGCTTCAGAAAAAAACACAAAACCCTGTTCCCCCTAGCCAAAGTATGAGGAAAGGGGTTGCTAAAGACAGAAGACCATTTGGGCAATAATATACACACTACTCGAGCCAAGTGCCAGTGGAATATACACACTACTCGAGCCAAGTGCCAGTGGAATATTGCACCCATTCCCTATGTCCTGTCGTTTCAGTTGGGCCAACGTAGGATTTGATCTTCCACACCACCCCACTCCTGCCCTCCAGAAGAGCCAGCGCTCTGATTCCCCACCAGGGTTGTTTCAGTGTGGTCCAGTGGTGAGCTGAGCCTCCACCCCTTTCCATTAGCAAACAGACTTTAAAAGGTGGTGCCTGGGCTTCCCTGGTGGCGCAGTGGTTGAGAATCTGCCTGCCAATGCAGAGGACACAGGTTCGAGCCCTGGTCTGGGAAGATCCCACATGCCGTGGAGCAGCTGGGCCCGTGAGCCACAGCTACTGAGCCTGCGCTTCGCAACAAGAGAGGCCGCAACAGTGAGAGGCCCGCACACCACGATGAACAGTGGCACCCGCTCGCCGCAACTAGAGAAAGCCCTTGCACAGAAAGGAAGACCCAACACAGCCAAATAAATAAATAAATTTACTTATTAAAAAAAAAAAAAAAAAAAGGTGGTGCCTGACAGGCTTGTTAACACTGGGCTGCCCTCACACAGTCGTGGGGTCCAATGGTGGGACTTAGCGTCCATCCCTCCCGGACATCAATAAGAATAGGATGTTACAGGTTGGAGGGAGTAGGCACCCCACTAACCCCCAACACATGGTGTCAGTGAGACCCACTGGGGTGCTGAATCCCCAGAACCACCCTGAGGCAACAAGACAGAACGAGACGGCACGAGCAGGGCGAGTCGTCAGTTCTCTTCCTCTTACCCTGGCGTCAGTGGGGCCAGCAGGGAGCTGACCCTCTACCCACACCCGGCATCAACAAGAAGGAATGGAGTGGGAGGAAGGAGAGCAAACACTTCACTTCTCCCCTCCCCTGTGTCAAGAAATGTACTGGGGAGATGAACTTCCACTCCTACTAAAAGGCAACACAATGATATTAATGTTCCCACTTTTGGGGGGAAGGTGTCAGAAGGGCCAGTAGGATAGCTGAACTTCTACTTGATCTGTCTGCAGTGAGACAATGTAAGTGCCCACTTTTGCTGGGGTATTGTCAGTAGGGCCCAATGGAAATCTGTACATAACCCCCCAGTCCTCATACTACGCCTCAAATAGGATGACTTCCTTCTAAAAAGTAATAATAAAATTAAATGGGTTACAGACTCATATAATAACTCAGAATGTTTAGAATACAATGGAAAAATACTCATGACACCAAGAACCAGGAAATCACAGAATAAATGAGAAAAGACAATAAACATACACCAACACTGAGATAAAACATCTATTGAAATGATCAGACAAGGATTTTAAATAAGCTGTCACATAAATGCTTCAATTAGCAATTATGTGTTCCTTGACAGAAATGGGAAAAATAGAAAATGTAAACAAAGAACTAGAAGCTATAACAATAAAAACAAATGAGAACAGTAGAACTGAAAAATACAACAATCAAACAACATTGCTCAAGAATAGTGTGGAGGGCTTCCCTGGTGGCGCTGTGGTTGAGAGTCTGCCTGCGGATGCAGGGGACACGGGTTCGTGCCCCGGTCCGGGAGGATCCCACATGCCACGGAGCGGCTGGGCTTGTGAGCCATGGCCGCTGAGCCTGCGTGTCCGGAGCCTGTGCTCCGCAATGGGAGAGGCCACAACAGTGAGAGGCCTGCGTACCGCAAAAAAAAAAAAAAAAAAAAAGAATAGAGTGTAGATTACAAAGCATAGAATCATGAACTTAGAAGAGATCAATACAATGTACCAAATGTACAGAGAAAAATAGACTGAGGGGTAAAGATGGGGGAAAGAACAGGATCTCAAGAACCTGTGAACAGTAACAAAAGCACTAACATTCATGTCATCAAAGTTCCAGAATGAAAAAAGAGAGCAAGTAGGACTGACAAAGTATTCAAAGAAATCATGGCTAAAAAGTTCCCAATTTTTTAGAAGACATAAACACAAATTCAAGAATCTGAACAAACCCAAAGAGGAAAAATGCAAAGATATCCTTGCCAAGACGTGTCATAACTAAACTTCTGAAAAGTAGAGACTAAAAAAATCTCGAAAGTGGACAGGAAGAAACGATGCATTGCTTATTGAGAAACACCAATTCCAATGACAGCATATTTCTTGTCTAAAACTCTGGAGTCAGAAGCATTGACATAACATTTTTCAAGTGCTAAAAGAAAAGAACTCTCAGCCACAAATTCACACGTTTTATATCCACTTTCTTGTTTGACTTACGTTAATGGAGTACTAACTCATCCTTCTATATCCGGGACTGCCATCACCCTTCTCCAAAAATCTAGTCACAGTATTTCCAGAGTGATCTTTCTGAAAATGAAACAAATGTTTCTTATAAAAATACCTGATTGTGTTATGAAACTTTTCTCTCTTCTAAGTTACCAGTTAAAATCCTTCAATGGATTCCCATCTTTCTTGGAGTAAAACCTCACATCCCAACTCTCTTTGTCCTTTTGGGCTGCTGTAAGATTATACTGCAGGTTGGGTGGCTCATAAACAGCAGGAATTTTTTTCTCACAGTTCTGGAGGCTGCAAGTTCAAGAATAGGGTGCCAGTATGGTCAGATGAGGGCCCTCTTCTGAGTCACAGACTTCTCATTGTAACCTCACATGGCAGAAGAGCTTAGGGAGCTCTGTGGGGTCTCTTTTATAAGAGCACTAATACCTTTATCATTTCCCAAAGGCCCCACCTACTACTACTATGACCTCCGGAAATTAAGATTTCAACGTATAAATTTGGAGGGGAACACAAAGACTAGACCATAGCACTTAGTATACATACATGGACCATTCATGGTCTGGCTTCTACCACCCTCTCCATTGTCTTCTTTTCTTACACTCCAGTGAGCATTTCTTTTTTTTTTTTTTTTTTTTTTTTTTGTGGTACGCGGGCCTCTCACTGCTGTGGCCTCTCCCGTTGTGGAGCACAGGCTCCGGACGTGCAGGCTCAGTGGCCATGGCTCACGGGCCCAGCTGCTCCGCGGCATGTGGGATCTTCCTGGACCGGGGCACGAACCTGTGTCCCCAGCATCGGCAGGCGGACTCTCAACCACCGCGCCATCAGGGAAGCCCCAGTGACATTTCTTATACTGATTATGAATGGAACTCCTTTCTGGACTGATCCTTAACCATTCATTTTCTGGCAAACATGAATTTATCTTCTCTTTTCCTCAAAAATTCACCCTTCCTTCATGTTACATATCCATTTCAATTGCCTTCTACAGGAAGCCCTACTGATATCCCCCATATACTACTGTCCACAGCATGAATTAAGGTCTTACCGTGTCTTTCTATATCACTCTGTAATAATTTTTACGGTAACTATGGATTTTCTTACTTGAGTGTCACAATACATTGACTTCTAGGTGGCACGATAATGATTTTAGTAACAGTAACACTGGTGCCTAGTTTAACCCACGGCATACTTTAGGTGTTCAATAAATGTTTGTTGAATGAGTGAATGAATGAATGAATGGATGGTCAGTTTGAAATCTTAATCATGTTACTTTTCAAAAATCTGTTAAAAAGATACCCACAGTTTTCCAGAAGATTAGGGACTTAGGATCTTCAACTTGATTTAATAGAGGAAATTTTTACTCATACATCATGCTTAAATACCTCAAAGTAAAACCATTAACCCAGGAATTTAAGGTTACCCATTTGGACTTGCAAGCCAATAATTAATATCTCCTGCCCCGACTGTATTAGATGGTTTCAATGCTCCACTCATATCTCCCCAGCACTCATCATTCCAGTATATGCTGATAGACTCATGCTACCACCTGCAATTATCCACCTTAGGGCAGGCCAGAAATGTACAGGAGTTAATGTATCTGGGTGTAGCTTTCAACCAAGGACAGAGGGGACTGGAAGATAAGTACTTCAAGTTTCTCACCAATTCTTGGGATAACTCTGAGACATGTTCTATAGAGTTTCACAGAACTCCCCTGAAGTACTGGCAGCAGTTTCCTGCAGGAGTAATTTATTCAGTAATGCACCTCTGTTGGCTTCCTTCCATGCCTCCATTCTCAATTCCCACTCCACTTCTGAGTTTTCTGGAAGCACCTCCCAGATGAACAGTTTGCATTCAAATTATTGCCTCAGGTTCTGCTTCTAGGGGAATTCAATGTATAGCCTCCTAACAATCCAGTGCTCCTTACAGAGCCATCACTGGTACAAGTACCAAGGCATGGCACATTATGTATCACTCCTCCTAAACCCTAATATTTTTAAACAGATAGGAAAGAGCATGACCTTGAGGAGAAAAATCATTTATATGAGAATGGCCAATGGATAAAGGGAAGGAGAGACAGTGCCATTTGTTTTCCATTAATGATAGTGTGAAATTTATGGGCAGATGGTCTAACAGGTGTGACTATAATTTGAGGAGCCTGCTCCCTTGGTTACAGAAGACTGCTATTGTAATTATTATGGAAGCACAACCTCATGACTTTATTGCTTCACTTGATGTAGCCTTTTCCTTTACCCTTAAATCTTTCTACATCACTGAATTGCAGCCAATAGATTTATTTTCTCCCTATGGCTCCATCACAAAAAAAAGACACACATGTGCACACACACACAGAGTTTTGTGTACGCCAGTGCTAGAAAAGACAAGCTCATGGTGCATGTATGCAATGGGTATTGTACATTACAGGTCTCTGTGAAATAGTCTTCTGCAGGTTCCTATGTTTATTTTATGAATAATTAACTTTAGTAAAGTTAATTTCCTGAAGATCTTGATGAAGACTGAAGAAAGGAAGTAAATTTTAAAGAAAAAGACTTAGAAACTTGCCCTTTTTGCCCTTTCTTTGTGTCTTAATGAACAAAGGATAACTGGGACTTTTTTGAAGTCTTTGCTTGAGTTGAAGACACAAAATGCAACCTGTACTCTTATCATAATATGTTCAGTTTATGAGTACACAAACTTATAAACTGTGAATTTCCCTCAAGTTATTATACCATTTAGAAGATGTTTGCTGGGACGTTTACTTAAAACCAAACAATTGAGGTCTATATGTCCAAATAATTTCCTTCTCTCTTTCTGTCTCCATTTCAGTTTCCTGAGTTTCTGGGAAGGCCTGGTTTCCCCAAAGGAACGATTTCTGGTAGAAGTCTGAAGGTCTGACCCAAGAAAAATAATCCAGTATAGCCAATGAATTGAGGACAAGAAGTTTTCCAATCAGGTAGGAACATTTAATCTCATACATTGCAATCACCTTAAGTAAGGTGTGCTGATAGCTGGATATGATTTAACTTCTTGGAAAATGATGCATATATAACCTGCCCCACAAGGAAGCTGTTCTCAATTCCCTTAGTGGTTGTGGTGTTTATCAGAGAGTGCCTTGGGGGAAGATGAATACAATAACAGTATGATGCTTTTCTTTTCATTTTTAGCTCATTGTTGCCAAGTACCCTTGGTGACCTTGGTGCCTGTGGTTTAATCCCAGGAGGTTAGACATGTGGAACAGCACATTAACCCTTTGTAGTATTTTCTCCCAAGACAAATCATTTTTATAGGTTGTCTCCATGGTCTTCTAGTTGCTTATCAAACTTAAGCATCAAGTCTTCTAAGTGAGCAATAGCCCCTGTCAGTGTGAGGAAATCAGCTTGGTTCTTATTGGGGCACATCTTGGTCTTGGCACAAAGTGAGTTCACATAGGGAGTTAGAAGGAGGAGAATGGGGCATGCGAAAGGGGAGTTCTGTGTTCTCATTTACCTATGTATGTTGAAACTCCACTAACAGTTTTATTTTCATTAGCAATTTGTGATAAAAACTTAGGGTAGGGCTTCCCTGGTGGCGCAGTGGTTGAGAGTCTGCCTGCCGATGCAGGGGACACGGGTCCGTGCCCCCGTCTGGGAAGATCCCACATACCGCGGAGCGGCTGGGCCCATGAGCCATGGCCGCTGGGCCTGCGCGTCCAGAGCCTGTGCTCCGCAACGGGAGAGGCCACAACAGTGAGAGGCCCGCGTAGCGCAAAAAAACCAAAACTTACGGTAAAGGGAATAATGAGGCTGTCCCACTATATGACACAACAAAAGATAGTAGTGACATCAAAATCAGGGCCTGTCCATCTCATTTGCAGTTATATACTCAGTGTTTAGCATAGCATTTGATCCCTCATCAGTATTCAATAAGAAGATGTGTGTTGAATAACTTAAGGATGAATTAATGAATGAAAAAAGTTAATATGGTAGAAAATGTGTTTTATCCTTGTATTTTCGTGTGTTGACTTCTGTATTTCAAGACCCAGCACTGTAACTGACACATAGAATATAAGCAGTAAAATTTGCTGAAAGAATGAATGAGTCCCCACAATTCTAAGAAGAATTTTAAGACCAACACAGACCCCATATCTGCCAAGGTCTATGACAGAAATATCCATAGAAGAAAGCCTGATCTCAGCTAGTGGTAGAGCTGACAGAATTTATCTAGTTTTAATAATTTACAGCTCATCCCATTACATCTAGGCATAGTACCTACATGAGCCATACAATTAAATGTTGACTGAAAAAAAATGCACAACCTAAAAGTTGAGAATTATGTTTTATTTGGAGGACATACTGAGGACTTAAGTCAGGAGACAGCCTCTCAGATAGCTCTGAGGGACTGTTCTGAAGAGGTAAGGGAGGGCACAGGGTATTTAGGGGTTTTTGCAAAAAAAAAAAAAAAAACCCGGTAGTTGGAACATCAACATCTAGCTCCCCCAAGGTAGACTGCAGTGTGTTACCCTTCCCTCGGCCTACCCTGGGGCACCCTGAAGGGCCTACGGGTCTGAGTGTGGCCCAGCAAGCCCAAGGGAGCCGGCGGGTCCTCAGAGTTCTTGTCCTGAAACTGGCGCTGACGCGACGGGGCCACGAGTCTCTAGACACTTACTGCCGTTAAACGAATGCAGAACTGCGACTAAGGCCTCAGGGAACCTGCTTCACGCCTACCCTTCTGGATGCCAAATCAAGACCTTACGTTGAGGCTAGGGCCCCCGTTGAGATTCCCCTTAGCTCTAGAGCAGGGCAGGAAGAGCTGCCACCCAGGACCTGGAAGCACCCTCTTTCTTTCGAGAAAACTCTTTTTTTTCTCAGAGCCATGCCTGCAGGGACTAGAAACACGGCAACAACAGTGTTTTTCAGGTTTTTTCCAGCTGCAAGAATGGAACTTTCAAAATGGGAAAACCAGGCTTTTCGCTATAGACGCCATGTCTAGATTGACACGCAGCCTAAATACGTGTGTTTTCTAACAAGTAAAAGAGACACAAGCTACCCACTGTGCCCTAAACTGAATCAACTTTTTAAAGCAGGGTGTTCTGCGACTAGCGAACGGCCTCAATGAAGGAATGCCTTCGGTCGGCCGAGGGGCCTGTGTATCTTCCAGTATCCGGCAGTGTTACACGAAGAACTGTTCTTTAGTTGAAGTTGCAGTGCAAGCTGAATTTCCCCTTGAGGTATGGTGACCTCAGGTATGAGGGCCGGGGAAGAATTGCCTTCCTCCCCTTTGAAGTCCCAAACCACTACACCCAACATGTTTGTCTTTAGTTGAAAGTGGTATTTAAGGTGAGGATTTCAGCCATTTGGGAGATTTACTGAGTTCTCCTGGGTCTCTTCCATGTATACATATTATTAAATTTTGTTTGATTTTCTCCTGTTAATCTTAATCTGTCTCATGTCAATTTAATTCCTAGACTAACCAGAAAAATCTAGAAGGGTACAGGAAACTTTCTTCCTGCCCAACAGGCATTATAGTGCAGGGCACATTGCCTGCCTTTGAAAGCATCTGAACTTCTACACATTGAGAACCCTCTCCTTTCCATGCCCCTTTACCATAGGCATAAAGATTTCTGTGCACATCGAGGCTGAGAAGAACTCCTGAGTCCATCATTGTTTCTCCAGGCAGTCATGAAGACTGTCAGAGAGGAAGAACTTTTCCTCTGCCCTTCTGTAGGCAAATGGAGCAGGGGGTCCCCAAAGAAAAAGAATCAAATATAACTTTTTGACATAAGAGAAGCCATTTTAAGCCTAAATCATTTGTGATCTCAGCCTGGTCATGATGCTTGCTCTTGAACAGGTCTCAGTAATTAATGATCTTGTGAAATAAAATTGTCCCTTACCATCTGGTTCTATAAGAATGAAGTCACTAGCCACTGTAGTCTCTGACCTTGACAAAAAAGTAATCACTTGATCTAAAAGAGAACTGGAAATTTTTCTTTGAGCCAAATTTGAGGATTATAACCTGGGAAGAGCATCTCAGAAAACTCTGAAAACTGTTCTGCCCATTAGAAACCCAGGGAGGTGTATAAGTTTTTTTTGAGACAGAGGGCTGTACATCAAATGACATGTTATTGAACGTTTACATAATTCAGATCTAAGTGCCATCCTGCTGGTCATGTAACCCCTTACAAGGTCAAGAAGAAATGTTATCTCTTAAGGAGGGAGTTGTCTTGTTGATGTTAGGAGAATGTTGCTCTTTATGGTTGAGCAAGTGTCCCCGCCTATGGGGGAGGTTTGGTCAATGTATAATGCAGATGCACAATGCACAGTGTGGGGAGAGAGGAGACCAAAGGGCAGAGAAGAGTTTATGTTTAAATTTCTCTTGTCTTGCCATAAAATATAAATTTTGTTTCACAACCTTCAACACACCCTGAATGAAATTCAGGACAGAGATCAGGAATGAGGCAGTCTATGCTCTGGGAAAACCCAGCAGAACAGGCCTTCAGATAGTTAGATATTTTCAGAAGATTTTATGAGCCCAGTTTCTTTTATCTTCTCATATCTAGAAAAGCACTAAAATCATTCATGGAGACATCTGCTCCTTGTGACTAGCAGCCACCATTTCGTGACTAGCAGCAAATTTCTGCCAAAATGTGTCCCTGATTCCATGTGTCCCCCTTCACCAAAATCACATACATGCTGACCTTCCCCCTAACTCTTTTGAGCAGTTCCTCAGAGCTATCTGAGAGGCTGTTTCCTTGGCTATAGTCCTCATTTTGCCCCAAATAAAACTTAACTCACAACTCTCAGTTTGTGCTTTTTTTTTTCAGTTGACAGTTTAAAACTTTCCCAATTTGGCTGTTCAAGGAGCCACCGTTTTGGGAAAATCCCTCGTGTTCTCCTTACTTGCTGCAAGTAATAAAGCCTTCCTTCTCCTGCCCTTTGGCTTGGTTGTGTCTTTTGGCTCAACAAAAGAAGTGTTTCAGGTAACACTTTCAGCTGGTCTAAGAATTAAATTGACGTGAGACTGATTAACAGGAGAAAATAAAACAAAAGTTTAATAATATGTACATCTAGGAGTCATTTTTGGCCTAAGCCATTTTGCAACCTAAGCCTGGCCAGGATGCTTGCCGTTGAAAGGGTCTCAGTAATTAATGATCTTAAGGGAACAAAATAATGCAGAATCTAAGGACTGTTTTCAGGTAAAAGAAGTAACAATAACAAAGATAATTGTAAAGACTCCCAGTTCTCTTTCAATGGTAAAGATTAGCCTGATCAACTGGGAACATAAGGAATGATGATATTGACCTTTTCTGACCCTCATGACTTCAGTCCACTAAAGCTTGGACTCTGTGGACCACCCAAACCCCTTCATGAATATGCATATACCCTTAGCTTAAAAATTCCCCAATTTTGCTGTTCAGGAAGACACTGCTTTGGGAAAGACCCCCGGTGTTCTCTTTACTTGCTGCAAGTAACAAATCCTTTCTTCTCCCAATCTTTGTTTTTGTTGTGCCTTTCAGCTTGACACCCACCAAGAGGCAAACCCAGGTTTTTGGGTAACATTAGCTCTTTGGCTGGCAATGAAAATGACATAAGGCAGATTAACAAGAGAAAATTAAATTATTATGTGCACATGGGGAATTCACGTAAGTATGAAGAATTCCAAAGACAGCAAGACAAGGTGGCATATATATATTCTTGACTAAAGAGAAGTGAAACTGAGCAGGACCCTGTGGGGCTCCTGGGCACTAAAGTCTTTCTGTGTCCCCCATTTCTTGTTTGCAGGGACTAGGCTTCAGCCTCTACAACCTTCCCTGAATTCCAAAGGGTAGGGTCAGATAGTTGCTAATCAGGGAAGGGAGGGGCTGCAGAGACAAGGGAGGAACTGTCAAGAAACAATAGTGCAGCTTTGGGACAAGATCCTGGTTCTGCCTCAAGGGAAACATATACCAATAACTGAGCTCTTCTACAGAACTAAAACCCCCAACAAATGGAAGATGTTAACTACTTGATGAAGCATCCTTCATTCTAGAGAGAAGGTCACGGTTTGATAACCTTGAGAAGCATAGAAGCTCATCAGGAGACCACCTGAGGCCAGATTAAAGGATTGCAGGCCCTGAACACACCATAATCCTTATCAGCAACCCTGACCTTGAACCATTGCTATAAAACTCCTCACCAAGTCCCCCCAGGTTGGGACACACAGTTTTGAGGGCATTAGCCTGCTGTGTCCCCCTTTGCCTGGCAACACAATAAACCTATTCTTTTCTACTTCACCCAAACTCTGCCCCCGAATTCGATTCCATACCAGTGCACAGAGGCCAAATTTCGGCATCAGAAGGAGGTATGGGTCTGAAATTTCAAGGGGAAGTAAGGTAATTCACAGGAAGTTAAAAAGAGTTAATGTTTGGTAAACAAATGTTTGCTGATCCATCCAAAGACAATGAGCCACAGAGAGAATTTTTTTTTTGCGGTACGCGTGCCTCTCACTGTTGTGGCCTCTCCCCTTGCAGGGCACAGGCTCCGGACGCACAGGCCCAGCAGCCCTGGCTCATGGGCCCAGCCGCTCCGCGGCACGTGGGATCTTCCCAGACCGGGGCACAAACCCGTGTCCCCGGCATCGGCAGGCGGGCTCTCAACCACTGCGCCACCAGGGAAGCCCCACAGAGAGGATTTTGATCAAATGGGCTTTTCAATGTTCCTCCTGTTCTACCACACCTAATATTATACTACATTTATCTCTAGTGATAGCTTCTTCCTAGGACAGGCCTCCTGTCTTAAATTATTTTAGGCAGTAAGGGGGAAGTTTAAAGGCTCTTCCTGAGTCTTTTGGGCCTGATTGGTTTCTGCTCAAAATAATCCACATGCCATAGTGGCACATCTTGTGGTGGCCTGCACTTAGACCCATTGGCTCCCACGTGCAAATGAGAACCATGCAATGACTCAGGGAGAGCCCTGAGCACATTATTCAGATAGACACCAACATGATGCAATTCTTCTTCGGTGTGTTCAGTGAGAGAAAGCAATCCAAGAGGCACTGCCCTTTTACTTTGGGGGAGGTTGAAAGTCCCTTCTTGGAAAGGAAAAAGAAGTACTTTTAGAGCATTGAGAAAACCTAAAACCTGTGAGTCAGTTTTTTTAAGTGCAGAGTTAATTTTACCCAAACGTGTTTTCTTAAAAATTGCAACCAGTCCAGATCAGTCTCTTCGAGGGGTGTACCAGCTGTGATATTTGCTGACTTTACACTGTTCTGAAGTTGAGGACACCTTCCCTCTACTCAGTTAATGTTTATTTTTATTAACTTTCAAAACTGTTTTAAGTAGGAGATCTTTTACTGGAGCCTGAGGATTGATAATGTTAACCCCTGTGACACTGCTCTGTTACCTCACATCAACCAAAGAATTGTGCAGGAGCTGATCACATACCCTGTGATTCCCCTCTCTCACCTGGTATTTAAAAATGCTTTCATGAAACCCATCAGGAAAGGGGGTTCAGGTGTTTTGAGCACTAGCTGACCTGAACTCCCTGCCTGGCACCTTCAATAAACGCTGCACTTTCCGTCGCCATAACCTGGTGTCAGTAGATTTGCTTTACTGCACATGGGAGAGCAGACCCACGTTTTTTTCATCAGCATATTTATATATATTATTATATATTGTAGGCAATGGAGATATTTTACTTCTTTCCTATTGTGCTGTTTTATTTTTTAACTGAGTTAACCATGAAAGTCAATTTTTGTTGATAGAGGAGAAAAGGTACAAATTAATGAGCTATAGTTAAAAATTTAAAGCTTTTAAAATGCTTGTTATTTATAATGAGATTTATATAATAGAGAATTAGGAAATAATTCTGTATTTAAACGGTTAGATTGTGCTTGTGGAACATGAAATTGGTAGTCCACAGGACATATACTAAATTTTCACCCTTAGTGATACTGTATTTGTACTGTCCATGTCAAGCTAAAATGTTGTTTTTCAACAGTCTTTAGCAAACATATCTTAGTTTTATTATTCAGAGGGAATATAGGAGCTCAATTTGATATAGGGAACTTGAGCATTCCATCAACATGAATTTGAAGAATACACTAAGAATATCTTCTACATTACATTGGAGTAGTGAATTCCTGGTAATTATTTAGGGAATTCTTTTGAAAAATATAGTCACCAGGGGCCAATAATTGAATTCTATTGAAATATAGAGATAGATATTAGTAAGAATGGAAAATCATATTTTCATTTTATATTGCCCATATCTTCATTTTATTTGTAGGTTTTGAAAGTTTGCAAGAGAAAGATATCAGAATTTATACTTCATTCAGCAGAATCCCTTGGACCAAATGATCACACACTCAGAATACATAAGTGGAGACATTACTGACTGTGGCCCAGGAGACAAGGACAAGACCTAGAAAAGACACAGTAAATAATGGAGGGAAAGAAAGATTGGAATAGACAGGCATTTCTCTTAATGAAAAATGTTAACAGTAGAATCCTTGAGGGAGAATCTTTGAAAACATTGGATTTCTATAACAATAAAAAATTGAGTCCCAAAGTACAATGATGATACAATGATAACAATAATGAATAAATAGGATAAAGAAATTATATGTTAACTGGCATACATTCCAGGCGATAATCAGACTCCTGCAGAAACCCGGGCTTTCTGGCCTTTAATTCCCCTTGAGCAGAACTGCAGCGCCCCTGTCCCCAGCCTTCAGCCATCAACTCCAGGACTACAGAGGCAGAGTCCTGGCCCTCAAGTCAGGCTGCCTCACTGACTTGAATGCCCATGGAAAAGGGAACATTGATCCTGACCTGAGACACAGCCCTCAGATGTTTGTAAGCTGGAAAATCTGCATCAGACTTCCTCCTTGCATCTCTCTAGGATGAACTAGGGAAAACAAAACGTCCCAAAACCCTTTCCCACAGAAGAAGTCTGGGAAAAAACACATGACGATCTTGGCCTTGGTGCCAGGTGAGGCTGATATAACTAGAGCACACCTTCTCCTGGGTTTGGTACCAGAATCCAGGGCCCTGGTGGGAGGACCTGGGCTCTGCCCTGGGTTCCATGGACACAGACAAGCAAGTGTGATCTCAGCAACCTTCAAGGACCCAGATGTGAGAAAGAGGCAATGAAGATACGATGGCTGCTTCAGGGTGGCTTGGTGTCAGCCTAGAACAGCTGGACTTCATAAGGAATAACACACTGTGGAGGGAAATAATAAAGAATTTATAATAGGAACAGAAAATAGTTTTATTTGAGCCAAGCTGAGGGCTATAATCTGGGAGGCAGCCCCTCAAAAGGCTCTAAGGGACTTCTCCACTGAAGCATGGTAGTCTTATACTTTATCAGAACAAAGAACATACATCAGATATGACAGGGGTCTATTCCTTAAAGATTTCAAAAGAGACAGATTGAGGACATGTCTAGTGAGACAGTAGGATCCTGGCACGTGGGAAAGGAGCCTCGTCTTCGAGAGGGTGTGAACATGGGCATCGTAAGAAGGGAGTCACTTATCCTTCTTTTTGAATCAGGCATTTCTTTTCCTTAATGGTTAAAGCAGATGTGCTGTGTGCTTGACAGGCTCTTTCAGTTCACACAAAGTTTACACTGAACCATGTATAAGCCTAAATGACTTCCCCATACCTCATTACGTGAAAAATTTCTCCCTCAACACTATAATTTGGGGCTTGACTGATCTTGGCGATAAACCAGACACATAATACCCTCAGCTCTCTAGGCCTCTCCACCTGCAGATCCTGCTGTATCCTCCCCCCAGGGCACAGCACCACAAGAGGGTGTCAGGTGAGGGGTTTGGGACTCAGAGAACTGACTCCCGAAAGTGTTTCTGTTTTCCAAGATAAATAACAATACAGTTTGGATTCTAAAAATCATCCAAATAAGTGAAAAAAAAAAAAATGCTAGACCAACAGTGAATCACAGCGTTTTTCATAAGATAAATGAATGTTATATAATGAAAGAGTAAATAGAGCCCAGAGGCTTTACTATGTAAAATTAAAATGGAGTTCAGTAGTGTTTAAAACACATCCAAAGGTCACATTTATGAGCTGCAAGTCCAGCTGTATTCCACAAGAATTTAGGCAAATGCATGAAAGATGAGTTATGAGTAAAGCACTATCCCCAAACTGTGGGTGTGGGGAAACTCATCCTAGCACTTTGTGCAGAACTAATACATTGCAACCATATCTGGTTTCAAAACTGATATTTTCTGCAACTAAAAAGGCAGAAATAAGCTAAATAAGCTACCTATCCCCCCTTTGTCCTTCAGTTATTAATTAAGACTCCTATTTCTTCCTCTCATCTATTTTTTAAATTCCAATTTCAAATGCCAAAATATTCAGCTATTATATATGATATTGTTCTCTTAATTTAGTCTCTACACAGCCTGAAATTTCTTTTTAATTTCCCTATTATATAATTAGTTTTATATTCATCAATTATGTGATATTTCCAGCAGGTACTGAGCTTTTATGCTCCAAATGTATGCCCTTCCATACTTTAATGCACTTAAATATACTTTATACTTTTACATCAATTTAAAAGGTAATCTATTGAGTGCAAATTCTGTCTTCAGCATTTTGTTGTGGTCAGCAGTGGGGAGAGAAAATGTAGAAGAGGGAAAAGACATGGCTTATTGTTCTCAAAAGAAGTTACAGAGAAACCTCTGACTTCCTTATCAAAAGGAGGCCCATTTCTTTTTCAATGTCTTTTCTTTTTTTTTTTAAATTTATTATTTATTTATTTATTTATTTATGGCTGCATTGGGTTTTCGTTGCTGCGCGTGGGCTTTCTCTAGTTGGGGCAAGCAGGGGATTCTGTTCGTTGCGGTGTGAGGGCTTCTCATTTTGGTGGCTCCTCTTGTTGCGCAGCACGGGCTCTAGGCTCATGGGCTTCAGTAGTTGCAACATGCGGGCTCAGTAGTTGTGGCTCGCGGACTTAGTTGCTCCACGACATGTGGGATCTTCCTGGACCAGGGCTTGAACCCGTGTCCCCTGCACTGGCAGGCGGATTCTTAACCACTGTGCCACCAGGGAAGCCCTCAATGTCTTTTCTATTGACTTCAAATCTATCGGGCTTTAAAATTATTTGTGTGTGTATGTGCTCATATTCTGACTGTCTCTCACAGCAGATTGTGAGTTCTGTGAAAGTGAGGCAGGAGATAGATGGGCCGCAGGGTAAGCAGCAGGAGTTCATTCCCTCTGGACAGAAACTCCAAAATATCAATAACAGGGCAATCGAGAAAGGAGGCTGTGCCCTGCCCAGATAAGAGATAAAAGACTAGATGTTCCTCATTCTCATAGTCAAGGAGACCTTCCCAGCTACACATGTGTAGAAGGGTTCCTTGGAGGTCAAAAAGGGAGAGGGCACCACCCCATAGTAAGTGATGTCAACTACCCATAGGCCTCTTCGCTAGAATCCATCTTGGCTAAGAGATGCACATGAACACAGGAGGACCCTGAGGTATACCAAATATGGACTCAGAACCAGGCAAAGCAAGATGATTGGTCAAAGGAAACCTGGAAGAAATTCCCCATAAAAGTGATTCAAACTACCCTGCGAGCGCAGCTCTCTCTCTGAGCCCGCCCATGTGTCTATCCACATGTATTCTTTGTCCTCCTAATAAACACTTTACTTGTTTCACTACTTTCCATCTCTGTGGAAATTCATTTCTACACAGCAGACAGGCCAGGACCTTGTCACTGGCCACTAGTCCCTGGTGGTCTAGTGGCTAGGATTTAGTGCTTTCACTGCCCCGGCCTGACTTCAATCTCTGGCCAGGAACCAAAATCCTGCTTCAAGCAGCTGCAGGCTGAGGCCACCTGAGATGAAAACAGGGGCAATGTTTATCTTGTTTAAGGTCATGTCTTGTTAAAAAACAAAATTCAACTGAGTAAATTTGAAAATCTGATTGGCCTTATTTGATGCTTTATGAATTGGGCAGCATCTCATCTAGTAAATAGAAGAGCACTTTGAGAAGTTACACAGAGTGGAAGGTTTTTATAGAAAGGAGAGTGGGCAAGAAAGTCATTAGCAAAAGAAAAAAAGGTTATCTGGGACCAGTACTATCTTCTCTTTGTAGGGAAGGGAAGCCTTGAGTTTTATCTTGCAGATTGCCTCTTCTTCTTGGGTTGGGGGAGATGGAGAGGGCCCCTGTGATAGATTACCACATTGGTGCTGACCAGAAGATTCCAGATTTCAGAATTAAGATAACATTTCTGGTGAAGGTTGAAATTGCAAGTAGGTTAGGTATTAAATATATGCGTGGTATCGTGGGCTTCAGCACAAATGAAACCACTTTGTGTCAGTGGTTTTCCTCCTTAATAGTCCCTAATGCAGAACTAGCAGAAACACAACAAAGATTTGTGAAAAAGTAAATGAGTGCCTAACTCAGTTGGTCAACTGGTGTAAAGAATGTGGCATAAGAATAAAAAGATCTAGAGAGCAGATGAAAGAAGCTTTTGTTTATATTTTTAAAAGGAATGTCTTCTGTGTTTTCAAATTACTGCAAATCTAATCAGCAATGTTGATGTGACTATTAAAAATGATGCTTTTTGAAAGGTTAGAGAAAGGAAAAACAAGAAAAAAATAAGGATGTTTGGCATTCTGGATGTTGGCTAAATGGCAGTTTAATCACTAAGAACATGTTTTATTCTATTGTCATGATGTATATGTAATATATGTAAACATATATTTATATGTCATACATAATATATATTTCCTTTTAATCACCCCATTGGGGTACAATTTACATACAACTGATAGCACTCATGTTAAGTGTACAGCACAGTTAGATAAATTTTGACAAGTATATACAGTTGTGTAATCACTACCACAATCATGATACAGAAAATTTCCATTACCCAGAAAGTTTCCTTAGGCTCCTTTGTGGTCAATCCTCACCTTCCTACAAAAGTGATATGATGATTTGCTTTCAGTGACTATAGTTTTCCCATTCTCAAATTTACATAAATAGAATCTAACAGTGTGTATTTGGTTCCTGTTTTCTTTCACTCAGCATGTTTTGAGATTCATCCATGTTATGTATATTAATATTTCATTCCCCTTTATTGCTGATGTGAATTACTCATTCACTTGATGATGAACATTTGAGCTGTTTACAGTTTGCAGCCTTAACCTTTATGAAACCATCGGGATTTCCATTAGAATTCTTTAATTTCTTACCCAATTCAATGG
The DNA here is from genome assembly GCF_964341445.2 of Mesoplodon mirus. Classification (NCBI taxonomy): domain Eukaryota; kingdom Metazoa; phylum Chordata; class Mammalia; order Artiodactyla; family Ziphiidae; genus Mesoplodon; species Mesoplodon mirus. The sequence continues at coordinate 91,027,109 of NC_138983.1, read as the reverse complement.
TATGATTTGAAAGTTATCAGAAACCTGCACTTGTCAGAAAGTCTTTAGTATGAATCTTCCTGAAGATGAAGCATTTTTGCAAAAGCATCTATGAATGATAAAAAAGACTTAAAAAGACACAGTTAAAGAGCTGGTTAAAATGCAATTGACAAAAAAAAATTTGTTTACTTCTGTAACATACAAATTTGACATATTCAAATTTTAGAAATTTTATTTAATTTCATATAACATAAGAATATCTATATTAATGATATTTAGTATAATCTAAATATATAACCTAAGAAGGTTGGAGATACATTTATCTCTAATCAATTGACAGTGCCTCCCATAACATACCAAATAATCCTAATTAGTTTAATATCTCTCTTTGAGATGACTTAGGGGTCCTCTGAAACATCCCAAAGCTATCCAGAGGTCAAAATATCTTTAATTAGGATTCTATCCTTGAGAAGTTTATCCAAAATGTTAAAAAGTTTCAAGACACTTGGTCAAATAGGATTACAGATCACTGTGAAACAATGCTTATCCATTTAACCAAAGTTACAATGAAAGATTTTAAAAGCAAGTACAGAAAGTTATAACAGATTATTTAAAAGGTAAAGAAAATTTACCATCTGTAATCAAAAGCAAATCAATATTCCAAGAAAACTTTTTTCTCTTAACAGAGAGAGAAAAAAATTTTAAGTTTTTGTACCACTTTACTTTTAAGCTTAAAATTCATTTACTCAATTAAATTCATTCTAATCTTAGTGAGTCCTGACAACACATAGAATTTCTTTCTAAAGATTACTTTTTCCCCAGAAATCTACAACTTTCTATATTCATATTAACTTGCCCTTTATTTTATTTCCTATTTAGAAATAACCAGCTTTAAGACAAAATTACTTCCTTTTTCTTTAACAAAATTAATTCCTATTCTTCATACCTTCTTTTAATGAAAACACACATCCTATTACCCTGTATACTAAAATGTTCTCATTATTTCTAGTGGCTTTAATTACATATTTAATTAGAATTCTCAAGTCTTAAAAACCTAAATTCCTAGTGAAAATTAAGAAGTAAGCAATTATGAGCTGTTCTTTACATTAGCATTCTGTAGATTGGCAAATTTATAAATAAATGCTATTTATAATTTCTAAAAATATGTGCTTTCTTATGGAAAATGACTCAGTGTGACACCAAACATATTTATTAATAGTCTTAAATATCTTTACTTTCTCTGTAAAAGGAAGCCAATGTTTAGTAATTAATATTTCAGTATATTATTTTATTTGGAAAAGACCTCGATATTCAATGAATTCTCATCATTTAGCTTAATTTAGTTAAACTCTAAAATTTCAAGTTACTAAAACGTCCAGAAAAGCTATTTTTAAGTAGACATTCCTAAAACATAATTATTCCCAGAGTTCACCTAAAAACTCTTGTCTCATTTACCTCTATTTTATTCACTTGTTCTCAAAAATTATGTTTAGATTACCCAAGAAAACTTAATGAGACATTAGACCAAGTCAGCCATTATCCCAAATTTAATATTGAATATTTTTCAGATCACATGAATCTGAAATTCTTTCAAGTTAGTTTCTTTTATATTTCTGAGAATTTCTGTAAGTGCTTAATTTCCTTTAAGTCAATTAAATAGAGCTCATTTACAAACTAACTTTGATAATACCATCCAAAGGAAAAGAGATATATTTATAATGTACACATGGACATACATACATTCCAGACAAACAGAGATCTCACAGTTTTCCTGCCTGAGTTTAAAAAGGACTCTTCTCCCCTTTTTTCCCCCCTCAGTCTCAGGAATTGGCGATGGTATAGACAAGAGTGAGTGAGAGTACATTAGAGCCCAGGGTAGAACATTTACATTTCAAAGGCACAGGGGGAAAAATGTAAGTTCCTCCTAGTAAGATTTGTTTCCTTCTGGTCAGAATAGTGAAGAGATACTTTTAACAAGCCAGCTTTTTCATTCGCAAAAACAAGTTTTGGAATGTCAAAAAGTGCCCCATCTGGGTCATTATTCTCCAGAGCCTAAAGAATACCGTGACCACATGATTTTAGAAAAATATCACCTTCTCCTTTTCATGGGTACGAGCCCATGAAACTAAGAGCTAAGAATTTCCCGATTCTGCAAAATACACCGTAGGGAATATAAGATGAAACAGAGCTCTGATTACCCATTCTCAGTTGTTTATGGCTGGTAATCTTAAAATCTCAAACAAACAAACAAATGTAGTCTCTCAGGGTTTCAAACTCCTCAGCCCAAAAGGGAAAATCCCAACAAATGGTTAGCCACTGACAGACCCAAATGGCTAAGAGAATGAATACCCTGGTATTATCACACACAAGTTCCACTACTTACTAGAGAAATCTCAACCAGCAAAGCATGTGTCTTTTTCCCTTTACCACAGAAATCAAAAGTGCCATGGGCCAATGATGCCTGGTCAGTGGCAAGTGTTCAGGGCCATCTCTGAGACAAAGGTGCTCAAGCAGCTGCTGAGTAGTATCCATGAGCTGCCACTGGTCAGGGGCCAGTGTGCTATGGCTGAGATGCCCACTAGGGATGGTGGCCCCTTCATGGTTGCCCAAATTATTGCCAAACCAAACACAGATTCACTCACCCAATGCAGAGCAAAGCCAATCTACTGATACCAGTTGTGGTGAAGGAAAGTACAGTGTTTATTTGCAGGATGCGAAGCAAGGATAACAAGCAGCTAATGCTCAAAAGACCCAAACTCCCTGAAGACTTTTGGGCAAGTGTTTCTAAAGACAACATTAGGAGTGAGGGTCTCAGGGTGAATTATCAGTTCATGGACATTCTTTTGATTAGTTGGTGGAGAGGTGACAGGGTGATATTTTGGGAACCTTAATCATCAGCCTTCTTGTTCCAACCAGTCTGGGACCTACATGCTTGTGATCAGCATGTAGTCAAATCCTCCATCAGGTGGAGAGCCTTAGTGTCTACAAAAAACGCTCAAGTGTCGTGGTCCATACGTGGGTTGGAAAAGAATTTCCAGGCACAAGGCAGAATGTAAAGAAGATAGAATTTATTAGAGGAAAGTGTCTCTGCCAGAACAGCAGGCTGACTTCCTAGTAGTCTGGGGGAGTGGACGCCAAACATGTGCTATTGATCAGTTTTTATAGCCAGAAAACAAAGGAATGCTCCAAGGTGAAAATTTCGTTTACTAATTGGTCGAGGCACATATACTTTCCTTCTATAGGGTGGCAGTGGGACAGGGAAGATGCCTTTTCTTATTTGGGACAGGTCTCATGGCCCAGCTGGGCTCAGGAATTTCATAACCATCACAACATGGTGGGGAGGGCAATTAAGGGTCTGATAAGGGGTGTAACGCTGACACTTTTTCAGAGAGGGTTGTCCTTTGTCCTTGAAGCACCATTGTCCTTGGAGCACCACATCAAGGATATGTGTCAGACTGTTATCTATATCCCTTGAGGAGAAAGGGATATAGACAACACTGTTTTTCAATCTATTGTTACTTTTCTTGCTTGACTGCTTTTCCTTTGTTTCTGAATTTTGTCAGTTCTGTAATCATTAACTGCTCTCTGGAAATCAAGGGAGGCCTAGGAGACTAAAGCTTTGTTCTACAAACAAGAAGCAGGGAACACTGGGAGTCTGTCACTGGGAAGGCCCCACAGGATCCTACTCAGTTTCACAATCATGAATAAAGTTGTTTCTATGAATGTTCATGTACAAATTTTGTGTGGACATATTTTTCTAACTTAAATTCCTAGGGGGTGAAATTAGGGGGTTGTATTAATGCCGAACTATTTTCCAAAGTAGTACATCATTTCACATTTTCTTCAGGAATGTATGAGACTTCTGGTTGTTCTCCATCCTTACTAACATTTGATGCTATCAATCTTTTTAATTTTAGTCATTCTAGTAGATGTGAAGTTATTTGCATTGTGGTTTTAATTTTTCTTTGATGACTGATAATGCTGAACATTTTTAAATGTTGCTTATTTACCATTCCTGTATCTTCTTTGGTTAAGTGTCTTATTAAATTTTTTGCCCAATTTAAATTAAATTGTTTGTCTACTAAGTAGTGTTTTAGTAAAAGCTGGAGAAGAAGCAAGTTTGGCTGGATTACAGAAAACAAGGGGGAGAGTGGTAGGAATGAGGCCAAGAGAGACATGGGAGAAGGGGAGAACAGATCAAAAAGGACTTTGAGGCCTTGGTGAGAACTTTGGATTTATTGTAATTAAATTGAATTCACTGGATGATTTTGAGTATAGAGTGGCACAATCAGGCTTAAATTTTAAGGGACCACTTTGGCAGCTCTGTGAACAGGCCAGAGGAATGGGAGTAAACACAGGATAGACCAGGAGGTTATTGCAGCAGTCAGAAAGAGAGAAACTGGTTAGTTGCAGTTCTGAATGACCTTTCCCCTCACTCTTGTTCCTGACATTCCAAACTGCATAATTTCAGATGTGGAAGACTGAGAAATGTCCTGGATTTTCTCAACAGAATAGTGACTTACTCAAGGCCTTTATTGGAACACACTCTACTGAGGGTTGAGAGAAAGCTGACAATAGTGGCTTGCTTAGCTTAACTCAGTGGTTATGGTTGTTCGTTGTGGTTGCAGTATTATGGTTGTGTGACTCTTTGGTTAGTATTCACTTTCTCCATCTTGGAATATACGTTTGATGAGGATGGAAAAATTATCTCTGTTTTTAACTCACCACTGTAGCCTCAGTTTGAGCACAGTGCCTGCCAATTATCATTTAGTCAATGGGTTTTTTTGTAGGGGAGTGAATGTGTGTATGTGTGAGGGAGAGAGAGAAGAGGGGCAGAAACAGAGAGGGGAAGAGACAGACATAGGGACAGGGGAACAAGTGCATATTGCAAAAGAACAGGACAATATTTTCTGTGAGTAGAATGCTCAGAGCCTGTGTACTGTGTTCTTTTCTACTTTCTCAGGTTAGATTTATCACTTCATAAATTTTCTTTATCTTATCCAAAATGAATCTACATTTTTTTTTCTTATAAGTATAAAGAAAAAGATTTTTTGGGGGGGGAATTTTTAATGTCTCACTACAATTCAAGTGCCATACATGTCTCTTTCTATTATTTGTATATCTTGAAAATATACCAGCATTATTGTCTAACACAAAGGAGGCACTAAATAAAATTTTTTCTTTGAAACATTGGTACTATAAATTATAAGAGACGGGAGCCATGTTTTCACAGCTCTGTTTCTTGAGCACCCAGCCCAATGGTATTGTGGAGATGGAATAACAATCACCATGAGCACAGGTCAGTGCTGACAAAGGGACTTGCTTTCTCTCTAAACCATTTGACTTTGTTGGTGCCCAGGGCAGGATGCTCCAAAATATGCCTCAGTGGAATATTACTTTGAATTAAAGTTACTGAAGAAATGACTGATGCAAGAGAGACACACTGACCTTCCTATCTGTCTCCATGAAAGCAGGAAATTAGTATCTCATGTGAATGGTGCCCTCCCTGTACCAGGAGGTAGAAAGACATCATTAGCACCAGAGATAGGGAATGCAGGGTCAAGAAGGCTGTATAAACCTTGTTACTTCTTTAACTCAAGAAGGTTGGCAGGGACATTTCTTCCTCCTCAACAGCTGACAAGACAACCAGGAGGCTGGCTAAACCCTGCTTCCCACCACAAGACTGCTGCAGCTGAGAGATCCTAGGACACATGACAAAGGCCAGCAGAAGGTAAAATTTCTTCTCTCCTCAACTTCCCAGGCCTGTAAGGTCTGGTGGGAGGGAAAGTGCTTAAGAGTCTCCTTTTCTCTATCTCTAAATTTAGATTAGCAGAAGAAAATACTTATGGAGCAAGATCCTTGTGACATAGAAAATCTGGTTTTTGGAAACGAGTAATCTCGTCTCAGTTTTTCTTAATCCTTTCCTCCCAGAGACAGTCACTGTTTTTCTTTGTCTCTGTCTCCTGAGTCGTGTTTCATAAGAAGAAAGAACCATAGGGCAGAATACAGGCATAGGCCCTATAAGCCTGCTGTTTGAGACAGCCTCACAGACTGGTGAGTTACCAGTTCTCTCCAGTCCAGTGCCTATTAAGACAAACTTTGCTGTCAGTCCTCTATATAAAAACTGGATGAGATTTTTCCTTCTGTATTTTTCTGTGTCCTGAGAGTTTGACTTTTTGTCCAGTGAGAATATTCTCTCTGGTCTCCACCATCTGGATGGTGTATTTACTGGGGTGCATCTGGTAACCAGTTGAATTGACTGGGGTTCTGAGACACAAAGTCATAAACAGCACACTCTAGTCTTGCTGTGCCAGCTGCCAGAGGAGTTTGTCCTAAGGGGACCCAGTCCATAAGGGGCCTTTGTTGTTTCAACCTTCATTGCCTTGTTAGTGTTGGAAAAGTCCCATTCCAGCAGCATGTGCCTGATGTCACAGATTAGTAGGTTTGGGATCAGAGGTGCCTCAAATTCCCAGGAGAGACCAGGGACACAGTTTGCATTATACCACCCTTACTGCCTGTGCAATGAAGGCCTTTGCTTTCTTAGATTATCCTTGGAAATGAATTTTCACATTATAGGGGCTATATCATCCGTGCCCTCTCCATCTGAAAGTATGCTTATTTCATCCATGGTAAGGATTTATTCTAAGCCTGAAAAGTTACCTCTGGGTCGTTCCATAAAAAGGCTTACTGATTTGAGTCACTATTTGAAATTAATGAAAGGTCTTACTCCTCAATGGCCAGATGATGGATCCTTTAAGTTTGCTGTATTTAAAAGATTCCCTTCTTGAGAGCTCTCATCATAAACAGCTGTCATATTGGTATTTATGGAAGGATCAAATTGAAAGGAAAAATCATGTATAACAGCTAGCCTTAGGGAATCGTTATTAAGATGAAATAACAGAAATTAAAGATCCAACATGAATTCCCCTTTTTAAGAAAAATTTTAAAAATTGCCCCATCTCCTCAGCAATTCCTTAGGCCCTCCTACAAATAATTAGGAAAAGATCAGTTGGAAGCCAATATTCAAGAGCTAATAGAAACAATTATCTTTGTCTTCCAAATCTCTACAAAACCAGAAATGCAACTTAGGAACAAGTCAAGGCCCATTTATCTTCACCAACCCTGAAACCTATTCCTCTCAAATTCTTGTAGATATTATAAAAGTTGAGGATAATTGGAGCAAAATTGTCCTGTACTTAAGAAGAAAAAGTTTTTAAAATAATAATTACCCTGAAACTTATGATAATAGAAAAATACACTCCAAAACTCACAGAAGAAAATTTACACTTTTTTCTCTGTCCCTTAAAGTTATAAATCTTACCATGTCTTTGAAATGTAAACACAGCCACATTGCCTGAGACTGAGCCCAGATTATCTCAATTGTTAGAACCTGAAACTAAAATTTAAAGAAAAAAAAGGAAAGAGGTTTTTTTTTTAAACAAAAACCACCAGAAAAACCCTCTCTTGCTCAAACTCTAAATCACAGTCTCCTTAAAATTGTTTATCAAGAGCAAGTACACTTAAAGGGCAAGAAGACTTAAAAGTCTTCTCCATAAATAATAAAAGACTGTAGCTATCTGAGTGAGTAAACTTAATTTATTCCAACAAGCAATATAAAAATTCTCAAAAATATAACAAAAACGAATACAAATATTTTTCAAATTCACATGATCTAGGATAATTTTTGGTAAGTAAAATCTAGTTCAGGTTTAATGGTTTAATTAATACAGACATATCTTAAGAGTTATCAGCATTAAGTATAATAGCTTTATGCTATGTAGTTTTACTAAAAGTCAAATAAGCTCATGTTATCTCTTTTACAGAATTTCTCAGAAAAAAGTAATAATAATAATAATTTAAGATGATGGCTAACACTACTTTAACATCTTATGAAATTGTCATGAGTAATCTGAGTGATTGTTAAGAACAAATTAATTAAATAGACATAAGATAAGAATTCTTTTAGGTAAACTTTTTTTAGCAATAATTGTTTTTGCTATGTCAACTTAAATAGTTTTCTAAATGTCTTTGATAAATTGTACCCTTAGAGTTTTGCTAAGTTAAATTAAATGAATTGAATGTCTAGATCATTTCCAACTAAGACAAAATACTGAAATATTAATTGCTGAACGAGTCTAAGTTTACCTACTTTTGACCTCTTATTACACACTAAATATGTTTGGTTCTATTAGTAAACATGTCTTGTGCTTCATTAAAAGCTTGTACTATGAAGTAGAATATGTTTCTAGAAATTATGAAATGTATTTATAAGTTTGCCAAGCCACAAAATACTTACACAGTTCATAATTTTTAACTTTATCTTTACAAAAAAATTAAAGCTTCAAAGGATTAAGAATTGTAAATAATAGATGTGGTTAAAGCTACTAGGAATTATAAGGAAATTAGAATATATTTGGGGGTAAGAAAAAGTGTAAGGTATGGAGATGTTTTTGTTAATGTAAAAACTTTGTTAAGTGATTTTTGTCCTAAAGCTGATAACTTCTAAATGGGAAAGAGAACAAGGGACAAATCAAAATGGACAGAGAAAGTTGTAAGAGGTTTGTTAAAAAGGAATCTTTAGAAAGGAATTTTATGTGTAGTCAGATCTAAAATTGGAATGAATTTAATAAAGTGATTGAGTTTTAATATCCAAAGTAAGCTGGTAGAAAATTAAAATTTGCTTTTTCCTCTCTTTTTGCAAAATTTTCTTAATTATTGGTCTGCTCTTAATGAGAAATTGTAAACAAAGACTTTTTTTTACATTCAATGTAATCTGTCTAGCAAAACAAATATTGTACATTTTGTCTTTATGAGTCTTTGATAATTTTGAAGAAAAACTGAGTGCTTTCAATATTAAAAGAGCTAAGTCTTTTTACACTATTTAACTATCTGTATTTACATGTGAATCTTTGTGACTTTGATTAAATTGATAACTAAATATTAATTCACAGTGACATATGATCATATTTGACAAAGTGTTTTAAAACATTTTTATTTTTGAAAAAGTAGATTCTCCCCCAAGTCAAATTCTAAATGAAGTTTTATTGACCTGGAAATAACGTTCAGGTTTTCCAGAGGCCCCTTGGAACACCTTAAAAGATTTGTTTTATCTTATTAGAAAAGAGAGCTATGAAACTCATTAGGCTTATTTGGTATGTTACTTACATGGGAAGCATTGCTAAATAAATGATCATAAACTCTAGGTTATATCATAAGGGTGAATGTTATTAATATAAATGTTCTCGAAAGTATATGAAATTCCTAAAATTGGATATGTCCTAGTATAATGTTATCAGTCATAATTCTAGTTATTATCTTAAATGTTTTGTGTCACAGAGATAAATTTTCTTGTCAATTCCATTAGAATGAATCAAATTTTTAGTAATGGATATTTGTCTTTTATTACTTAGACAATGGTTTTACTCAGATGCTTTTACAAAAGCTTCCTGGAAATGTGTTTCATGTTCAGAGAAATTCATGGAAAAGGATCTAACAAGTATTCTAGAACACAAGTTTCTGATGAATTTCAAATCATTACACTGAACTGAGTAAGAATTTACAAAACCCTAATGGAGAAATTGATGGTTTCATAAAACTTCTAACAAAAGATCAAACAAAACAAGAATTAATTACATGGGACTAAGTAAACTGAAGAAGATGGTTATGATATTTTATGGTTTTAAAAATAAATTTATTTATTTTATTTATTTTTGGCTGCATTGGGTCTTTGTTGCTGTGTGTGGGCTTTCTCTAGTTGCAGCGAATGGCAGCTACTCTTTGTTGTGGTGCGTGGGCTTCTCATTGCAGTGGCTTCTCTTGTTGTAGAGCATGGGTTCTAGGTGCATGGGCTTCAGTAGTTGTGGCTCGTGGGCTTTAGTAGTTGTGGCTCAATGGCTCTAGAACGCAGGCTCAGTAGTTGTGGCATGTGGGCTTAGTTGCTCTGCGGCATGTGGGATCTTCCTGGACCAGGGCTTGAACCCATATCCCCTGCACTGGCAGGCAGATTCTTAAACACTGTGCCACCAGGAAAGCCCCATTTTATGATTTTTTTTTCGTGGTACGCGGGCCTCTCACTGTTGTGGCCTCTCCCGTTGCGGAGCACAGGCTCCGGACGCGCAGGCTCAGCGGCCATGGCTCACAGGCTCATATCAATCAGTGTGATACACCACATCAATGAATTCAGTAAAGTTACAGAATACAAAATTAATACACAGAAATCTCTTTTGTTCCTATACACTAAAAACAAAAGATCAGAAAGAGAAATTATGGAAGGAATCCCATTTACCATCACATCAAAAAGAAAAAATACCTATGAATAAATCTACCTAAGGAGACAAAAGACCTGTACTCTGAAAACTCTAAGACGCTGATGAAAGAAATCGAAAGTGACACAAACAGATGGAGAGATAGACCATGTGCTTGGATTGGAAGAATCAATACTGTCAAAATGACTATACTACTTAAGGCAATCTACAGATTCAATGCAATCCCTATTAAATTACCAGTGGAATTTTGTTTTTAAGATTTTTTTCATGTGGACCATTTTTAAAGTCTTTATTGAATTTGTTACAATATTGCTTCGGTTTTATGTTTTTGTTTTTTGTTTTTTTGTTTTTTTGTTTTTTGGTTGCATTGCATGTGGGATCCCAACTCCCTGACCAGGGATCGAACCTGCATCCTCCTCATTGGAAGGTGAAGTCCCAGCCACCGGACCACCAGGGAAGCCCCCACCAATGGCATTTTTCACAGAACTGGAACAGAAAAATTTAAAATTTGTATAGAAACACAAACCCCCAAATAGCCAAAGCATACTATGAAAGCAAAAATGGAGTTGGAGGAATCAGGCTCACTGTCTTCAGACTATATTACAAAGCTACAGTAATCAGTATGGTACTTGCACAAAAACAGAAATATAGATCAATGGAACAGAATAGAAAGCCCAGAAATAAACCCACACAACTATGGTCAATTAATCTATGACAAAGGAGGCAGGACTGTACAATGGAGAAAAGACAGTCTCTCCAATAAGTGGTACTGGGAAAACTGGACAGCTACATGTAAAAAAATGAAATTAGAACAATTTTCTAACACCACAGACAAAAATAAACTCAAAATGCATTAAAGACCTAAATGTAAGACTGGATATTATAAAACTCTTAGAGGAAAATCCAGGCAGAACACTCTTTCACAGCAGCAATATCTTTTTGGATCCACCTCCTAGAGGAAAGAAAACAAAAACTAAAATAAACAAATGGGACCTAATAAAACTTAAAAGCTTTTGCACAGCAAAGGAAACCATAAACAAAACAAAAAGACAACCTACAGAATGGGAGAAAATATTTGCAAATGATGAGACTGACAATGGAATAATCTCCAAAGTATACAAATAGCTCATGCAGCTCAATATCAAAAAAGCAAACAACCCAATCAAAAAATGGACAGAAGATCTAAACAGACATTTCTCCAAAGAAGACATACTGATGGGCAAAAAGCACATGAAAGTCTGCTCAACATCGCTAATTATTAGAGAAATGCAAATCAAAACTACAATGAGATATCACCTCACACCAGTCAGAGTAACCATCATCAAAACGTCTACAAACTGTAGACTGCAAAAATGTTGGAGAGGGTGTGGAGAAAAGGAGTCCTCCTACACTGTTGGTGGGAATGTAAATTGGTTCAACCACTATGGAGAATATTATGGGATTCCTTAAAAAACTAAAAATAGAACTACCATATGATCCAGCAATCCTACTCTTAGGCATGTATCTGGAGAAAATTATACTTCCAAAAGATACATGCACCCCAGTGTTCAGTGCAGCACTATTCACAATAACCAGGATATGAAAGCAATTTAAATGTCCATTGACAGATGAATGGATAAAGAAGATGTGGTACATATATACAATGGAATATTACTCAGCCATAAAAATGAATGAAATAATGCCATTTGCAGTAACATGAATTGACATAGAGATTATCATACTAAGTGAAGTCATTCAGAGAAAGACAAATATCATATGATATCACTTATCTGTGGAATCTGAAAAAATGATACAAATGAACTTAATTACAAAAGAGAAACAGACTCACAGACTTAAAAAACAAACTTATGGTTACTAAAGGGAAAAGGTATGGGGAGGGATAAATTAGGAGTTTGGATTCACATATACACACTACTATATATAAAATAGATAATCAACAAGACCCTACTGTATAGCAAAGGGAACTCTACTCAATATTCTGTAATAACCTATATGGCAAAAGAATCTGAAAAAGAATGGATATATGTATATGTATAACTGAATCATTTTGCTGTACACCTGAAACTAATTCAACATTGTAAATCAACTATACTTCAATATAAAATTAAAATTAAATTTAAAAAGATTAAAAAAAGAAGTGTCTTCCAATGCAAGGATCAGATCAAAGAACATGAATGGAATATTCCTACTGGGACGATTAGGAGGATAACACATCCTTGGTAGGTGCAGAGCCTATTCACTTACCCTCTGACTTTCCTTGTTCCCTTTCTCTACTACATCCAATTAAGCAGATAAAAACTTTGAGAAAGCTGCCTCTTCCTTCACCAGTGCCAAGCAGGACAAACTCAAAGAGCCATTTGTCTGTCTGTCTTCCTCTGATGTTGCTTCTTCATGTCTGAGCTATTGGGAGGAGAGAGAGGCAATAAATTCTCTTAATAAAAGCAAAAAATAAAAATAAAAAATAAGCCTATATGGTCAGTCACAATCCTTGCTATACTTATATAAATAAGACCAAGTTTATTGAATCTAGACTTATTTTGCAAACAAATTTGTCTTAATTTGGCTATCTTTGATAGAAATGAGGGTGATTTTAGAGAGAAAAATTATCTTTCGATAGAAACCAAAATACATATTGTGGATATTAGATTCTAGTGCTATTAATTTTCCTTGAAGTTTTGTTAATTACCTGAAAACTGGACTATATCCTGAATTTTTCTAGTTTCCTCCACTACCTGACTACAACTCTCCAAACTAGTGTTTCCAAATTTTCTCCCACCCTTTTGACTTGGAATAATTGAAACTAAAACTGCCTTTTTTTCTGAAGTCCTGCATACTGAAGGTAGATATCTTAATATAAACTTCAGAGAAATCTCCACAGCAGCTCATGTTTAGACAGTCTTCTTCGTTCCTGTTGCTATATGGACCACTCAGAAAGTTTACCTGAACATCTGATGGACATTCAAACTACAAAAGATGCTTTAACCCTGACATTTAGAGATCTTCTCAACTGTCTACCCTCAGAACTCAAAAACTGATATGAAATTTGCCTCAATTATTAACCATTGTTTTTTTGTCTCCATAGCAATGCCTCTTTAATTAAATACCTGATTGCTTGTACAGTAAGCTTAACTTCTACTTGGAAATACTGCTTTGGAAGAGAAAATTAAGGTAAAATGATCATATGGATGGACTCTAATCCAATATGACTTGTATCTTTATAAGGGGGGAATATTAGAACACAGACATGCACAGACTGAGGGGCAACCATGTGAGGACACAGCGAGAAGGTAGCCATCAAAGGAGAGAGACCTCAAAGAAACTAAACTTGATACTTTGATCTTGGACTTCTAGCCTCTAGATCTATGAGAAAATATATTTTTGTTGTTTAAGCCACCTAGTAGCCAGTGTGGTCTTTTGTTATGGCAGCCCTAGCAAACAAATACAATCACTATTAGGGAAAAAAAATCATGTGCTTTGTTATTCCAGTAGAATGATTTTAACACTGATTACTTCTTACCTTGAGATTATAAAAGACAGTGATAAACATTACTGTAGAGTATATATGAGTTGTGTCCTATGAAACAAAGGTAGTTAACAAACACCTCTCAGCTGTAGATGATGCCATGTGTTCATCTGATCAGCAAGAGGACATGAGTGGAAGGGAGAACCTTTTCTGCTTCAGACAAGCAACTTCCTGGGTTACCCTGAGTATGACAAAGAGGGCCATTGCTTGGGGACCAGGTCTCCAAGCAGTCACAACAGGCCTCAGGAACCCACAAGAAAATTGTGAAGGAAGAATATTACTAGCCAGGCCCATATGAATCTTTTCCTCCCATCACTGCTCTTTTGTGAAAAATTCTTCCAAATACACATTTTTGTCCCAAAATATCATGTTGGACGCTCGCTACTAGGAGCAAATTTTTCTAGCATCTCTGTTGGATGAATTTTCACACTTGCAAAATCGCTCAGAAAAGAGTTCATCCTCCCAACACCTCCCCTGCACCAGTGTCCCCCTAAACAGCATCTGACCACAATATGAAGGAACTTACCTCCCAGGTAAACAGGTGCTTGAATGTGATTTAATTATCTCTGCATCCTCTCCCTGGTCTCCCTGTGAAATCCAGTCACCTCTTTGCATTAAAGCATTTCTGTGAGAAGCCCTGTAAGGTGCTGGCTATTCTCAATTCTGTCCTGCTGGTTCCTCTGAAGTGCCTAGAAGCTGTCCTCTCCACACACAAACTGTTCTGACAAACTTCATTTGAATGATTTGGATTTTAATTCTCAGTTTGCTTCTGTTCCTAAGCCTTAAGGCTTTTTTCTTTTTTTTTTTTTTTTTAACCAATTCAGAAAAAAGCATCATTAAAAAAAAGACAAGGTTGGGCGTCCCTGGTGACGCAGTGGTTGAGAGTCCGCCTGCCGATGCAGGGGACACGGGTTCGTGCCCTGGTCCGGGAAGATCCCACATGCCGCGGAGCGGCTGGAGCCGTGAGCCATGACCGCTGAGCCTGCGTGTCCGAAGCCTGTGCTCTGCAACGGGAGAGGCCACAACAGTGAGAGGCCTGCGTACCGAAAAAAAAAAAAAAAAAAAAGACAAGGCTACTCGCAGATCTAACATGCTAAGCTTTAACTTAGTACGTTCTTAGGACTGATGTTTTCCAAGGAACAAACTTTCTTGTTTCCTGTGTACAAAAAGTGAGAAAAAATAAAAATAGTGGTATCTTCACAGTTGAGTTCTTAACATATTTTCTGATATATGTAAAAAGAGAAAAATTGGCAAAATGAGTACCAACATTTTTAAAAATAATAATTAAGCCTAAATCCCTGGATTTACCAATTTTATAAAATAAGAAAGTAACATTTTATAAAATACAATTTTATGAAATATGATTTTATAAAATTTGTTTAGCTAAGTAACAAATGATTTGCCCAAAAAACAGATTTAGCAGGTGGAGTCCAGGGGGCACATTCTACAAAATAAATTTATTGACACGGTAAAGGGTTACTAGCATAAAATTGTGGTGGGAATAAAAAGGGCAGTGACCTTCGTCCTGAAGTTTAGGAGTGACCCCTGAATTCAGAGATATCTGAGTTGAAGTGGTCACTGGAAACAAATGGTAGAGACAAATCACAGAGAGCAGACTGTATCAATTCCAGCTTCTGGACTCAGAGAAGGAAGGAAGAGCTTCAGATTTCACTGCAGAGAATGAGGCTGAGAAACTTTAAAATCAGATGCTTTTTCCCAGATCCAGGGGGCCAGCTAATGCACAAAAATGCTTAAAGCCACATAGGTATGTCACCTTTATTTCCTAGAGAAGATGTTAGCATTTTCTGAATCCTCATCTACCGTGCCTGGCACGCATTATTTTATAGCTTTCTGGAAGTTTCATCAGCACCACTGGTATATCTGTGGTACGATGTGTGTGTGGAGAGTACAGAATGCAGGTCCGGGCTGGGGGCAACGGACTCTTCTAGCTACCACAGTGAGTGGTGCCCCTGCAAACCTGAGTAAGGAAGACAACTTGCCTTTGGGTGGGTAGTGTTACAATCTGCATGTCTCGGGGCACAAATGTAAAGACCGACCCTGTTCTGGGAATGATTATGATTCTGACTGACCTCAAAGGGGTAATTATGAAACCCCTGGATCATCAGGATCTGGATGTTCCCTACTTTTTCCATGGTGTGATCATGACCGAAAGTGTGGCTGTAGATATCTGGGAACATTTCCAGAAATGTCCTCCTGTAGGAGTTAATTATAAAGTCAATGTGTATAAAAGAGAAAATAATATTGAAACCTATCAAGGGGAGTAGATCTTAAGGGTTAATATTGTAGATGGACTACTTTGGAAAAAATCTTTTTCCCTTGGAGTATTAAGAAGTCATCGCATAATTGCCATCTCTCCACATTTTGTTCTAGAGTGCCTGGTTTATTGATATCAGTGTGAGACCTGTTTTAAGTAAAAATCTATTTGTAAAAATCCGGATCTGTAATATGTTCTAAATATCATTATAGTGTCTTTTAACTATAGATTAAAAATCACTTCATTTTCAACAAAATATTTTGATGTAAACATCAAATGTTTTGAAAACAAAGGGGATCTGTTTTTGTTGTTTTCTCTTTTATCTAATTTTTGTATCCATTTTGTCTGGGCATATTAAATGGTAAAAATATTTATAAGATTTGCACTAGGTGAATCTTCTTAAAAAAAAATACTGAAGGCCACAGAGTCTGGGAATATTAATATCTTTTTAATAGATTGATCCCCCTTGATTTCTTATTCTGGAGTAAAGGTACAAGTTTTTCCATGAAAATTAGACACACAAATCATCTGACAGAATGTATGACAGATGGAAAATGATTGATGGGAATTTTGCTTTAATGCACATTGTTCGTTGTAATTTTGCCCAGCTTAATGAACTGTGAATTAATAATGAGGAGCAACACATTCAATGTATTATAGTAATAAAGTGCTTTTATGGACATTTTTCATGTTTCCAGACTTTCTTGGCCACCCTGAACAATTTTAACTCAAAGGATTAAAAAATAATCGCTTATTTAACTGTGTTAAAATAGTCAACTTTGAAAAGGATATTTTCCTGTATGAACTTTTTCCTAATTGATTCCATTTTGTTCTGATCAGTAAACTTACCTGAGTAAGCTGCACTATTTTAAAAAAAGTGATCTGATAGAGTATTAGATGACATATATGACCATAGTCCATTGTTTTCTGATTCAACGACATAAGAAAGTGAAAAATTAATAATTATCCATTTTTTAATTAGGAGAATAGAAAAACTAAATTTCTTGTAGAAATAAGCCCAAAGAGTCCTCGTGTCAGCCCTGCTCCTCTTAAAAGACCGTGGCGCTGTAATACCAATGGATAATCTGGGAGAGAACCAGCTGTCATTAAAATAGATTTTACCAAGGCAAGGACAATAGGTTGCTTATTAGCAATGAGAAATCAGTAGTCTTTTAGAAGTGTACCCTTTGGAAAATGTGAGCTATATAATAAATGAAAGCCTTTCATTATTCATTGTTATAAGCCAAATGTAGATTAAATGTACACTACCTTCAATTCAGATATTAAGATATCCTTCCCTCAGTAATTTTATGAGGTAACATGTATAATGTCAAGCATAGGCTAAGTCATATATTTTATAATCTTTCAAAACTTTTTAAAGCAATGTGTTAACCCTATAATGAATATAAAATGGATCCTAACTGCATGTCTTAGAAAATGTGCATTTCATAGAATTATTGAAGAATGAATCCTTAATAGCCCATCTTTTTAAGTATGTTAGCTGAACGTTATGATTGTGTAATATCATTTTAGGGCATTACCACATTTTAAGAAATAAAATAATATTCAGAAGCATACTTTTGCCAGAATGTAAAATTTAAAACCAGAAATTTGACTTGTGAAAAATCCTCACATGATTATTGGCCTGTTAAAAACTAAAGCAAACCCCACAAACCTGATGCAAGCTATTATGTGCAAAATAACGTGCTAGTTACACAGCCCTCTGGGAAGTGAATGTGAGTCCGGATGCTTCTTTCTTGGTTTATTTCATTCCTAGAGTACCTTTGTTGCAGGTTTTTCTTATGTTTCCAAAGGAAACAAGTAAGCCATCTCAAGTTTAAGTTCTGTCCTCAATAAAGGAAAAAATGTGCCAGATACCATTTGACTGGATGATAACTAAACTGGACAAATATTTTCTCTCACTGGAGACTGACAGTGTTTTAGCTGTGCTTACAATTTGTGATTCTCCTAAAAAGAGAGTACAAATGAAAACTTATGGTTACCAGGAGATGATAAGGGGGGAAGGATAAATTGGGAGATTGGGATTGACATATACACACTACTATATACAAAATAGGTAATAATAACCTACTGTATAGCACGGGGAACTCTACTCAATACTCTGTAATGGCCTCTGTGGGAAAAGAATCTTTAAAAAAAGTGGACATATGTACATGTATAACTGGCTCCCTTTGCTGTACACCTGAAACTAACACAAATTTGTAACTCAACTATACTCCAATAAAAATCTTTTAAAATAAAAAAATAGAGTACTACATGCATTTCTAAGAAATAAACATTATTTTCTTCATTCCTCTAAAATAAATAAAAATAAAATAATGTAATATGTGATCTTCAAGCTAATGAACACCTAAGAATGAAATTTGAAAATCTACATTTGGAATGTATAATTCTTTTGTTCAGAGGCAGTGACATTCCAAAAGAACAAAACTTCTCCAACATTTCCCCATTTAGAGTAATGCTGACAGTGAGTGTCTGGTGGATCTCAGAGGGGCACAACTGATAATATATTTATCATGCTGCCAGTTTGCTAAGTGGTTTCATATTCACTAAGAAAGACTTGTCAATGGATACTGAAGAATAGATGTGAGGTCTCTGTGTGTTGTCTCTGGGTGAGATCTCTGTGTGAAGTCTCTGTATGAGGTCCCTTTGGAAGGTATCTCTGGGAAATCTGTTAAATCTGTGCTAGGTTTCTGTCTGAGGGTCTGTGAAGCAACATGAGGTCCCTGTGTGAGGTCTCAGTATGTGATCTCTGAGAAAGGTGTTTGCGTGAGAAGTCTCTTGAGAGGTGTGTCCGTGAAGTCTTTGTGTATTGTCTCTGGGTCTCTCCATTTCTTTTTTTCTTTTGGTCTCTCAATTTCTTGTCTTACTGTACCTTATGGAAGACGGAGCAGCAAGAGAAGGGCAAAGGGACTTGCTTCTTTCTGTTTTCTTGCTGTTCCATCAGCATCACCTGTCTGTGGCACTCTCCCAGCAGGAGCCAGGGGGGTCCAAGTCCAGCTTCCCCATATTCCCAGAACTCACTTCTGGGTGCCCCTGAGAGGACCCAGCAGCAGCCAGGCTCAGGTCCCAGCCCTGTCAACTCTCTCCTCTGGGTACCGACCCCTCCCACAAGTCCTGGCTTCACTCTCACTGCTCTGCCCATTCTGGAGGCTGCCTTGGGAATCGGGGCCCAGAGGTAGGACCTGGCTCCAGGGAGAAACCAGGGGTGTGAGCAGTCCTGTGCTCACTCTGCCCCCTCCACCCCAGGTCACAGCATTTCCACGTGTTGAGGGGCCTGACAGGTATGGGGGATGGGGTCCATTTCTGTTGTCATCTGGATCAGGGGCATCAGCTGGAACCGAAATCTCCACAATGAGAAAGACACCACCTGGAGCTGTGTCCACCATGCGCCCTGCACATGGCAGAAAATACCAAATCACTCTAGAGAAATTCTTCCTCATCTCCCTGCTTTTCCATATGGACAGGGGTCAGGAGACAAGAAAAGCTGTGCCAGAAGCAGATCAGTGGAACACTCCTGGATTGCACCCTGCCCCATCCACTTTGCACAGGTCACCTCCACACCACCACGAATCCTGTCTGATTGCTTCTTCACCTGCCAGGCTCTGGGGTGATCAAGGACTGGGAGACAGGCAAGGCTTACTACACAATCACAAGCCAGTCCCCACCTCTCCCCTGGAGCAGTCCTTGGGCCATGTGTTTATGTGAAGGTCACCAGACTAGGAGTCACATCCCAAGTTCCCTAGTCCTGGCTTTTACACCTATTGTTAAGTTATCCTTTCTAAAAGTCAAGAGGTGATGATGTGTAAGCTTATTAAATATAGTATTAAGAGATTCACCTTCCCTGATTTGCTTTACTTCTATAAGTTTGACCTTCTGTTTTGACCTAAAGGTGGTTTCTCTAGGTCTGTGATCTTAGAGTTGGAATAGAGTAGAGACCCTGGCGTGGGGCCATGGTGAGCTACTGGACCCTTAACTTTTCCTCCCCTTTAGGCCTTTAGATGGTGGTTGTATGTCAGGGGGCTGTTCTTTCAGAACTGCAATTTATGGGAATCTGGTACCACTTTGCCTCCTTCCTTGGATCCAATGATTTTTCTACACCTACATCCCACCCTAAATTCACAGTGTTTGACCATCAGATAGTTACTACCCACAGTCACACCCCTATTCCATTCATCCAAAACTCCTTCTCTGGGGTTAACATAGAGTGGAAGGTAGGTGACCCATGAACGCAGCCATTCATTTATATGGGACTGGACTCAACACAGCCCTCAGCAGCCTCCCTGATACTCCCCCCACCTACACACACAGAGCTGGAAATGCCATCCTTGCTGCTGCTCTAAAGTGTAGGAAAAACAGAGGTGGGGGAGGGTGATGCTGTACATTTTATTATGGCTAAGCTAAAAGGGGTTCATAGGGCATACCTCAATCCCAACCTTCATCAGAGAGAGAAGGAACTCTTAAGAGCAGATGTTGTATATTCCCTACCAAGAGATCCAGGGGCAAGATTTCTCCTGTTTCTGAACTCAGAGCCCATACTCTATTCCCCCCAAACTTCCATCCACTTGGCTCTGACACTTCCTGGAGCCTGAATTGGAATGTCCGGCCCTATCGTGTAAACCTATCCACTACAGTTGCATAAAGTTCAAAGTAGCATAGAAGGAGGAGAAAGACTGGTTGAACCAGATCCTTGGGTGTGGGTTTCATAGGTTTTTCCCGTCTCATTGTTAGAGTAATTTTGGTCTGTGTAATGACAGTATCATAAGGTGCAATGAAGGGACACGAGACAAGGAGCAAGCTTGTGATGCTACTGTCCACCTCCCTCCATGCCCCTCCCTTCTAGAAGACAAAGTGCACGGCACAGACAGCAGCCATTACACTATGCTTTTATTAGGAAAAAAAAAAAATATATATATATATATATATACATGTATTGGGGAACATTAAATACCTTGGACGTGCTAAGGAGAAAATCATTTTCTCTACATGGACTGAATGTTTACTTGGAGACATGTCTTCCTACTAAAGGGAAGACTAAAGAAGGATTTTACTGTCGACCAGGCAAGACGCCTCCCCAAAGATGACAGTGCCTTGGACAGTGTTGATGGCGGGCTGGGGCACCTGGAATCCTTGGCCCATACTGGCAGGTACTAACTGGAAACAAACTCTTCTTGGGGGGCAAGGATAGGAGGCACCTTAGGCCCAGCTGCTCATCGTCGAACCTTACACTTTTCAAACTATGTTGGTGTCTGACTTCCCTTTCCCTGATAGAACAACTCTGGCCCTTGGAGGTGGCTTTATGACTGCAGGCTGTATAACCCATCATTCTCCGTTGCTCTGGGTAGGAGGTAAGCCTATGGCAGCAGAAACACCCACATACTGGGACTTGGAATTCCAGTTTGTGTTCATTTAACTTTGTGGCATGAAGTCCATGGTGAATTGCTCTTTTTTCTTCTGGGATCTGTCCAACAGCTGTCATGAGTGCCTGACCCTCAGCAGTCTCACTCTTCAAGATTGATCTGCTTTTGACTGATCCGTGACTCTGGGCAGTGGCTGATATGGGCTTGAATTTTTGCAGAGCATCTCGACCATTGACTTTTTTATTGGGGAAAATCCACTTTAAAAATAGCCTCATCCTTTTTCTGAAGAGGCTTTCTGGAGGGCTATGTTTCTTCTCTGGCATGAGCTGGAGACATCTGCTCCCAATAGAGTCTGTTATTCCCCTGACCTGGGCAGGGTGGCTCATACTTCCAGCTTGAGAGGTCCCTAATTCTTTAAACCTTTCTTCATGCTCGCCTGGTTTATGCCTCCTACAGTCCTCTCTTTTGTAAGTAGGGGCAATCATCTTGCTCTGGCTCTTCCATGAGTCTTGGAGTTTTGAAGTTTTGGGCTCCTGCTGCCCTAGGTTGCTCCTTTGGGCTTCCATAAGGCCACTTGGCTCCTGGGAAGCTAACCTGTCTCTGGTGGGGACTCTCTGGGGATGGCACTGAGGCACCTGAGAAGCCAAGTTGTCTGCAGCAAGGAACATGTGTTTGGGAAAGTCCTGAAGCTGGTTGTCTGACTGTACCTTTACTTTGGAGTTAAACTCACTGGCAACCCCCATGTTAAGGCATGGCTCACCTGGATGTTGGAAAACAGACATTCTAGGTAGTAGGAAACGTTTACTGGCCCCTGGCACCTCTAAACTCCTCATATGTACATTTGTGGTTTCGGATTTTGTCAACACTTTGGTTTCCAAGATAACACTAGACTGTGGTTGAAGAGCAGGAGACTCCTTGGCCTCCACAGCCTCCCTGGCCTCTTCACCTCTCAAAGATTGGGATCCTAAGTTCACCTCCATCACTGTTACCCTATGGCAGGGGTCTCCTGAGGCCTGACCACCACTCTCCTCCGTTGGCTCATTCCTGACCATTGCTGAACTTGGACCTGGCTCTAGGCTGTGCCTCTTGACCCATTCCACAGTCTCACTCTTCCAGGTTCTGCCCACAAGGCTGAGTGTGAGGGACTGAGAAGGTGGCCTGCCCTCCTGTCCAGTCAGAGAAGCCTTTGAGGGCCCATGGTAGTCAGCAGATGGAATCGCTCCCAGGGCACTCTGGATTTCCTTACACACAGTTGAGGGGACAAGGAGAGGCCTCTTCAGGGTAGGAACTGACTCTTCTGTTATCACCTTCTCTCCTGAATGAGCCTGAGGAGGTTTCTCCAGGAACTCAGCACACTTGACTGTTGAGTGGGACCCAGACACACAGGTGGCTGAAGGGGAAGAGGCAAACTGCAGAACGGTGGAGGGTTGGAGCTTTTTCCGCTTCAAGAGATTTATGGGCTTGAGGACCTTGAGGGGGAGGGTCCACCTGTGCTTTACCCAAAACCTTCTAATGTGTGCTTCCAGCACCTCTCGAGTGTCTGGATCAAGGAAGGAAGCCCTACAGGAGGTGTTCATGCAGGGTTCCCAACCCTTCAAGCAGTATCTTCCACAGGCTCCAGCAGGCACTGCTTTGCACGTCTCACTAGGAGGGTCTTGACATGAGAGCTGATGAAAGTTGCCCTTGCCAGGAAGCCTCCCCAGGCAGCTATAGGAGAGCAGATGGGGCCAGGATGGCTGGACAGGACAGGCAGGGGTGGGCACCTGCAGCCCAAGAACCCTCCTCTGCCCCCACACTGACTTCATAATGCTCCTGCTCTCCCTCACCCTAGGGCTTTAGCCACGCCCTCCCATGGCTCCCCCTCCCAGGGCTGGGGTCACATTATAGGCTCTGGGAGGAAGGACGACCCAGGAGAGAAGGGGAAAGATTCTTTACCTTTGCAGAAGTGAAACCAGGTTGTGAGTCCCCTCCAGTTCTTCCAGGCAATCTCTGCAAGCTGGAAATCAGGAGACTGGGTCATGGTCGTGAAGGCAGAGGCCTAAGAGTCTTTCAGGAGGCTGAGTGCAATGGCCCTTTAGGGAAATCTTTGGAGGATTAGACTCTGGAGCCCAAGTATCAGTGTCCAAGGCCACATGTCCCTGACAGTGATGGTAAGTCTCACTTGAAAAGGGTTTGTCCTTTGCAAAGTGCCTTCACGTTAATTAACCCCTGTAGCCCTTACAACTGCCGTGTAGGGGAGAAAGGTCAGTGGTCATCACACAGAGGAATCTGAGCAAAGTTAAACAACTTGTCCACAGTTGGACTTGGAGGTCCCACTTCCCAACCCAGGCACCAATGGTCCACCACAGTCCACACACCCCATTTCTAGGTCCTCATGGCTTCATTCTAAGCACAAATTTCTGGGAAGTATCTGGGCTCTGATCTCCTTCCAACGAGCCTTCCCAAGGCTCTGTTTCCTGAAGAATAAGCTCTGCCACTGGCATCCTCAGAGACCGTGAAGCTGGGCCCTCAGGATTAGGAGAGATGGAAGCTAACTCTCGGGGGCACGCAGGACTGAATGGCAAAGGCTTACCTTTCAAAGATCCACTTTTCTTCCTACTCCTGCTCCTCCCCTTCAGCTCTACTTGATGCGGAGAGAGAAGAAGAAATGAGGGGCTAACACCCAACTCTCACTGTCATCTATCTAGGCAAGCTGTGTTCATGAACAACATGACTTTCTACATTTAACTAAAACTCTGTGGGGTTTTTTCCCCTTTTACTTATTTTTAAAGTGGATAAAAATATTTTCAGTTTTTCTTCTTTGAAGAGTGCAAAGAAGGATTTTTATTTATTTATTTATTTTTTGCGGTACGCGGGCCTCTCACTGTTGTGGCCTCTCCCGTTGCGGAGCACAGGCTCCGGACGCACAGGCCCAGCGGCCATGGCTCATGGGCCCAGCCGCGCCGCGGCATGTGGGATCCTCCCGGACCGGGGCACGAACCCACGTCCCCTGCATTGGCAGGCGGACTCTCAACCACTGCACCACCAGGGTAGCCCAAGAAGGATTTTTTAAGTTTTAATCACCATAGATTTCTTCTGTCACTGTTCCTCTGATCAAGAAACACACACATTCTCAGACCTAAATGCCCACGTGAGCTTTGTCAGATAGGATTCTGCTTCCCAAGGCCAGACCTCCACTCCAGCCTCTTCTCTCAGGCTCTCAGGGGCTCAGCATTGCCCTTAGATCAGCCCCAACACAGAGGAAGGTCTCACTTGAGACACCCGCTGTGGGAAGGTGGCTGGTGAACCAGGGCTCAGGAGTCAGCCTTCCTGCAGAGATTGAACTCTTAGTAATCCAGTCCTTAACCATTAGTCACTGCATTGGGGACTTGCCCTGGAGCCCTCTACCATACCTGAACTCCTGGTCCACGATCTTAGACTAGAAATCCTCATGCCCACTCTAACCCCTCTCTGGCCTGGCTTTTCCCTAGAAGGATGATGTTCTCTACTTTTCTGAGAGCTCCCATCTCAGGAGTCTCTCTAGGTGGTTAAGAAAAGTGGAAATAAGAATAAGAAAAAAAGAGATAATCTCTGCTGGGATTAAGCCAAAGGTTTCTTACCTTCCTGATGTTTCTATGTTTCCTAGGTGGTGCTAAGAATGGATTACTCTGGAAGCAGGGGAGTAACATTAGGAAGAGCCCCAGTCCACACAGGAACCCAAGGATGATATCAATCACCCAGGAAGTTGGGCTGGATCTCAGCCAGATAGCAACCGTGTTTTTCAAAGAAAAGAGATTCTCCATCTTCTGAACTGCATTGCTGCCCTCAGGCAACAGAGCACTGGGAGTTCACTTGATGGCAGAACCCCAGGCCTGCATCACAGAGCTGTGGCCTTGTCACAAAGGGCTCCTGAGTGTGGGGGAGGGGCAATAAGAGAAAGAGGCTGAATCACTGCCCTTCCTTCCCATCCAGACCCACAGACACCTGCACCCTCCTGGGGCTTCCAGATCCCTCCTTCCAACTACTCTCATCCTGTCAGAGAGACCTTAGTCAATTTTCTGTTCATTCCATCTGGAACCTGGTTCCTTCATCCATTAGAGACCTTTACTTGAGGCCCACCAACTTGATAACTCTTGAACATCTTAAGCTGACCCTGGAAGACTGGCTGTTTCACAGACATTTTTACTCAGGATTTCCTTTGTCCTCAGCTCCAACTTTCCCATGTCATGTTTGTGTCTTGTGTAAACCCAGGGATAGAACTTGAATTTCTTTTACACTTATTTAGTTTTGTGAATTTTGAATAGTGTATGTTTTGCCTCATTTTCTATCAGAGGGAACTACACACAAAAATTAAAATAATTTATTTTTCAAAATTCATAAGTATGAAAGAATTATAAATAGTTATGTAATAGGGAAGAACAAATCTGACTCCACATCAGATCTTTTTTACTTTAATCTTTATGCTTTGTTGCCTGAGCTAACTCTGTCCATCCCTGTGACCCAGGCTGGCTCTGCACTTTTTGTAAAACAATGTTGCCTAGAGCCTGAAATATACAGGATAGCCTATTTCTAAGGCTCTGACTTTTAAGAGCCCATTCATGGAGATAAAAAGTTGCAGAACAGAGAAGAATAATTGTTTTGTTGGCGGTTTACAGGAACACGTGACCTGACCAGGATCTGACCCATCTGGCCAGCTGCTAGAGCAAAGGATCCAACACCAAGATATTTGCAACAATTAGCCATGCCCCTCCCTCACCTTGCCTTTAAAAAGGCTTTGCTGAAAGCCTTCAGGGAGTTTGGGGTTTTTCCTGGGCATGAGCCACGTGTCTTCTTGCATGGCACTGTGTAAACCTTTCTCTGCTCCAAACTCTGATGTTTCAGTATTTAGCCTCACTGTGCATCAGGCACACAGACTTGCATCTGGTAACAGTTAAACCTTCAAATGATATTTTTGTAAGTTTGTAGTGTTTATAATTCTGGAGTTAGTAAACCTTTAAACTGCACAAAAACTTTTGGGACACACTGCAAACACGCACACACACACGTACTCATTTTCCTTAACCAATCTAGTACTTTCAAATCCAATAATCCATAATTTTCTACTTAAAAAAAAATCGTTCATATGTTGTCTCAACCCAACTTCTTAGTTTGCAACGATAAGACAGTCCCCACTCTCCAGATAAATTTTGAATCCATTAGGGCTGCTATAACAATATACCATAGACTGGGTAGATTAAAGACAAGAGACATTTATTATCACAGTTCTGGAGGCTGGGAAGCCCAAGATCAAGTCACCAGTATGGCCACCTCGTAGTGAGAGCTCTCTTCTTGGTTCACAGCTGGAGCCTTCTCTCTGTATCCTCATATGATGGGAGGAGGCTAGAGATATCTCTGGAGTCTCTTTTATAAGGCACTAATCCCATTCATGAAAGCTCATAAGCACTTTTGCATGGCCCGGCCTCCTATCTTTAAGAGGTAGGATTTCAACATGTAAATTTTGAGAGAACATTAACATTCAGACATGTGCACGCATTCTATACCCGGAAGCTAGGAATGGGTTAGGGTGAGCCAAGGTCCTGACCCTAAAGGGCTGTAGGGTGAAGAGTAGGACTAGGGGTCAAACCCTTGGGGCTGAGCCAGGTCTTAAGCAGCCTCTTCAGCTATCCCTAGTGTGTTATGTATGTATTCTCTTTTCTGAGTGTGCCTTGCCTTTCCTGCCCCATCCTCCCAGGCCCCTGAAGCTTCAAGTCCAGCCTGAACCATATAGAAAGGGAGCTTTGAGTCTTACACAAAATTCCCTTATGACACCACTTCCTATCCCTTAGCAGTAACACAAGATTCACTGAAGGATTCACATGGTAAATATGTCTTAATGCCCCATGAGGGCTTTAAAATAATGTGTATTCTCTGCTTGTTGGTCATAATTTTATACAGTTTTAGTGGGAACGTGGGCATGTGAGTTTATTTGGCTATATTGCCATGAATGTGCACTTTCACAAACATATCTCCTACATCTACTATTGTTCCTACAGTCTTTTCCTCCCATGTGATATTCTCACCTTAATTCAACCTTTTATCAAAATTTAGACTTAGGTCTGTCACCATGTGGACATGCTTTGTAACAAAATAGCTTCAACCGAGGAGGTCAGTGGAAGGCCTGGACCAGCTATCTTGGTTCCATGATAGTAAGCAAAGGATCGCAAACTCCCATGTTAAGCTTAAGCAGAAAGCAAAGTTTAGTTAAGCATAGGTACACTCTCAGAGAGGGAGAGAGAGAAGGAGAGAGAAAGAGCAGGCTGTTTCTGAGAACAGGCTATTTCAGCGAAGTGAAGCAAGCCCAAAGCAAAGTATATCGAAGCAAAGGTACACTCTCGGGGTGGGGGGGGATGGGTGTACTGTTTCTGCAAATTGAAAGCAGCATTCCTATAAAGGCTTACGAGCGCTTTTAAGGAGCATTTTGCAGAGAGGTGGGGGTGAGTGACAAGGATCATTATTTGATTGACAGTCCTGAGCTATGGAACAAGTTTTCTGCTGCGCATGCTCTCATCCTTGAATCCCCAAGAAATGCCTACTGGGTGGGGGGAGGGGCAAAACCACATGTAGTTTATTGTAATTATGGTATGATGAGTTTGGATTTACTATAGGTTATACGCCTGTCTGGTCTGGGCATGCACAGCCTGGAGAAGTCCCCTTGTGTTACCGTGCCTCTCTTTATCAGGATAAGCTGCCCACCACCCGACCATAGTTTCTCCCGTTCTGGGTGGAGTCAAGGGAGAGTCCCCAGATGGCTGGGTGTGACTCAATTTCTTCTTCTTGTCTTTCTCACCACTGTCACCTCCTTGCTGCTAATGTCTGACTAACTACCTAACAGGTCTTCCTTGCATTCATATTTGCTCTCTAAATTTTCTCTATTACTTTATTTTCAATATGTTTTGTTTGATGGGGTTTTTTTTTGAAATTTAAAAATCTTATGATAACATTTACCTTGATTTATTTAATTATTGTTCTACTGTTATTGATTTCTGCCATCTTATTTTATGCTTTATTTTCTACATTTTCTTTATTGTTTCTTTTTTTCCCTTCTTTGGCATCTTCCATTTTACAGGTCAAGGGTACTTATGTTTGTTTGACATTTGGGAATTTTTAGTATTGTAATGGTTTTATATCTTGAATTATGTTAATTTTCTCCTCAATTTCTTACCCGTGGATGAAAAATGTTCCCTGCCATATCAGTAGACAAAGGATGTTGCAGTCATCAAGTCAGATGTCAAAGCAGGAACCCTCAACTGTGCACCTTGAGGGGATTCGGGATGGAGAAAAACAGGGTACTGGTTCTAGAGTTAAGGTGCATATCAAAGGAATGATTTCACGGAGCCCAGATTCTTTCATCTTCTCATACATAGAAAAGTGCTAAAGTCCTTAACTTGAGAGGTCTAGTTTTCTTTAATTAATAGTAATCTTTTGATGTTCTGACTACCTGGTTTTTGTTGACTCCTCCCTTAGGTCTTCTGAGCAGTTCCTCAGAGTGATCTGACAGGCTGTGTTCTGGGCTTAAGTCCTCAGAAAATCTGCCAAATAAAACATAATTCTCCTTTTGGGTTGTGCATATTTTTCAGTCAGCAGTCTTGGCAACCAATGAAGGGGCCCAGAGCAGACTTTTCTTCTTTGCCTGAACTCTATGAGGATCCAGAGTCCTGGCACCAGCAGAGGCTTCTTGGGCCTGTCCGCTTTCTCCGAGAGTCCAGACGAATTTGGGTGAGTATCTCCTGGTTCTTGGATCTCCAGTTTTGGTTGATGATCCTAAGTTTTATTCAGTGGTGTTAAACTCTTCTCTTGAGTAGTAGGTGATCCTTGAAACTTGGTTTCAAGAAGAAGTACCTGGGTCATCCTCAGTGAAAGACACTGGGAAGATTTTTACTCAGTTTAAACACTGAGAGTTTAACCTCGGTAGAAAAACACTGGGAAGACTTTTGCTCAAGTGGGTTAGCCTCACTTAAAAGACACTGGGAAGATCTTGCTCAGTTTAGACACTGCGTGGTTTATCCCCAGTTGGAAGACTGGAGAGACTTTGCTCAGGTGAAAGACACTGAATAAAAGTTGGACTGGGTAATTAGGTGGAAGACTAACCTGTCTTCCTTGAATTGGCTACTTTAATAGAGTTTGTCAAAATAAAAGTGATCTTCACAAACTGAACTCAGAATGGGGAACTTAGCTTTCAATACAAAAGGAAAAGGAACAACAACAGATTTCCAGCTTCCAACGGATATCCTGGCCAGGTTTATGTACATACAAAATTTACATTTACAAGTGCTTACTTTCTTGGGACTTAAAGAAAATCTTGCCCTAAAAATGACTAAGATAGGACTCTTTTATTGCATATGCAGTTAAGTTAGAAAAAGCTGGCTTGATAAAAACGTCTTTTCAGAATTCTGACTTCAAAAAAACAAAAGGCTTTCTAGGGGAAACTTGCATTTCTCTTCCTGTGTCTTTGAAATGTTAAGTGTTCTGATATTCTTCAGTGTGTGTGTGTGTGTGTGTGTGTGTTTTGAGAACTTGGTCACTACCATCCAAAAGTACTTATATGGTGTACATTTGCCAATTTCCTCACTTCCATTGTGAAAGGAGTTCCCTATTCCTAAGAAAATGGACCTATGTCCGACTGACACAGAAGATGGAGATGTATCCCAGTGCATTTATATATGTATATCTATTAAATTTATGTATATATATATATAATGCCTAATGGAAACATCTCAGATGTTCTATTTGGTATTTTTCTTTAATTTTACTTATAAAATTGTGACCATTTTTTAACTCAAAAGAGGAGAACTTTAAAAATTAATTAAGAAGACATCCTCAGTAGTCTAAGGTTCAGAGTGACTTGGCAGAGAAAATTGCTGAATGGTTAGATAATAGTGCTGGTGTGCTTGGCTATTGTAACACTTTCCATTTGAGTTTCTCTTCCTTGAAATTACAAGAACTATATGACTCAAGAGAAAGATTGATAATTAGGAATATTCTGCTTGCTTTATTTTTTTTTTATTATTTTGTTGTTGTTGTTGCGGTACGCGGGCCTCTCACTGCTGCAGCCTCTCCCGTTGCGGAGCACAGGCTCCGGACGCGCGGGCCCAGCGGCCATGGCCCACGGACCCCGCCGCTCCGCGGCATGTGGGATCCTCCCGGACCGGGGCACGAACCCGTGTCCCCTGCATCGGCAGGCGGACTCCCAACCACTGTGCCACCAGGGAAGCCCCTCTGCTTGCTTTTCATAGACCCTGTTGAAGAACATTTTCATTATTTGCAGGTCATAGGAAGGAACCTTCATGATCTAAGTTTTGAACAAGTAGTGTGGCAACACAAAGCTATGACTTAAAAAGGAAATTTGAAATGACCTATTTCTTTTGGCATCTCAATCCAGATATCTGTCAGTAAAATGCGTCACTTTTCAGTCAAATGGGTGGTCAGCAATATAATTTTTTATTGGGAAGCTGAAAGACACCATTGCCAAGCAGAGCACCTGCCGTGTTCACATCTATATTTGAGCATCTTTCGTTTTCCCAAGGGGTGCAAGGGAAGAGAAGGCAGGCCGAGAAATGCACTTGAATAAAGCTTTTCAAGATGGATAGAACAGAGAGCATTCCCAGAGGCGGGTCAAGTTCAACCCAAGAACAACTCTCTCAGTGCTTTCACAACTAGGTAAAATACAAGACCAGTAGTAACTCAGCTCTCAAATCAGTGCTGAAATCCAGCAGAAGGTTGTTAATATTGATACAGTTAACATACATCAAATAGGATTACTGAATTTTCTGAATCCAACTGAACTCCCAGGATTGTTTGGTTTCAAAGGCTGTTGGGCTCAAGATGCATTTGGTTTTAAATAATCCTTCCTAAAATGTTCAGCTTTCAGTCTGATATGATTGAAACCCAGCTTGAGTGTGTCTTATAATACACTGGACTGGAAAGACTATGGGCATTGAATTATTCAAAACATGGCAGGCGAAGGAGTGATATGTGGGGAGGATGTGATCATAGAAATGAGTGAGACTTGATATGTCTTGTTATCTCATTTGATTTACCTGTTAGAACTCTTCCAAATATTAGAGGAAAGAAATCAATATCAATTTTCACCTGTCACGTTCCACACTTCAGTGATGAATGAATGTCAAATTTGACCAGTTTTCTGTACCACCTGCTCTGAAATAATATTTCTGGGCCTTTATTAAAAATGTAAAATTTTCATTGAATTTCCAAATATGATTCTGCAGTGGCTAATTCAGCTTGTTTTATTAGTAAGCAAGTTCTGATGAGTAAC
This sequence comes from Mesoplodon mirus, assembly GCF_964341445.2. NCBI lineage: Eukaryota > Metazoa > Chordata > Mammalia > Artiodactyla > Ziphiidae > Mesoplodon > Mesoplodon mirus. Next base: position 90,995,395 of record NC_138983.1, on the reverse strand, counting down.
ACTAATTTAATAAGCCTGCATATGAGGTTAAAGTTTAAACTATTCCTGCCGAAGGTGATGAGATATGACTGTGATGTGGTGGTAGGGCACTCACCTTCCTGAACGAACCCTGCGAGCACACAGTTCTTGGGAGAAACCAGTACAAATCTGATATCATTGTGCATGTCTCCTGTAGCAGTGGAATGCACACACATACAGACATGATCATGGGTGAAAAAACACACATGCGCACCTTAGAGGCTTACATTAATTTCTGAATATAGTTCTCTGGAAAGAAAAAGCTTTACTGATGATTTGTATTTTTATAGTTTATTGTTTTATCCATACTAAAACACTTCATGAAATCACTTCCTGCTTTGTTGTCCATGGAATCCTTTCCATTTTGAGATGCTAAATATAAATCGAAATAATGATTATAGTCCTTGGCCATGAAAGACTAAGTTACAGAGGACCCGGTGACTGGAGGTCAGAGCTGCCACGGAATTATTCTCTGCTCCAGAGACCATCAGAATATCACTGTGTACCCACTTAAGGATAGAATGCTGCTATTGAGAAACGAGCTCTCTTTTATTTCTACTAAAAGGAGAGAACAGTAGGGGACCTTGGCTGCACCAGTGTATGAGACTTTCTCTGTTTTGGACAATAAGCCCAAAACAATACATGAAATAGCCTCACGCCTTTTGTCTTTTGTACTCAGCTCCTTCCTGTATTGCTCCTGATCAGTTACACTTAAATCAACAAGAGTTGCTTGAACATTTTGACAGTTATGTTCCCCATACCCTGAAGCATTTTTAAAGGGTTACTGAGATAAAGCTATTTCAAAAATACTCCCTCCAAATTTTTTCAGGGTGGCATCAATGAAAGTAACTTAGAGGAAAAAAACTTGAGTTCCTGGCCTACCACTCTAAGGCCAGGCAAGCATAAACCTTCATAGCAAAACCTAAGTTTGCTCCCAGTTGAGAATTTGGTTTCCACGGTCTTATATAAAAAGTATATGGAGACTTTAATTCCCTATAAGCCCTTTCCAAAGAGTGAATACAGTTCATCATTCGTAAGAGATGATGAAAGTTACAATTTTGTTGAATAGGTGGAATATATATTACATATAATATACATATTTATTTTTAATATATATATATATAATATATATAAAGTTACTATTCAGAGTCCTAAAACGTGGATTTTTCTTACTTACCAAGAATGAACAGTAACTTGATCTCTAAACAATAAAGCACCTGGTCATAACAGAATCATAACAAATATTTGATATCAGAATGAATTCACTGTTCAGGTGTAAAGAGGGAATAGCTTCAGTTTTCCTCTTTCGTGCACCCCATTATTGCATCCTGGACAGAGGGGATTTTCTTGATTTTAATCTAAAGGAGAAATGGTCACTTTTGTTGAGATGGAAATTGACCACCTCAGTAGGCAGAGGCACTGTTTTTATTTGGCTGAATTCATGTTTCTAGTGATAATTCAAGGTGTAATAGGGTTTTCTCAGCCACTCCAAAATCTGAAAATGATAAGCATCTCACCAGAGTTTCAGGATGGCCCATTACCTATTCTGTGGAAAGGATATTCAAAACACCATGCTTCATCAATGTCTTCTTTGACTTATTAATGAATGGACAACTACTGAGTTAAGACAGTGTCTTATCCTTGCTTCAAAAAAACAAAAACAAAAAACCCCCACAAACACAAAAAAACTGTTAACAATGAAAACTTATTATGCCAGGCCTTAGTATGGCCTGACTTGGAAATTTAGTTTCAGAGGCTTTTGTGAATATACCAAGGAAAGAGGACCTAGGTGTATCTTACTCCCACAGGCCGCCAATAAATATTTGCTTAAGGGACAAAAAATTAATATATAGTATAGGAGAGAACCTGACAGATGCTTAACATGATTGAGTGATAGCAATGCCCAAACTCATCTGTGATCAAACACTATGAAAGTATCCTCCTAAGGATAAACTTATTACAAATAAGAAGTGAAAATTCAATTATGCAGATACTTTCAGTGTCAGCTCTGATATGCAAAAAGCATGGAAGTTGTCACTGTATCTTGTCCTTACAAGATAATGCTGTACAAAATGAAAATCAGTGACTTTTCTCAGACGTGATTAATAAAACATGTAACTATGAAAGAATTTTCAAACGGTAATTATGTATGCGTATATATGTGTCTCTGAAAAATCTGTGTCAAAGAAAACTGAGGCTATCAGTATAAACTTCTTTAACTTCTATCTCTTCTTACCTTTATTTCCTCCCAAACTTACCAGTATCCATCCAGCTCAAAGGATACAAGTGATTTTTATATACTGTGCAAGGTGTTTTTTTCTTATTCATATGTCCATGTTTCCCCAATTCTCTAAATTATTGTCTACATCTTCAGGATCTCCTTTATTGGTTCCTTCATTTCAACATATAAAATAGAAGTCCTTCTCATTCTAAAAAATTCTTTTTTGCTAATTATTTTCTCTTTTCATCCAAACTCCTTGAGAGTAGCCTATTCCCACTGTCCTCACTAGCCCCGCCTGGCCCCGACAGGCAGCCCTACACCCTCAGTTTATTGCCATCTGGCTTTTCGTCCACCACTTCACTGCACTGCTCTAAGGTCACTGGGGACCTAACTGCCCAAATCCAATGGACACTTACATTCTCTGAAGGATGACACTGTCATCTACTTCCTCCTTCTTGAAACTCTATCACCTCTCTCCTTCCCAGAATTCTTTCTCTGCTTATTACTTAAACGTTGTCAGTACTCACAATTCTCTGAAATCTCATCCATTTTCATGATTTTAATGGCTGCTATGTGCTGATGACATTCAAATTTTTATCTTTCCATGTCTTCACGTGCATGTCCAGTTATCTACCAGTTTGTCTTCGGAATTCTACAGGTGCTTTCAAATTCTACATGTCCAGAACTAAAGTCTTTTCCCCACTTCAGTTCTTTATCCCCTATTTCCAAACTCAATGATACCACCACCCAACCTTAGTCACACAGATGGGGGTTCAGCCTCCGCCTCCTACTTCTTCCTTACTTCCCAAGGTCAAGTCTTGCTGGTAATTTCCTAAATACAATTAGAACTTATTTCCTCCCTTCATCTATACCTTATTTCAGACCCCTTTCTTCTTGCCGTTACCTGGTCTAGAAGTTACGAAATTGCTGTTTGGTGGAACCAGTTGTTAGACATTCTATTAGAAAAGGACTCTAGGGTCAAATAGCTTTGAGGATGGCTGTGTACCATACGCCTGCTGTGACGATCCAGAATGAACATTAGCCTACAGCAGCCCCGAGAAGCTGTACAGTAAAGGAACCTGATTAACTTTACTTAAGCCAGGTTCTCCCTTCTGCCGGCCTATAAACCTTTCAGTAGGGACGGGAGAGGAGGTGGCAGCGTGAAAATCCCACTTGAAAATATAAAGCACTGCTCCTCAGAAGAGTGGGGCATAATTATCTCCAGGCTTCTTCAGATTCCTCATCCATACTGACGTCAGTGGTCTAAAATGCCACCTGAACTTGTCCCTTCCATTCTTAGCTATTTTCTGAGGAAACCAGCTCCACACACATGGGTGGTTAAGACCCGCTCTCCTCCTCCTCGCTGCCTCCTTTAGGGGCACTTGCCGCTGCCTGGGGACACTGCACTGATCCTCCAGAGCCTGTGCCTGTGGCTCTGTGACACACCCCTCGCACACTCACGGCTCTGGACTTCCGCTGTCCACTCTGCCTTGAGTATCCGTGCCTTTCACCGGCTGACTCACCAGTTTCTCACGAGTCCTTTAAGACTTAGCTTAGGGACTGCCTCTTTTGATGACTTTTCTTTGCCTCACGGCTCCCCCTCTTCTTCCACAAACACTGACTAAACGCCCTGAATATACCCGTCACAGCAGGTCACGTGCAGGATGAGACATCTGCTGTGCGTCTTCCCCTCTCACTCCACTGCTAAAGGGCCAACACTACATCTTGCTCGTTGTTTCACTCCTCTAACACTCAACCCATGACTAAGGAACTAACTAGTACTGTAGTAGCCCTCTTAGTAACAATCAGGCAGGACCTTCTACCAGAAATCTGACACTCCAGCTTTTCTCTCATCTCACCTTTCACTCTGATTCAACTAAAGACTTATCTGTACATGTTTTACCAGGGAGACATCATTTAATCCAGAGATGTGTCCTCACATACTCTTACATACTCTGCCGTTTAAAAATTCTGCTCAGATGGGGGAGGAGACAGGTGTGCTTTCTGACAGCCCCACTGTGTTTGCACTTCTAGTGGTCACTGGCTTCTCTCAGTGCCTTCCTTAAACCCTTCTTCTCTTAACAAGGAAACAGGATAACAAAGTAATTAAGAGCCTGGTTACAGCCTACGTGTGAACAGAAACATAACCAAGGACATAGAGAATAGACTGGCGGTTGCCAAGGGGGAGGGGGTGGGAGAGGGTTGGATTGGGAGTTTGGGATTAGCAGATGCAAACTGGTGTATATACAGGATGGATAAACAAAAAGGTCCTACATGCGACTTCCCTGGTGGCGCAGTGGTTAAGCATATGCCTGCCAATGCAGGGGACATGGGTTCAAGCCCTGGTCCGGGAAGATCCCACATGCCAGAGAGCAACTAAGCCGGATGTCACAACTACTGAAGTCCAGGCACCTAGAGCCCGTGCTCTGCAACAAGAGAAGCCACCACAATGAGAAGCATGTGCACCTCAACTAGAGGAAGCCCGCGTGAAGCAACAAAGGCCAAACACAGCCAAAAATAAATACATACATACATTTATTTTTAAAAAGTGCATGTATTTAAAAAAAACCCAAAAAGGTCCTACTGTAGAGCACAGGGAACTATATTCTATATCCTGTGATAAACCATAATGGAAAAGAATATGAAAAAGAATGTACATAAATGTGTAACTGAGTCACTTTCCTGTACAGCAGTAATTAACACAACACTGTAATTCAAGTGTATGTCAATAAAAAATAAAATTTAAAAAAAAATGCCAGGGGCTTCCCTGGTGGCGCAGTGGTTGAGAGTCCGCCTGCCGATGCAGGGGACACGGGTTCGTGCCCCGATCCCGGAAGATCCCACATGCCGCGGAGCGGCTGGGCCCGCGAGCCATGGCCGCGGAGACTGTGTGTCCGGAGCCTGTGCTCCGCAACGGGAGAGGCCACAGCAGTGAGAGGCCCGCGTACAGCAAAAAAAAAAAAAAAATGCCAGAAAAATGGTCACATAAGGGGAACTTCCCTGGTGGTCCAGTGGTTAAGACTTCGCCTTCCAATGGAGGGGGTGAGGGTTCAATCCCTGGTCGGGGAGCTAAGATCCCACATGCCTTGAGGCCAAAAAACCAAAATATAAAACAGAAGCAATACTGTAACAAATGCAATAAACACTTTAAAAATGGTTGACATCAGAAAAAATCTTTAAAGAAAAAATTCACATAAATCAGAAACAAATGAAAGATAATAAAGTCCATACATTAAAAAAAAAAAAAGAGCATGGGTTCGGGTCACATTGCAACTTCCCACTTACTTATAGCTGTGTAATTCTGGGCAACTCACATAATGTCTCCTCAGACTGTTCATCTATAAAATGGGGATGGTAAGAGTTCCCTACCTCAGAGCGTTGCTGTAATCCATAAACACGCTTAAGTGCCTTGGTAAATGTTTGAGGCTCTCTGGTTATTATGAATTAAAATATGTCAATGGCTTCTGGCCGTGTGATTTATATAATAGTTTGATGTTTAACCAAATGGTAAAATTATTCCATTTATTATTCCCATCTCTTTTTAACCCTTAGCCTGCTTTGTTGTTTATGTTTTCTGCCACCACAGAGTGCTAGTTCCAGGAGAGTAAAGGCTTTATTTTGTTCACTGCTGAAAGCAACAGCACCCAGAAAAGTACTGTACATATGAAGCCCTCAGTAAACACTAGCTGAATGAATGGTGCAAAGTGTTACAAGGAAAAGTACACCCAAACTTTCATTATAATAAAAAAGTATAGATAAAAAAATCTTTCTCTAATGGCTTCCAGTCAAGTAACTGAAAACACCATATGCTATAATAATAACATAAGTAATTTATGAAAATTTGAAGGCAAAAACATAATTTTAAAAGATGTAGACCTATGTTAGGCGTGATAGAGTATGGATGCTTTCTTGAAATTCACAATCAGATCCAAGAGTATCACTTTCAGACTGTTCTAGTAGACTGAGTTTACTTTTAGTTGTCTTTGATGAAACAGTCACTATTCTACTCTCTTTCTTAACAGAAATGTGTTTTTTCGAAGACTCACTTCTAATTGGTTCAGTAAGCAAAGAATTATTTTGCCCAATTCCTTTGCTTTTCTGCTTTACAGGTGAGTCAGAGCAGGAATGCAGGTCCTTCCCAGGTTGTTTCTTAGCAGAGTAGTTTTTGGTCTATTCACCTGCTTTGCTCATTTTCTCTGAAGAAGACCTGCTATTTCTAGATAATTCCTCTTCTTTTCTTTGACTTCCAGTTCCAGAAATGACGTCTGCTGAAGGAGAACATGTCCTAGCAATGAAATCTTCAAAAGACTCCTGCCGCTGCTCTGTGACTGGCACCCCCAGGTTGTCTTTGGAAGTTTCTAAGGCCTCCTGAGTAGACGCTGGGACACGGAAGGAGTCGAGAGGCAAAGGAATCCTAGCATCACCTGTAATTTTCGGAAAGTGGAGGGGAAGACAAAAGACAAGACAAAAATTCAGTGATGAACAAAGCCAACCATTAAAAAGTAGAGTTCAAAACTTCAATGTTACTCTGTAATCTTATTATTAACACAGTCAATTGATTAATCAGAAGATTTCAGAGCCAGTTTTTTTTGTAATTATATCTTGCCAAGTGATTCTCAGCTTAACCTAGCTATATCCAAGGCTATGTCCGCTACGTTTTCAGACTTTGGTGATTGGGGTAGTTATTACCCATTTCCTTTCCCTCACTAAAAATAAAACCCTATTCTGTAAGATAATTAATTTCTTTGCTATCCTCCAGGCACATGTAAACCGTATATAGTTTGTGACCAGACTGTGTTCTCAAGCTGTCAGTTCCCAAGGCCACTCTGAGATTGGCTGATGGGGGCTCCAAGTAAGGCTAGAGGAAAAGCTGACAGGTTTTCCCCTCCCATTCCCATAACCAGGTGATTCACTCTAATATGTTACCTATTAGCTATGTCTGGATTACTTATTTTAAAAATTATATCAGTATGTGTACCTTCATTAGTGTTCCTTCATTGTAAGCTGACTGCATACAAATAGAAACCTAGATAAAATATGAACAGAATAGGCATTTATACAATTTAAAATCTGGAATATTTTCTCTAATGTCTTCTTTCTTCATTAAGGATAGTTTGCTTTAACTCATACATTTTCTCAAGAACTTCCAGTCTCCTTATTTACAAAAGTACAGTATCATGAAATGGGCACACATTTACTAATCTCAGATTTGGAAAGGACTCCAGAGTCTTCTAGCTCCCGAGCATGTGAACTATTCGAGACTGATCATTATTGTTTTCTCTCTGACTTGGTCATTTCCTTTTTGCTAATCACTCTTAGAATCATTAAGTGCTGTTCTGTCCATTTACTTGGCTATTTCGCATTTGTTATGGGGCACTCTGTTTTGATTCTGATTTTCCTTCTTCAAGTGCCTTCTTTTCTTCTTTAGGTGGACTACTAACAGTAGAATTCACCTGGGGACGACCTAGTAAATGAAAATCTGACTGATCTATACCAGCCATTTTGGCCAACTGCCCAAGCCTAGACGAGAGGAGGAAAGGAGAAAAGACAAAGGTTATTATAATCACAGAAGAGCAGTTTAGATTTCCCCAGACCTACAATCATGAAATACTTCTAAAATCTTTTTTTTTTTTTTTTTTTGCGGTACGCGGGCCTCTCACTCCTGTGGCCTCTCCCGTTGCGGAGCACAGGCTCCGGACGCGCAGGCTCAGCGGCCATGGCTCACGGGCCCAGCCGCTCCGCGCCATGCGGGATCCTCCCAGACCGGGGCACGAACCCTTAGCCCCTGCATCGGCAGGCGGACTCTCAACCACCCCGCCACCAGGGAAGCCTTACTTCTAAAATCTTAAAAGCCAACATCCTACTCCAGACTACAAGCCTCTCTCTCCCCCAAATCCTCAGCCCTTTCCAGATTCATCCTCTAGGAGACATCCCACTGTCTCACTAGCAGCTTCAATATGTACCGTGCACCCTGTCCACTGCCTGTCACACCTCCATTCCCACACTTCTTTACCACCTTTCCTCCAGTTTCCAAGAATGTGTTTGTTCCTTCCTTCCCAACACCAACACCAATTCATTCACTGACAAAACACCGCTCCATCAACTATCAATCTCCACTTCCCTCTTTCAGCAAAATTGCTCCCGGTTGAGAACCACTGACCTATATCTCCCCTGCAGATTAATAATCATTTTTATGTCTAAGGCAAAGATAACTTTAATTCAAACTTATCAAACAAGCAAAAGAAGTGAAAGATAGGAAAATTCTTATGCATTCCCGACTATTTTCAATGAAAACTGCCTTTAATTTAGTCTTTACAAAACAACTATACCTACTAATTACTCTGTCTACAGGTTACTCTTTTATAATGGGCTCCCCACTCTACCAAAGCAGGCTTCTCTATTTGCATTTCTTAAAAAATTTAATTCCTCATTTTAAAACGTCAACTATATTACCTATAATTACACTAAATTTGGCTAAATATAGCCACGTAAGTGATGAAAATTGCTCCAGTTCCTCAGCAAACTACCATTAGAGTCGCAAAGAGAAGAATGCCAGGAAGAGAAATGAACTAACCCAGCATCTTTAAGGAGAACCAGGAAAGCATGGAACTTCTGAAGAGAATTCTCAGTGCTGCCCAAAACACCTTCATCATCCAGGATCATGCTTGTCAATGAGTGGGCATGAAGGGCTTCAGACAAAGAGAAAGTTGTGTTTCTTAACTGGGCATTTTCATGTTCCAGCTATACAAGAAGACTGAAAACGTCTGACATGATTTTTTCTCATTGTCATCAAAAGTAGTCTTGCCTTGGGCTTCCCTGGTGGCGCAGTGGTTGCGAGTCCGCCTGCCGATGCAGGGGACACGGGTTCGTGCCCCAGTCCGGGAAGATCCCACATGCTGCGTAGCGGCTGGGCCCGTGAGCCATGGCCGCTGAGCCTGTGCGTCCGGAGTCTGTGCTCCGCAACGGGAGAGGCCACAACAGTGAGAGGCTCACATACCGCAAAAAAAAACCCCAAAAAACAACAAACAAACAAACAAAAAGTAGTCTTGCCTAGTTTCAAGGAACAAAACTAAAACACTCAAAATGTAATTAATTTATAATTAATGTAACCCTCCGCCAGTAAAGACAGAGACCTTATCACATAATAACCAAAACTCACAGGCACCCAACAAAGTTTCCTATATAACACTTAGGTGGTATATAAATAAACCCAAGCTACCGTTTTATTAATGATCTTTCACAAAAGATCACATTTCTAACTGGTTCAATTCATAATGGAGCCTCATTCCACATTAGAAAATGACCTGCTTTAAGTTTCCCTTAAATTAGAAAGTGAGTTATAGAATCTGATTTGAACAAAACATATTACAACTCTGCTGAATGTTAAGAATTAACTTTAGTGAGTAAAATATCTAATGCTTACGTTTAAAAGTCCTAAATCATACCCAACCCAATTTATTAAATGTACGATCACCAATATTTTCTTTGGCTTCTTCAACATATTCACCCCCGTGCACTCTTCCCCTTCTGCTCATCATCTACGCACTTAAAACCCCCTGTAAGCTCAACTCTCGTATTTCTCAGAAAGGCCGTTAATGTTCATGATGCCCCTTTTGCCTTACATGAGCAGGTGCTCAACATTTATTGAATGAGTGTCTGCCAATCCAATGGATGCACTTTCAAAAATTCCTCCCTACACTCACCCTGTGATAAATTATATTTAGATAGAACTTTTTAGATTATGCCCTGCTTTCATGCACATTACCTAATGTAATTCTCATAGTATATATTTTTATCTTTCATTGCATTCTTAGAAGTTTTCCAATATCTTAAATTTATTTCAATGATTCACTTTCCTAATTCATTGCCAGGAGAGTCTCATCATGTCTTTTATGTTACTGTATATACAATACATGCACAGAAGGTGCCTTCTTGAATCAAAGAATCATGAACAGGAAATAAGCTAATGTCATATAAAAGCACACACAAACACACACACATACACAAAACCAGATTTTCACATCTTTAAAAACATGCTTTCTGGAATATAGATCATATGATCACTAAATACCAGTAAATGCAAAAGTCCATATGATACCACCAATTTGCAACATATTACAGTTCTAAAGCTTACAAAATATGTGTATATGGCTTAAAATCAAATCAAAATAAAACCAAAACACTCTCAAAAGCAGATGAAACGTGTTTACCTCACTGACTCGTCTATCAGCCTTCAGTCTTATTACTCTTTCCTCCTTTAACTGCTTTAGGCACTCCTCCAGGGTTTCCTAAGCAAACAGAGTCAATATTATAACTAATTCATAGTATAATATCCAAAAGCCTTTCCAGCTATTGGTCTCATCAGGATTTAGGGGCAGAGGCAGAAGTGAACTCAGATTTTAGTCTGCTACTGGTCATATCATACCATGCCAGTGAAATAAATGATCAAAATCTATCAAATTTGCAAAGATTTATTTAAATTCCACTCTTTCCAACATAAATTTGTGGCAGCCCACCATAAAAGGCATATGCATATAACATAGTAAGTCAGAAATAAGAAGTTACGACCAAGAAAGAAAAATTCTATTTTTATTTGTGGGTCTCTTTATAGCAGGAAGTCCTATTAACGAACCTGCTTAGCATACCTGAATTGCATAATTGCAGATTCAAAAGCATGTTTTAAAAAAGTGATCACTTTTAAAGCAATTTACAGTCAAGCACTGTTCCTGGAGTTCCCTGGGTATTAAATAATCGAATCATCAAAACCCTAAGAGGGGGCTTCCCTACTGGCACAGTGGTTAAGAATCCGCCTGCCAGTGCAGGGGACACGGGTTCGAGCCCTAGTCCAGGAAGAACCCACATGCCGCAGAGCAACTAAGCCTGTGCGTCACGACTACTGAGCCTACGCTCTAGAACCCACGTGCCACAACTCCTGAAGCCTGCGCGCCTAGAGCCTGTGCTCCGCAATAAGAGAAGCCACCGCACCGCAACGAAGAGTAGCCCCCCGCTCGACGTAACTGGAGAAAGCTGGCGAGCAGCAACAAAGACCCAATGCAGCCAAAAATAAATTTATAAAACAAAAAACCCTACGAGGAAAGAATGATCACTAACTCCATGTTATTTTACAGATGAGGGAAACAGAGGCAGAGAAGTAGAGTAAGTAGAGCAGCACAGCCGAGGTCACACCACTAAGTAGCAGAGCCACACTGTGGACTCAGGAAGCTGGCTGCCATTCCTGCTCACGGAGGTGGTAGTCCTCCCTTCACCAAGGTCACTGAAATAAAATGAACACTGATAAACTATCTTAGGAGTTTTAGGAACTAAGACACTTCGGTCCTTGAAGTGGGGACACTGCTTTCAATAGGCAGAATTCTGACAGAGCCCCCAAGATAACCACTTACTGAAGTACACAAACCTTCCACTTATCCAATCAAACTCTAAATGTAGGTGCTGTAGTGAAGGGATTTTGCACATGGAATTAAGGTTCAACATCAGTTGATCTTTTAAGATAGGGAGATTATTTTAGGTGGATGTGGCCTACTCAGGCACCCCATGAAAAGGACCTGAACTCTTCCTGAATTGAAGTACAAAAGGGACAAGAGGGAGACTCTCCATTGCTGGCTCTGAAGAGGTCCAATGCTGCGGCAGGGAAGGCAAGCGAGAGGCCTCTAGGAGCTGAAACTCTTCCCCGACTGACAGCCAGCAAGGAAATGGGGACCTCTGTCCTGCAACTGCAGAATCTGAATTATGCCAACAAGCCGGAAGAAGCCTGTAGGCATTCTTTCCCAGAGCCTCTGGACGCTAACACAGCCAGACTGACATCTTCATTTCAGCTCTGTGGCCCACACAAACTATGGTGAACATCCAACGTTTGGGGCTCAATATCTTACACTTAAATTTCACGTGCTTTAACACTCTCAGGAGGGAACCCACATGTTCCCATGTGTATCTGAGCAGGAAGCCCAGTCATGCTGTGCCTGGACTTCTGACCTACAGAACTCTGAGCTAGTCATATAGGTATTGTTTTCAGTCAGTAAGAGTGTAGTAAAAGAATTAATATTCTACTCAACCTCCAGGTTCGTGAGCAAAATAAATGATTGTCATTGTTTTAGGCCACTGTTTTGGGGTGGTTTCTTATGCAGTGATAAACAATCATAATACCTATACTTATGAAAACAGTAAGGTATATTTATACATGTTAACTGCTTTGAACAATCACTTAAAGAATGAGGAACTCTATTACCTGCCATCATTGGGAGAGGAGCTGGTATCACTTTCTGGACAGTAGCTTTTAGTACCTAACAACAATCCTACATCAGGAGTTTACCCTAAGGAAATCAAAGATGTGGGCAAAGATTTATCTACCAACATGATGTCATAAGATTGTTTATAACCAAACCCTAGAAGAAAGCTAAGAGCCTCCGAATTGGGACTGGTTTAAATAAAAACAGCTCATCGTCTGAAGGAATGCGCTATGAAGCCACTAAGAATGACAAGAGGTCTCAACCAGAGTTCATGAATGGGCTTCAGGAGTGCTACATTCAAAATATATCTGTGCGTTTTTCCTGGGAGATGATGCATAAGCTTAATCAAATTCTCTGATGTAGAAGAGTAGTTAGTGACATGGCAAAATATTTCGGATACTTTTTTAAGACAAAAGAGCAGATTAGGTGTGTGTACATGCAGAGGTGGCTTTTATTTCCTTCAAGAAGTTCATTGTTTTCAAACATTTGCTCAATGAACATATATTTTTATATTCAGAACATGTTTAAAAAATTGAGAGTCTAAGAACTTCAAATTCTTTAATGGTTCATTACTAAAGCCAGTCAAGTTTTCAATGGGGAAAAAGGGAAAAAAATTGCAAAATTCCTCTACTTTTAATATAATGGTTTAATCAATCTTCTAAAACTGATTTCAAAGAAATTCTAAACAAATAAACAAAAAAACAAAAAACCCTCAGCACGGTCAGAGGAAGCTACACTAAAATTCCTGACTGGTTCTAAATAGCACATCAAAGTGCAATTACATGCAACAGTTTCTCCCTCTAATGGAGGGAATTAGAACACAGTGTTCAATTTTTGTGAAAAAGTGTACCCTCCTCCTACAAAGTATTCAGAATTCATGTCCCTTACATGGAAATATGGAACCAAAAAAGTTAGAAAGTAAAATTGCTTGATATTCTATTACTTAAGTAAGACTAATGATAAGGCTTTGGAATAATTTTCGTTCCTGCCATCTGCTCTCCATTCCACCCTTCTGTACACTGGCTAGGGTGATTTTTCTGGGACAAAGCTCCCATCATATTGGATATCAAATTTTATGTTCAACTTTTCTCCATTTAACATTGAAATCAAGCATTTCTCATATAATCAGGGGATTCATAACCTTGATTTTTTTGTGTGGGCTACAAAATATTCCACTGAGTGGGTTTACTGGTTAACCATTTTACACATTTAAATTCTTTCCAACTTTTCAGTATTATCAGACAAAATAACCGTTTTTATGCATGAAGGCCTTTTTCCATATTGAGAATAACATTCTTAAAATAAATCCATAAAAATGAGTTTGAGATCAAAGCAAATGAACATTTTTAAGGCTCTGAGGTACCTACCTCCAGACTTCTTTCCAAAAGATTTCTGAGATTTTACACTGCCATCAGCGATGTATCACTTGGTATATAACCTCTACTATAACTGTTGGCTTACTTCCTCACTTAGAGTGCAAGTTATTTGAAGATAGGGGGTGTATTTTATTAAGTGTTTATCCCCAGCACCTGTGCCTAGCACAACGTAGACGGTCAATAAATAATTGCTTAATAAGGAAAATCCCTGCCACACACGTACATATAAGATGTACGAGTGTGAAAGACAGACTGTGTGTTTTTCTCTAACTGGATAGATGAAAACTTGTCATCTTCTTTAGTGTGCAATTTTTTTGCTTATAATTAGTCATTAAATTTCTCTTTTAGATTATATTGTAAATATTCAGATTCTCTGAGGCAAATGGGCCTGGCACTACCCATTAGCTACAGAACCTTGGACAAGTTCTATAACTCTAGGCCTCAACTTCCTCATCTATAAAATGGAGATAAGCTCCCATATTACAGAGCTCTTGTGAGAATTACATGAGTTAAAACACATATAAAATTAGAAGAGTGCTTGGTACATAGAATATGTGCAATTAATGCTGAATGAATGAACATGCGAATGCAAACAGTAGTGAAGGGCTTAAAATGAAACGGTCTCATCCCACTCCCACATCCAGCACTCAAGAAGCGACCGATTCTTTACGCAGTTTTTAATTGTAAAATACGATATGTGTACTGAGAAGTGCACAGAACAAAACTGTCAATGTGACAAATAAAAAGAGAATACTTACATAAGCACTACTCGAATCTGAAAGTATTGATACTTGTCAGCATCGCAAAAACCCCCCATATCCTTTTCTCATCACAAGCTCCTTCCCTCTTCCCGGTTAAACACCAACCTCACTTCTTGACAGTCATTTCCTTTAACCTGCATGCATCCCTAACAAAAGAGTTTAGTTGTGTCAACATCTAACTTTATGTACAGGATCATAGGATATGAAGTCTTTTCTAACTTATTTCTTTCTCTCAACATTGGTTTAAAAAATTCATCCACATTGCTGCCTGTAGCTCTAGTTCATTCAATTTTATTGCTGGATAGTTTTCCCACTGTACAAATACACATCATTTATTTTTGACTGTTAATGGACATTTGGTTTGTTTTCAGTTTGTGCTAATGCAAATCATGGACAGGAATCCTGCTGTGCCCGTTATTCTGGTGCATTTACACAGGGCGGGGGTGAGGGCTGCTGGCTCACAGGCTATTTATATACCTTCAGTTGATGGAGAGGGCTAAATGCTTTCCAAAGTAGTTGTGTCGATTTATACTCCAGTATAAACAGGGTAGATGATTCCCATAGTACTTCAGGCCTACAATACCTGATACTACCAGACTTTTTATTTATGTATTTGTCAATCTGATTGACATGTAGTTTCCTTGGTTTTGACTCACTTTTCACTTATTACTTAATGAAGTTGTACACTTTTCTCTGTTTACTGGCTGTATGGATTTCCTTTTTTATGAGGTTTACGTCAAATATTGTTATTTTTTATTATTTTATTATTATTATTTACTTTTGGCTGTATTGGGTCTTCGTTGCTGCGTGCAGGTTTTCTCTAGTTGCGGCGAGTGGGGGCTACTCTTCATTGCGGTGGCTTCTCTTGTTATGAAGCACAGGATCTAGGTGCGCAGGCTTCAGTAGTTGTGGCACATGGGCTCAGTAGTTGTGGCTCACGGGCTCTAGAGCACAGGCTCCGTAGTTCTGGTGCACGGGCTTCGCTGCTCCGTGGCATGTGGGATCTTCCCAGACCAGGGCTCGAACCCATGTCCCCTGCCTTGGCAGGCAGTTTCTTAACCACTGCGCCACCTGGGAGATCCAACTATTGTCATTTTGAATTCTTCTGCATTTCCAAGTAATACTCTCACATGACTATTTTCTCACTAAATTGGAGGCATTATCTGTTCACTTTCTGAATTACTAACAAGTAAGGGTTTAGTTCCTCTACATTCTTTCCTATGTCCACACTGCTCAGTAAAGTTATGTCATCATGAGTTATTCCACTGCTCATGATCTCTTTGACATGTAGTGATATACTTAAAAACCTACATTGTTGATCAACTAGAAACTCTCTCAACGTCACGCTTTGTAAAATAAGGACATTCATACCATCTTCCCTTTTTTCAACCTCCTGTCTACCTTCCAAACCTAGCTCTTACATTGTCAAAGTTGAAATTTATATTCTATTCTATGTGCAGTTAATTCTTCTGTTATTTGAGAGTCAGTACGGAGTAAGGTTTAAGAGAACAGGCAGAGAGCCTAAACTCAAAGCCTCGATCCAACCTTAAATTAGGTACAGCCTGGGCAAGTTCCTTCCCTGTCTTAGCTTCCTGTTCTCAAAAGTAGGAATGATATTAGCACCAACCTCATAAGGCTATTCAGAGGATTAAATGAGTTAATATATGCAAAAACACTTAAAGCCTAATATATACTAAGTACATACTACTACACAATACATTTCAGTACATACCAAGTTAATACTCATACATACTAAGTATTGTTTACTTTAGTTATTTGTGATTACATGCACGTTGACAATAAAAGCTGCAAACCAAGACAGTATTGCCATTATTACAATGAAATTAATACTGCCCACTGCAGATGTACTGTGTCTCTGTGTATAGACTACACCTCGTTCCATACTGTGCCAGTGTCACTGCCCTTGTGCAGGGTGACCACATACCCCAAGCCGCCTTGGGCTGTTCCAGTTTATACCTGTTGTCCTGATGTTACAGCATTAGAGTGCCTCCTTACACTGTTGAAGTGTAAGGAGTTTGGACAAGTTCCGGTTTGGACAACAAATTAGATAGGTGGTCATTACCCCTGTGTGTCACTGAAAAGGGGACATCTATAGTGTCAAGCTGAAGTGGATTCTTCCCTTCCTCACCAATAGTAGGTTAAAAATCAACCATAGTCTAGTGTGCTTCAGGTTTATGTCCGTAGAGCCTTTTCTCCTCTGGAGTTCAAGTTCCTTCTCCTCTTCCTCTCCTTCCTCCCTTCCAACAGTGCCTAACACCTAGTAAGTACGATATGCCTCAAGGTGTTTCGAAGCTCTCAATCACACAATCAATAGAAGCCTCTCCATTCTAGACTAGCTGCAATCTGCACTGAATCCCCTATTACCTTCCTTCTTGGTTTATTGACTCATTTTGCTGGATTATTTCTATAAATAGCTTAAGGTATAGCACAGGAAGTCAATTTTTCAAATTTCTTTGGGTACAAAATATCTTCTTCAGCCTCCACGTATGACTGATAGTTTGGCTGGATACAAACCCCTAGGGTGAAAATTATGTGCCTGAAAAACTTTGGAGGTATCTTTCTAATGCCTTCCAGGATCCATGGTGCTCATGACAAGTATGATAAAGTCAGATTTTAACCTTTTTTTTTAGGTGACCAGTATTTTTCTCTCTGGAATGGATGTATCCTCTCAGTATTTTATTCTATTTTAATTTATTTTTTCAGTATTTGAAAGTTTCACAAGGAAGGGTGCCTAGGTATGAGTCTATTCTTGCTCATCTTGCATAACTATTTTCAATCTGAGGCCTGATGTCTACTTTCAGCTGTGGGGAATTTTGTTGCCCTTTGACAGCTTCCCTCCATTTTTTTTCTGGGTCTGGACTTTCTAATAGTAACATGTGGGATCTCCCAGATGCAGCCTCTCTAACATATTTCTATCACATTTTCCATTGTGTCTTTCTTTTTTATATACTGAGAAATTTTTTAAATTCCTACTGAATTTATTTCAGCAACCATATTTTCATTTCCAGGAGAACTCTTTTGCTTTCTGACCATTCTCCTTTTCATTAATACCCTAGTCTTATTTTATAGTTGCTAGCTCTTTTTAAACCTCTCTCAGGATACTAATTAGGGTTTTTTCTTAAATTATTCTGTTCCCTAAATTGTCCCTGGTCCTACTAGGATATGCTTTCACTCTTTTTCCCCCTCTCATGTTGTAAGCTTTACTCAACTAACAGGCAAATGACAGTTATTTTCTATTTAAGAATGAGCGCAGAAAGCTCCCTGAAGTCAACGATTGATTGGCTTCTTATGCAGGAAGAAGCGGGCAGTAACTGTAATAGGATCTCCCCCAAACACAATTTTCTAGCGTGAAAAAACTCACACTAGCTGCCCCAGTTCTCGCCAGTTTCACTGTTTTCAAAATGAAATCATCTCATTTCAGGAGGGTGAGGGCGGGGCTGGGAGTCCACTCCTCCAAACACAACCCTTCAATGAGCTCCCCTATTTCAGTCACACTTTTAACTAACTCCACACTCTCTCCTACATGCGCATCAAAGCACGGAGCTACTTCTGCAGGTGGGGTCAGAATCCTCCTCAGTTGCACGTGGTCCCTGTGCATATTCTAGGTGATGCTTTTCCTCTGTTCTACTGCTTCAGTTTCACACTCTTCCACCTGTCTTCTCTCTTTCAAAACTATGTTGAAATCTCTTGATTGTTGTGGGCATATATACTTAAACACTTTGATACCATCATTGTAGTGTCTTGTCAAAACAGAGAAGAGCTAAAAGGGTTCTCAGTGCATTCTGAATCTGCTATTCTGTGGTCCCAGTGTTTAAACTTCTTGGACTTCCCCACTGTCTATTACTGCTTTTACAAATACAATCTCGTGGTCTATTCGTGAAGGAAATGAATACACCACAACTAAAAGGACAAGGAATGCGGGTTAGATGCTCTAGGGTCTTGTCATACTCTGCCATTTACTAATAAACCACTTACGTTCTACAAATTGTAGGTGCTCATTTATAAAACGAAAGGGAGTAACTCTACATGAACTATAGATTTCTCCTACTCTAACATTTCATAATTTTCTAAGTTCTTTTCTTAAAATTTCTCTATATTATCATTAATTTTAATTAAAAAATAAAAAACTAACTCTTTTCAAAATCAAAGAGTAATTCCCGTAGTCCTACAATAATGGGATAATTAGTTCTGAAACCTGTCAAGTGTCATGTTTCATATGAAGAGAAAATCATATTAAATAATTTTAAAAAATTAAACATGGACTTTGTAGCACAAAGACAAGATCCCCCCAAATGGTGTTCCTTTATTTACTAGAAATGTTCAGCTCTGCATTAAAGTTGAAATAAAATAAATATATTAACTTTGAGGTGCAAAAATTTCTTATAAAAATCAATTTTTCTTTTCTGTCCATACAAACAAAAGTATGGAATGACATGAGAGGTCAGGTTTATTTGGTAATAGAACGTAGCTTCTTGATATTTTTGATTTTAGGAAAGGAGAATATCAACATCAAAACTTTTTTCAACTTTATTTTTATTTAAAATGAGGCCATATTTTCCTCTTATAAAAAGAGAGTTCAACTAGAACTGTCAATTTTCTCATCTGTAAAACAAGAGCACTGAATCAGCTGACTGTATTCATTCAGAACTCAATTTCCTTATCCTATGATCACTAAGGTTCACCCTAAATCTAATATACTAAGGTTCTAAGGAAAGGAAAATATATTACTA
Organism: Mesoplodon mirus; assembly: GCF_964341445.2. NCBI lineage: Eukaryota > Metazoa > Chordata > Mammalia > Artiodactyla > Ziphiidae > Mesoplodon > Mesoplodon mirus. The sequence goes on along the minus strand of NC_138983.1, from coordinate 90,976,024 downwards.
ACGACATGTTTTGATTTTCGTTTCTTAGAGTTCAAATGTCCACCATTCACCTTGGTCTAAGCTTAAGGAACCATTCAAGGGGATACAATGCAGGTGGGAGGAGAAAACAGAACCCTCACACAAGCTGTGCTGTGTTGCAATCAGCCTTCCGTTTGAAAAATAATCTTCTCTATAGCTTTAAAGTGGTAACTTTGTACCTGCAATGCTTCTTGTTTCAAACGGATTTTCTCTGGCTCCTCCTGAACACGTTCTGAGGAATCATCGACCTCTTCGATTTCTGAGGAGGAAGGACTCTCTACTGTCACAGTCACAGGAAATTCTGATGGACCTGAGTGTCACAAGAAGAAGATAGGAAACCACAGAGTTGTTAAACTAAAGTGCAAAGAAAGAAGACAAGATTGTATAAAAGACAACACAAGCCAGATACCAAATATCCAAATATTAGAGGATATTTAACAAAAGTGACCTGAGGTATCATTATTTATAAATGTCTCTCACTGCTCTTTAGTGTAAAACAGGCAATGACTAAGTAAAAGTACAGTAACTTATTTTTGCTATGTTACTGTACAGACTTCTGTTGTACGTGGTTAGGATTAGTAATGGGAATTGCCCATATTATTTTATTAAGTTTCTTTCACAGAAGCCAAGTGAAGATCCAAGGTAAACATTTTTTCTCAGATCAACTTTATACTGCAAATGAAAAATTTATTCTTCACCATCAGACAAAAACAGTCTGGAAGAAAATGTAGTTTTTCAGAGGAAAATACATCAGTAAAGGGACTGATGAATAATCAGAAAGTCAACATATCTAAGCTGTGAATAACAGACATTAGAATTTTAAAAGATAAATCACATACACACACACAACTAAAACTGACCCATCAAAAACTTCATCTTCTCACCACCCTTAAGCCAAAACTAGGGCAACGATTCTCCCAGCAAGCTTCACTGCCACTGCAGTGTTGTTCAATGGGACATTTCCAAACATTTAAAACTGACCTGGCCACAACCCCATAAAAGTCTACACATCATAAAGAACTGTGCTGGGATTATATAACCACGCAGAGGACAAGTCACTAGGACATCATGTTGACAACAAGCAGCAAACCCTGCAGCCTAGGAAAACCCTAAAGGAGAACGAGGTGCACACCCCTCTCTCCGGGAACGCAAGGCCAGGACTGACACCCAAGATGCTCTTCTCTCAACCTCAGCAGTGGTGCCTTTCACAGAGCAACTATGCAGTCTCCCAAGACCACTGGGAAAGAGAATCTGATACTGACAGTATTCGCTTGCCACGAGGCCATAAGCGAGGGAATGTGTGTGGCCTTGGTGAGAGAGCAGAGGTTTGGGAGGTGTTGCTTTATATTGGCTTTCAGATCAGGAATTTGTACATATAGCCCGCAAACAACGTTTCTTGAAAACATGCGAATATTCTTGAGTATGACAGCTCCATGTGAGGGGTCAGAAATGGCAGTCAAGTTCGTTTCACTGGGTAACAGCTGATTTGCGGACTGGAAAACAGGCTTCCTTGTTTACAGACATAGCCACAAGGCTGCCCGTTGTGTGCCAAATCCACACAACTACACAGTTGCATTGGGAGAGCGACCAAAAATGTTTTACATGGATTTATTTCAGAGAGGGAAATGCTTCATGTAAGGCTCTGTCAATTTAAAAAGCAAGAAGAAGCTGGAGTAGCAATTCTCATATCAGACAAAATAGACTTTAAAATAAAGACTACTAGAAGAGACAAAGAAGGACACTACATAATGATCAAGGGATCGATCCAAGAAGAAGATATAACAATTGTAAATATTTATGCACCCAACATAGGAGCACCTCAATACATAAGGCAAATACTAACAGCCATAAAAGGAGAAATCGACAGTAACACACTCATAGTAGGGGACTTTAACACCCCACTTTCACCAATGGACAGATCATCCAAAATGAAAATAAATAAGGAAACACAAGCTTTAAATGATACATTAAATAAGATGGACTTAATTGATATTTATAGGACATTCCATCCAAAAACAACAGAATACACATTTTTCTCAAGTGCTCATGGAACATTCTCCAGGATAGATCATATCTTGGGTCACAAATCAAGCCTTGGTAAATTTAAGAAAATTGAAATTGTATCAAGTATCTTTTCCGACCACGATGCTATGAGACTAGATATCAATTACAGGAAAAGAGCTGTAAAAAATACAAACACATGGAGGCTAAACAATACACTACTTAATAACGAAGTGATCACTGAAGAAATCAAAGAGGAAATTAAAAAATACCTAGAAACAAATGACAATGGAGACACGACGACCCAAAACCTATGAGATGCAGCAAAAGCAGTTCTAAGAGGGAAGTTTATAGCAATACAATCCCACCTTAAGAAACAGGAAACATCTCGAATAAACAACCTAACCTTGCACCTAAAGCAATTAGAGAAAGAAGAACAAAAACATCCCAAAGTTAGCAGAAGGAAAGAAATCATAAAAATCAGATCAGAAATAAATGAAAAAGAAATGAAGGAAACGATAGCAAAGATCAATAAAACTAAAAGCTGGTTCTTTGAGAAGATAAACAAAATTGATAAACCATTAGCCAGACTCATCAAGAAAAAAAGGGAGAAGACTCAAATCAATAGAATTAGAAATGAAAAAGGAGAAGTAACAACTGACACTGCAGAAATACAAAAGATCATAAGAGATTACTATAAGCAACTCTATGCCAATAAAATGGACAACCTGGAAGAAATGGACAAATTCTTAGAAATGCACAACCTGCCGAGACTGAACCAGGAAGAAATAGAAAGTATGAACAGACCAATCACAAGCACTGAAATTGAAACTGTGATAAAAAATCTTCCAACAAACAAAAGCCCAGGACCAGATGGCTTCACAGGCGAATTCTATCAAGCATTTAGAGAAGAGCTAACACCCATCCTTCTGAAACTCTTCCAAAATATAGCAGAGGGAGGAACACTCCCAAATTCATTCTACGAGGCCACCATCACCTTGATACCAAAACCAGACAAGGATGTCACAAAGAAAGAAAACTACAGGCCAATATCACTGATGAACATAGATGCAAAAATCCTCAACAAAATACTAGCAAACAGAATCCAACAGCACATTAAAAGGATCATACACCATGATCAAGTGGGGTTTATTCCAGGAATGCAAGGATTCTTCAATATACGCAAATCAATCAACGTGATACACCATATTAACAAATTGAAGGAGAAAAACCATATGATCATCTCAATAGATGCAGAGAAAGCTTTCGACAAAATTCAACACCCATTTATGATAAAAACCCTGCAGAAAGTAGGCATAGAGGGAACTTTCCTCAACATAATAAAGGCCATATATGACAAACCCACAGCCAGCATCGTCCTCAATGGTGAAAAACTGAAACCATTTCCACTAAGATCAGGAACAAGACAAGGTTGCCCACTTTCACCACTCTTATTCAACCTAGTTTTGGAAGTTTTAGCCACAGCAATCAGAGAAGAAAAGGAAATAAAAGGAATCCAAATTGGAAAAGAAGAAGTAAAGCTGTCACTGTTTGCAGATGACATGATACTATACATAGAGAATCCTAAAGATGCTACCAGAAAACTACTAGAGTTAATCAATGAATTTGGTAAAGTTGCAGGATACAAAATTAATGCACAGAAATCTCTGGCATTCCTATATACTGATGATGAAAAATCTGAAAGTGAAATCAAGGAAACACTCCCATTTACCATTGCAACAAAAAGAATAAAATATCTAGGAATAAACCTACCTAAGGAGACAAAAGACCTGTATGCAGAAAATTATAAGACACTGATGAAAGAAATTACAGATGATACAAATAGATGGAGAGATGTACCATGTTCTTGGATTGGAAGAATCAACATTGTGAAAATGACTCTACTACCCAAAGCAATCTACAGATTCAATGCAATCCCTATCAAACTACCACTGGCATTTTTCACAGAACTAGAACAAAAACTTTCACAATTTGTATGGAAACACAAAAGACCCCGAATAGCCAAAGCAATCTTGAGAACGAAAAATGGAGCTGGAGGAATCAGGCTCCCTGACTTCAGACTATACTACAAAGCTACAGTAATCAAGACAGTATGGTACTGGCACAAAAACAGAAAGATAGATCAATGGAACAGGATAGAAAGCCCAGAGTTAAACCCACGGACATATGGTCACCTTATCTTTGATAAAGGAGGCAGGAATGTACAGTGGAGAAAGGACAGTCTCTTCAATAAGTGGTGCTGGGAAAACTGGATAGGGACATGTAAAAGTATGAGATTAGATCACTCCCTAACACCATACACAAAAATAAGCTCAAAATGGATTAAAGACCTAAATGTAAGGCCAGACACTATCAAACTCTTAGAGGAAAACATAGGCAGTACACTCTATGACATAAATCACAGCAAGATCCTTTTGGACCCACCTCCTAGAGAAATGGAAATAAAGACAAAAATAAACACATGGGACCTAATGAAACTTAAAAGCTTTTGCACAGCAAAGGAAACCATAAACAAGACCAAAAGACAACCCTCAGAATGGGAGAAAATATTTGCAAATGAAGCAACTGACAAAGGATTAATCTCCAAAATTTATAAGCAGCTCATGCAGCTCAATAACAAAAAAACAAACAACCCAATCCAAAAATGGGCAGAAGACCTAAATAGACATTTCTCCACAGAAGATATACAGACTGCCAACAAACACATGAAAGGATGCTCAACATCTTTACTCATTAGAGAAATGCAAATCAAAACTACCATGAGATATCATCTCACACCAGTCAGAATGGCCATCATCAAAAAATCTAGAAACAATAAATGCTGGAGAGGGTGTGGAAAAAAGGGAACACTCTTGCACTGCTGGTGGGAATGTGAATTGGTACAGCCGCTATGGAGAACGGTATGGAGGTTCCTTAAAAAACTACAAATAGAACTACCATATGACCCAGCAATCCCACTACTGGGCATATACCCTGAGAAAACCATAATTCAAAAAGAGACATGTACCAAAATGTTCATTGCAGCCCTATTTACAATAGCCCGGAGATGGAAACAACCTAAGTGCCCATCATCGGATGAATGGATAAAGAAGATGTGGCACATATATACAATGGAATATTACTCAGCCATAAAAAGAAATGAAATTGAGCTATTTGTAATGAGGTGGATAGACCTAGAGTCTGTCCTACAGAGTGAAGTAAGTCAGAAAGAGAAAGACAAATACTGTATGCTAACACATATATATGGAATTTAAGAAAAAAAAATGTCATGAAGAACATAGAGGTAAGACAGGAATAAAGACACAGACCTACTAGAGAATGGACTTGAGGATATGGGGAGGGGGAAGGGTAAGCTGTGACAAAGTGAAAGAGCGGCATGGACATATATACACTACCAAACGTGAGGTAGATAGCTAGTGGGAAGCAGCCGCATAGCACAGGGAGATCAGCTCGATACTTTGTGACTGCCTGGAGGGGTGGGATAGGGAGGGTGGGAGGCAGACGCAAAAGGGAGGGGATATGGAAACATATGTATATGTATAACTGATTAAATTTGTTATAAAGCAAAAAAATAAAATAAAATAAAATAAAATAAAAATAAATAAAAAAATAAAATTAAAAAATAAATAAATAAATAAAAAATAAAAAGCAAGAAGAATGACCATCCACCTTTCCCAATTCAAGCCCTATATATCATAAATATGATAGCTACACACCACCAACTGATTACATACATCACGAGCTTTGATGAATGGAAAGCCCCTAAAAAGATAGCAACAAAACGAAGTTAGATCTTCATGTAAATACATCACCAGTTAAACCCAGTTAATACAACTATTTAGTAGTATGAACAGTATCCATACAGAATTGTGTATAAAAATAAATAAGCTCAAAACAAGGACCTGGAGGGCTCTGCTACGGAGAAAACACAACAGAATTCAGCCTACTGGCTTGCTAATAACTCTCTGAACTGCTGAGAGGCCCCTTCAGCTCCTATGTTCAGGATGGTTGAGATTTCAGTCTCTCTTCTTTAAATGGTGATATTAATCGTTCTCTAATTTACCCCCCTGTGTGACGAGGATGGACCTGCGATTAAGTGTCTCAGGAAGAAGACAGGAAACCACAGAGCTGTGAAACTCAAGTGCAAACACTGGGGATTCAACACTATAGTTTATGCAACAGCAATTCACATTACCATTTGCAAAAAAGTAGTTGGTTGTCCAGTGGGGATTAGAAACATCCATTTAACATGAGCAACTGAACAGATATTTTACACAGGAACTACTTCAAGTACTATTTAAAATCAATTCTCTTTGTTTTCTTAAGCAATTGTTAATCCCCAATTTCCTGATTACTACCAAGTAAGTCACCTGAAGATCATCTAGAGCCATCTATTTCACTTAGCAAGCCTAAAGCTATAATTCAACCATTTTATTTACTGTTCTGGGACAAAAATTACTATGAACAGCTATCCCCTGGATAAGAAATCAGGTAATGCTAGTTTGACTCACTAAATCTGATTTACTGAGTTAATAAGCCAGTTGATTTAGGTCTAATGCATATTTTTCATCCATTCTGCATTAAACTATTTCCCATGCCTAAAATGTCTTTTTTCCCATTCGTACGTATCCAAATTCCTACTTCTGTGCTGTAGGGCTTCGCTCAACTACACCTGCCTTTAATCAAACTTTTCTCACATGCACAATTGGTGATCATTTTAGTCTCCTCAAGACTCCCACGGAGTTACCTCTGTTGTGACACTTGAGAAACAACTTGAAACTCCCAATTACTTTTAATTTTTCTTCCTTAGAGGGCTCATTAGGCAGAAGCCAAGCCATGTGTGAGTTACCTTTTTTCCTCTACACAAAGCACCAGAGACCACCCACATAATACAAGTTCCAAAATAAAGAACTCTAAATGACTGAAAAAGACAGGGAATGCAAACAGCTTACCTGTTGCTTTTTGCACTTTCTGCAGGACACAATGGCCGGAAACCAGACACTCCAGGTGGTAGCGCTTCAGGAGGGTAGCATTCTTTACCAGCAGAGTGTTTCCTTCCATTACTTACAGGCTTCTTTGCGGCCAAGACTACGTTTGACAAAGCATGAAAACAAGGAATCAAGATGCACCAAAGGTCTACAGAGCAACTGTCACACGTGCACACGTCGAAAGGAATCAAAAAGGCACTTGACAATGATGCCAAGCCCATTTAAAAAGAGGATCGGTTTTGTACAAAGGTTTTACATAAGCCAGCATTTTTTTTTTTTTTTTTTTTTTTTTTTGCGGTACGCGGGCTTCTCACTGTTGTGGCCTCTCCCGTTGCGGAGCACAGGCTCCGGACGCGCAGGCTCAGCGGCCATGGCTCACGGGCCCAGCCGCTCCGCGGCATGTGGGATCTTCCCAGACCAGGGCACGAACCCGTGTCCCCTGCATCAGCAGGCGGACTCTCAACCACTGCGCCACCAGGGAAGCCCTAAGCCAGCATTTTAAAAAAATATAAGTTCTCTACAGTAACAAGTTATTTTAACTAAAACAAAAGTATTGACATGTGCAGAAATGCAAAAATAAAGTTTAAAAAAAGATCCCAAAGTATGATACATTTTATGTATCATGCAGAAACACTCAAGTTTCCTGAATCGTAGAACACCTTTGGCATTTCTGAATCTCAAGGACACAGAAACACAGATATACCCATGACTTCTGCCAAACAGAATCTTCAGAAGTAGACCAAAAGTTAAATTTAAGACGAATTTTTCTATGTAAAAACAATACAAGTTATAAGGCTGCAAGTTGCTGGGGGGTAGGTGAGTCAATTTTACCCTCCTATAAGCCTGTCAACCTTCACTGCTCCTTTGATTTCATATAGAAAACACACAAAAAAACAAATGAAACCCACTGGATGAAAGAGTGAAATGTGGAAACTTACCCTATATTTCAGTAGTAAAGAGGCAAGTATCTTTATATGAAACATTTGGTTGCAGAAACTAGACCTACGTGTTAATATTTTACTTAGAACAAGCCATATATTAAAATTCACATTTAAATATTTAATTTGAATTTACTGAAAACAAACATCATAGGTTAAAATGGTTATATTTATCCTTCACAGCTACTGTATTTTATGTTATTTTATTTATTTATTTTAATAGATCTTGATTGGAGTATAATTGCTTCACAATTCTGTGTTAGTTTCTGTTACACAACAAAGCGAATCAGCCATATATGCATACACATGTCCCCATATCCCACCCTCTTGAGCCTCCCTCCCACCCTCCCTATCCCACCCCTCTAGGTCATCGCAAAGCACCAAGCTGATCTCCCTGTGCTATGCTGCTGCTTTCTACTATATTTTAGCAGCATTAGGATGCAGGGTAAAATGGAGTGTATGTGGTAATAGAGGACAAATATTTCATAGAGTGTAGCTTATTGATAATCACCACACGATCCTGTGTGATTTACATGCCTCTTAAAAATATATAGGAGCTCAGTTCATTTTGTGCTATTTTATTGTGTTTTTTAACTTCATTGCCATCAAAAAAATGTTTGTATGAATACGGTTTGTATGTGTATACCCTTCCTTTACTTTCAGAAACTAATGCAAATACATTTGTATTAAAATTTTTTTAAATTACACTTTTCTTGTTAGGAGATTAAAAAATTTCTAATAAAAGTTCCCATCTTTTATTAGGCATACATAAGTACAATACAAATGTGACACAATTCAAACCATTATTTCACTCCTATACTCACCTGGATCTAGGTATATACCCAGATACTGATTTGGCTTACCTCTATGTCTCCAAATAACTGAGGCAAATACAAAAAAAAGCCCAAGAAATAAAATTACTCTTAAAAGAGCTCAATGAGCTTGTATACTTCAGTTACATTTCCACTTTGTTTAATCATGCTAACTAAAAAAAAAATGTTTAACTGTTCTCATTCCATGATGCCCTATTATTCTGTACTAATTTTACAGAATTCCTAATATGTTTTACATATACATGTTTTATTTATATATCTTTCCATTTCTAATATCATAGCAAAAGTCAATGTAGCTATTTTAAGAATGCTTTACATAGGATATAAACTTTTAATAATAATATCTAATTAGTGTGATATCACAAATCTTAACTTCTTTGAATGTACTATTTGATTATTAAAATATCACTCTCTTGAAATAACAATTGGCAGACGATCATAAGCTTTTTTTTGACTTCATAAACACTCTTAACAACTTATTTAATACACTATTGTCCAAGCAAGTTAATAGAGAATCAAAAACATACAACTTGAAGTATAAAAAAAAAAAGCTGTATTTATGAAGATGTTTACAATAGTTTATTTGAGGTTATTTCCAATTTTTCACCAATTTAAGAAATTGACCTACTCAATGAAACCTTGTGAATGCAATGTTAAAAAGTATAACTATGAATCACAGAATTTAAATTTAGTATGAAAAGAATGGCAAATTATATTGAAGCTATGTGGAATTATGTTTATAGACAGCAGGAAAAGAAAATTAAAATGTAAATATTGCTTGATAGGATAATGGGATTAGAGGTGGTCTTTTAAATTTTTCATTTTTATGCTAATACAATACCTTTATAAAACTCAAAAATCTTCAAACAACACATTTTTTAAAAATTGTGGTAGACTACACAAAACAGAAAATTTATAATTTTAACCATTTTAAAGTGGACCGTTCTGTGATATGAAGTCAACAAATTTTTAAAACTTTCAGAGGGCACCTGAATAAAAGATGTGCTGTCCACTGGTGATTTTAATGTATCTGGTATATAACTAAAGTCACCACAAAACTCTTTCTGGGAAATTGGCAGATCATAAAAATAAAAAATTTATTTTGCTTTTTATTAAACCTTATTGTTTTGCTGTTTCAAAATTCAAATTTACTCACAAGAAACAGTTTCATATTAGATTTGGTTTCACAAATGCTGCTCCTGCTATTCATTCTTATCACCAAAAAAAAAAGACTATTTGTGACTAACGATAATATGTTACAGAAAATAAAAAGTTAAAAAGGTTTTCAATCTGCATATCTGGGAACCTAAATTAAAGCATCACACAACATTTTCAAAAACAGAAAAGCCATTTGATTTGACTCAAATCTTAGTTTTAAGATGGCAGAAAGTACCTTGATAATTTTCTTTTAAGAAAGAAAGAAAACCAAGCCATTAAAGAGAAATTCTTCCGAAAGAACTGAAACATGTTATATACCTCTGACTTGGCACTCCTTCCATCTGGAGAACTTTTTTGGTAACTGTTTTCATCACAGAATGATCTAAAGTAAAATGAATTGAAATTAGAGTAATTATTTTCCAGTGAGTGGCTATTTCCATTTAAAACCAAAAGCCAACTAATTATTGCTTTTCCCATACATTTAAATATGAAATCTACATTATATAATTATACACTTATTTCCCCTTGTGTATTCTAATTTCTTCCTCAGAAACCTAAGATGCCATCTTGCAGACTGCCCACAGTGGCTACTATTTTGGCAGCAGCAAAGGTCAACTTGAAACATTTTGCATCTAAAGTGGCTTTGGCTACCTTTGGATACAAAGTACAGTCTGAGCACCGTCCAGACGCTTAGATACCTAAAGAGCATCTAAGATATCAAACCAGGGCATCCAAGATAACAAACCAAGTCCTGATATTCCCTCAAAAGCTGCTCCTCCCATCAGCCCCCTTCTTCTAAGTGATACTACCCAGTTGCACACATAATCATCAACGACTTGTCTCCTTGTTACTATTTCTTTCATACCTCACATCTATCTGCAGGTCTTGATAGCTACACCCTCAAAACACAACCTGAATTCAACCACTTTTCACTTGCTGCAAACTTCCAACCTAACCTAGGCCATAAACATCTCTTATTTGGAGCACTGGGATAGTCTCCTAACTGGTCACCCTGTTCCTCTTTTTTTTTTTTTTTTTTTTTTTTTTTGAGGTACACGGGCCTCTCACTGTTGTGGCCTCTCCCGTTGCGGAGCACAGGCTCAGGACGCGCAGGCTCAGCGGCCATGGCTCACAGGCCTAGCCGTTCCGCGGCACGTGGGATCTTCCCGGACCGGGGCACGAACCCGCGTCCCATGCATCGGCAGGCGGATTCTCAACCACTGCGCCACCAGGAAAGCCCCCTGTTCCTCTTCTTTATCCTCCCAAGTCCCTTCTCTATACCAGGTCACCTTATTCAGATACGATTTGGATCATGCCTTTTTCCAGTTCAAACCCCTCTACTCATTTAGAATAATCCACATCTTTACTCTGGCCTTCAAGACTTTACAAGAGCAGACCCCTGCCTAGCTCCTTGACCTCATGTCCTACCACACTCTTCTTCACCCGGTACTCTGCCCAGATTGGTCTCCTTGCTTTTCCTTAAATACTCCACCCACCTACATGCCTACATACTCATTGCCTCCTTGTCCTGGAATGTGCTTACTCCACATCTTCCATGGCTTGCTCCTCTCTTCATTCAGGTCTCCGTTCAAATGCCACTTCTCCAGTGAAGCTGTCCCCTAACAAATCTATCCAATGGAGTCCTACCTGCTCTCCCTCACTCTCCTTACATTAAGATAGTTTTGCACTTCCTACTCTCTAAAATTATATGACTTATCTATTTACTCATTTCTATCTGATCTCCTTCACTAGAATGTAAGCTACATGAGGGCAAGACTTTTGTCTGTCTGGTTCACTGCTTTATCCCTAGTCCCTAAACCCGTATCTGGCACACAGAAGATGATTACAAAATTACTTGTGAATCTGACAAATGAATAAAGTACTCCTGGCAAGAATTCAGAGGTTGCACAGGAAAGAAAGAATGCTCTTGGTGGAAGCAGGCTTAGTATCTAGGTTCACCTCTATTCAGAGTAGAGATAAGAAAAATTGACAAGTATAATTCACTTTAATTAGTACCTTAGCTGCTAAAAACATAAGGGAAGTGCAACACTAGAAAAGTACAGTTGAAGCTTGAACAACATGGGTTTGAACCTCACGGGTCCACTGACACACGCATAGTTTTCAATACATATGTACTATCGTCCTACATGATCCAAGGTTGGTTGAATCCACACATGTGGAACCACTGACTATAAACTTATACCCAGATCTTCAACTGCGTAGGGGTCGACACCCCTAAGCCCACGTTGTTCAAGGGCCCACTGTATATGATGAGGAAAGTTAAACACATTAAGTTTTAAAAAACTGTCAATACCTGAACAAATTTTTTGTTTTGCTATGTGTTTATCAATTTAAAAAAAGTGACCACATACCAACAAGCAGATTTTTTCTTATATCCAGAACGAGCAGAGTTCTGTTGGTTTCAAGGGCCTTTAGGAAAGCCTTTGCTCCTTCACTGGTGAGGCCGCACTGCTGCAGGTCAAGTGCTTTTCGATGAAAGACAAAAGGTCACTTGCTAACTCTACAGATTTAACATATAGACAACTCTCGTTTTCTCACGTGTGGAAGAGTCCTGCACAAGACAAGTCATGGCAGGTTTGTAATTTTGGGTATGGAAAAAAACAGAAACATATACGCACACACATAATGCATAATCCAATTTAAAAACCTCTTCTTGGATGTGCAATGATAACCCTGGTTTTAGTAACAATAAATCAGACAACATATTTTACAATTACAGAACTGAAGAATAACTGTATATAACCTATGAGCAAAAAGCATCACAAAATGAATCTCAGTTCATAATTAGCAAGGGCGGCAGGGGCGTGTAAACCTCACAAGCAAAACCTGGTGGAGCTCAGAAATGCACTGCATTCTTCTGATCATGATCTTCAGCTCCAAATCACACTTGAAACTAGTTCAAAGGGGAAAACAAAATAGAAGAAATGTAATAACTGTTAGTTTTAGAGGAAAAAAAGACAAGTCTAAGAGGATACAAATAATAAAAACTTTCAACAATGTGTGAATACAGAATACATACTAAAAACCTATCATGAAAGTATGATGGTCAAGAACCCTCGCAGTAAAAGGTCAGACAAAAACCAGAAAAACGGATCATGAATTCTAGTAGTTCTGGGGCTGAACAACCTACTCATTTAAACCAAAGGGATCATCACTAAAGCCCAGGGATTAAAAACTATTACATGAAAGGAAACTATCATGAGTCTTTTGTTTAAGTGTTGTGTGGACCATCACATTAAAATAACTGGAGTCTTTCAACACCCCCATGACACACAGAAATAGCAAGTCAGACATACGGATCTGACAGGATATGATACAACCCTTACAAGCTCTCACTACAGAAGAATGGACACAGGGTATAATTAACCAAATAGCCAAATTAATACAAACAGCCAGTAAACCTCACCAGTCAATCAAATGAATACAAAATAAAACACAATGTGGTTATTCTCCTATCAGATGAAGCCAAGATTCTGTAAGAAAAGCCTTTAAATAATGTCTATACCCTTTGGATCCAACAACTCTCTTTCTAAGAATTTAACCAAAAGAAATAGTCAGAGATATAGGTAAGGATATATATCAGAGTACTATTTGTAACTGAAAAACTGGACAAAGCTTATATACAAGAATGGATAAGCTATGTGCACTGTGGCATATTCATATAATGGAATACTGAACAATCACAAAAAATGATGCAGGAGATGCAAATTTACTGACTTGCTAAAATGCTCATACTAAATTAATTGAAAAAAGTTATAAAATTTGGAGTAATCCCACTTGCATAGAAAATGGAGAGGTACTCATTTTTTTAGTTTTACATTTTTTTACAAGTGCTACAGGCCAGTGTTTGTGAGAGGCAGGCTTCGCATCTACTGTTGGGGTGGACTACAAATTGGCATAGCCTTTCTGGGTGGTAATTTGGCCATGTGTATCAAATGTCTTAAAAATAGGTCACACTTAGTCATTCCACTTGTAGTACCTTATTCTACAGAAGTAATCCCGATGGACACAGAGATGTATATACAACGTATTCACATTGTTTCTGACAGGGAAAAGCAAACTGTCTAAATAGAATTGCAAAGAATCGATTAAACTATGGGACATCAATACAACACAATACTACATGATACATCATTAAGTGAAAAAAGCAGGAATATGAAATAGCAGGTATACTACAATTCTATTTTTGTAATCCCTAAGTGTACATGTATATTTGTAGAAAAAAAAAGACTGAAAGTATATACGTCAAAATGAACAGTGATTATATCTGGGTATTAAAATGATAGGTAATTGTTCTCTTGTTACTCTGTATTTTCTATAAAGGATATATGCAACTCTTAGAGAAAGTTTAAAAGCAAAATAAAAGCTATCAGTAAAATGAGGCTTTAAAAAATCCTATCACAATAGTATCATGCCAAAAGCTAAGCATATTAAAAATTCAATATTTTCAATTTTAGAATTTCCCTCTAAGCCATAAATCCTCACTAAGAGATTCTGCCAAAGCACTTGCACCCAGGTCACCAATGAGCGGGTTGCAGTTCAGAGTGATGCGCCTCAAACCAGCCATGCAGTCAAGATCACGTCTCCTGGAATGAAGACTCTCAGCCCAGGTTTCTTCATGCCTTCTGGTAGTCTGATACTTCAAAGATTTAATGGGATGAAATTAAGATGCTTGAATAAGGAAACAGGGTGTGCCTGAGTATGGCTTATTCTGTCAGAGATTTACACACACACACAGATCAAGCATATATGCCAGGAGCATCAACCTGAGAAATTCAACAGTCACTTCTGGTTTACGAGTCCAGTGACCCAGATTCTGCTCGGTCAGTGATTAGATTCTAGCCACTGCATTTCCTGTTTCTGAACACTTACGTAAAGTTGGACAACTCAATTACAGTCTATGAATTATTTTCCTTATCTTCTAAGTCAGGGAATTGGTTCTAAATTCTATCTTTGCTGAGGCCCTATATTTCATCATCCTGTCCTCCAGTGGCCTCCAAACACCTCACTGGGCAAACCATAAGAAAACTTTTTAATATGCATCTTATTTATTAACAAATTATATACACAAAGTTCCATACATAGTATTTATGTACATGATAAACTACACAGATTTTTTAAAATAATACAAAGGTAAAAATGTTCTCATATTTTCTTTTCCTAACTCCTAAGGCATTATTTTATTTTACTTATTGTTTTATAAAGATTTATTTATTTGTTTGTTTGTTTGTTTGGCTGTGCCGGGTCTTTAGTTGCAGCATGCCGGATCTTTTAGTTGTGGCATGTGGGCTCTTAGTTATGGCAGGCACGTGGGATCTAGTTCCTTGAGCAGGGATCGAACCCAAGCCCCCTACATTGGGAGCACATAGTGTTAACTGCTGGACCGCCAGGGAAGTCTCAAGCATTATTTAAAAAACTATATTTACAAAATGTATCTCACATGCTACCTTGGGTGTGCACACAAGCTTTAGAGGCCTGGACTATGCAGAGCCAGTTTGATGTGCCTTGGGAAAATAATGGTTTGACATTTAAGCAAAAGTACTGTCTTGAAGACATTCAATTCTTTATGTTCATAAAGTAAATTTTGGTAACAGGGAACACTGACTGTAAATGAAAAAAGTCTTATTACATTCCTGAAAAAGTAAAAGACTCAAAGTGCCTTTGTTACTCTAAAAGGAAAATCATTAGTGTCATTTTTCTATTAACAATAACTTATTAAAGCTCCAAGCAGAAACAACAGCAATCACTTACACAGTGCTTAGTATGTGCCAGGCACTATTTATACAAATAAGTGCATTTAAACCTCATAATGAGGCATAGAGGTTAAGTGATTTGCCCATGGTCACTAGCTATGAAATGGGAGAAAGGAATTCACTCTGTCTACAAGAGGAGGGCAGGTCAGGCGTGGATCAAGGCCGGAGAGGACGACACCTCTAGGCCACAGCAAGTAAGGGCTGAGCGCGACGCCCCAACCGAAGAAAACTGCCCCACACCGAGCGGTCTCCTGACACCCCGAGCAGGTGCTGGCCTCCGAAAACACGTGTGGGAGCAGTGGGGACAGAGCTCCTGAAGCAAAAAGGAACCGCAGTTGATTATGGAAGATTCTCACAAGAATAACGCTTCAGAGACAGCACCTCAGTCTGGTTCAACAGTTCAGGGAGCTCATATTTCTCATATTCCTCAACAGATGTCATTAAGAGGATCTGCGCCAGTGACAATTGTACCTCTTCCTGGAGAGCAAGTACAGGTTCAGGGGGTCATCCAGACAGCTCAGTCTTCTGTAACTCACCCACCACACGTGCAAACGGTATCATCTTTATCAGAAAGTGAAGAGTCTCAGGACTCATCTGACAGCATAGGCTCCTCACAGAAAACCCACGGGATCCTAGCACGGCGCCCATCTTACAGAAAAATTTTGAAAGACCTATCTTCTGAAGATACACGGGGCAGAAAAGGAGACGGAGAAAATCCTGGAGTTTCTGCTGTCACTTCTATGTCTGTTCCAACTCCCATCTATCAGACTAGCACCGGACAGTACATTGCCATTGCCCCAAATGGAGCCTTACAGCTGGCCAGTCCAGGCACAGATGGAGTACAGGGGCTTCAGACATTAACCATGACAAATTCAGGCAGTACTCAACAAGGTACAACAATTCTCCAGTATGCACAGACCTCTGATGGACAGCAAATACTTGTGCCCAGCAACCAGGTGGTTGTACAAACTGCATCAGGAGATATGCAGACATATCAGATCCGTACCACACCTTCAGCTACTTCGCTACCACAAACCGTGGTGATGACATCTCCCGTAACCCTTACATCTCAGACAACTAAGACAGATGACCCCCAACTGAAAAGAGAAATAAGGTTGATGAAAAATAGAGATCCTGTAATGTGGAGAGCTGCGATTGGAACTAATAACATAGATGGGCGTCAGCCACACTCCAAGATGATGAAAGTTAAAGCGATCATTATCCATCCAGACTTCGATGTGGAATCTTATGAAAATGATATTGCGCTTTTTCATTTAAAGAAAGCAGTGAGATATAATGATTATATTCAGCCTATCTGTCTACCTTTTGGTGTTTTCCAAAGACTGAACCGAAACACGAAGTGTTTTATAAGTGGATGGGGAAGAACAAAAGAAGAAGGTAATATTACAAAAAAATTACACGAAGCAGAAGTGCATTATATTTCTCGAAGTTTTTGTAATTCTGACAAGAGCTATGGGGATATAATTCCTTACACTTCATTTTGTGCAGGTGATGAAGATGGAGTTTTTGATACTTGCAGGGGTGATAGTGGTGGACCATTAATGTGCTACTTACCAGAATGTAAACGATATTTTGTAATGGGAATTACCAGTTACGGATATGGCTGTGGTCGAAAAAATTTTCCTGGTGTCTACAGTGGGCCATCCTTCTACCAAAAGTGACTGACAGATCACTTCTACCAGAACTGGAAGCAGGCTCTCGAAGAGATATTTGCACAGTCATGCTCATGGCAGCATTATTCACAATAGCCAAAATGCAAAAGCAACCCAAGTGTCCATCAACAGATGAATGGATAAACAAAATGTGGTATACACATACAATGGAACATTATTCAGCCTTAAAAAGTAAAGATATTGTGTCACATGATACAACATGGATGAACCTTGAGGACATTATGTAAAGAGAAATAAGCCAGTCACAAAAGAACAAATATTGTATGATTCCAATTATATGAGGTATCTAGAGTAGTTAAATTCATAGAGACAAAAAGAATGGTAGTTGTCAGGTGCTGGGAAAGGGGGAGAAATGGAGAATTACTGTTTAATTGGTACAGAGTTTTGCATGATTAAAAGAGTCTGTGGATGGCTGGTGGTGATGGTAGCACAAAAATATGCATGTACTTAATGTCACTGAACTGCATACTTAAAAATGGTTGATTGTAAATTTCAAAAAAAAAAAAAAAAAGAAATGAGAGAAAGGAGATTTGAACCTAGGCCACTTGGCTTCCGCACCCAAGTTCCTGACTGTTTTCTACCTCAGGGGTCAATGGACTTGCCCTGTATAGGCTCAAAGAATTTTTCAATTTTTAAAATCTAAATTTAAACATTTCCAGATTTGTGGGCTATACAGTTTCTGTTGCAACTACTCTGCCCCACTGGTGTAGGGTGAAAGGAGCCACAACTACCATGTAAACAATGGGTGCGACTCTGTTCCAGAAAAACTTCCTTTACAAAGCCAGGCGACGGGCTGGATCTGGCCCACCAGCCAGAGTTTACCTATCCCTGATCTGCACCATCAAACTATTAAAAAGCCTTCATGTCAAATTATTAACTAACTTTAGGCCTAAATACAGTCATTATAACCACTGTAAAGTTGTTAAGGCATTATTTTAAAAACTGTATTTACAAATTGCTGATGTACTGACTTTTATTAGTTTAAAAACTACAACAGCTAATAAACACTTGATTCATTTAAGTCTTGAAGACTAGAATGGCATAGTTTCTTCACAGTATTACAATAAATGTTTTCAGTAAAAAAACATACATAAAAGTATTATTAGGTATTATATATTAAATCTCTTATTTCTAAAATTAAGTGGACTATCTTTACTAAATGGTAGAATCCCAAACTGAAAACTGGTCATATTCTTTCAGCAAAATGAAAGCTGCGCTCATATGTATTAAAAGACAAAAATTAGGGCTTCCCTGGTGGCGCAGTGGTTGAGAGTCCGCCTGCCAATGCAGGGGACATGGGTTCGTGCCCCGGTCCGGGAAGATCCCACATGCCGCGGAGCGGCTAGGCCCGTGAGCCATGGCCGCTGAGCCTGCGCGTCCAGAGCCTGTGCTCCGCAACGGGAGAGGCCACAACAGTACCACACACACACACACACAAAAGACAAAACTTAACTGCCCTCTGTATCAATATATTAATGTGTTTCAATCACATATGTTTTCATGAAAGTTTAAACATAAAATCACCTTTAAGATCTAGGCCATGGGATCTGCTCCATGCCATGTCAGAATACACCCCGTGAAGTTTACTTAACTTGTCTTAAGTGTGATAGAATTCTTTATACCTTGACAAATAACTAAAAGGAAAAAAAAAAAAAAACCCACACACACAATAAGATGAAGAGCCTATACATTTGTCAATCTTGACTTATTTGCTTTTCTTGAGTCAGTTGGAGGTTTATAGCCACATTCTCAAAATCATTAACTACAATCTTCCCAAACAGGTAATTGACGAACAGATGCATTCTAAAACTTGTCAGTAACAAAGCGCTATTCCAGTTTACAGCAACAGTTTAATTCTACTTAGATACTAAAACTGAATACACTGAATACTGCAAACTTTATTCCCAACCACTCAGCAAAGTACTACATACCTTTTCAGATATAGGGGAAAAAAAGAAAAAGCATACGATTCTTCCTATTTTCATTTCCAAAGATACATCCCAATCTTAATGATCAATCAGCGATTTAAACGTCAACTATAAACCCAGTATACTGCTGCTATGCAGTGTACTAGAGCAATAGAAGAGAGAGGACCTCAAACCCTCTGTTCCCTCAAATTCAAAGGCAGGCTTCCTGACCCCTCCAGACCACTACTGGACACAGGGAAGGCACACTAATGTTGCAGGACCCCAACCAACAGTCACCTGCTTTGTGATTACTTCCATGACACACCCTCACCAACACCACTGAGTTTGCTTCTCCTACGGGACATTACATGTATTTACTATTTTAACACATACCACAGTGCATCATAATTATGATTGCAGATAGATGTTCTAACAATTGAAAGAGAATGATGACTTTTTTGCTCTTTACATCTTGCTATTTCCCGTCCCATAATATTTCTTGAAGCGAAACCATAAAATATAGACAAACACAAAAAGCAGAAAATATACAAAACGTGTGCTTTGCACCTTAACGCAAACTTAAGTAAAATTAGTTCTGACAGTATCCAGCATGACAAACTTCCATGGTACAAACGAGAATGGACCAAGGTTTGAGCAGGTACAGGAGACAATCCAGGCATGAACAACACCAAGGCAAGGTAGACAGGAAGTAACATGGTGTGTAGGAAATCACGAGACCAGTCTGATGGGAAGAGACTTAAACAAGACTGAAACTCACTTTCTAAACCTCCATCTCCAACTGGACAATTCGCAGGACACAGGTGCACCAAAGTGGCCAATTTATTCAATCCCTTTAATATGGAGGAAGAGTTTAAAATTTTACTGGTTTAATTTGCCCCAAAAGCAACTCTCAACAGTTATGGCCTCTGTCGTCGGAGCTTTGTATGAAATTAAGTCAAAGTGTGGAGCTCCTTTGCCTTTTTTTTTTCTCCTTAAAAAAGAAAAGAAACAATTGTTCCGAGTAAAAACAAACATATTCCGAAGCATGTGTACATTGAAAAGTAAAGAAACTTTATTAACAACTTCATAAAAACTGACTTAAAATTTTAAAAAGAAAAAAACATGTTTTGAAGTCCTTCCGACTGGAGTCGTGTCTCATAGTGTCCTTTCTTTACAGAAATAGTCGTATTAGGACACATATGCACAAGGATTAACACCATGACACACTGTACACGGCGGGCCCCGGCGAGCTCACCAGTCGTCGTCTGAGTCCAGGTCTCTGGGGAGGATCCACTCCACGGATGAGCCCAGCAGAGTCTGAAGCTCGTTCGTGAACTCCACCAGATCTAAGAGCTCCTTACTTTCTGGATTACAGGACTCCAGGTCTTTGGGGCAAGAGAATAAGAGACTTGCTGACACTTGCCGGCAGAACTCGGCCTCCGCGATGGTGACGATTTTCACATTTGGGAAATTGCAGCGGAATATGCAGGAGGACATTTGCAGTTTCTTGAGCAGGTCTGAGAGCAACAGCCAGTTACGAGGCCTACACAAGAGAAAGGACAGTGGTTTGAGTTTCCGGCAAAATTAGAGGCGCTCCCAACTACGAACTGCCCGTCTCCTGGCGGGGAAAGGGCCTGCTACTTCCACTTTGATTACCCCACCCCCACCCCACTTCTCACTGTCCTTAGAAGGCCTACTTCTTCTTCTTTTTCTTTTTTAATTTTATTTCTTTATTTACTTTTGGCTGCGTTGGGCCTGTTGCTGCGCACGGGCTTTCTCTAGTTGTGGCTCGCGGGCTCTAGAGCGCAGGCTCAGTAGCTGTGGCGCATGGGCTTAGTTGCTCCGTGGCATGTGGGATCTTCCAAGACCAGGGCTCGAACCTGTGTCCCCTGCACTGGCAGGCGGATTCTTAACCACTGTGCCACCAGGGAAGCCCGGAAGATCTACTTCTAGCGGGGGAACTCTGGACTCATGTGCATGTGTTAAGAGGCCACCTAGGGCGGATCAGCCAACTTAGACAAAAGCAGGAGCAGCGCCCCTGAATGAGCCTCGTTGCAGGCCACCCCAGTGCTGCCTTGGCTCTGGTCACAACTCAGGTCACCCCTCTCCAAGTAAGTGCACCCCGTTCTAGTCACTAGGGAAAACCAGTCTGTATGCCAACCCAAGGGAGATGGCAAACACCTCTTTGACCTCTCCTCTCCTCCGGCCCTCACGGAGAGAGCATGAGAAACACTCGAGGTCACCTGGCTTTCCTTTCCTTTCCCACACCTCCAACCCGCCCCTCAATGCTGCCGTGAGGATTTTTCGAGAAGGGAGGTGGTACAATCCTTCCTGATACCCTGTCACGCTTTATCATCTCTATCCCGAATAGAATGTCACCACAAAGGCAGACACGTTCCCAGCCTCAGAGTCCAAGGAGGATGCTACTCCTTAAGCACCGGGGTCAACACACAGCAGAGCAAGGTCTCCTGATGTGTTCACTCCGAAGGGTTGGTCATGGGGCACAGTGGCCCGACCGTGGGGACAAGACTCGATCTAAGCAAATCTGAAGACACATAAGAGCCCAGGTGACACATACGGCTTTCTCTAATCTTATACGAGAAGAGGGTACACATCAGTATCGTCCCGTGGACCTCACGCGCCTTGGAAGGCCCCTATGGTAGCCGTTTGGGGAGGATCCCTTCCCCAAGAGTTTACTGACTGAAACTGCAATTGCAGTCGCTGACTCCCGTGTCCTTTGGGCTCTAGGGGTGTGTTCCAATGAGGGCAGTTGGCTGGGGAGCCCTCCCACCCCCCAAACTTTTCTGGAAAAGTTCCACTGCATTATGTGAGGTCGGTGGACACTTGGTGAGGAATTCACTCACCCCCCAACCCAGCCACCCTCATCTGCTGAAGGGGATTTCTAACTCCTGCCACCCCACAGAGCAGCTGGGCTGGCTCTCGACCACACGCTGGCCACGCTCACCCCTGAGCGACGGACACCTGGACGTTATAACACGGCAAAAGGGGGTCTTGGGAAAATTCAGATTCCAATAGGTCACCATAGGCCTCGTTGCTGTCATCCTGGTCCTCCGGTCGTGG
Source organism: Mesoplodon mirus (assembly GCF_964341445.2). NCBI lineage: Eukaryota > Metazoa > Chordata > Mammalia > Artiodactyla > Ziphiidae > Mesoplodon > Mesoplodon mirus. Next base: position 90,953,611 of record NC_138983.1, on the reverse strand, counting down.
GGGATTTGCTAAAACATCGTAACCACTTTCATCATCTGGTTCTAAACGGGGGGGCAAACAAGAGAGAGGTCAGTAAGCTGGAGCAAGATTCCAGCTGTTCGCCAAAAAGGACCCTGGAAAAATTCTTTCCCAAGCAAGTCCTGCTCACAGCACCACCCCCACCCCCACCCCCACAAGCCCAACTGAAACGAACAAGGCTGCTCACCACACACAGAGCTGCCAGAGAACTCCGAAGAGCAACCGGGGCTACCGTCGTCAGGAGCCTGCAGGTTATTTAAACAGTCTGCAGAGAGAGGGGGAGAGAGAGAGAGAGAAACAGAAACAAGGACAAGATAACGCCTGCTGGTAAGAGGCAAATGCTGCTGGAGTTCGGGAACATCTCACGCTGGGGCTGGTGTCACCTCCTGACAAGTCCCACTGCACACGCCTCCAGGTATCTGACTGAAACCTCCCCACGCGTCCACCCGCCTTCCTGAGGGACTGCCCGCCTCACCGCCCCAGCCTGCCAAACAAAAGCTAGCCTGGCTAGCTAAGAGTTTTCCAGCCCCCCACCTCGCAAAACTCAAAGTATGTATCTCTTCTTTGACAGACTAACGTTGGGCCGCTTTTCCCAGTAAAGGGTCACTTAGAGCAAACGGGGGGTGGGGGTAGGGGGAACCCAGGTGAAAGGCTGTGAAGTCACCGTCTAGATGCTTGAACAAGACCGTGTCTTGACCTCTGCCGTACCTGTTAAGAACTTCTCCAGAAGTTCGCTGTGGTTCACTTTCTTGATGGTTCTACCTGAGTACGTAGCCAGGGTAGGATCAGCACCGTAGGAGAGGAGCAAGCGGACAATTTCGAGATGATCATTCTTGACAGCATCGTGGAGAGGCCTAGGAGAGGTGCGGGGGATTACACCTGTGCACGCGACGCTTGCTTCTAAGGACACGGGGCAAAATCGAGCGTGTGTGGCCAAGCCTCGTAGGCGCGCTATTTCACCGAGGAGGTGAGTGTACGGTCGCTGCGACAAATTACTCTGTTATTTCAACACATAACCCTTTACGGGACAGGTGAAGGGACCATCTCAGGCCTAATTCTTCAATGCAAATCTCTCTTAATGCATGGCCCAAGGAGGAACTCAGGCCACGATGAAAACGTTTCCAATGAACTTAAATAGTGACAGACTGTAAGAAGGTAACATACGGCGGGCTGGGGGGAAGAACCCCAGCACCACGGAAGCAGATACGACAAGCCATTGTTACACCATTACAAACAAAACCCAAAAAGTGCAGTTTGTAAAAGAAACTAGGGGCAAAGTGGAACCTCTCCTGAAACCAACTTGGAGATGAGTGATCAACCCTCTCGCCCAGAAGCAGTCGACAGGCAGGGCGAGTTCTCAGGAGGATACAGAGTCCTCCTGCTCGTGTCCGCTGGGGTCAGGAACACTGTCCACAGTCCCATCCAGAAAGGATGCTATTTGGAAACCATGAACCACCAAATACCTTACGGTTTTGCTCATTTTATGACCGTCAGGAAAGCCCCAGTGCCCTGCCTCGTGGTGGCATCCCAGGTACAACCAGGAAGATGCTTGGGCTGACTCAGACCTGGGCCTCTGGCCAATAAACCGAGGTCAAGGACAGAGTGGGGGCCAGGCCCGGGGATGCGGGTGGACACGGCAGGTCCTATCAAGCCAGTTGCCACTGGACCTGTCTGTACTCCTGCAACTTTCAACTCACATATATGTTCAAGATTGAGATTCAACAGACGCTGGTGAAGAGTCCAGGGTCTTAAAAGAGAACACCCCTGATTATTCATGCAGGCTCAACATTTTCAGGGACTTCTGTCCATAAGAGCGTCACAGAGTTTTAAAGTTCTATGTAAATTTGCCAGAAAGATCTGTCCGATTCCATTCTAGAGGACTCCGCCACCAGTGTGCTTACATGGCACTCACTCTCCATCTTTCCTTCTGGGGTTCCCTGCACACCCTGAGAACCACTGCCTATGCCCCAACAGGGCCAGGCCAAGAGCAAGACCACCACTGACCCGGTTCCATCCTGGGCACTGCAGTTGACATCGGCGCCATATTCAAGGAGGTGTCGTACGATGTTGAGCCAACCTCTTGCACAAGCCTCGTGCAGGGCACAGTAACCCGCGTTGTCGCGGTGGTTCACATCACAAATCTTGTTCTCCAGGCAGTACAAGACCACTTCCTACGGGGAGAGGAGAGGAGAGGAGAGGAGATACCATCAGACCACGATACAGTGAACCTTGTAAGCGTGACCTCCCCATAGCTTGGCGGTGCCCACTTTCAAAGGCATACATCCTCGGGGCCAAAAGCCCACCATGGCGCGGGCAGGCGGCAGGCATCCTGGTGGGGGGCGAGAGTGCGTGAGAAGGGCTTGGAGATGCAGACAGTGTTGTCTAAGGCTCTGCTGCACCACTGGCCTGACCATGGGCAAGTTACCCTTGAACTTCTCCAAGCTTCCACAGGGCTGCTGAGAGGACGCATTCGGATAGCGATGAAAGCCCTCAGCCCAGGGGCCGACGTGACCAGTACAGAGGTGTCACGGCTGCTAACATCTTAGATGACACATTGCCAAGCACAGACCATTCTCACTTGATGGGTCTGTTCGGTCAGTGGCAGTGGACGATAACACAAGTTTAGATAAAAGTATGGATGACCAACACTTAAAGAGAGCTTAAATCAGCCGGAGAACATTCCCCAGCTTAGAGAAGCAGGGACACCCAGGTCAGCTACATCCTCGCGCCCCTTGTTAAGACCCCAAATCAGAACCTGGGCCTCAGATGCTCTTGTCTGTACGTTAAGTAGAGTTAAAGAGAAGCTCTCTTCCTCCATCCTCGAGGAATGACACAAAATGCCTCCAATAACCCCACCCTCTATTTTGCCTCACTCCACCCTCTCGAGTAAATATGAAAATTTTAGACTGATTCTGCCCCAAGTTAATGACAGGAACCTGATACACCACAGGATGCAACCTCCACATTTCAAGAATCAAATAAAACGTTCACCGCCCCACCCCCCACCCCGGAGATGTTCTGTGTCAACACTGTGCATTAGAATCACTGTTATTAACCTTCTTTCTTTGGCTTGTTAAAATATTAATATGAACCACTCCCAGTAAGCAGAGCAGGAACTTATTCAATGTTTTATTACCTTAAGAAAGTTTTCAGACACATCGAAAGTATTTGCCACCAGAAAACACGTTATACTGTTTATACTGGGTAAGTCGTGCCCAGCAGAGAGCCGGCAGGTTCTGAGAGCTGGGAGTAGGCAGAACGTGCATGTGGCCCAACACATGGTCTGCAGGGTAAGGGGGGATGCGATGGGGTCAGAACAGGCCTCCTTGTGACATCTCTCAGGTAACTCATCTGTTAAACCCAAAAAGGGCGTCATTCTAGCCGCCCATAAGTGCGAGATGGGTTCTGTAAAACCTTTTATGCCCTTTGGAGGACACGCCAATCAAAGGTGACCACTCACTTGGGAGCGAACTAGAATGTTCCATTTGCTTACCACGTGAACCCAATGGGGCATGCTGGTAAACCTGGCCATCGGTGCCCTGTTACTTCGGGTCACTGCAGCAGCTCCCTTCCAAAACAAGAGGAGGAAGACAAAAGGCACGCCCACGAATGCGTTTCTCCGTTTACATCCCAACCTGCCAGAAAGCCCACAATCCTCTGGGCTCCCAGGCCACCTGCCCCGAGCCCTGGTATCCAGGATACCGCATGAAGCTGCTGCGCTTTTAGCAGGCCCTCACTAGCCAGACTTGAGTGGACGGCTGCAAGCTAATGAGTTGTGTGCCCCAGCCAGGGAGAGGCCCTGTCACGTGGCTCTGGGATCAGTTCTGAAGGCCACCAACTGCTGTGCACACATCAATTTACTCAACCCAGGGTTTATTTGCTGTGACAATCATGGCCTTCGCCTGGAAACCTTCATCACTACTAGGGCAGATTCAAGGGTACCTAGAAATGAAAGGCCGTCCAAGCTGGTGGGTAAGTCAACTCTCTTCTCCTGGAAGATGGCAGCAAAGGCAGCAGTAGCCCCACGGCCAGGTCAGACTTTTGGCCACGGGCTGTCCTAACTCAACCACGTTGATCCCACTATTTACACAGTGCTTCTCATTTCCCCAGACGAGGACGTCTTCTGTCACCCACAGGAACCCAGGAGCTACCAGGAAAGGAAGGTAGTACTATCCTCATTCAACACTTGGAAACTGAGGCCCAGAGATATTAAACCCCAAGTTCAATTAACATGAAGTACTAGACCTATAACTCAGGTCTTTGGTACCTGGTCAGCTGGGAAGATTCAAAAGGCCCAAGAGGGCCCCAGTTAGAGGGATGCAATCCAGCTGTTGACGAGCATCCCACAGGCCTTCTCTGTTGGGGGTCAAGTGGGCTAACTACACTCTCCTAGCTAAGAGGGTGATGGCCTCTAAATGGATGGCAACCGTCGCCACCAACACTTTCTCTAACTGAAAGGTGAAGAGGCGGGGCGAGTCTGTCGATGCAACACATTCCTTGGTTTTATTTTCTCCGCTAGAAATAAACGGGAGTGTCCGAAGGGCAGCCCAGCCATTCCCAAGCAAAGTCAAACTGCTTTTGTCGGACAGCTCTCTGTTCAGCGGCTATAAGCCGAATGCCATTACCTGCAAAATGTAACCATAAAGGCCATAAGCCCGACGTTGTTAGTTAATTAAATGCCTCATTAACTTTTTAAAAAAACATGACTTATTCAATTCATAGAAAATTTAATCATCACCGCTAAAGGCACAAGCATGTGGTTGCACACGGGCGTTTTAGCCTAAGAAATAGAAGCCTTTTTCCCAGGAGGGAATGGTTTGAGGTCTTTGGCCACGCAAGTGATCTATTTAACGCGGATCTGAAGCCAGAGTGTGTTTCTAAACTTCCAGAACCAGATTATCATGACATAAAGCTCAGACAGCCTTTATACTGCACATGGTATCTTTGGCTAAGCAGAAGAAAATAACCAAGAATGCTGAAGACAAAACTTCAGGAAAACCCTCCCAAACCACACCCTTATCTGCTTAAGCAAACTGTCCTTCAATTTTAAAAGGTTGAAGCTGCCACATCTCCCAACTGGGCCATCATCCCAACATTTAAAATTCTGCCCAGAGAAATCCCAGAAAGTTGGATTCAAAGTTGAAAGCGTTCATCTACTTGTCACAATGTTCAGCATCAACACTGGTGATCTGTGGAATCTACATATTGAAATTTACATTTGAAGAAAAAAACAAATCCGACCGTAAACATTCCCAAGGCTTCCTGTGCAGTCAAAGGCCAGGTAGCCTAAAAAAGTATGGATCAAGTGCCCCTTGGTCCAGGCCTCAGAGCCACCAAACCAAAATGGAAACTGTCTTAGAGGACCAACGAGGGTCTTTTGACGTCTCTGGTCCCAAAGGGAGGCTGCTGGAAATGATGCCAAGTTCACAGGTGGGGCTCGGAGCCCCGCCCTCCACGGCGGGTGCAGCAGCACCCCGCCACCCCCATCTCCAGCATTTGCTGGAAGCGGGAGTCGACTTTCTCAACCCTAACCCAAAAGTTGGGGTTAGGGGTCTCCCCCCCACCTCCAGCGTTTGCTGGAAGCAAGGAGACTATTTTCTCAACCACAGGGGGTCTAGCTCAACACTATGTGCAACATCTGCTCTGTCCTCCTAGGCGCCTGCTCTCAGCTCTTGGGAAACCAACTGGGTGCTCCTTGGACTTCACCTGCAAGTAACTGCGCTAACTACCACAAAGTGCTCTCTAGCTAATGGAGAGGTCTCCAAGAGACGTGTAGATATACACAAGAGCACATTCAACCCACAACAACAACAAAACACCCCCAAACTAAGCATAGCCCTAGTGCTTCCAACTTCCCACCCACAGTCAGGCCTTAGGGCCAAGGCAGGCACACTTCCAAGGGCTCACGGCACTATGGACCGGGGTGGGGGGACACGACGGGAGACGGGGGACAGGGGCACAGAGCTGGCTGAGGGTGTGGGCGCCAGGGCTCCGGGCCAGCCTGGGTCCTGCCACCCCAGTGCTCAGCCACACCTCCACGCTCAGCCTGCTGAACCGCGTTTTACTGTCACCATTCAACTCCCAGAGGGCTGATGCCAGCACAGAAAAATGCCTTTGCCCTGTGGGCTATCACATCACAATTGCTACTGACAAGTATGGTGGGGGAACTGCACAGGGCATGGAGAGGCATCTGTCTCACAGAGGTTTTGAACTGTAAAAAGGGCAATTCCAGTGTGAGCCAGTCTTGCTGAGGAGCGTGGTGGGCTGTGGAGCACTGCTGGATTGCTACCTGTACGGGGATCAGCTAACCCCTCTGAGGCTCAGTTTCCTCATCCGAGAGTGGGCTAGTACTCGTTACTCCCAAGTGAAGATGTTAACAGGGTGAAAGGAGTTACTACAGATCACACGGGCTTAGGCAGATATCAGCTCTCTTTCTATGTTGCTCTAGCAATAGAGGCCATCACTGTCATCAGCCGTGCTGGGTTGGGATACAGCAGTGTGGACAGGGAGTTTTGTGCAAGGCTCAACCCCTGCTCCCCGCCCATCAGCCCTCGGCTCCCGTGCCCTCTCAGAAAGAGACTGCTCAGGTCTGCCCCACTCCCACCCCTACTCTGCACAGACACGTCCCACCCGCTACCCCACAGGGGCATCACTCTGCCCCAAACAGCACAAGTTAGTAGAGCTAATAACTACTCTCCTTCTTGCTATTCAGAATCCAAAAGGCTCATTAAAATTCCCCTGGTCGCCAAGCCCTGGGTTAGGTCAGATTTTGTATCAGAGATAAGTGAGCCGGACTGGCCGAAGCAGCCTACCTGCCTGAACGGGAACGGAACATCAGAGAGGCCTGCCTTTCTTTTCACACCACGACTGAACAAGCCACCAAAGAGCCCGCAGTGTGAGCGGGGCCAACGCAAACACCCTGCTGGAACACCCAGCCCAGTCCGCCACGTGGAGGGGGCTGGGCTCTGAGACCCGCCCCCCATCCCCAGCCAGTGTGTCCCCCACCCAAGGAGCAGCAGCCGGCGGATCCTAATCCGGGGCACCCACAAGGATGCTCACCTCGTAGCCAAGCCGGGAGGCCTGCTGTAGGAGGGTCTCGCCTGCGTTCTTATTGACAATAAGTCTCCGCGCTTCCGGTGGCATCGGGCGGGACTGGGTGGTCTCTGGAGGGGAGCTTGAGCATGTCAGCTGCGAGACCTGGGAAGATGGTAACAATTGCTGCAAACGGTCCAAGGGCTTCTGGTCCTGCTTGGCCGGCGAAAGATCATAGTCGGAACTGGGCTCAGGCCGCTCCTGAGTGGAGGAAAGCACTTTTCCTCCTCTCTGTCTGAGGGAGGCGGGGCGCGAGGAAGGGGCTGCATTTTTACTCGCTGGAAACTTCACCACCACCCAGGAGACAGGTCCCCTAGGAAGGGGCAGTGACATTTTTGGGGGAGGGGTTCAAGAAAAGGAAAGCTTTGTCCCCAGAAGCAGAGAAGTAGGCAGGCGGGATGTGCCTGCACAGGCCCGGGGGGCGGGGGAGAGCCAGGGGCAAGAGGTACCTTGCCATCCGCATTGTCCACGTAGGAGTCCCCTGGCAGCGACAAGCCCCGCCTGGGCTCCTGAGGAATCAAATGCTTGGTTTTGCACGGTCGCTTCGCGGATGGTTTCTCGCTGTTGTCGGTGTATTTCTGCGGCAGGGGCGAAGGCTGCCGATCCATTTCTCCGTCCATGCACAGCACATCTGTCAGGGGGAGAAGCAGCGGGCGTTACACAGTTGTAGCCGGTGAGGAAAGAAAAGCCCATTGTTAGCACTGATCATTGGAGCAGATTCAGTTTTTAAAGATATACCAATTATGTTTTCAAAGCACTAATATTTTAATTATCCCACATTCAACCGGCAAATAGGCTAACCCACGAAACGCCAAATGGCAAGTCGCTTCAAAGGGCCGCAAGACAGGGCAGAAGCCAGCCCTTCGTGCGCTCCCGTCCCCACCCGTGGGGGGCCTGGGTGCTCGGGACAGGGCGACTGGGGACAGCCTGAGGCTGGAATGAGGGCACTGACAAGCGCCCGGGGTCACCCAAGACTTCCCTTCCTGCCCAGCTGCGGGCTGGGTGATGAGGAGCAGCCCAGGAAGTCGAGCTCCCGCCTCACTGTCCATTCCATAAGGAAGTGTGCAGGCTGAAAGGACCTCATGAAGAAAACTCCCCGCTCGCCACACGCTACTCTTGTCAACTTGGATGGCGCTCAGGTCCCCTCCAGGGCCGTTTCCCACAGAGGGCGGGTGATCCACCCTCCAGGAGCGCCCCCCGCCCCGTGCGTACCTTGTTCATTGTCACTGCATTTAAGGGACTCCTCCAACCAGCTTCTGTTGCTTTTGGCCTCTGCCCTTTTCCTGCCAGGTTTCTCTTCGGAGATACTATTGCCCTGGGGGGTGACCGCAGGCTGGACCGCCTGAGTCACTTCCGTCCTGCCCTGCCGGCCAGGTTTGCTCTCTGCTGCCGACACCTGCTGCTCCCGCCGTTCTCTAAGGTGCAGCAAGCGGCGCTGCTTTCTGGGATGGAGCCCTGTTAATTCAATGCACACCTCAGGTTGGTCAGCTCACTATAATGTGGCTCTTCTAAATGGTTAGAGGAACTGTTTGTCATTTCCCTCTCAGGCCAGTCAGCTAATGGAGAAATAACTACAAATTAATGAAGAAGCCCCCCGGGGCGGGGAACAAACTGTCGTACACATCACTAACAGGAGTGGGGGAGGGGAGGGGTGTGGTCACTGTGTTGGCTGGAACTTGTCACCAAGTCTCGGGAGGGGGCCTATTTGCCTTTGGCCACCTTTGGGCTCCAGCCCTGGCACCTGGCTTTGGGGGGGTGGGGGGTGGCATGGGGGTGGGGGGTGGGGAGGTGTGAGTGGCTCCCCCCAGGGATCCAGGGTGGGACTGGAACTTTCCACTGCTCCGCTCCAGGACTTCCGTAGGGTGCCCTGCGGGCCCGAAGCCAAACCAAGCCCACCTTTGGAGACCCGTCTCGGCTTGGCTTTCAGCAGAGAGTCCTCCGGGAGCACAGTGGTCTCAGTGTGGTTCCTATTGCCAGACACCTTGCGCTTTCTGTTCAGCCGGAGGGTGGGGCTGCGTGACGCGTCCGGGGCCGCCTGGTCGGCGGGGGACTCTCTGGGGGGCTCCGTGTCCATGTCCTCAGGAAGATCACTGTCTTCTGGGGCTTCGAAGGGGTCAGGTTTGCTTCCATCATAACACTCCCCTAGGGGAGGGGAGACAACCCGGAAAGGAGGGAACAAAGGTCACCAGGAGCAGGCAGGACCCCCATGCCCAAGGCAATCTGCTACCAACAGACCACCCCCCTTTGGAGACCAGGGGCCTCACACGCCGGAAGCACAAAACCCTCAGAAAGACGTCCCAAAGGAAGGACAGCTGAACACAACCAGCAAAGAAAGCAGAAAATGAGGCGCGTAGCCCACTCACAATCCATCCTTCAAGGGTCGAGGTGAGGCATCTACACCATCCCTCTATAGGCATGTGAGATCACTCCCTAACTGCTTAACTCTCCAAGGTGGCTTACTGTTAAAGGGGGGGTGAGTGACCTCACAGTAAGAGCCAACCAATCAGGGCAGAGCTACAAATGACTATGGAAACAGCTGCTAGTCAACAAAAAAGGCTGATGTCATCAAGAGACCAAATAGCCCCCAACTGCCATCTACACAGACATAGCACCCATGTTCACTTGGGTCAGCAGGGGCGAGGGTGAAGAAAAAGGGTAGGGAAAGAATGGTGGGAGGCTGGGAAGCTGGGGAGACCAAGGCAAGAGGAGCCTGGCAAAGGGAAAGGAAAGGCTTCCTGGTGCACACACAAGGGTCAACGGCAATTTCAAAGAACTCAACCAGATTGCTACAAGTCCGTCTGTCCTCTTTCCACACCCGTGGGGGGAAAAGCATTTCACTGCCATCGAGGGGCTGCTCCTATTTCCTGTCTAGGAAGAAGGCCCTCAGTGACACCAGTCACCCACCTGGCACGTCTCCAAGCCTTCCTTCCCAGGCAACAAGCATCTAAGGACATTTCAAAGACAAGACTCCAACCCCCTTCATGGGGGTGGGGTGGGGGGATGTGGCGGGCAGGGCTGAACTGCTCACACCCCAGCTCCGCCTGTGTTGCTCCTGCCCCCTCTGCTCAATCTAGCATCCACTTGGGGCTTTTCCTCCAATCACCCCAGCCTAACATCACTCCTCACTTTTGCTCTAGCCAAAGAAACAGTTCAACTGCTTTGCTAGTCACATTGTTTCTAACATACAAAGAATTCCATAATGATCACTGTGCTGTTAAAGAGTTCCCCGAAGATGACCCTGTGTCCATCACTGGCCGGGGGTGGGGGTGGGTGTATGAGTTTGGTATTTAGTTAACACCTGAGCTAAGCTCCCACAGCCCGTTTTTCTAGATGAAATCATGGACACACCCCTCACATGCTGCTCGCATTCCTCCTCTCCCTAGACCACTTCAAGTATCACTCCCACTTCTGCCCAGCCGGCTGGTCCCCTGATCAGCCTCTCTTGGGGGCATTCCCAGCATTTAATGGCAGCCAGTTGTGGGGATGAACCTCACCCTGGCCTGGGCTAGCCTGACCTGTGCTCTCAATGGTGGAACACACTTAGCTTTTCTCCAAGGGTATCCCAAGGTGGGGCAGATCCCCATCTACTCTTGCCGGAATGGTGGAATCACCCCAACCGCGAGGGTCTCCTGCCATGGCAGCAGGAGAAACCCCAAACTCCTGGCCTGTGCTTACGGGTGATGCAGCCCAGGCTACCGCAGGCCCGGTGAAGACGGCGTGCTGTAACTCTCACTCCGGCTGCTCTGTGACCCTCTTAAACACTCGGGCAGGAATGGCGCCGCTTTACAACTCGGCCCCCTTCACTTGTAAAGTGGGAATGTTACTGCTAGCCTCCCTCCAGGGGTGGGCTTCATAATCACGGGCCGGGCTCAGCACAGAGAAAGGCTGGAAAAATCCCTTTAACCAAAAGATGCCAAGACTTTCAGACCAGCCTGAATCTCAGGCCTGAAATGTAGGAAATTTTAAGAGGTGAGCCCTGCTGGTTACACCATTGGACTTCTCGGGTCCAATCTGGTCCAATCAGCCTTCCCTAAAAGCTCCGTGGGAGGGGATCCATGGAGGAATGGAAGGGCTACCTTAAGAACCCCCATGTCCAATTTGAAAGTTTCTTTTTCCAAACTAGGTCCATCCACCCTTCCCCCAACCCCGGAGCCTTTTAGGGCAAAGATCTCAAGTCCCCTCAGCTAAGGCCCCCCAAGACCTTACGCTAGTGTGACCTTACCCAGGCCACTAATAACCCTGAAGGACACCCACCCCGACTGCCCAAGATGCCCATGGCCACCAGCTATGGGGTAGAGGCTCCGTGTCACTTGGAGCTTCTCAAAGACTGTTCTAACCACGACCCGCAGGAGGATAACCCTTGAGGGCAAAGGAGATGGGGAGATAAATAGATACACGGGGATCCTAACCATCAGGCTTTGCCATCATTGCTACTTTTGGCCCTTCTAAAAGTGGGAAGCCATGTGCCCTTGGTCACCCAGTCTAAGCAAGATGTGAACGTGGTCCCTGCAGCATGGTCCTATGACTCACAGCACGTATATCCCAAATGCATTATGGTTGTACCACAGCATCACCTCACAGAAGCATCACCACAGCAACATTTACAAGTCACTGTGGCAGCAAAGCACCCTCACCACTGTTGAGCCATGCCCAGTGAGGCCTAAACGAGGTGAGAGGGTTCTGAGTCGCTGGAAGGCTCCCCAGGATTAAAATCCCCTTCTCTGTAGCTTAACTATAGCACCTCCAGTCAGGGCTAACCTTGTTAAAAGTTACACCCGCTACAGAAGGAGTGCAGGGGATCTCTGTTCCAAAGTAGTTTACAAACGTGCAGGTGCTCAGCTGGAAGAGAAGTTCCCTGAGCAAAGAAGTTTCATGAAGCCCCTCGACTGAGGCTTCCTCCAGCTCCTGGCCAGGCACTGCCACTGAGCAGGTCCTAGGCCTGTCCCAGCCAAGTGGTTGGCAAGGGAGATGGTTACTCCAAGGTTGAGAAGGAAGGGACCAATGCCTCCTTGCCCCGCCCCATCTTCAAATGCCACTGAGGGTTCCTAGTGATGAACTTCCAAGTCTGAGGAACCTCCCAACTCATTTGGTGAACTTCCAAAATAAAAATTTCACTCAGCCACCCATGTGATCATAAAGAATAAATGAGTATCTCGGCCACTGTGTTTTCAAGTTAATTCCTTTCTTTAAACAAGCCCCTAGCAACAAGATGCACCCGCACCAGGACAACCAGGGCCACGCAAACAGCACCCACCACCTTGGAAGCTCCTGGTCCCTCCATGGGTAGGGGCTGCCTCAGAAGGGGGAAGGCATCTTGAAGGCATCCTGGACCCTCTCTGTGACCCCTGCCCGCCCCAAATCCCCGCCCCAGCTCCCATGTGCTCACAGCTCGGCTCTCGGCCACACCGACACCCATGAGAAGGACCTGAGCCCATATCAGCTCAAGACATGATGGCCCGAGAACAAGAAGGCCCGTTCATATCCAGCTGAATGGAGTGAACACCTGCTGGGCCTTGGACGTGGAGGCCGCGGTAAGAACAGTGGCCCCTTCAGGTGACCTTTCCTGACCAGCTATTTACAAACCCCACGTCTCTACAAGACAGAGGGTGGGTGGGGAACCCACCTCCGTTGCCCCAACCTTTCAAACAGAGCCCCTCACCTTCCCCAACCCTACTCCTGCCCTGCCATGGTGGCGATTCATGGCTCACTGGGCCATGTCCCGGGTGCTCCAGGAAGAGACCCGTCGGTCGGTCTGAGATTGGAGACAGGCGGTGGGGGGAGGGGGCTTTCGGAATCATCTGGGGCTCAGGTCCTGCTCCCCATCAGCCACACCGAGTTCTCGTCTCCACGCTCAGCAGGAAAGACTGGGAAGGACGCACACAAACGTCTCTGGGAAGAAGGGCGGGTGAGGCCACTGAGACGTGAAGGGCAGCGGCCACCCTGGGTTTGGCCACGTTGCTGGAGAAAAGGGCGAGAAGACTCGAGGCCGGTTAACTGCCCGCTCCCTTCCTCCAGCCTCCCTCACCGTCCACCCACAACACGCAGATCCCCTCCTCAGAAAAGTGCAGCCCCGTGAACTTGGCCTTGCCCACTTTTATCACATCTCTCTGAGAAACTTCCCCAAGAGCTGAGTTATGAGGCCACTCGGGAGGGTAAGGGCTGCGTGTCAGCTGTGAGCACAGGCAAGGAGGGAGGCCTGGACCCTCCGTTTTTCATTCCAATCCCGAGGGGGAGGAGCTCGGAATCGGCTACTCCAGGCACATCAAGAGCCCCATCCCTCGGGTAAGGCCGCCACTGACTAGCCCCAGAAATCCCCTTCTACGGGAGCCACGTAGGACAAACCGGTCCCGGTGTGGCTTACCCAGAACCCTGGCCACAGGCCTTTGTCTGACCCCAAAGATGAGCTGGGGGAGGGCAGTGCTCCAAGCAGCAGAGAGAAGCACACGCTGTGGCTGACCACAATTTTCCCAAACTGCATCAGGCACCCACGACCCAAGCGTGCGGGCGAACGCTGACCCTACGACTGGGTCCAAGGGCCTGGGCCTCCCAAACGTGCCCACCACCCCCGACTGTCCTGTCTCAGGAGGATTTCACGCCCACCCTGTCCTCGACGTTCACCTAGGTGCCCTACACTCACCATCGCCGGTGAGGTTTCTGGGGTCCGGAGCAGGCTGCAGGCCACAGGCCACAAGCACGCACACTGAAGAAAGCGGGAGAAAGACCTCCACTTGCTGCCAACACATCTCATTAGCCCAGGAAGTCTCGAGGGCAAAGCCCGAAGTCAACCCCAGTGGGGGAGCAGCTGATGGGACCACAGAGTGTGACTCGAGGCAAACACTAGCTTTCTCTCCAATTTGGCCTCCAAAACAGAATACACCCCGTCTGGTAGGAAGAACGCCCTCGTTGATCCCACGCCCTTGGAGCGTGCTGTCAACTCCTAATGACTGCAAACAAGCCTGCCACAGAAAATAATTATGCTCGTCTTTCTGGTGCCTTCATCAGCCCTCATCTCACTTTAATGAAACCTCTGCCTTTGGAGGGAGAATCCGAGTACTCTCCACTCCCTCCCACAGGAGACTGTCACTCTGGAGGGTCTGGCTCTGGCTGCAAGTGTCATTCCACTGCTACCAAAAACCCGTATCCGTACCTGCTCCAAAACAGAACACATACCTGCTATGCTGGAGGTCTTGCACCGCCATTCCTCTGCTCTACTGTATCAGACTATTACTAACTACAGGACTAGCATTGCTCCGGAAAAAGGAGATGCGTGCCAGGAAACAGCATTTCATAGGTGCTTCACTCCTGGATGCCGCAACACTCAAAAGGACAACCAGCCTTGCAATCCACAGCTGGGAAGGGTGGCCAGAGCAGCCCGTTCTCCGAACAGCCAGCACCCAGACGCTGGGCCGTCGGAAGCGTATTGTTTCCTCTCACCTCCCTCGGCACTGGGAGCGGAACCGCCCCATTCCCACCGACGTGGTACCACACGCGAGCCGCCTGGGTTCACTTACATCTCTCACTGTCGTTCTGGTCGGCAATGGCCTCCTCCAGGGCGACCGACTTTGGCTTTCTGTCCTGACTTCCTTTCAGCCTTTCCCAGTCAGCGGGGCTGAATTTGCGCACCTCGGAGTCTTTGGTCGTGGGGTGGCCACCTTCTCGCACTTTCATCTCCAACTCGGAGAAGCGCATCACTGCACGCTACAAAGAGAACGGAGATGGTAAAAAGACACACCTTACCACCAAAGCTATTTCACTGCCCTTACCTTAAAGGAAAGTATCTGCAAAGAAAAGTTTGCCCAAAACCAACCACAATTTATGATACAACTGAGATATTTTAAAATTGAACGATAAAAATGTAAGTGTGTCTATGTGTAACTAGTCACACACTCTTTCTTCGTAAAGCCATATGTATGTAGAGATATATGTGGTGTGTATGTATAGCCATACATACACTGTGGCATAGAGACAGACATTCTCTTTCGAAGGTAAATAAAACAAAACAAAAACACAATGCAAAGAAAGCGAAACAAAAACACAACAGAAAACAAATGCACAGTGAATAAAGACGACCATGGCCCACAAACTTCCCTTTGTATATTTGGAAATGAAATTTAACTCAAAAGGTTTATGGAAGATTCTAGTAATAAAAATTTGAAGAACTGACCTCACAGTAAGCAGCAGGTAGACATAAAATACTGTCCTCTTGTAATCCTTCCATCTATGTCATTAAAATCGGCAGTCAATGGATCATTTAGATAACTTCATCCATTTTTATAAGCATAAACCAATTTTTTTCTTAACATTGCAGAACAATTTGGCTTTATTTGTCTTTTAATTAAAAGTAAAATATCTTAAGGAAATTCCTCTACAACATCTATCATTCACTAGCAAGTTAAATACATACTCTATCCCTTTAAGCAAGGTTTGTGTTTTTGTTTTGTTTGTTTTTTTGGTGGAAAAAAAAATTGCACGAATCTCACAGACATGCGGCCGCTACACACCTCCACCAAGTATCACGTAAGGCATTCTAAGCAGCGCTTTTAGGTATATTTGTTAACGTACAGTAACGGCAGAGAAATCAAAGCGATTGATAGGTAAATGTCTTTTAGACATCCTTCGCAATAATTAAAACTTCCGTTATCAGCATTCGAGTGGAGTTCGCTTAAAATCTACAGAATAACTTCAAGTATCCACTTACGTCCCCTTACTGGACACATTTCAAACATTTAAATTATCCTAAGCTTCATTAACCAAATCAGCCCGGTGTCCTGCCCTATCATACCCCCGGCCCCCTCCTCTTCACACATTACAAAAACCTGACAACTGCTCAGGCTCCTGAAATTCGGGTGTGGGGGGGCTCACCTGCAATGCCCGCTGCTCCCGGCCGAGCTGACTGGAGTCTGCGTACAGTCCGGTAGCGACACACTTGAACCGGGCACCCACGTAACCAGCGGAGTTTGCGATTCTCTTTGCCAGCTTAGATGGCTTCGGTTTCAGAACTTTGCCATCGGTTGATCCTGCCTCGTCAGCTCCGTCTTTGGTGTAGGTGGGGGTGACGTCCACCACGCAAAATGGTTTGGGATCCTCTTGGGTTTTCCCGAAAGTGACCGCAGAGCTGTCGCTCCCCAGGGTCGGCTCCAGGAATGGAGTCGAGACCGGCGTCGCCAGGTTCTCCTTGTTGGTTACCGCTGGAACATTCTCCTTGCTTAAGCCGGAGACTGGCTGGCCCGGAGCCTGTTTGAAAGTATAGGCTTCATGGAAGTCACTGATGCGCCCCAACTCCTCTCTCAGGGCAATGAAATCCCGGTGTGGCTGTAGAGCCGGGTCAGGCGGGGGTTTGGTGGGCTCGGCACTCTGGCTGACACTCTCAGCTGTGAAGCCGGGTTTGGACACGTTAGTGTCGGTTTTCGCATCTGGCTCTTCCCGGAGGAGGTCTACATAGACAAGCTTGTCACTCTTGACGACGGTCTTCCCTTGATTTCAGCTGGGGCTGGGCTTTAGGTTCTATGTCCGCGGGGACTTCTGGATGTAACTTGGTGCTGCCGGCTTCCAGCATCTCAGAAAACCGGTTCCAGAGGCTTGGGTCCTCGTAGCGGGTCCTCTCGTGGGACCGGTACCTCCTCTCCGGTTTCTCCTCTTTAGTGATCTCGATGGGCGTATGAGGTATCAACATGGGATGCACCATGCCCAACCCCAGCGCGTCCTGGTAGGTCACAAACTCCGGCCCGCCCGTGGGTAGCCCGTAGGGCAGTCCCGGCTTTGGGGCGAGGTGCCCAGGAAAGAGACTGCCATTGGGCAACACCGGGTGAGGGTAGACAGGGCCTTTGCCGTGTAAGGAGAGGGGACTTATGGCAATGCCCTCGGGCGCTGGGTAAGGCAGGTAACTCCTGGGGTAGGGGATTGGTGGGGACCTGAACGCCTCGTTTGGTGAGAGAAATACTGAGCTCGGCGGGAGGCCATTCTCATTCGCTTTGAAGCTCGGCTCTGGGTTGCTGGCTTTGGCGTCCTTGCTGCCAGTGCCGCCGCTGTGCTTGGCAGGTGTGGTCGAGGGCTGGCCCACGTGCTGGATGACGGATGGCGTGGTATCCACGGAGCTCCTGCTGGTCTCGCTGCCCTCGGCGGTGGCATTTGGGGCCGGCGACGCAGAGGCTGGGCGGCCGGCGCTCGACACCGACCCCGAAACGTTAGTGACCATGGCGTCGGCGGCACCCATGCGGGGACACGAAGAACTGCGCTGCTGCGGGATGGCCCAGTCCAAGGCCTTGTTTTTCAGCGGCAGGCCTTTGCCATTGTTCTCTTCGTTAGGACTTGGCCCGGGCACCACCCAGGACGAGGGAGCCGTGCTAATGATCTCAGATCTATAGATAGCACAGCCATTTCCTGGAGGAGACAGAGTTTCTTTCGGAATCTCACTTCCGGAGAGCACTAGGCCGCTTCCAGCTCTGCTGTGAACCAGGACGGTGGGAGCCACCTTTTTCATGTGGTCAGCTTTGGAAGCATCTACATCCACCACTTTACAGGACAAGTCTAGTGGCTTATCGGTGACGCCTTTGGTAACCGTCTGCTTCTCCAAGAGAGGAGGTGAGCTGCCATCTTTTCTGTCTTCACCTGCTGTTTTCCGGGTGTGCCCGGGAGCTGGCTGGGTGCTTTCGGCTCCTTCTGGAGCCTTTGGATACTTGCTGCTGCAGAGCCTGGCCGCGGGGAACTCGCTGCTGACCGTCATGTATGGCTTCGACAGGGTGACCGAGGGCGAGGTGGAGATCCTGGCACAGTGCTTATGGAACGCGGAGTAGGTGTCCGCAGCGGGCTGGGAGGGAAGGTGGACGCGGGGTGAAGGCCGAGGCGAGGGGGGCAACAGGAGAGCCGTGTCCCCCGGCAGGCCGCTGGTGACCGCCTTGGCAGAGGGCACCCTAGGCTGCTTACTGTTCTGGATGTGGGGATACGAGTGGGAATCGACCGGGTTCCCAGGACTGACGCCCATCTTCCAGGGCAGGCTTTTGTCTGCGCAGTGGACCAGAGGCGGGATGGCTGGTGAGGCCGAAGGCGTCGAGAGTCTCATGGGCGAGGCCAGGGATGATGGGATGTGGGGACTGATGTGGTGAGGTGGCGGCAGGTAGAGAAATTGCTCCCCATTGGTACAGACCGGAGAATACAGCGGCTGGGCCACGCCGTAGGACTGCTGAGGTAGCAAGGCCTTGTACGTGTTCAGGGAATACTTCTTTGGCGAGTCGAGGAAAGGGTAGATGGCTGGCGTGGCCCCCTCCATGTAGGGATTGACCCAGGGCAGCCGCAGGTAACTAGCACCATTGATGTTGAGCGGGCTCTGTTTGTCGCTGGCAGGTCTGTCCAAGCCCAGTGTTTCTGCCGTGGGGACAGCACTTTTTTGTATTCTGGGTGGCGTTTTGTATATAGCACTGAAGCCATTTGGGGGTTTTCCGGAGACAGCGGAGGCCTCCACCGTCTCGGGTGTATTCGGTTTGAACTGCATCTCTGGGTTTCTTTCGGAAGAAAACCCCAGACCACCTATGGTTGTGGCAGCCTCCTGCCCTTTCTCTGAGCCCAGTCCACACGAGCTAGAATAGACGATGTTTCCGGGGACACGCAGCCCTTCCCGGATCAGGCCGGTGTGTGCGGTCCATGCTCAGCGCTGCCAGGCCATCGATCCAATGGGCCGTGGTCGCGTCCACCTTCGCAGAAGAAGAATATGGGTATTACCGAGGACATGCCTTCAAAGCAGCCCATCCCAAAGAGAAACCGCGGACTAGCTCAATAGGACATCAGCCTCAACATCTGAGCCGAAACGGTTAAAAACTAAAGGATTCACAAGGTCTTTGGCCCCCTCCCCGCTTATCCAGAACCCTCCTCTGCCTGCCGCCTCACCTGTGTCCAACTAGTGTCCTCAAAGCACGGAAAACGTTGGCCCCTGTAGACTTGAGGCCCCTGCATTAATTCAGTCATCTATTAACTCTGGAAGATCCACCTTCTCAGCAGAAATTCTTTGCTGCAACTGAGGTGATACCAACTCCACTGCTCTCAGAACCACCCTCGTGGGGTACAGAACTCGGACTCACCCTCCCCAGGCCCCAGTCAGGTTAGGGCGGGGCGATGTGCACTGCGTTTTTCCCCCCGATGGAGCGGGGAGGCATTCTTTAACATAACAAAAACCAATCTTCAGGGGGACAGTAAGGAATGAAGGACTTGAGCTGTCTCATTTCTAAATCAATAAAGAGGCCACGGGTCAAACTGTAGTTGTGTCTTTTGACTTCCTCTCCCTGGTATCTGAAGACAGCTCTGTTTCATATTTTACTGGGAAGGGAAACCCTAAGGGTCTACTTGGAGGCTACACATTTATCCAGCTGGGAGCACTGATGTGGCACGTAGCTTATCGAAGAAAAGGCGGTACGTATCCCACCAGTCACCAGGGGACGAGGATGTAAATGGCGAGCACAGCCAAGAAAGCGAGCCAGGAAGAAATTGGGTGAGGCTTCGTCCTGCGGCCTAGGCTTTCTACTCAGCCCTGCCCTGAAACACCCCGCCCCGCCCCCAAAAGGCCCTTTAATGGTATGCAAATGAATGCACGATTGATTACAGATCACTGATACTCAGCACATCAACAGAAGCCATTAATCTCTTACCACGTTGTGATTCAAGGGGTTTTCTTCCCTTAGTTCCAGTACGGCCTTTGAAGTGCACCTTCGTTTACAGGAATTTTCCTATTTAGAAGGACACACCAACTTCATGAAAGCATTCCTCACTTAATCCATCTTTCATAGATTGCCCCAGAATAGACCAGTTTCTAATAACTCCGTTTTTCCAACTGCCCTTAAAAAAAAAAAATCCTCCCCAATGGCCCATATTGAAAGTTGTCCCCGAATGGTGATTCAACGGGACTGGGAAAAACAAAGGAAAGGCAGGGCAACAGGGATGTGAAATCACAGATGCTATGTCCTCGAGGTGGGTAAGGCAGAAATTCTGCACAACCACGTCACCCTCACAATTTTTCCTCCAGAGAGGCCGGGCAGGACAGTCCGGGCTCTGCTGTCCTAGCAGACCCTTATAAGCTCTACCTGAGGACAGGAATGAAGTAATACAATGTCCAAAGCCAAAGTGGGGACCTCAAGGCTGGAGTCTGCGAGCTGGCTACATCAATCACTTCTGTGTTACCGGTGAGGACAGGCTTTCAAAACTTTTCCCCAAACCAAGTTAGGTACCATGTCCTATGAAACTGGTTTCCATGGTGATAATGAAGCCATATTTGACTGCCTCTATCAAAATGATGGGGGGATAACACACTAATATCATACAAATGTCAGCTGCTCCAGGGGAAGCCGCACATCTGTGCCAGGCTGCTTGCGGCTGCCCCTGGAACTTGTTATCAGAGAGCATCGATAAAGAAAGTGCTTGGTGCCAACTTCCAAATCCCCAGGATAAAATCACTGACAAGCGGCAGAGAGAAGTTTCATCATTACCCGGAAGAGCAGCTTCAATTATCTACTGCTTAGCTGCCTCTACCCCGCACTCCAAAATTACTGATGAGGAAGCATAACAGAGCTGCCGGGTGACTGAAACCAGGAGCCAGTGGCCTCGCTTAACAGGTGGCGGAGGATGCAGAGAAACCCTGGGCTTCAATGGTGTGAAGGGTGGCTATCGTCCCATTTATTACTGAGCAAACTATTTGTTTTAAAAGCACATCGAAGGCCGATCCACCTGGGCCCACACTCCTGACATTTAGAGTTAAAGCAGCATATAGACTGGGATTAATTCTCCTTCGTAAATATGAAATAATAAATTAAGGACGAAAGTGCACTCAAAGGCCGCTTTAGGGGCTAACCTCTTAAAGGGCGGCAATGCTTCGCTGAGCCAGGTTGCCTGTTAAAACTGTAAATCAAGGGCCACCAGCTAGGCAGGAGATCTCCCCCCTACCCCCTTAGGGCCCACTCTGGCTGTGAGGACATGAAGGGGGGGCTCTGCTCAGGAGCCCTGAGGAAGGACCCACGCTCTCCCCAGGCCTCAGCCGGACACGCGCATTTACCTGTCGTCGCTGATCCCACACATGCGGACCCTCTCGCTGTTCATCCAGCTTTGAACATTCCCATACGGGGGGGGGGGTGCTGAAAGCATGTCGTCTTCTTGGATGGCAGCTTTTCTTCAAGCGTCTAGTCTGTTTAAAACAAAAAGAAGCCCAGGAGGTTGAATAAAAAAGGAGCCAAAGAGGGAACAAGAGAAACCCTCCTTCTAGGCACTTCATACAGAATGCACTTGGGAAGGCAGACCCTGCTCCACGTTCTACAGATGGCCAGAAGCAAAGGAACACACCTGAGCCAGAGGTTCAAGGAGGGAGGTGGAACTTCCCTGGCAGGAGGCGCTGGGGATGCAGAGAGTTCAAGAGCCACAGGCCACACCATTCAAGGTACAGCACATGACACCCTTAACCTGCCCTTCTCCCTTCTCCCTTCCCCTTTCCCAGCCTTTTGGAGAACACACTTGGATCGAAAGTGGACGGTGCTAGATTCCAGGGAGCCCCACATTGACTCTTCTTGTGGCTGAAAGGATTGGGGACAGGGGTGGGGTGTGGGATAAAAGGCACAACAGTCCGGTGTGGCGGCCCAAACTACGACTCACTTCCACGGCTGCGGTGCGTGTGACTTACAGATGGAGGGGTAAAAAGAGTCAGTGGGCTGGCGAGCCACCCCACCCGAGCCCTAGATTAGATTAAGCCCCAAACCTGGGTGGTTTGGCCTGGGAGCTGCAGAGGGAGGGGGCTGAGTAATTCAATGACGCCTGCTCGCTGGGGACCAGCAATCAGGAGCGAGTGCAGAAATCGTAGCAGCCCAGGCTGCCGGGCTGGGGCTGGGGCTGGGGCTGCAAGATTCCGGCCCACGGGGAGCAAGCAGAAGCCACCCGTTTTCCGTCTACCGGGAGGAGGGGGGAGGCTGCTCAGGCACAGGGGAGAGCCCCGCCCCCTCCTTAACTTCCCGGCCCACCAGCCCCACCCACACCACATTCTAGTTTGCTGCATGAGTGAAGCGTCAGGACAAGCTGCATTTTATTCACAGGATTATCGCGGCGCGTGATTTATCCTCGTGCAGGATTTTAATTGCTCTTTGGAGGTTGAGCCGTTTCTTTTGACTGCGCTTGAGCTCCATATCCTGCTGTTAAATGCTGGGTTAATAAGTAGGGGAGCCCTTGGCCGATGGCCCTAGGCAATTCCCCTGCTCACAGACTCCCTTGTCCGGGGCGGGGTGGCGGGGGAGGGCCCCCCCCAGCCACGGCCTTTTTACACAGGACCCAAACCTGAGTGTGAAATCACTGGTGTGCAGCTCATGGGGGCAACTTTTCTTTCTCCTCCCTCACACACCCACCCACACAGCTCCCGAAAGCCCAAATGTTCCCCAAGTCGACACATTTCCTTTGTTAGCAGGAAAAAATACGCAAATGCTTGCTTTTACACTTTAGCACACGGAGCTGACTGCCAGGTCTGTTGGGTGGGAGCCACCAAGGACTGGGGACTCTTTTTCCGAGAGTGACTAGGGGTGGGGTCGGGGAGCACCTGGGAGACCTGAATCCCAAAGCCAGCCAGGCTAGCCCTCTGCATTTCTTTGTCCTAACACAGGCTTTTGTCCACCAGCACCCCCCATCGGCCCCTATACAGAAGAGAACACCATCTGTTCATCAAGAGCCCCACGCCGCAGACACACGGCACGTAGTTAGAGCTCAACGATGAAGCTGGAGGAGAGGCAGGGATCTCCCAGTTGTGTCCGGCCTGGTGGGATTCTAGAGAAGCTATTTCTTTAGGAAGCGTCCCTTTCTTTAGACAGACTGGGGCATTTCCAGTGGCTGGCCACAGTGCCCCGAAAAGGTGGACTCAGATGGACTTGGGCATCAAGGAAGGTTCTGTGGGGGGCTCACGGGCTGTTCTTCCGTGTTTCGAACATACAAATCAAGGTGGGGGCAGGCCACCACTAGTGCGGGGCCGACCAGAAGGCACGTTCAACAAAGTGTCCCCTCCCTAACCTCTGCAGCCCCTTCTACAAAAGGAAGACCAAAAGGAAGATGTCCAGGGAAGCCTCATCTACAAGGTGGAGGAGCAACATTCCTCGGTGCAAGTGTCCTGGCCGCGGCTGCAGCGGGAGGACCACACCATGCCACCCCCTGGCTGGGTGTCATGATGAAATTTGGACATTATACCAGAAGCCAAAGGGTCACTCCATCAAACCCTTAAGAAAAGGATGAGGGACGAAGCGTGTGTGCCCTCAAGGCCCCAATCTTCTTCTGGTGCTCCAGTCTTCAAAACTTACACAAGCTGCCTCTTACATGTCTCCTTCAGTTGTCACCTTGGGACAAGGACCTCTGAGCACCTGACTGAGGAAACAGAAAGGCCCCTGCCACAATCATCCTACTGAACCCTCTCCCCTCCCCTCAAAAAGGGCCAGCAGCCCCCTTCCCTTGAAAGGGCTTTTCTTTAGAAAGGGCGGCCTGGACTTAGCATGAGAGGGGAATGCACTTTAGAGACACCTGGGACCATGGGGTGCTTTCAAAGCCTCTCCCCGCCCTTCCAGGTCTTGACTGGTGGGGTTTTCAATATTAACGCCGCACAGATAAATAACACCCAGTGTCAGGATGAAGTGTTCTTACGTGCACAGGGTCAGATGGAGGGTTGAGGCCCCGCGCGTGGTCCGGTGTCACGGGAGTGGAGGCGGGGCGGGGGGCTGGCCGTGAAGAAACAAGAGGAGGAGGGGCAAGGCTCAGTACTGGATCCTGCTGACTACCCCCCACACACACACACACTTATAAACTTTAGCTGCCCCATGAACTTTTTGTGAACCGTTTAAAAGTGGAGGTCTGTTGAACAAACAGCGGCGCCACTGCCAGCCATAATTTCATTGCAACGAGCTAAAGACTTTTAACTCTTCAGGTTCCGGGCCAAAGATGGACCTGAGCGGAAAGGGCCAAGGAGCCGGGGGCCCTGCCTGGCGTGAGGCCCTTCTCCAGAGTGACAGCCCAAATCCTGGGCAGGAACACCCTCATCCTGGGCAAAGGCCATACTGCGTACACCCCACCATCACTGAAGAACGGGCCCACCCCCCATCTCTCTGGGATGTAGAACTAAACTAACTAAGGGGATCGTGGGCACAAGGGACACAGAGATAGGGTCAGAGACACCGCCACGCTCACCCCATTCCTCTTCTAGAAGCGGCTATTGAAATAGTTGGGGGTCTTTCTTACTTTCTTCTTCTTCTTTTTTTTTTAACCTCCAAGGAAAAGTTCTTCAAAAGTGACTTCCCTGACCCTTGGCTGTGGGTCATGCTGCAGGGTGCAAATGACGTGATTTAGATAACAGACAGAGCAGGCGCTTTGCTGCTGTATATAAGAGGCTCATCTGCCCTTATTTCTCAACGACCCCCTCTTTTCTTCCACAGGTGGGTGATGCTTCTGGAGTGCCAAGATGTGTGAAGTCAGTCATGAAAAGCACTTTACAAGCACCAACCTGTTTCCAGTGGGAGCTGCTAAGCTATACCCTGGCTCTGGGTTTTAACCCTTTTTTTCCAGCAGTGGAGAGAAGGGGGCAAGGATGTGGGACAGGGATGAAGAGGGAAGGTGGCCAACAGAAGGGGTCAGCCGGGGAGACGGAAGAGCGTCTGGTTTCTGAAGAACAGACCAGGAATTGTGGTGGCTGCCCGCTGAACACCCAGTTCTGGGAGAGACCCGGCTTGCAAAACGCAGACTTGCCGCGTGGTCTCCGGCTTTCGGTCTGGCCCTAGGGGCAAGCACAGGAGAGCTTGAGTCTCCCTCGACAGACTTGGGCAGTCATCTGGTCCGGGAGCCAAGAGTTATGATTAGCATCCGAGCTTGGCCTGGACGCTGGGGAGAAGAGCCTGATTGGCAGAAAGAGGTCAGAGGGACCAAGATTAGGAGCTGTCCCCCCAACCTCGGCATCCCTGAGCGAGGGCACTTTGGCCCTCTGTAAAAAGACACGAGGGGGCACACGGGTCCCCAGCTGCACCCACCACCGTTCTGCCGATTCCTGCCATGAAGACACCATTATGGAATGAGGAGAAGGAGAGAACGTTTATTTTGTTTTTTTTCTTTAAAGGCGACTTCCCTTGGCAGGCAACAAACAGGCTGCAAAGGAAGGAGCAGTGGCCGTGAGAGGCTGGCGTGAGCGCAGGGAGGAAGGCAGCACCAGGCCACTCCTGCCACCTCTCCTTTCTCTCCACCCCAGCTCCTCCTGGCACCGGGCCACTTTCCACTGCCTCCGCCCTTGAGGCGCTGATGGATTGGTTCAAGTCTGCACAGCACGCTTGTCAAGTGACAGCGACGGAATGGGAAGCAGTGCCACCAAACCATCCCAACCCCACTCCAATACGAACGGTGCCCCTTCCTAGGGCCTCACTCTCTAGGCACCCCATGCCGCCTCAGGCACTTATCCAGTTAGTGACCAAGAAGACCTGGACGGGTTTTGGGGAGCTTCCGGCTCAGAAGGCCGGGCAGACGGCAGGGCTCCCAGCCAGCATGCCATGTGCCACGGTCCTCCGTAGGCTGGGGACCTCTTCGGGGAAGGGGTGTCTCTCGCTGCACCGGCATGGCTGGTTCTCTGTGGAGGGCGCGCGCGCGCGCGCAGTCACCACAGCCTGCCAGCTCCCACTCTCATCCACGGCGTGTCTCTGGGCAGGTGGCCGGACCTCTTCAACTCTGGCCCCCTCATCTGTAAATATTTGGCACCGTGTTTTCCAGAAGATTAAACTGCACTATGGACTTGAGTTCTGCCTGGCAATAGCTGGTGCAGGCCACATCTAACCCATTAAACAGCATCTGACTCCACTAAACATTCTACGTAACAAACAAACCCCAGAATGGCTACATAGTTTCCTTGCGGCAGAGGGAAGGCTGAGGCAGGGACACAGAGGGGGCCAGGGAGGGGTGACCTTCTGCAGAGTGTGTGGCTTTCATGGAAGCCCAAAGCTCATGGCGTGGGAGCCCTTCCTGGGACTGCTCCAAGCGCAGACTGAGTCACACACAGACACTTCTCTACTGGTGTCAAGGAAGGGAGGGAAGAAGAAGTTCCTACTTTAGCACTGGGGGCCGCGAGGAGGTGGGAGATGAGAAAAAGCGGTCCAGGGTGTGCAGTGTTGGGGCAAGTCCTCCTGGGATGTTTTCCCCAGTATGTGTAGCAGTGGGGAGAAGGGAACCCCAAGGATGCCCCCAGGTCGGGGCGAGGGTCGCAGGCTTCCTGGGGTGTGGCTGAAGGAGGTCGCCCGACGGGTCCTGCAGCCGGGCATGGGTGCTGGGGGGGAGTGAGGGGTGGAAGGAGTGATCCAGCCTGCCCAGGCGCTGTCTCTTGGCACACTCCAAGTCATGGCTGTCGCCGCCTCCAGAGGCGTCCCCACTCACGACCCGTTTTGCATTAGTAACAGAGCTGCGGAGCAGGAGTGCGGGTGTGACGGGGTGGGGGACGGGAAACTCACGCGGCTGGCCCTGACCTTTTGAGCAACCAGAACCTTCCCTGCCTCCTCCTAGGGCGCCAGGATAGCGCCGCGAGCCACTCGGGTCAGTCGGGAGTGAACTTGGCCCGCAGCGGCAGCGGCGAGTGGGGGAGGGGCGCCCCCTCCCCCGCCTCAGCCCCGAGCACGGATCGGTCGGCAGCAAAGGGATTTTCTCTCCCACCACACACACCCGCGCTGCCGCAGGCTCCGCGCCTCTCCTACGCCAGGTCCCCGCGCGGGGCCGCCCCCCCCACACGCACCCCCCGCCCGACCTTCCAGGACCCCCGGCTCTCTCGGCCAGCCCCCGACCCCAGCTCACCCCGCCCGCGCGCTCCTCTGGGCTCCCCCTTCCCAGGCGCCTGCCGCTGAATCTCTGACAAAAAGCAACTTTGGGTGGGCGCACGGAGAACCCAGGATGTGCGGCGGCGCGCCCCAGGGGAGTGGGCATTGACTGGAGACCGCTCCGGCCCATCGTCCTGCGCTCCCTTCGGCCAGTCTGGAGTGTTCTCTCCGTGGAAGCCTCCCCCCACCTTCCCCGATTCAAAGATGCAAGCCAGGTGTAGCCAGCTGTAAAAGGGGGCTCGGGGGCTTGGGGAGGGGGGCACCAGCAAGGATCGACCGGGAGAGCCGCTGCCAAACCGGGGCTGCCCGCCACACACCCCCTTTCCCAAAAACAGAGCCGTGGCCCCCCCGTCAGCTCTTGGACCAACCTCAGACACTTCCCCTTCCCCCCGCCAACCCCCCCTCCCGACGCCAGGCCTCGGCTTTTTGTTCCTTTCACTTTCTTTCACGGTTGTGCCACACACAACCACGCGTGTATGCAAGAGGGGGCCCCATTTGGAAGCTGGCGTCCCTCAACAGGAGGCAGCAGCCCAGGACAGGAAACCTCGGTTGAATGCAATTAACCAACCTGACTCCTCTCCTCCCCGCCCACCCACCCTCCACACCCCCTCGAGTCTGGTCCCTACAGGCCGGGTTCCCACTTGGAGTCTACACAACCTGGAGGCAAATCCAGAATAAACGATCCATAGACCACGACTCTAGAGGGGGTGTCACTGCACTGCAGCCTCCATCGGGGCTTTGTAGAAATAAAGTGAACTCACTGCAAACTCCTCCCCCCACAAGGAACAAGCTAGACCAGAAAGCTATTAACGACAGCTATCATTAGTACACACAGGAAGCACAAAGGAACTTTTTACGAATAAAAGATGCATAAAACACAGGGTCCTGTGACCTGCACCCGGCTTCCCTGCTGATTGTGTGCAGCCTGGGAGGCCTGGGAAGGCTGGGGATGAGGGTCAGAGGAGGACAGGGGCTCCCACTTTCTTTACGAGGAACAATAGGAACCCCACGTCTGTTCATCTTGGAACCCGGAACACCCCAAACAAAGCTGTGGGAAAACTGCGGTAGACGTGGGGGCCCGTGAATTCTTCTAGCTGTTCAGAGCTTAATTACTCCTCCTTGACCCGTGGGACCAGACACGACACCACCAAGGTTAAAATGCCCCAAACAGCGCCCAGCAGATGTGAGCGAGCTGCCAGACGCGCAAATGAGACCTGCCTCGGAGCACGATAACAAGTGACTCATACGTTGCATATCGTTGAAAGAAAATTATTTTTCTCTAATTTGCATTTGCTTCGGGGGAAAAAAAAGCCAACTAGAGTCCCTCTTCACAAGCACGAGTCTAATCCTGGAAATGCAGCCCGGCTGCTTTAAGAGAGCTGGAAGGAGGGAAAGACTGCCAGCGCTTTGGCGTTGCAGGCTTGTTTATCTTTCCGCCTTTCCTCCAAGGCGAAACTCGTTTTGCAAGCAACATTCCTACAGAAAATGGCACACGTCCTAAAAAGAGACCAATTTATAGAACTGGCACCGAAGTTCATGTGTCATTCCAGAAGCATCTCCCAGCTCCCCACTAGGGAACCCAACTAGATGTAGAAGTCCACATTATAACTCAGAGAGTAGATGTGGGGGCAGGGGGGAGCGGAGGTGGACCCGTAATTTGCAGATATCCTGCAAGCTGTACACTCAGGGGCCGAAGTCACACAGAAGGGCAGGATATAGAATTAAGTCAGCTCTAAATGATCCTCCAAAGCCCGGGGGCCAGGGCTGCGGAAGCCTTCAACCTTGAGGTTGGGGGGAGTGGTGCTTACACCCAGCTTGCCCCAGGACAGCCCAGGGGCAGGCCCAGCTTCTGGACCATCCTGAGGACCATCCTGAGCCCGCCAGCTTGGACCGGCCCAGCGGGGTATTGCTGCCACCCACCAACTGTTCTCCCTCCCACCCTGGCGCCTCCCCGCAGTGCCTGGCAGAGGACCAGGAACTCAGAGAAGGCCGGGCTGTGGGCATCTCGTTGATTAAGTCACAGAGTGGGTGGCGCTGTGGGCAGACCTCAAGACAGCACCGCTGGTCCTGCAGCTGAAAGGCAAGTGCGCTCTTAAAAACCGGGAAGGCAAAGGGAGGCGGGTGATCAAAAGCCGACTTGCACCCCTCCCCACCCCCATTCACCCCCCTTCGGGTCCTGAACCTACACACTTGTGTTTCCAATCCAGGAAACGGGGCCGAGGGCATAGAACACAGCGGCCGCCTGTCTCTTGAACTTGTCTGAATAACAGGGCCATTTCAGAGGAAGAACAACGGCCTTCAGAGCCTCTGCAATTTCCAGAAAGCCTTCAGTTAATACATTCTTTCCAACAGGCTTGCTTTAGGGTGGAAAGTTACTTTCCCAAATCTTAACAACCCGGTCACAAGCCACTGAGGCCCCAGGTCAACAGATCCCGGCCAAACCCCTCCAGACAGTTGACACTCATGACCCCGCAGGCCTTCTCCTGCCACCTCTGCCTAACAAGTTCCCTAATCCACAACACACCAACCAGCGCGCACGTCCACCACGATCCCAGGAGCCAGAAAGATGCGTGTCGCGGGGTGCGGGGGTGCGGGTGCCGCCGCCGGAGGGCTCTCTCGCAGCGCATCCGAGGGCTCCCGGGCCAGCAAGGGGCGGCCACCTCTGCAGCTCTCCGCGGGCCTGCACGGTGCGCGCACTGTGTGGGCGCCGAGGAGGCACAGCGCTGCTCCTGCATCAACAGCTGTCACATTATTTGCACTCGCTGTAAACAGCCTTCACACTCCCCCCTCACCACACAGTTAAAGCCAGACTAACAATCCAGTTAGAGGTCAAACCAACAGCAGCATTGTGTCTGCCTTCGCACCAAGCCCAGCAGCTGGCAGGTTTCTCCGGAACAAGAGACCCCCCTCCCCCCACCCTTCCAGGCTCCAGCCAAGGCTAGCCTAGGCAGCAATGCGTGTGTCGCTGCTGATTGTTAAAGCAAGAGAACACAGCCATTTCGCGCAGAGTTCTGTGGGGTTCATCAGCTCTCTCCCAGAGTTTCCTCCTCTCAGGCCCCCTCCCCCATTTCCTCAGCTGGGAATAAAGGTTGTTCAGACTCCCAGGGTGGGTTTCTCTGCTCAGCAAAGCGTGGGTCGGCCTGCCCCGGCCAAGCCTGGGGTCCTGCAGCCCTCTCTACCGTGGTCCCAGAGGCTAGGCAGCTCGGCACTTTCTGCAGCCCAAAGCCTCGTGTTTCGGAAAACCGTCCAACTCCCTGAATCCTTCCTGGTCGCCCCACTGATCAAAATGTCTCCTTTTATGATTTTTGGTTAAGTCGAACATTTCCATCATCGTCATTATTAGCGCAAATTACACGCCTAATCGGTCCTTAAATAGATTTTAATTAAATAATCATACAAGGCTCATTTTATGACTTAAGAAAGGCATTAGTTTTCCTTATAAACTTTCCACCAGGATATAGAATAATGATAGCAGACAAATACTTATTCTTTGAAAAGCACCAATAACTGATGGGCAGAGTATTGGGAAAGCAGACCCTGCTTCAAACCTTCTGGAATCCAAGTGGAGACTAGACAGACCACATCTGCACAACTTTCCTCCGGAGAAGGGAGAGGGGATTTCTTCCTCCAAAGCATTACTTTTGTCTTCTCTTTGGGGCCAGGAGAAAGGAACCCCAAATGTTCCTTTTCCTTGCCCATCTGAAGAGATTTCTCCAGCTTAGAAGTCTCTTCTAGAGACCACTCCTCGCCACCCCCATCTGTTTTCCACCCCTCAGTCTGCTGAGAGCCGTGGTGGAAAGCAGGCAGGCTGTGCTTGTTAAATGCTCTGTAAAATGCTGTTAATAAAATAATAAATACAAAGGATGGAGGCTGCTGGTTCCATGGGTGTTTTGACTGGAAATGCCTTGGCACTTGTCATGTGTTTACGGGAGGGCAAACAACTCTAGGAATTACATAGTTTGGACATTTCTGTACTTCATTTATTCTTTCCTAAGTGACGTAGGCCTAGAGCTATGTCAAGTTTGCATTTGTACAGAACTGTTAAATGCCTAAGAGTTTCTCCAATTAAACCAAGTTTTAAATCAGACCCAAGGCTGGAACGTACTCTCGGCCTCGCCCCACTCCACCCCTCTGCCTCTGTGGCTGGAGAAAACAAACAGACCCTCAACAAGATCCCCTGTCCTTGCTCTCCCCACCTTCACCACCCCCACCCGCGGGGGGGCACCTAGGGCAAAGGTTAAGGTGTCTTCAGATTACAGGCAAGGCCCTGGCTACACACACTGGAAAGCACTGCAGTTGGGCGCATCCTGGGCACACTCGAACCTCTAAAATAGTGAGCTAAGATCGGGGGAAAACTGCTGGCCTGGTAAAACCCACTGTTCACAAAACAATGTCAGCAAAGACTGGAAGGCATTCTTTAGAGAGGTACCAGGGACTCATGCCTACTGAAGCTCTTTCAGCACAAAGGCTTTTAGGGGAAGAAGGGAAAAGGGGGGTGGGGGGGAGGAGAGAAAGGGAGGGCTCCTGTTTCAGAGCAGGCATCCCCAGAGAGTCAAGAACCAAGTGTAGCTTCAATCAAACGCTGACTTCCCCTCTGGGAGTCTAGTAGGAAACCTGATCACAGTAGCTTACTACCGGCCTGGATCCATACAGGTCTGGTTTTCTTCTCATGCTAGTAAATTTTTTAAAATACATATCCATAGAAAAGAAGCAATCCCTGACAGACTTTTACTGAAAACCACACTGAGACCTCATAACATCCGGACTTAATCCCTATCAGACAAACCACAGCACCTCTGGCCTCTGCAGCGGGCCAGACCCTTTCACCTCTTCCCACAAGGTCTCTCCCCTCCAGCCGCTGCTGTTCCCTCCCCCCAAAAGAATGACGGGAGGACTTGCCAAAGAGCACCTAGATACCGGTTCTGGAATCAATTCCTAACCATATAAATGATCCCACTTAGGGGGAGAAAAAAAAATCCCAGCCTTTTCATATGGATTCCTTTAAAGCCCAGAATGCAAAGAACTGTAACAAAGGGAAAGAAAGAGGAACCCACGGAGGCAGACCTGGAGGAATAGCCTCAGGAATACCCTTGGAGGGGAGCTTAACCTGCAGGTTGGTCCCCAGACACTGGCCTACGCAGGTCTTGGCGGGGGGGGGGGGGCGGGGGCGGCGGGCATCTCAGGGGCAGCAGGGAACGGAGAAGCAACCTATAGGAATCTGACCAGTCATTCAAAGCAATTACTAATCCTCCGGGCCTACTATGTGCCAAGTATTCTTTGATCCTAAAGGTGGAAAATTATACCCAGTTTTACAAATGAAGAAACTTACTGAGGCTCAGAGGCCATAAATAACCTGTCCCCAAGGTCACACAGCTAGTAAAAATGGGCCACGGTCAAACTCAGTCCTGGAGTTGCGGAGAGGAGCCAATTATCGGTCAAATTGTGCCATCCAGAATCCCCAAGAAGTTCGGAAGGCTTCCTTAGCCCTTGTACTCCAATACAGAGTAAAAGGATAGCACTTAACACCTATGAAATTCGGTCCACAAGGAGCCCGCATCCTAGTTTCTCCTACATCCAGAAATCTCTTGGTCCATGTGAAGTCTTTTGAAATTTCTGCCAACATCCTACCCATCTCCCTACACTGGAACACCCTGGTGTGAGGCCAGGGATTCCCAACAAGGCTCCACTTTCCCCTCCTCCAGAAGCCCAGAACAGGCAGTGGGAGGTGGGTGCTACTCTTAGGTCTCTGGAAAAAGTGCTGACACCTGGAACTACAAGAAGGCTTGCCACACTAGTTTTGCCACATAAAGCAATCAATCAAATTATCTAGACAGAGCAAAAGCCCTTTGGAAAGACTGCCTACATCTACCTTTCCTAGGACTTTAATGAAAAACCCAAAGTGGGCTGGGGAGGCAACTGAGGGGGAAGCGGCTTGCAAGATGCTGGACCCTCCTGGACTCCTGGGGGTCCCCACAAAAAGCCAAGTCCCGAGACAAGCCGGAGGTTGGGGTTCTCTCTCCTCTCCCCAACTTCTCATCCCAGCAGCGCAGGGTCAGCGCTCAACATCCCCTCCCCACCCCATCTTCAATTTCCTGCTCTGTCCCGGGCTTTCAGAAGCTCCGGGAACCATCCACACCCGATGCCACAGACGCCACAGGCTCCACGACCCAGGGCCGTCTCCAGCTCAGCTCGGTGGCAAGGGGAACGGGCAGGAGCGCCGGACACTCAGCCGCCCCTGCGGCTTCCCGGCCCCGGGCGGGTGGCTCCTCCAGTGGCCGAGGCTCCGGATGCGTGAAATGGCTCCAGGAGCGCCTGGGGCAGGCCAGGGCCTACGCAGCGGGAGGGACCGAGGCGATGGCGGAGCCGGGTCCTCATCTCTCTAGTCAGCCAAACACGCCCCGGCGGCCCGGCAGCCCCTGGCTTGCAGCCAGTGGCTTTCTCTCTTTTTTAAACCTTCCGGCCTTGCCGATTGGGACAGGATTTCCAGCCCCCGCCTTCCCTCCTCCACACCCTCCGTGCAGGCCCTTCCAACCTCCAGGGAGGTGACCCCCGCCCCCGGGCACCGTGAGTCCCTGGCCCCGCCAGACCCTCCCCCGCCCCCGCCACTTGGGCCACCTGGAACGAGCCGCTTCCCAAAGCGATCGGCGTCCGGCCGAGTCTGGGGCTGCTGCTGCGTCCGGGGAGGAACTCCCGCAGCCTCCAAAGGTCCAGGCCTGCCCGCAGCGGCATGCAGAACCGCCCCCTACTCGCGCTCTCTTCGAAAGACCAGACGCGGGGGGAGGGGGGGCGGGGAAAGTTTAAGGCCTGTCTTTAAAAAAAACATTTAACTCTTCAGATGCAAGAATTTGGGTGCCCTTGGCACGGTTATGAGCGCTAGGGTAGAACAATAGAAATGGGGGGTGCCGGAAATGGTGCAGGAAGACCCCTATAACCCTATAAACCTCTCCTCCCCCCTCGCAGTTACTATTAGCATTAAAAGATCCCAGTGCCTTCAATGCAATAATGCCTGTTTATAACTTTTCCCTGCTGGGTCCCCATACCCTAAACAAGCCCCCTCCTCACGTTTTGCAATCACCAGGGCAAAGATCGCTCCCAAATCTGTGACCTCCCGGAGCTCTTGGGCCTCTCACCTGCTCTGCCCCTGGCACCCTGACCTCACTCACCCTCTTCCCCCACAGTAGTTCCTCTGGTTTGCACCTAGACAATAAATTTAGTTTCATTTAGCTTCCGGTCTTTAATTTTAGCAGGTCTCCTTTTTGCATGCAAATCAATATGACAATTACCATCTAAAAGCTCGCCCAGCCCCGGGCCAATGTAAATAGATCATTGTCCGCCTTCCACAAAATAACACCGGGAGTCTGTGATGCATAACGAGATTATACTGGAAACTGTCTTTTAGATCAAATTCTATTTAATGCTGTCAGGATCTTCTCCTAGCGGACTTCCCCGCTAGTCTAATCACGGGGCGCCGGAGCCCATGGGTGCCGAGGGGCGATGACTGGCCGGGGAGACATGGTTCTAAGAAATAACAAAGTGCGGGGACGCCCCCCCCCCCAATTCCAATACCCTCGACTAGAGGCCGGCGGAAATGAGCCTGCGCTGGGAAAGGGGGCCTGCTACAGAAACGTTGCGGGGGCGGGAAAAGCTCGTTGGTTAATTCCCATCCAACAGAAAGTCAGCTATCCCTTCCGGAGGAACACATGGGGGGCAACCAGCGAAAGCCGACGGGCCGGGCTGGAGGTTGGGAGACGTCCCCGGCCAAGTGCTCGGGGCACAGGCGGCTTGGCTGCCACGGGGGTGGCCTGAGAAGACCTTCCACTCCTGCCCCGGCCGCTTCTCAAGCCAGCGCCACCATCTAGGCCCCGGCAGCGCAGCCAGCCTTGCAAACAGACGGAATCCTGCCGGCCGTTCACTCGGGCGAGGCAGCCTGCTAATCCTCCCTACGCTGGCCCGTCCCCGCACGGTCTCCTGGGGGGGGGGGGAAAGTAAGCATACCTCCCCTTGATTCCGCCCAGAGGCCGAGCTTCGCACTTCTTTCGGTTCAGTCTCTCTCAGTTCACTAGGCCCTGCGCCACCTTAGCAAACAGGGCTTAGAGGAGCGCAACATCCCTTGCTTCCGACCCAGAATGCAAAGCTACTCCTCTTTTTCCTCCACCATCCATCCTCTCAGGGTCCAGAACTCAAAAATCTTTCAGAAATCCTCCTACCTGCTCAAGACATACTCTCTTCCCCACTCTAGATGGGAAGAAACTATAACCAGAAGCAATCTTAGTAACCAAGGGCCATCCACCCTTAGCTAGGCACCGTCGCCCTCACTTTCCCTCTAGCCGAAGACACAGTATTTCCCAGTGAATGAGTGTGCGAATGTGGTTGTGTGGCCCACACTTCCGTGCCCTGCTGTGTCTCACCGGGCAGGAAAATCTTCATCAGGCACTGAGGAGTTTTTGTCGTTCAGCCTGTGTATCTAAGCATGGATGTATGCATGTGAATGCTTTTTGTGTTTCCAAGTGACCCTCTTCACACCTTTAAATGGGCTTTTGTCTCTCGAACGAACTTACAGAAATTCTGCTCCAGTTTCCAGCTCAACAAAGTCTGGGATTTTCTCCTAGAATCTCGCTCTACGTCTCAGTATTTGCATACCCATGTTTACATTCCTCGCGGCCAGTTCTTTCTCTCTTCTCTATCTCTTGTTCCATGTGGGCACCAGAGCCCAAGTGTCTTGATTTGTCTCAGCACATGTCATTCAGGCGCACATCTTAATCTGTGCATTCCTGTCTAACACGTACACCTCCCCACGACTTACATTCTTGCTTTGCCTATAATGGGGCTCGTTCCCAGACCAATATGGGTTTGCAGTTTAATGTAACTAGAGGATCCCCTAAGACTACAAACCCTAAAAGGAAGAGGAGGGGGAAGGAGAGAGGAGTGTGACTAATGATTCATTTCTCTATAGGGTAACCCACCTGCCTCAGGGGTCTACCTCAGGGAAAGAACGAGACCAATGCCTGCAGAGCTGTATTAAATTTTTAGACCCATTCAATGTTGACCCCATGGATGTGTATACAAATGATTGATCTTGTACACATCGCTGTCCAACTCCTGTTTGGAGGCTGCCTCCCTGCACATATCTTATTTGAACTCTCCACAAGTTCATGGTTAAAAGTGTTTTTATTTCCATAGACAACTCAAGGACCCCTTTGCTCTCTCCGACGCATACCTGTACGCACTGGACAGGCATTTCAGGCTTGGGTCTTTGGTAGGCAACACTCTCGGTCAGAGGCCCCACTGACTAAAGCTCTGAGCAGACCTTCACATACTGGGCCGCTGGGAACGGTAAGGTCTAACCTCTGCATCTCCCCAACTCAGTTCCTTAAGTGAGGGTGCCCACTGTGTGTGTTCACACCTTCCCCATTGAGAAGTATCGGGTCAAATTAGATCACCTAGCAGCTGCGTTTGGTTCGTCGAAGAATCGAGCCCAATGTACCAGGATGTGAGATTGCATACACAGAAGAGAAAGGAAAACCCTAAGCCCAGACTCCCGCCTCCTCTCCCCAGGGGGTTACTTTGCCTCCAGGAATTTCTACTACACTCCCCACCCCCACTCTCCCTATCGTCTTTAAAGGGTTAAGAGAAACCCTCGCAGCCTTCCCTCCACCCTGGTCGCTGGGCCCGAAGGCTCGCTCGCTCACGGGGGTCTGCCGCCGCCTCCGCGGCCCGCCCCCACCTTCCCGTCCTTCAGCCGGGAGGGAGCC
Source organism: Mesoplodon mirus (assembly GCF_964341445.2). Taxonomy (NCBI): domain Eukaryota; kingdom Metazoa; phylum Chordata; class Mammalia; order Artiodactyla; family Ziphiidae; genus Mesoplodon; species Mesoplodon mirus. Next base: position 90,916,923 of record NC_138983.1, on the reverse strand, counting down.
TGCATGCCTGTCTAGACCCATCTATCACAGGCACACCAACAACACCCACGAGAGCGCGGAGACCCTACCCAGGTCCCCCTGCCCGCACGGTTCCCGGTGGACAGAACGCTGGAGCGTGACCGCGCCTGCAGGGTCGGGGTGGGACTCTACGGGCTCGGGCTGCCCCGAGGGCACAGCGGGTCCGCCCCGGCCCCGGCCCACAGCGCTCCCGCCAGCCCGGCTGCCGGGGCACAGTCACAGCTCTGCGCGCTGGGCAGTCCGATTTTTATCTTGTCTAATCCCAAACTGGGCGGGGAGCAGCAGCCAGGCAGCGACGCGAGCGGGAGCGAGTTAAAGACACAGTCGAGGCGACCGAGAGCAGGAAGAAAGAGCGGGCTGCGCGGGCCTCGAGGCGCCGCACGCAACGCGCCGCCCGGCCAAGCTACACTCACCTCCCGCTCGCCCCTCGCCGCCCATCCCTCCCCACTTCCCAGAGGCGCTCTCCGCAGCCCGGGCCGCGGGGTCCCGGCCTGTGTGGGAGGCACAGGCCCGGCCGGCCCTGCAAAGGGCTGGAGAGAATCGCTAATGAGCTGTGCGGCCCATTGATCCGGAGAACACTTCCTAATTAACTCTCAGTCACCTACTGGTGACAGTGCCTCAAAGGACAGCGCTGGGGCCGTCCGAGCCCCAACCCCGACCTGCCCGCGGAGCGCCTGGCGCCCGAACCCCGCGCCCCCCCCCCAACTACCCCAGGCAATCCCGGTGAGTGGCGGCGTAAACCCGCACACTAAAGGCCAGCCTCGGATTAAACCTGGACGGCATATTAATCACCGCCATCTCCCCGCTTCCTCCTCGCGGTGAAATCATGCCCAAAATAAACACGGGAACCGACACTGCAAGGCCCAGACCAGATTAACGGGTCGGGGGTGGAGTGGGAAGGGTCGAGAAGCAAATGTGTTTTCCAAGTGCCCACGTACAGGAGTCTCGGAGGCCGACAATTAAAATGCCTTCCACACAAGCAATTCTGTTGGCCAAACCGAATCCAACACCTCCTAAGGATTGATTTCGGCCCGCGGTGTCCGTTTCCAGTGCCACAGCAAGTGTCACATGGCTACAAATACCCAAGTCTGTCTGCGTTCACCACCCACCACCTTCTGGGGTGGGCCATTTCCTCCTCGTTTTTATTCCTAAGTCATTTTAAGGATTTTTCTCCAGAGACTACCCCTAGAAGCAAATACCACTACCCCTCCTCTGGCCTTCTCTCAAAAAAGAAACAAACAAACAAACAAAAAAAACAGCTAAAACCCTGAGCTGTCTACTCTAGACACAAGAGGCTGTACGAATACCTATTTGAAGCGCGCTGGTTTCTTTTTTTAAGGTTTGCTTTTAAATACACATAACCCTCCCCCCTCCTTCGCTCTTCCATCCCCGCAACCCCCCAACCCTTTAGACGCCGGCGGCGCGCGCCCTCGCGCGCGGGCACTCACAGCCTCTAGCTGGAGATCGCGAACTTTCTGGAAAAGATTCATTAACTGCAAATTAAGCCTCGCCCCGGCTTCGGCCTACACGCGGCCAGGCTCAGCCGTCTCAGGGACCCGGGGACGTGCCCACTCAAGAGTGCAGGCGGCGGGAAGCCCGCCGGGACCACGCGTGCCTCGAGCCGCCCTACTCCGCACACGGCGCCCCGGGGCTTGCTTGGTAAACAGCAGGAGCACGTCGCCGCCGCCCCGAGCCCCCTAGTTGGCGGAGGCTCTGCAGCGCAGCCGCCCGCCTGCTCCGAGCGCGGGCCCCAAGGCGCAGCGGCGCCTCGCCCTCCCCGCCTCGGCCGAGGATCGCGCCCGGGTGCGCAAGTTCCTCTTCGCCCTCAGCCTCTGCGCCGCACGCCCTCCGAGTGGGACCAACTTCCTCCGGCCGCAGACTCGCACACGCCCTACAGGGCTTTCCTCCACGCTACCCAGAGGAGGACCCAGGTCTCGCCCCCCCGCCCGCCGCCGCCCCCGCCCCCGCACGATCTACCCCCACCCCTGGGGTCTCACAACTTAAAACCAACCCCACGACGTCGCGGGGAAGGTGGGGGTGGACCAGGGTGGCAGATTACAATTTTAAAAGAACATTTACAAAACAAAGCGTCTGACCTGACTGGCTGGCGGGCGGGCGGAGTCGGAACCCCTCGCTCTGCTCCATTTCCTAGTATTTTTGTTTTAATCCACGTGATTCACGCTTTGGAGCAAGCCAAAAAAAGCCAAAAAAAAACCCCCAAAACCGGGACTCCCCTCCCGAGTCGCGCGGCAGCGGCGGCAGGTCGAGCTCGGCTCGGCCCGGGGCGCCCGCCACACACACCCTCGCGCACGCACACGCCGTCGTTCCACGAGCAAGAACGAGCTGCCCCCGGAGAGGCGAGACGAGGCAGCGGCGGCTGGGGGTTTTTACAGTTCTTTCCCGAGTCGAAAAAGAAAGCAGACGGGAACCCGCCGCCCTCCCTTTCCTGCTAGCGAGCTAACGCCGAGCCGAGCTTCCCAACTTCCAGACCAGCTCACCCCCCCCGCCCCCCCACGCCCCACGTCGCGGCACTCAGCGACGACCGCGCTCCCGCGCACACAGGCACACACTGCCTGCAAACTTCCACTCCGCGAACTCCCTGCTCTCCTCCCAGCCCCGAGGGGGGCGGCAGCCCCCCCCCCCGCCGCGCCCCTCCCTCCCCGAAGCCCACGCCGGGCCGCTTAGGTTGGCTGCATTTTTAATAACTTACAGCTAGGAAATAAAAACGAAAGCGAGCAAAGCAGCCAAAGTGAAGCGCGAGGCACAAGCTTCGAGGGGTACGCGAGAGAGTCAGAGGAGCCACCCGCCGCTAGTCTGGGCCCCGAGGGAGGGGGCCGACTGCAGCCCGCCGCACGCACGCCCGCCAGCCCGCGCGGCCTACGCGGGGAAAGGTGTTCCGGGCACTGACCTGAAATCCCCAGCCGGGGAGTAAGCGGGGAGCCTGCGATCCGGCGCTTTGAAGTTTTCCCTGGAGCAGAGTCGAGGCGGCGAGGAGGAGCGACGGGAGGTGGGGTGGGTGGGGAGAGGTGTGCGGGGTTGGAGGAAAGTGGGGTGGCGACGTTGGCGATGGGAGAAGGGGCCGGGCTGGGCCGGGGAAGCGCGGCGAACTGCAAAGTTTGCCGTCCCCCGCTGCCCGCAACCCGCTCGCGGCGCCGCGCCCGCTCGCCTCCCCCGCCGTCTGCTGCCAGCCGGCTGCCCTCGGGGTCGGCCCCGCCGAGGGGTGGGCTCTGGGCCGGGTGGGGGCGGGGGCGGGGCGGGGCGGGGCGGGGCAGGGCGGGGCGGGCTCAAAGCTTCCTGGCAGGTGGCGACAGCCCCGCGCGATCCTCCGGGCTTCGGCGGCTGGGCCGGGCTCGGCCGGGCTCGGCCGGGCTCAGCAGCTGTCGCGTCGCCGCTGCTGCCGCCCGCGCTCGGGCAGGAGCCCCAGCGCCATGCTGACGATTAGCCGCGAGCGCCAGCTCGGGCTGGGTGTGTGAACGTGTGTGTGTGAGTGTGTTGGCCAAGTCTTCCCTGCGCGGCGACAGCGCGGCTGGGGCTCCCCGCCCGGCAGCTCGCGGGCTCCCCCTCCGCCGCCGCTGCCGCCTCGCTCCCGCTCTCGGTCGCGGTCTGGGCTCCGGCGCGTCTTCCCCGCTGCCGCCGAGCTCGGTTCGCGTTCAGCAAGGAGCGTAGCTCCGCCTCACCTCGCCGCTGGGAGCCCAGGCTCCGTCTGACGCCGCGCGCCGCGATCCCAACGCGTCCCCCCTCCCTGGTTCCCTCCTCTTCCTCCTCCCCCTCCCTCCGCCCTCTAGCTCGCCCTCCCTCCCAGCAGCCGCCTCCCCTCCCCCCGCAGGCGCAGCGCTCGGGCGACAGCCGCCTGCCCGACGCCTCCTCCAGCTCTCGCAAGTTTGAGCTCCCCCAGCCTCCGCTCACCCTCCGCTCACCCTCCGTTGCAGCGCCTGGGCGGTGGGGTGTCGGAGGGGTGATTCCCCAAGAAAGGTTTGCCCGAGTTTCCCCAGCCGTCATCGATTCCCGGCGCGTTTCGCCTAGCTGGGTCCGAACCCCAGACCACTTGGGTGGCGTCCCCCTCGCCCCATGTCCTCCCCTCCCCCGCTTGGACCGAGTTGGCTGCGCACACCCCGCCCGGGCGCGCGTCCTGGGCGAGTGAGAGACCGACTTGGGCGGCGGCGGCGGCGCGGGCGGCCCGTTGATCCTGAGCCGAGGGGATGGGGGGCGGCGGGGGCGGCTCTCCCAGCCGCGCGCCGAGACCCGGAGAGTTACAGAGCAGGCGTACATTGGAGAGAGCTTTCCTATATAGGAGAGCCAAGAATTTCTTACTTCTTGAGGGGGGAGCATGAAGGTAGGGGACCCTATAATGAGAATCCTAGGATTGCTTCTAGATTTCTAACTTGGATAAATGACAGGACGGTACTCTTTGGTGGATACTAAAGGAACAGTAACAGCAGCAAAAGTCTAAGAATGGAACTTTAACATATCACAATGCCACCTTTAAAGTAAATTTGGCATTCTCCTCCTTTTTGAATAAAAGAAAATGCATTAATTCAAGACATACACATTCACACACCTGCTAATATCTGCTCTTCTGCAATCATGTGTTTTCTGTATAGTGTCTAAATATCTATTCCAGTTGAAGTAGTGCTTGAACACTTCAATATGCCTCTTTCCATCCAAAAAGAAAAACTGTCTATGACTGTTTCAACGTATTTTAAATATATGTATAATCATTGCCAACTTATCTGCTTTGCAGATTCTCGTTTCCTATACAATATTTAATATCTCCCTTTATTGAAAATGTCATTGCTCAGTATTATGATTGTTTTTCATTTTGATTATATGTCTGAATGTTAGAATTATTGATGAATCTCTTTATTAATGGAATAATCTCAGCACAATGTTAAATACACTTCTTCTCTACCATTATTATATGTTATTTTAACGATTTTCCATACAGTTACTTTAAATGGGATTTTCAGAGTTTTCAGGCTTTTTGAAGTCAGTGGGATAGGCTCCAGTGAGTAAAAGAAATGCTGAAGAAAACAATATGAATTAAACAAATTTAAGTAGTTAAGAAAGCACTAATCTAGTCATTGAGAAATATATACTAAGATTTACATAGTATGTATATATAAATCAATAGTTTCAAAATGAGATAATCTACTGAACAAAATATCTTAAAATGTGAATGAAAAGATGTTGTAAAATCGCTATATGATTAAAGTACAAAAATTTTTATAAGCTTGGAATATCAGTAATAAGTGCATTTTTGTCTGGGAGACAAGTTGTTATCTGGGAAACCTCAAGACATTTTGTAGATTATCGAAATCACTTTACTATCAATCTTGAGCATTTCTCCTATCAACTCTATCATTAGTATTGGAAATTAGCATGATGACTCTATTTCACCATCAGGAACATTGAAGAAACTATTTAAAGTGCTAAACATTGGTTTTAACAAATAAAAAACAATTCATCTGAAGAAGATGTTACAATGAACTGAGGAATTAAAAGATCTCAAAGTAGAGAAATTTCACTGACTGCAGTATAAACAACTTGAGGGTAGAGAGTGTCTGTTTTTCCTGTTTGCCCTCCAAATTTGGGAACGGTGTTATATGCACGGTGCAGGGTAATAAGCAAATATTTAACAAATGAAAAGTACTGAATTCATTACCTTGTGGTACAAATTAGGATTTCTTTTGTACTGTAACTAGAAGATTTTAACTTCAGCATTATGAATTATTAATGTCTTTATCTGATTCCCAGTTCTGTGTCAACCAAACTTATTTGAGTGTTAATTAGAGGACTTCATGTTTATCCTATCTTCTAGGATTTCACTTTTGCATATCTGTTAATTCATAATTTTGACATTTTTATAGCACAACCAAAGACTATAAAAACACAGAGCAAGCACTTGCCAAAGAACTCTAAATAAAACAGGTCTCAGATATGAAATTAGAGCCAAGCTTGGTTATACTTCTAAGTGCTTCATCTAAAGAGAAGCGTGCAACACTGCTGCATGAATTAATCATCTAGGGTGACTTTTAAACCCATCAACAGCTGGCCCCTCTATCATATCTGATTTTATTCAATAGTCTAAGTGATAATAATTTTTTGATCAAGAACTTTATTTTACTGGTTGTAAAGGTGCGCGCATGCACGTGCACACAATCCCCAGTGCTTTTAAAAATTGTGGGACAGAATTAATCATAACTATTGAGTTTAAATGTCATTTATCAACTTATTAAAGTGCAAGCATGCAGGGAAAATAAGCTAAAGACAAGACTTTCGTTTTTCAATTTATTTTTAAAAAGTCTCGTAGAAATCTTTATGAAATTAACACAAAATGGTGGTACCAAAAATCTTTTTGCTTTGTTTATTCCCTAGTCTGTGGCAATGTAAACAGTGGAAGTTAACCCGGAATTTAAGGAAAGCTATATTGTATTAAGTTTAGCCAAAATTCTCTAACTTGCCATCATATTTTTTCAAATAAATAAAATTTCTATTCTCTTCCTTCTCTCCTCATCTCCCTTAAGGTATGTCAACTCTAACCCCGACCCCCCCCATACACACACCTTGTTGCCTCTGACATTATCTCCTCTACTAGACGCGCTTTTATACTTATTGCCACACAATAGTTCAAAATAAAATGTGATAAATGCAGGCAAAGGTGTTTCAAGAAAGAAGGTAAATGTCCTTACACATTTTCAACATAGAAACAGAATTCTTCAAAAATGAGTTACAAAACAGCAAAATTTTAAAAAAATAGTTATAGATAAAGTTTGCAGATAATGTTGTCATCCCTCTTAAAAGAAGAGGGATAAGGCGCAGAAGAAATGTAGTGTTGAGGACAATGAAAATCAGCAGTTATTGCAATCTATTTATGCTGCATTCAATGGATTCAGAAGACAGAGGCTTGGGTGCTGTCGTTACTGCTTGTTTGCCATTTGATGGTGGGCAAAATATTTAATTTCATTGGGTTTCTCTTTCTATGCCTCTAAAATGTGGATTCCCAGGCCAGGAAAATATTTCATATCTTTTCTAGGTCTAAAAGTCACAGACCTTAGTGTACCCTTTATAAAGGCCACATTTTCACAAAAGATAGCATTCTTGTAAAACACCTTTATAGAAAGAAAAAGCTATATTTAGAAAGTCCACTCAGTGTCCAGGGTTTTCTGAAGTCGTACTGCTGTTTATAACCAGGTGTAGGCCAGTAGGACAACACATTTGCTTTAATAACTGTCCAGATTTCTTGGAGTTAAAGATAAGTTTTTCATTATTCTAAGTGTTGACCTAAGAAATTATTGAAAATAAGAATTGTTCTAATTTACTTCTTGAATTGCCCAGTTCTTACATGGCCTGACATGAAAGGTGATTTACAAGATTGCATTTAAGTTTGGACATATAGCCTTCATCCTGCTGTTTCATCACAGACGTCTTACAGGATAAACACGTGCAACCATTTTGAGTTTCTGAATGGGAGTGCTCCTTATAGTATTTTCCCCTTATAAATTTCTTGCCAACTTACTCCAATTTGAATGCAGGTAGAAATTTATAAATTTCTCCAAGAACTTATTTTTATTTTTATGAATCTTACTGATTTTGTGTTAATACCGAGGACTTTATCAAATTCATAGACATTTGATAGAATAAAAAGCAAAAGCATAATTAGGAAAAATCCAAAAACCTCAAATAGAAAATAAGATGCTATGTTGTTAGTAACAGAAATGAGCACAAATAGACTGAAAAACTGACCACCATTGTAAACTGAGCTTTTAACTATGGGAGTCGCCAGGAAAAGGAGGGTTACCTGACTCAGGGGTCTTCTCCTTTGTTTGACTTCTTTTAACAATCTCGAAAATTAAAGAAAGGTTGAAATGACAATAAAAATAATTTATTTCCCAAACCATTTGAGAGTAGTTGCCAACACAATGCAATGTCTCCCCCAAATCCTCTAGTATTTCCTACAAACATATATCCAAATATAATCATGAAAATCAGGAAATTAACACTGACACATGACTACAGAGCTACTAATCCTCAGACCCCTTTCAAGTTTTGTCAATTATCCCAATCATGTCCTTCATAATGAAAGGATCAGCCCAGTGTCGCATGTTGCATTTAGTTGTCCTGTCTCTTTAGTTTTTTAATCTGGAAAATTTTCTCAGGCTTCCCTTGAATTTCATAAACTAGAAAATTTTAAAGAATATGGATCAGCTATTTTGTAGGATTTAGCTGTTTGTATTTGTCTCATGATCATTCAGGATATGTGTAGTTGGCAGGAATAACACAGTGGTGAAGCTCTGTTCTTCTCACTGCTTCCTATCAAACAATTTCGGCAAACTTTTAACTTGTAACCTCACTGGAATATTATTTTACTCATTTGATTAAGGTGTATATCACCCAGTCTTCTCCATTGTAAAGTTATTTTTTTCTCCTTCATTATTAATAATTTTTGTGGTAAGGCACTTTGTAATTATGTAAATATCCTGTTCCTCATCAAACATAATTTATTCAATTTAATTATTTAAATCAGTATGAACTCATAGACTCCTATTTTATTCAATTGACTATAATACGTTTCTACCATTATTTATTTTGAGGCTTAGATTGTTCAAGATTTGTCCAGTGGAAACCCCTTCAGTTTGGCTTCTATATCCTTTGATGTTTCCCAATTATTCTTTGATATCTCCCTTCTTCTTTTTTTTAACATCTTTATTGGAGTATAATTGCTTTACAATGGTGTGTTAGTTTCTGCTTTATAACAAAGTGAATCAGCTATACATATACATACATCCCCATATCCCCTCCCTCTTGCGTCTCCCTCCCTCCCACCCTCCTTAACCCAACCCTCTAGGTGGTCACAAAGCACCGAGCTGATCTCCCTGTGCTATGCGGCTGCTTCCCACTAGCTATCTATTTTACGTTCGGTAGCGTATATATGTCCATGCCGCTCTCTCACTTTGTCACAGCTTATCCTTCCCCCTCCCCATATCCTCAAGTCCATTCTCTAGTAGGTCTGTGCCTTTATTCCTGTCTTACCCCTAGGTTCTTCATGACATTTTTTTTTTAGATTCCATATATATGTGTTAGCATACGGTATTTGTCTTTCTCTTTCTTACTTCACTCTGTATGACAGACTCTAGGTCCATCCACCTCACTACAAATAACTCAATTTCGTTTCTTTTTATGGCTGATCCCTTACTTCTTGAAACCATAGTATGTTCTAGGGTCATCTTATATTTTCCCTGTAGTGGTTCTAGAATCAGCCATTTCTCCAAAGACCTTTAGTTCCTTCAGTTGGAGAGCTGTATTTAGAAACCAAGATCTGGACACTAGGTGTATTCATTGCTCTTGGGAAGCAGTGGTCCCAGGTACTCTCAATAGGCAGAGCTAGGGGATTTATGTACATATATACATACACACATATGAAAACACATATTCATAACCATTTACACATATTCACAAACACATTCATAAACATATGCATACATATAGTCTATGTTTATTTCTATAATGTCTCTATATTGAAAATCATGTGTTCACATTAACATCCTCCATTCCCTTTCAACACCCTTTCATTCTAGTTTTTGCCCTTTTCATATTTTAACTCCCTCCACAGATATTAAAATAATACTGATTACCATATTCTTAATATCCTTAATTATTTGATCAATCTTCCTGTATTTAAGTAAATTCTTGTAGCTGCCACTTTCCCATCCACACATTTTCTCCACCTGGCACGGGTTATGACAATCTGTACAGAGTGGTTGCCAAGGCCACTTCCTCATGTGGATGCCCTTTCACACGAATCAGATTTCAGCAGTCAACTCCAGGCTCCCTTATGCAGACATCCTCTCCCCTTTCTCAGACTCTGAGACCCAATGCCAAGTCATGTGGTTCCTTGAATGCCCACCTCCCCCATGCTGACAAAGGGTTATTTTACCTCACTTAATGGACTAATTTGTTCAAGAAGGGAAGGGATCACAACACTATAAAGCAGTTATACTCCAATAAAGATATAAAAAAAAAGAAGGGAAGGGACAAGGAAGGGGATGAAGAAAGGGAGGTGGACAGGGATGAACAGGCATCTTTTCTTTCTAAACAATATTTGAAGTCCTTCATTTAGAAGTTGCAAAGACATTATGAAGTATCAGCTGAAGAACTGAAACGACGACATATATTTACACATCTGTATCCCTACATCTATGACACACAATGTACACCTAATTTTATAGCAACCAAAATATAATTTAACAAAACTTATGATGCTTAGCCATACACTTTAATACTCAGCAACTTAAAAAAGTATGCAGTGCCATTTGGCTGTTAACTATCATCCATTTATATGAATGGATTTGTAAAACTCCTAGCCAAGAGTGCTTGGGATAGCGTCTCTACTGGTCCTTACTGGATCCTCTTCTTCTTTTGTCACTCTTTTCAGTCATTTGTTGATTCTCGATTGTATCTCATTGGTGACTTGCATGACCACTGGTAATCATATCTGGGCAAATACCCCAGCTTGGTGTCTCTCAAAGGGCTGACTGAAAACCATCTGCAACAGAATCAACTGTGGTACTAGATAAAATTCAGGTCCACAGGCCCTGTTCTGATTTCCTGCTCAGAAGCTCTTTAGAGAGTAATGAGTATTTGGAAAATACCTTAGCTAATTCTCACACATTAACACTGAAACCATGGTGTAGTTTGCATGTCTACAATTCCTCAAAGTTCACGGTTTAAAACACATAGGTCTCACCAACTACAGTTCTTTTATTTTAGTTTCATCAATTCACATTTGTTATTTAACCAACTTGGAAATTGCCAGATGTGTGAATAGCCGCCAAAGTAAAATGTATCCATCTTCTGCAAAAATGTCTTCTACCAAATGTCTCTACAAAATGAAATGTAAATACCTTCTAAGATCTTGCTTGGAGGAATCTTACAGATTTTTAAAATCTTCCAGGTTTTAGGGAATAGCAAGTGCAAAGGCCCTGATGTTGGGAAAGCCACTGCAGAAAGAAAATCTGGATGTGTGTGTGAGAGAATAGTAGTAGTAAACGAGCTTGGAGAGTAGGGCAGAAGAAATACTGAATAAAGCATGTGGGACAGGTAAAAAGTTTAATTTTTATTCTAAAGTGATGGGAACAGGTTTTGGGAAATAATGTAATATGATCCATGTTTTTTTGTGTGATTATTCTGGCTATTGTATTGGTTATAGACTATAAGGATTGGGGCAAGAGGGGAGGAAGGAAGGAAGAGGCTGCCTATCGCATTAGATGAGGCAAGCAATGATGGCTTGGAGTAAGTAAAGACGGCAAGAGTGAGGTGAGAGGTAGGTGGATTCAGGATGTATTTTCAAGTTAGACTGGCAAGAATTTCTGATGGACTGGACATAGGAATTGTGGGAAAGTGAGAGTTTAAGGATGAATCTAACATTTTTGGCCTGAGCAACTGGATGAGTTATGGAGCCAGGGAAAACTGGAGTGCAATGGATGGATCAAAGCAAAATATTTAGTTTTATTTGCTAAGTTTGAAATGTCTATTATGCATAGATTGGAGATATTTAGTGGGAAATTGGAATTAGGAGTCTGGAGGTTAGGTGAGTGCTTAGGGCTAGAAGTATGAATTGGGGAGTCATAAGTCATCTTCCCATTAAAGTAATGGGACTAGATTAAAACTCATGAGTAGTTAAGGTAGATGGAGAGTGAAGGGGGCCAGGAATGAGCCTTAGGGCATTCTAACAGACATTGAGGGATGGGAGGCATCACCAAGGGAGACTGCCAAGGAATGGTGAGTGAGAGGGGAGAAATCTAGGAGAGGATGGTGTCCTGGTAGCCAATGAAACAAAATATTCATTCTGGAAATTATGAGGTTCATTTCCCAAAGTTTCTTGAATTGATGATCATTTGAAACTTGGTATTTTAAAAAGAGCTTTAGCAAACAGGAAAGAGAATAATTTTCTATCATGAGTGATTGATTGCAGTAGCATGGGGAATGGAAAAGTTGTGAAAAGGGAATCAAGAATCTATGTAAAAGACAATTTTAAACAAAAGTATTCATTTAAAAACAAGTACACAATATTTAGACATTATATTTTGTCTTTGTGTCAACAGCAGCTACAGCATGCTGTAAGTGAAAGATGAAGGATTACAGTTTAATATCAAATCAGGGAAAAAGGTGAAATAGTTGAATTCTTTGTAGATTTTTAATAATTTCAAACCTCTATTGGTTTTGAATAACGTCATATTTCAAACATAATTTTCTAAATAATCATAACAATTTTAGAATCAGAATAAACCTTATATAACCTTATATAAAACTTATTTAAATGCACATATAGTTCATTTTTATGGGTAAAACTAGGACTCTGGTCTTCTGATTACCAGTACTATTTCTTATTGCAACACACTGATTAAATGTATAGATGATTGAAAAAAAGAGCATACCAGTGATCTCTTAAATGTTTTACAAAATATTAAGTAATTAAAATTCGGGGAAATAAAGCTCATGAGGATTAAATTACAGGAAGAGTTTATAAGAGGGCAAACAAGTAGGAGATGTATTTCCACACAGATAAATATGAGGTTTTAGTAGAAAATGACCAGAACTGCATTTATAAGGTCACGATACTAGCTAAATGAAATAAAGACAACCATCATGTGAATAACATATAATTTGGAAGGTGAATTTTGAATATGGAGACTGATACAGATTAACATCTGATTATAATAAAAATCAGATAGGCAGGGTAACAAGGTCTTCTTCATCCAATCACAGCTTATCAGGAATAAGGTAACCTCTTGATACTTTAGTATGTGCCATTTTAGGACAATGAACTTGCTACAAAGTGAACACATGACATAAGAAATAGTTTAGAAACATAAATATGATTCAAGAAATTCATGGATGGTGAAAGCTATGTTGGATTATTTCAAAAAGTTAGGGATGACTAGGTTAAGTAACTTCTCTTTTTAATAACAGAATAACTGTCACATGAAAGATCTCACTATGCCATTGACAAAGATAAAATCCCAGGACGCCATGGCTTCACAGTCTAATAGTCTAGAGATACAATGTCCAGTATAGTGTCCATTAGTCACAAGTGGCTATTAAATACTTGAAATGTGGGCAAGTTTGACTTAGGAACTGAAATTTTAATTTTATTGAACTTACATTTAAAAATTTAAAAACACATGTGACTAATGGCTGTGGTTTTTGACAGCACTAAGAACATTTCCATTATCATGGAAAGTTCTATTGACCAGAGCTGACCCATAACCTTTTTATTTAATTTTACATTTATTCCTCTTTGCTAAGAAAATCCTCTCTTACTAAAAAACAATATTAGCAAGATGGCTAGATATAAGCTCAAGATGCAAAAATCTATTGGATTTCTATAATCTAGCAACAAAGAGAGAGCTTAAAAATTATTTAAAATGGAAAAAAAAAAACTACCTAGGAATAAATCTAAATAAAAATGTGCAAGACATTTATGGAGAAAATAAAATCTTATTGAAAGACATTAAAGAAGTCTTAAATAAACGGAGAGGTACATCTTGTTTATGGATAGAAAAGACTCATCATAATGGTGTAAGTTTCCCCCAACTTAATTTAAATAGTCAATACAATTACAATAAAAATATTTAATAGAGGTTTTACAGGAGTGCCAATTCTGAAATTTATGTGAATGGTCAAGAACAGCTCAGACACACCTAAAAAATCCATTCATTCCAAAATGGTCCTGGAAAACTTAATTATTCATAAGAAAACAAAGAAATTGGATAATACAGACAAGTCGATTGTAAGTGCATTAATGGCTTGAATATAAAACAAAGATACACTAGAACTTTCAAAAGAAAATATACTATATCTGGGTAGCATTAAACTAGGGAAGGACATTTTAAGTCGAACAAAAAGACTAAGCTAAAAGATAAATTTGATTTCATTAAAATTGAGAGCCGCTATTTATCAAAAGACAACATTAAAAAGTTAGAAGGTATGAAATAACTTATTTGTGTAATATATAGCTGACCAAAGATTATTTGCTGTATTTAAAAAACAATACAAATAAGTAAGAAAAAGATAAACAGTAGAAAAATGGACAAAAGATATTCTCTGGACTTCACAGAATAGGAAACATAGGCCACTATTAAACAAATGAAAGGATTCTCAGCCTATCAGTAATTAGGGAAATACAAATTAAAATTGTTATGGACTGAATTGTGTTCCCTAAAATTCGTATGTTGATGCCCCATCTCCCAATGTGGCTGTTTGGAGACAGGGACTTTAAAAACATAATTATGGTTAAATGAGGTCATAATGGTGGGGCCCTAACTGATATGACTGGTGTCCTTGTAAGAAGAGAAAGAGATAAGAGGGATGTATACACACAGAGAAAAAGCCATGTGAGGACATAGCAAGAAAGCAGTGGTCATCTGCAAGTCAAGGAAAGAGGCCTCAGGAGGACCCAAAACTGCCAACATCTTGAGCCTGGACTTCCAGCCTCCAGAACTGTGAGAAGATAAATCTCTTGTTTTTTAAGCCACTGAATCTGAGGTATTTTGCTAGGACAACCTGAGCAGACTAATACAAGGAACAAAAGACTAGAATGGCCATTCTAACTGGTGAAGCTATAGAGCAAAAGGGCTGAAAATTGATGCCATAACTTTGGAAAACATTTTGACATGAATTTTTAAAGCTGAATATTTGAATTCCCTACAACTCAGCAATTCTACTCTTAGTATGTCTACTCTTTTACTTATGTTAAATCTTGCACATGTGTACCACGAAACATTAAAATAAATGTTCATGGAAGTACTGTCCGTAATAGGCCCCAAACAACCCAAATATCATTAATAGAATAATAAACACATTTTCTTGTATTTATACAATAAAATATTATACAGTAGTACAAATGAATGAACACTAGTTAAAGTGGATGAACCTTAGAAACATAATGTTGAGTAAAAAAAGCAAGCACAGAAGACTAAAGTATGATATCAATTTTATAAATCTCAATAATAAGCAAAATCAGATAAAAATTATGTGGATGTTGAACATAAAGCCAAGATCAGAGTGATTTCTTTGGTGAAAGCAGGAAGGTGGGATCAGGGTAGAGAACAGAGAGAAGACTCAGCAGTTTTGATTCTACTTCTTAGTTTTGGTGGTGTGTTTGCAGGAGTTTTTATTATTTCTCATAACTTACATACAATTAAATATATTCTTCTGTATATTATCTAATAATATTTAAAAAATCAAAATCCATTATATACCAAAGATAACCCCTAGACATTAATTATAGAGAGTCCACTTTGAAACAACATACATAGTTACTCATAAATCTTCTGTAGTTGAAAGCTTTTAGCTATGAAATTCTTCCCCCTTCATATGAGGACTTTATGTTCCATAATGAAGGAAAACTGTTCCTACTTTGGGACAATTTGCCTTCTTTATTTAAGTGATACTAGTCCTTTGGCTGCCTAGAAATTTTAAAAACAACTGATAACTACATCTACTGCCTGAAAGAGAATAAAGGAAAAGGAGCACAGGAGGCAATCTCATACATTATTGATAAACACATACAAAGACAATATTCGTACAAAGCTATTTCTCCATATAGCAACTCTGAATTTTATTAATAAATACATATATATATATCAAACATTAATAAAAGAATAAAATCCAATATGAGTACATTTGCTCTTTTTTTGCAATTAGTTCCAGGATTCTATTTTAGATTATTACTTCATATCTGCGAGAGTTGGGTGTGTGTTTGTGTGTTTGGTTTTGTGGAAGTTGCATTGTGCTAAAGTTTACATTTCTTTCTTCAATTAAATGGCTTTTGTTATCCCTTGGGAATACTGAAGATAGCAACAGCAGATTACTACCTACCGGTGGAAAAGTATAAATAGCAATTTTAGCTGCTAGTGATTCTGAAATTGCCCTTAACTTTGTCCTTCTAAAAATGCTCCAAGAATTACGTTTTGCAAATCCACAGATTTACTATCCATATTCAAGTCATTTACGTGGACAAAGAATGTAGCCTGCAGTATCAGTTACAAAGGATGTTATAGCCATCAAGCCATCAGCCACTGAAGCCACCCCCAATGCTGCACCCTGAGGGGATTCAGGATGGAGAAAACAGGATACTGGCCCTAGATAATTAAAGTGCATATCAAGGGAATGATTTCCATGAGACCAGATTCTTGCATCTCACCATATATAGAAAAGTACTAAATTTATTAACTTAAGATGTCTAGTTTCTTTAATTAACAGTAATCTTTTGATGTTCCAACTACCTGGGGTTTTTTTTTCAAGAACCCCTAAATATCCTGTGCCCTCCCTTACCTCTTCAGAACAGTCCCTCAGAGCTATCTGAGAGGCTGTCTCCTGATTTAAGTCCTCAGTATGTCCTCCAAATAAAACATAATTCTCAACTTTTAGGTTGTGCATTTTTTTCAGTCAACATTTAATTGTATGGCTCACGTAGGTACTATGCCTAGATGTAATGGGATGAGCTGTAAATTATTAAAACTAGATAAATTCTGTCAGCTCTACCACTAGCTGAGATCAGGCTTTCTTCTCTGGATACTTCTGTCATAGACCTTGGCAGATATGGGGTCTGTGTTGGTCTTAAAATTATTCTTAGAATTGTGGGGACTCATTCATTCTTTCAGCAAATTTTACTGCTTATATTCTATGTGTCAGTTACAGTGCTGGGTCTTGAAATACAGAAGTCAACACACGAAAAAACAAGGATAAAACACATTTTCTACCATATTAACTTTTTTCATTCATTAATTCATCCTTAAGTCATTCAACACACATCTTCTTATCGAATACTGATGAGGGGTCAAATGCTATGCTAAACACTGAGTATATAACTGCAGATGAGATGGATAGGCCCTGATTTTGATGTCACTACTATCTTTTGTCCTGCCATATAATGGGACAGCTTCATTATTCCCTTTACCCTAAGTTTTTATCACAAATTGCTAATGAAAATAAAACTGTTAGTGGAGTTTCAACATGCATAGGTAAATGAGAACAGAGAACTCCCCTTTTGCATGACCCATTCTTCTCCTTCTAACTCCCTACGTGAACTCACTTTGTGCCAAGACCAAGAATTTGTGCCCCAATAAGAACCAAGCTGATTTCCTCACACTGACTGGGGCTATTGCTCACTTAGAAGACTTGATGCTTAAGTTTGATAAGCAACTAGAAGACCATGGAGACAACCTATAAAAATGATTTGTCTTGGGAGAAAATACTAAAAAGGGTTAATGTGCTGTTCCACATGTCTAACCTCCTGGGATTAAACCACAGGCACCAAGATCACCAAGTGTACGTGGCAACAATGAGCTAAAAATGGAAAGAAAAGCATCATACTGTTATTGTATTCATCTTCCCCCAAGGCACTCTCTGATAAACACCACAACCACTAAGGGAATTGAGAACAGCTTCCTTGTGGGGTAGGTTATATATGCATCTTTTTCCAAGAAGTTAAATCATATCCAGCTATCAGCACACCTTACTTAAGGTGATTGTAATGTACGAGATGAAATGTTCCTGACTGGAAACCTTCTTGTCCTCAATTCATTGGCTATACTGGATTATTTTTCTTGGGTCAGACCTTCAGACTTCTACCAGAAATCGTTCCTTTGGGGAAACCAGGCCTTCCCAGAAACTCAGGAAACTGAAATGGAGACAGCAAGAGAGAAGGAAATTATTTGGACATATAGACCTCAATTGTTTGGTTTTAAGTAAACGTCCCAGCAAACATCTTCTAAATGGTATAATAACTTTAGGGAAATTCACGGTTTATAAGTTTGTGTACTGATAAACTGAACATATTATAAGAGTACAGGTTGTATTTTGTGTCTTCAACTCAAGCAAAGACTTCAAAAAAGGCCCAGTTATCCTTTGTTCATTAAGACACAAAGAGAGGGCCCCGTGCCCCCGCCGCCGCTGTCGCCGCTTCGGCGTCCCCCGGCTCCAGTACCTCTCCTAGGACAGCGCCGCCGCCACCGCTCGGCCCTGCCCGCCGCCTGCGCCGCGCAGCCCTTACGCGCTCCCGGATGGCGCCTTCCTCCCCGGACTGGTTTATAATGTAATAATTCAAGAATTTTATCATACAGTGGAGTAGCTTAACAACTGTCTATGTGCTTCCCATGATATGTTCTCTACATTATGAAAAGCTCTTGGTGCTGCAGCCAGGAGTCAGTGCTGTGCCTCTGAAGTGGGAGAGCCAACTTCAGGACACGGGTCCACAAGAGACCTCCCAGCTCCACAGAATATCAAGCGGCGAAAATCTCCCAGAGATCTCCATCTCAACACCAGCACCCAGCTTCAGTCAACGACCAGCAGGCTACAGTGCTGGTCACCCTATGCCAAGCAACTAGCAAGACAGGAACACAACCCCACCCATTAGCAGAGAGGCTGCCTAAAAACATAATAAGGCCACAGGCACCCCAAAACACACCACCAGACGTGGACCTGTCCACCAGAAAGACAAGATCGAGCCTCAACCACCAGAACACAGGCATTAGTCCCCCCCACCAGGAAGCCTACACAACCTACTGAAACAACCTTAGCCACTGGGGACAGCCACCAAAAACAACGGGAACTAGGAATCTGCAGCCTGCAAAAAGGAGACCCCAAACACAGTAAGATAAGCAAAATGAGAAGACAGAAAAACACACAGCAGGTGAAGGAGCAAGATAAAAACCTACCAGACCTAACAAATGAAGAGGTAATAGGCAGTCTACCTGAAAAAGAATTCAGAATAATGATAGTAAAGCTGATCCAAGATTCTATTTCCAAGATCCAAAATCTTGGAAATAGAATAGACAAAATGAAAGAAACAGTTAACAAGGACCTAGAAGAACTAAAGATGGATCAAGCATCGATTAAAAACACAATAAATGAAATGAAAAATACTCTAGATGGGATCAATAGCAGAATAACTGAGGCAGAAGAACGGATAAGTGAGGTGGAAGGTAAAATAGTGGGAATAACTGATGCAGAGCAAAATAAAGAAAAAAGAATGAAAAGAAGAGAGGACAGTCTCAGAGACCTCTGGGACAACATTAAACGCACCAACATTCGAATTATAGGGGTTCCAGAAGAAGAAGAGAAAAAGAAAGGGACTGAGAAAACATTTGAAGAGATTATAGTTGAAAACTTCCCTAATATGGGAAAGGAAATAGTTATTCAAGTCCAGGAGGCACAGAGAGTCCCATACAGAATAAATCCAAGGAGAAATACGCCAAGACACATATTAATCAAACTGTCAAAAATTAAACACAAAGAAATCATATTAAAAGCAGCAAGGGAAAAACAACAGATAACACGCAAGGGAATCCCCATCAGGTTAACAGCTGATCTCTCAGCAGAAACTCTACAAGCCAGAAGGGAGTGGCAGGACATAATTAAAGTGATGAAGGAGACAAACCTGCAACCAAGATTACTCTACCCAACAAGGATCGCAATCAGATTTGATGGAGAAATTAAAACCTTTACAGACAAGCAAAAGCTGAGAGAGTTCAGCACCACCAAACCAGCTTTACAACAAATGCTAAAGGAACTTCTCTAGGCAAGAAACACAACTGAAGGAATATACCTACAATAACGAACCCAAAGCAATTAAGGAAATGGGAATAGGAACATACATATCAATAATTACCTTAAATGTAAATGGACTAAATGCTCCCACCAAAAGATACAGATTGGCTGAATGGATACAAAAACAAGACCCATATATATGCTGTCTACAAGAGACCCACTTCAGACCTAGAGACACATACAGATTGAAAGTAAGGGGATGGAAAAAGATATTCCATGCAAATGGAAATCAAAAGAAAGCTGGAGTAGCAATTCTTATATCAGACAAAATAGACTTTAAAATAAAGACTATTAGAAGAGACAAACAAGGAAACTACATAATGATAAAGGGATCGATCCAAGAAGATATAACAATTGTAAATATTTATGCACCCAACATAGGAGCACCTCAATACATAAGGCAAATACTAACAGCCATAAAAGGGGAAATCGACAGTAACACACTCATAGTAGGGGACTTTAACACCCCACTCTCACCAATGGACAGATCATCCAAAATGAAAATAAATAAGGAAACACAAGCTTTAAATGATACATTAAAAAAGATGGACTTAATTGATATTTATAGGACATTCCATCCAAAAACAACAGAATACACATTTTTCTCAAGTGCTCATGGAACATTCTCCAGGATAGATCATATCTTGGGTCACAAATCAAGCCTTGGTAAATTTAAGAAAATTGAAATTGTATCAGGTATCTTTTCCGACCACAATGCTATGAGACTACACATCAATTACAGGAAAAGATCTGTAAAAAATACAAACACATGGAGGCTAAACAATACACTACTCAATAATGAAGTGATCACAGCAGAAATCAAAGAGGAAATTAAAAAATACCTAGAAACAAATGACAATGGAGACACGACGACCCAAAACCTATGGGACGCAGCAAAAGCAGTTCTAAGGGGGAAGTTTATAGCAATACAATCCCACCTTAAGAAACAGGAAACATCTCGAGTAAATAACCTGACCTAGCACCTAAAGCAATTAGAGAAAGAAGAATAAAAAACCCCCAAAGTTAGCAGAAGGAAAGAAGTCATAAAGATCAGATCAGAAATAAATGAAAAAGAAATGAAGGAAACGATAGCAAAGATCAATAAAACTAAAAGCTGGTTCTTTGAGAAGATAAACAAAATTGATAAACCATTAGCCAGACTCATCAAGAAATAAAGGGAGAAGACTCAAATCAATAGAATTAGAAATGAAAAAGGAGAAGTAACAACTGACACTGCAGAAATACAAAAGATCAGGAGAGATTACTACAAGAAACTCTATGCAAATAAAATGGACAACCTGGAAGAAATGGACAAATTCTTAGAAATGCACAACCTGCCAAGACTGAATCAGGAAGAAATAGAAAATATGAATAGAACAATCACAAGCACTGAAATTGAAACTGTGATTAAAAATCTTCCAACAAACAAAAGCCCAGGACCAGATGGCTTCACAGGTGAATTCTATCAAGCATTTAGAGAAGAGCTAACACCTATCCTTCTCAAACTCTTCCAAAATATAGCAGAGGGAGGAGCACTCCCAAACTCATTCTATGAGGCCACCATCACCCTGATACCAAAACCAGACAAGGATGTCACAAAGAAAGAAACCTACAGGCCAATATCACTGATGAACATAGATGCAAAAATCCTCCACAAAATACTAGCAAACAGAATCCAACAGGACATTAAAAGGATCATATACCATGATCAAGTGGGATTTATTCCAGGAATGCAAGGATTCTTCAATATACGCAAATCAATCAATGTGATACACCATATTAACAAATTGAAGAAGAAAAACCACATGATCATCTCAATAGATGCAGAGAAAGCTTTTGACAAAATTCAACACCCATTTATGATAAAAACCCTGCATAAAGTAGGCATAGAGGGAACTTTCCTCAACATAATAAAGGCCATATATGACAAACCCACAGCCAACATCGTCCTCAATGGTGAAAAACTGAAACCATTTCCACTAAGATCAGGAACAAGACAAGGCTGCCCACTCTCACCACTCTTATTCAACTTCGTTTTGGAAGTTTTAGCCACAGCAATCAGAGAAGAAAAGGAAATAAAAGGAATCCAAATCGGAAAAGAAGAAGTAAAGCTGTCACTGTTTGCAGATGACATGATACTATACATAGAGAATCCTGAAGAGGCCACCAGAAAATTACTAGAGCTAATCAATGAATTTGGTAAAGTAGCAGGATACAAAATTAATGCACAGAAATCTCTGGCATTCCTGTACACTAATGATGAAAAATCTGAAAGTGAAATCAAGAAAACACTCCCATTTACCACTGCAACAAAAAGAATAAAATATCTAGGAATAAACCTACCTAAGGAGACAAAAGACCTGTATGCAGAAAATTATAAGGCACTGATGAAAGGAATTAAAGAAGATACAAACAGATGGAGAGATATACCATGCGCCTCGATTGGAAGAATCAATATTGTGAAAATGACTCTACTACCCAAAGCAATCTACAGATTCAATGCAATCCCTATCAAACTACCACTGGCATTTTTCAGAGAACTAGAACAAAAAATTTCAAAATTTGTTTGGAAAAACAAAAGACCCCGAATAGCCAAAGCAATCTTGAGAACAAAAAACGGAGCTGGAGGAATCAGGCTACCTGACTTCAGACTATACTACAAAGCTACAGTAATCAAGACAGTGTGGTACTGGCAGAAAAACAGAAAGATAGATCAATGGAACAAGATAGAAAGCCCAGAGATAAACCCACGCACATATGGTCAACTTATCTTTGATAAAGGAGGCAGGAATGTACAGTGGAGAAAGGACAGCCTCTTCAATAAGTGGTGCTGGGAAAACTGGACAGGGACATGTAAAAGTATGAGATTAGATCATTCCCTAACACCATACACAAAAATAAGCTGAAAATGGATTAAAGACCTAAATGTAAGGCCAGAAACTATCAAACTCTTAGAGGAAAACATAGGCAGAACACTCTATGACATAAATCACAGCAAGATCCTTTTGGACCCACCTCCTAGAGAAATGGAAATAAAGACAAAAATAAACACATGGGACCTAATGAAACTTAAAAGCTTTTGCACAGCAAAGGAAACCATAAACAAGACCAAAAGAGAACCCTCAGAATAGGAGAAAATATTTGCAAATGAAGCAACTGACAGAGGATTAATCTCCAAAATTTATAAGCAGCTCATGCAGCTCAATAGCAAAAAAACAAACAACCCAATCCAAAAATGGGCAGAAGACTTAAATAGGCATTTCTCCAAAGAAGATATACAGACTGCCAACAAACACATGAAAGAATGCTCAACATCATTAATCATTAGAGAAATGCAAATCAAAACTACAATGAGATATCATCTCACACCAGTCAGAATGGCCATCATCAAGAAATCTAGAAACAATAAGTGCTGGAGAGGGTGTGGAAAAAAGGGAACACTCTTGCACTGCTGGTGGGAATGTGAATTGGTACAGCCACTATGGAGAACAGTATGGAGGTTCCTTAAAAAACTACAAATAGAACTACCATATGACCCAGCAATCCCACTACTAGGCATATACCCTGAGAAAACCATTATTCAAAAAGAGACATGTACCAAAATGTTCATTGCAGCTCTATTCACAATAGCCCGGAGATGGAAACAACCTAAGTGTCCATCATCGGATGAATGGATAAAGAAGATGTGACACATATATACAATGGAATATTACTCAGCCATAAAAACAAATGAAACTGAGCTATTTGTAATGAGGTGGATAGACTCAGAGTCTGTCATACAGAGTGAAGTAAGTCAGAAAGAGAAAGACAAATACTGTATGCTAACACATATATATGGAATTTTTTAAAAATGTCATGAAGGGTTTCCCTGGTGGTGCAGTGATTGAGAGTCCGCCTGCCGATGCAGGGGACACGGGTTCGTGCCCCAGTCCGGGAGGATCCCACATGCCGCGGAGCGGCTGGGCCATGAGCCATGGGCGCTGAGCCTGCGTGTCCGGAGCCTGTGCTCCGCAAAGGGAGAGGCCACAACAGTGAGAGGCCTGCGTGCTGCAAAAAAAAAAAAAAAAAGAAAAATGTCATGAAGAACCTAGGGGTAAAACGGGAATAAAGACACAGACCTACTTGAGAATGGACTTGAGGATATGGGGAGGGGGAAGGGTAAGCTGTGACAAAGCGAAAGAGAGGCATGGACATATGTACACTACCAAACGTAGGGTAGATAGATAGTGGGAAGCAGCTGCAGAGCACAGGGAGATCAGCTCGGTGCTTTGTGACCGCCTGGAGGGGTGGGATGGGGAGGGTGGGAGGGAGGGAGATGCATGAGGGAAGGGATGTGGGAACAGATGTATATGTATGACTGATTCACTTTGTTATAAAGAAGAAACTAATAAACAAAAAGACACAAAGAGAGGGCAAAAAGGGCAAGTTTCTAAGTCTTTTTCTTTAAAATTCACTTCCTTTCTTCAGCCTTCATCAAGATCTTCAGGAAATTAACTTTACTAAAATTAATTATTCATAAAATAAACATACGAACCTGCAGAAGACTATTTCACAGAGACCTGTAATGTACAATACCCATTGCATACATGACCATGAGCTTGTCTTTTCTAGCACTGGCGTACACAAAACTCTGTGTGTGTGTGCACATGTGTGTCTTTTTTGTGTGATGGAGCCATAGGGAGAAAATAAATCTATTGGCTGCAATTCAGTGATGTAGAAAGATTTAAGGGTAAAGGAAAAGGCTACATCAAGTGAAGCAATAAAGTCATGAGGTTGTGCCTCCATAATAATAACAATAGCAGTCTTCTGTAACCAAGGGAGCAGGCTCCTCAAATTACAGTCACACCTGTTAGACCATCTGCCCATAAATTTCACACTATCATTAATGGAAAACAAATGGCACTGTCTCTCCTTCCCTTTATCCATTGGCCATTCTCATATAAATGATTTTTCTCTTCGAGGTCATGCTCTTTCCTATCGGTTTAAAAATATTAGGATTTAGGAGGAGTGATACATAATGTGCCATGCCTTGGTACTTGTACCAGTGATGGCTCTGTAAGGAGCACTGGATTGTTAGGAGGCTATAAATTGAATTCCCCTAGAAGCAGAACCTGAGGCAATAATTTGAATGCAAACTGTTCATGTGGGAGGTGCTTCCAGAAAACTCAGAAGTGGAGTGGGAATTGAGAATGGAGGAACGGAAGGAAGCCAACAGAGGTGCATTACTGAATAAATTACTCCTGCAGGGAACTGCTGCCAGTACTTCGGGGGAGTTCTGTGAAACTCTATAGAACATGTCTCAGAGTTATCCCAAGAATTGGTGAGAAACTTGAAGTACTTATCTTCCAGTCCCCTCTGTCCTTGGTTGAAAGCTACACCCAGATACATTAACTCCTGTACATTTCTGGCCTGCCCTAAGGTGGATAATTGCAGGTGGTAGCATGAGTCTATCAGCATATACTGGAATGATGAGTGCTGGGGAGATATGAGTGGAGCATTGAAACCATCTAATACAGTCGGGGCAGGAGGTATTAATTATTGGCTTGCAAGTCCAAATGGGTAACCTTAAATTCCTGGGTTAATGGTTTTACTTTGAGGTATTTAAGCATGATGTATGAGTAAAAATTTCCTCTATTAAATCAAGTTGAAGATCCTAAGTCCCTAATCTTCTGGAAAACTGTGGGTATCTTTTTAACAGATTTTTGAAAAGTAACATGATTAAGATTTCAAACTGACCATCCATTCATTCATTCATTCACTCATTCAACAAACATTTATTGAACACCTAAAGTATGCCATGGGTTAAACTAGTCACCAGTGTTACTGTTACTAAAATCATTATCGTGCCACCTAGAAGTCAATGTATTGTGACACTCAAATAAGAAAATCCATAGTTACCGTAAAAATTATTACAGAATGATATAGGAAGACACGGTAAGACCTTAATTCATGCTGTGGACAGTAGTATATGGGGGATATCAGTAGGGCTTCCTGTAGAAGGCAATTGAAATGGATATGTAACATGAAGGAAGGGTGAATTTTTGAGGAAGAGAGAAGATAAATTCATGTTTGCCAGAAAATGAATGGTTAAGGATCAGTCCAGAAAGGAGTTCCATTCATAATCAGTATAAGAAATGTCACTGGGGCTTCCCTGATGACGAAGCGGTTGAGAGTCCGCCTGCCGACGCTGGGGACACGGGTTCGTGCCCCGGTCCGGGAAGATCCCACATGCCACGGAGCAGCTGGGCCCGTGAGCCACGGCCGCTGAGCCTGCGCGTCCGGAGCCTGTGCTCCGCAACGGGAGAGGCCACAACAGGGAGAGGCCCGCGTACCGCAGAAAAAAAAAAAAAAGAAAGAAATGCTCACTGGAGTGTAAGAAAAGAAGACAATGGAGAGGGTGGTAGAAGCCAGACCATGAATGGTCCATGTATGTATACTAAGTGCTATGGTCTAGTCTTTGTGTTCCCCTCCAAATTTATACGTTGAAATCTTAATTTCCGGAGGTGATAGTAGTAGTAGGTGGGGCCTTTGGGAAATGATAAAGGTATTAGTGCTCTTATAAAAGAGACCCCACAGAGCTCCCTAAGCTCTTCTGCCATGTGAGGTTACAATGAGAAGTCTGTGACTCAGAAGAGGGCCCTCATCTGACCATACTAGCACCCTATTCTTGAACTTGCAGCCTCCAGAACTGTGAGAAAAAAAATCCTGTTGTTTATGAGCCACCCAACCTGCAGTATAATCTTACAGCAGCCCAAAAGGACAAAGAGAGTTGGGATGTGAGATTTTACTCCAAGAAAGATGGGAATCCATTGAAGGATTTTAACTGGTAACTTAGAAGAGAGAAAAGTTTCATAACACAATCAGGCATTTTTTTTTTTTTTTCTTTTTGCGGTATGCGGGCCTCTCACTGTTGTGGCCTCTCCCGTTGCGGAGCACAGGCTCCGGACGCGCAGGCCCAGCGGCCATGGCTCACGGGCCCAGCCGCTCCGCGGCATATGGGATCCTCCCGGACCGGGGCACGAACCCGTATCCCCTGCATCGGCAGGCGGACTCTCAACCACTGCGCCACCAGGGAGGCCCAAATCAGGCATTTTTATAAGAAACATTTGTTTCATTTTCAGAAAGATCACTCTGGAAATACTGTGACTAGATTTTTGGAGAAGGGTGATGGCAGTCCCGGATATAGAAAGATGAGTTAGTAGTCCATTAATGTAAGTCAAACAAGAAAGTGGAGATAAAAAGTGTGAATTTGTGGCTGAGAGTTCTTTTCTTTTAGCACTTGAAAAATGTTACCTCAATGCTTCTGACTCCAGAGTTTTAGACAAGAAATATGCTGTCACTGGAATTGGTGTTTCTCAATAAGTAATGCATCGTTTCTTCCTGTCCACTTTCGAGATTTTTTTTGTCTCTACTTTTCAGAAGTTTAGTTATGACACGTCTTGGTAAGGATATCTTTGCGTTTTTCCTCTTTGGGTTTGTTCAGATTCTTGAATTTGTGTTTATGTCTTCTAAAAAATTGGGAACTTTTTAGCCATGATTTCTTTGAATACTTTGTCAGTCCTACTTGCTCTCTTTTTTCATTCTGGAACTTTGATGATATGAATGTTAGTGCTTTTGTTACTGTTCACAGGTTCTTGAGATCCTGTTCTTTCTCCCATCTTTACCCCTCAGTCTATTTTTCTCTGTACATTTGGTACATTGTATTGATCTCTTCTAAGTTCATGATTCTATGCTTTGTAATCTCCACTCTATTCTTTTTTTTTTTTTTTTTTTTGCATTACGCGGGCCTCTCACTGTTGTGGCCCCTCCCATTGCGGAGCACAGGCTCCGGACACACAGGCTCAGCGGCCACGGCTCACAAGCCCAGCCGCTCCGCGGCATGTGGGATCCTCCCGGACCGGGGCACGAACCCGTGTCCCCTGCATCCGCAGGCAGACTCTCAACCACAGCGCCACCAGGGAAGCCCTCGACTCTATTCTTGAGCAATGTTTTTTGATTGTTGTATTTTTCAGTTCTACTGTTCTCATTTGTTTTTATTGTTATAGCTTCTAGTTCTTTGTTTACATTTTCTATTTTTCCCATTTCTGTCAAGGAACACATAATTGCTAATTGAAGCATTTATGTGACAGCTTATTTAAAATCCTTGTCTGATCATTTCAATAGATGTTTTATCTCAGTGTTGGTGTATGTTTATTGTCTTTTCTCATTTATTCTGTGATTTCCTGGTTCTTGGTGTCATGAGTATTTTGCCATTGTATTCTAAACATTGTGAGTTATTATATGAGTCTGTAACCCATTTAATTTTATTATTACTTTTTAGAAGGAAGTCATCCTATTTGAGGCGTAGTATGAGGACTGGCGGGTTACGTACAGATTTCCATTGGGCCCTACTGACAATACCCCAGCAAAAGTGGGCACTTACATTGTCTCACTGCAGACAGATCAAGTAGAAGTTCAGCTATCCTATTGGCCCTTCTGACACCTTCCCCCCAAAAGTGGGAGCATTAATATCATTGTGTTGCCTTTTAGTAGGAGTGGAAGTTCATCTCCCCAGTAGATTTCTTGACACAGGGGAGGGGGGAAGTGAAGTGTTTGCTCTCCTTCCTCCCACTTCATTCCTTCTTGTTGACGCCGGGTGTGGGTAGAGGGTCAGCTCCCTGCTGGCCCCACTGACGCCAGGGTAAGAGGAAGAGAACTGACGACTCGCCCTGCTCGTGCCGTCTCGTTCTGTCTTGTTGCCTCAGGGTGGTTCTGGGGATTCAGCACCCCAGTGGGTCTCACTGACACCATGTGTTGGGGGTTAGTGGGGTGCCTACTCCCGCCAACCTGTAACATCCTATTCTTATTGATGTCAGGGAGAGATGGACGCTAAGTCCCACCATTGGACCCCACGACTGTGTGAGGGCAGCCCAGTGTTAACAAGCCTGTCAGGCACCACTTTTTTTTTTTTTTAAATAAGTAAATTTATTTATTTATTTGGCTGTGTTGGGTCTTCATTTCTGTGCAAGGGCTTTCTCTAGTTGTGGCGAGCGGGTGCCACTCTTCATCGTGGTGCGCGGGCCTCTCACTGTTGCGGCCTCTCTTGTTGCGGAGCACAGGCTCAGTAGCTGTGGCTCACGGGCCCAGCTGCTCCGCGGCATGTGGGATCTTCCCAGACCAGGGCTCGAACCTGTGTCCTCTGCATTGGCAGGCAGATTCTCAACCACTGCGCCACCAGGGAAGCCCAGGCACCACCTTTTAAAGTCTGTTTGCTAATGGAAAGGGGTGGAGGCTCAGCTCACCACTGGACCACACTGAAACAACCCTGGTGGGGAATCAGAGCGCTGCCTCTTCTAGAGGGCAGGAGTGGGGTGGTGTGGAAGATCAAATCCTACCTTGGCCCAACTGAAACGACAGGACATAGGGGATGGGTGCAATATTCCACTGGCACTTGGCTCGAGTAGTGTGTATATTATTGCCCAAATGGTCTTCTGTCTTTAGCAACCCCTTTCCTCATACTTTGGCTAGGGGGAACAGGGTTTTGTGGGGTTTTTTGAAGCTTTTTTGTCTGTTGTTCTGTTGGTGGTTATTGATTGGGGGTGCCTGTAATACCCTCTCCAGGATGTATGGGAAGCAACAGGAAACACAGGGGACTCATCACCATGTTATTCCTCAAGTCCCAAAGTCCCTAGTTAAGTCTGCCTTCTCATTTCCACCTTTCAGCGTCTTCCTATGTTTGTTTGTTGTTATGTTCAGGGTTTTAGTTTTAAGTGGGAGAACCTGGGAGAAATGGGCTACTTCATCTTCTTGGAAGCAGAGGTCTGGAGGCCTTTTGATGTTAAAAAGTACTGCTGAGGGCCTCCCTGGTGGCGCAGTGGTTGAGAGTCCGCCTGCCGATGCAGGGGATACGGGTTCGTGCCCCGGTCTGGGAGGATCCCATATGCCGCGGAGCGGCTGGGCCCGTGGGCCGTGTCCGCTGGGCCTGCGCGTCCGGAGCCTGTGCTCCGCAACGGGAGAGGCCACAACAGTGAGAGGCCCGCGTACGGAAAAAAAAAAAAAAAAAAAAAAAAAGTACTGCTGACTGTAAATTAAAATTTGATGATATACACCTTGCCCTTTAAGAATTATTCTACTAGATGATGTGGCTTCCCAAAGTTGCTACAATTTGATTTTCATACTTCTAAAAGCCAAGTGTTTTGCTGGAGTTGAAATTTAAAGATAAGCAAGAGATGAGGCTAAGATGATCTATGTGGTAACAGATTAAAGTTGGAAACATCAATATACATTCATGTTTAGCTTAATATTGCTTCATATTACCTTAATACACATGGCTATGTAGAGAGATACTTATAGATATGTGCGTATACATGGGTAATGTACACACATATTATCTCTTTGCTCTGTCAGCTGAGAAGATCTAGAAGCAATGACATCCGAGCAGCAATTAGCACACCCCACACCCAGATCCTGCTGTCTAATACCGTTCTCCACTAAAAAGACCTAGTTATCTTTGAAGAAATAGCTGATTCTAGGACTAGGGCAGTAAATATACAAGATTTATATACAAGACCATCTTATAGTGTCAGAAAGTAAGGAAGTTCCAAAAAAAAAAATACAGGATGGGGATACCTCAGAGTGGCACAAGAGCCAACTGAAAAGAGTTCACAAGGGTCAGGACTAGAGCAATTTGAGGAATAAAGTAACTAAAGTAGAATTAGATTATAACCCAAAGTATAAAATAAAAATCCATGAGTTCTTCTGATATAAATATATAATTGGATACATAAATGCAGGAGAATAGATAAATCTCCAGTGCAAAGGAATTCCAAATAGTTTATGTAGTACTCCATCTTAAGCATAACTCCCTATTCCTTAGTTGTGGGCTGAGCATATTGACTTCCTTCCAAAAAAGTACAGTATGAAAAAGGGAAGACAGGCATCTTACAATGGAGAAACCTGAAAAACACTACCTCAGCCTGGTGATCAAAGTCGACCTCAGCATTCATAATGCATATTCATACTTTGTACACTTGATGTGATCTGACAAAATAACCCTTCTACTCTGTGGTCTTCCTCCCCAAAACACATAATCCCAATATTATCATGAAAAATGCATCAAACAAATTCTAGTAGTGGGCATCCTACAAAACCCTAACTACTCAAAATTGTCAAGGTCATCCAAGGAAAATCTGAGAAGCTATCAAACCCAAGAGGAGCCTAAGGAAACATGGCAACTAAATGTAATGTGATGTTTTGGATGAAATCCTGGAATAGAAAAAGGACATGAGGTAAAAACTAAGGAACTGGACTAATGTATGGACTATAGTAAATGATAATGTATCAATATTTGTTAACTGATTGTAACAATGTAACATACTAATGTAAGTGGATCATCATAGAGGGAAATGGGTCTAGTGTATATGGAAACACTTTACACTATCTTCTCAATTTTTCTGTGAAATTAAAACACTTCTAAAAAATAAAGTCTATAAAAACGCTGTGTTGTCTTGTTTTATGATTATGTGCCTGTATTTCCTAATGAATATGTAAATTTGCTTTACCTTCCTTGATACTGATATTACAGAAAATACTAAGTAAGTCTGAAAGAATTTGTAACTCCAGTTCAACAAGCAATAATTCTTGTATTAACTTTTTGGAAGAACCCACTCAATAAATCAAAGCAAATTGTCCTTAAAGGCTGAATTTCTTTTCAGTGTTTAATCTTTTATATGATTAATGCATACCACAAGCAAGATTCTGTTTCAAAGGGCAGAAAACATTGATTGTAGGCGATGTCTAAAGTACAGTGAAATATTAATGCATGATGCTATAACAACTTTAATGTATTTTATGTTTTCAAAGTGATGAATTGTTATTTCAGTCAATAAAGTATTCACTTTTATACATTTCCTACCCATCTTTTCCCAAGACACCCACAAGGAAATGACACTATCATCTGACATTAGGTTCATCAATTTAAATTGGAGTTTTTGGTAGCTGTGGTTGCCAATGGTACTGGAACGTGTGATACTTTTACAAATCCTCTCCATGGCAAAATCTGATCCTCACAAGGTAAATCACAGTAGGTGCCTAAAGCCAAATGACATATTGCTTTGTAGCTAGATTACCAAGCATTTTACTTAGAGGCACAATAGAATGTAGAAAAGGCCATTTCTCTTTCTGTCTTTTTCTGCTCAAAGGTCACTCACCATCTTACTTTTTATCAGCCATTTCAGAAGTTTTCCATAAATTTAGACTATATAATGTCACTTAATGTGAATGTAGCTCAACATTCTGTTTTAGTACAGCTAATCTCACATTATTTTAGTGGTGCTAAATATGTAAATCATCAGCAAATTTTTGTACTTAACTTTTTTTTTTTGGATGTGGACCACTTTTTAAAGTCTTTATTGAATTTGTTACAATATTGCTTCTGTTTTATGTTTTGGTTTCTTGGCTGTGAGGCATGTGGGACCATAGCTCCCCGACTAGGGATTGAACCCACACCCCCTGCATTGGAAGGTGAAGTCTTAACCACTGGACCGCCAGGGAAGTCCCTGTACTTAACTTTTAAAAATAATTAAAATAAGCTATTCAACACATTTTTCCTTAAAAAAAAAAAAAAAAAGCAATTCTCCTTAGGCTGGCCCTGGGCACATATGTGACTTTGCCATTTTTTCCATGGACTATTTTCTTATCTGTTCTACTGTGTCACATTTGTTCTACCTTCTCAAAAAGAAGCATTTAAAAATTCATCTACGTGTTCATGCATTCATACATTTATTAAATAAATCGATTGAACACCTACAGACGGCACAGAAAAAAAGGCAGAAAACTAATCTGGGTTGCACAGAAAGTAATGAACTCAGTTAAAATTTTTGGTGAAAATAGGTATTACTCAATCTACTGGAAATTACATTTCATTATGGGGACTCACAGACTCAAGGAAAACCAAGACCTAAATAATAATAAAGTAATAAAAGCACTAGCCATTTACTGAGTGCCTGCTTGTACCTGACTCTGAAACTCTAAAATCATTACAATCATTACGGATGTTCTGATGATTGTCTGATATAATTGTAATCTCCATTTTACAGATGAAAATAACAAGGTTCAGAGACATTAGGCTACTTGCCTAAAGTGAAGTGGCCCAGAAACTACAGAACTGGAAATTGAACCTTAGACTTCATAATGCCAAAGTCTGTGCTTTTAATCATAATGTGAGAGAGAGAGAGAGAGAGAGAGAGAGACAGAGAGAGAAAGAGAGAGAATGTGTTTAATAGAGAACCTCTGAGAAATGGCAAGAAAACTGCCAGGTATCCATAAAACAATAATTTAGGAGCTTCTTACTATACAAGTAATTGTTAATCATATGGCTGAACTAAGGATCTCTCACTTTTGAACTAAGAAATCAAAAGCTTCCAGAAGTTGAGTCTAAATTTTACACTTACATAAGATACTTCATACAGAATGCTAAAGTATAATAACTAAAGAGCTCTGAAAATACTGGAAGCATTCATATAAGTATGATTTCATAATGTGGATAATAGAGGATTTAAGAAATTGGCAGATGCAACTGCAGACTCATTTGTTATCATTTCTGTGAAGGGCAAGATAAATGAATAAAATGAGAAAAATGAAAAAAGAATGGCTAGCAATTTTAGGTAGTTTGCTGAATCTCCATACTAGGAAAGACTAAGCAAAAAAAAAAATTCTCGAAATATTATTTTGAAAGCACCTACAAGTGTATATGGTCTTTGTATACCAAATAACTTGGAATTATGAAGTGTCAAATAAGTCTAATCTTCTCTGATGATAAAATTGCTGACTTTATTTGAAACTATGGAATGAAAAATGAGGTAATAATCAGAAATTCTTAAGAAAAGGAGTAGAAAAAACAAAATTATAAGAGTTATGTTAAAAAACATTTTGAGGGCCTCCCTGGTGGCGCAGTGGTTGAGAGTCCGCCTGCCGATGCAGGGGATGCGGGTTCGTGCCCCGGTCCGGGAGGATCCCATATGCCGCGGAGCGGCTGGGCCCGTGAGCCATGGCCGCTGAGCCTGTGCGTCCAGAGCCTGTGCTCCACAACGGGAGAGGCCACAGCAGTGAGAGGCCTGCGTACCACAAAAAAAAAAAAAAAAAAAAAAATTTTGAAACAAACATAAAATCCCCATTACTGGTACAGAGCTTTTAAAACTTTATTTTGGTTTTAAGTTTTAATAAATATTTATATGTTTACATAATTACTGTCATAAGGAAGACACAATTGTAGGTCAACTTTCTTCATTCTTTCTTTATTAAGCATTATTCTATTTTGCTCCATCATCTTGTAATTATAATATAGTAACTGTGTAACTTTCTACTAAGTGGATATTTCCTAAACTGTTTTCCTATTGTTAACAATTAAAGGTGTTTCCAATTTTTTGTTATTACAAATGACATGACAATGAGCATCTTTATATAATAATTTTCTGGATTATAAATTATTTATTGGCATAAGCTTCCAGAATTAGAATTAATGTGTAAAAAGCTATTAACATTTTTATCTTGCTAGACATTGCCAAATTACTTGTCAAAAGATGGAACCAAATTATATTGTAAAAATCTTTGCCAACGGAAGACATTATATATAATTTTTGATTTTGCTAAATTAATAAGTTGGAAACCTATGTTCCATTTCTTTGAATTCTTTGATAACAGAGTGCTGCTGGAGACTGGGAGGGCAGCCATGTCCGTGAAGGCTCCCCAGAGTTGGAGCGGGGAAGTGGAAAAAGGTCAAAAAAAAATACGAATTGTATTTTCCCTCCATTGTTATCTCTCACTCTCTTCTGCCTCTGTGTAACTTATATCCAGGTAGCTGGAGAAAAATCATGTGGCAGGGCAAATTGGTATTCCAATAAATTAATAATCACCAGCTTCAAATGGATTTTCAAGACTGGAAATATTGCTCTGACTTACAGTAAGCTCTTTCTATTTCTCCTTAAGGACTATTTTCTTAGAAGCTTTACTTAACCTCCATCCTCTCTACTTCCTTCACTCTGAGCTGGTGAGGTGCTTCATAACTCATTAAGAACACAGAGGTCAGTAAATAGTCCACTGCCAAATCCATTAATTCATTAGCATCTGCGTTGACCTTTGTATTCCCTTTTACTACAGGAGTGAAAGTTAAAAGGCATGTGCACTACAGACGGCATTTCATTCTCCCTCATCTTCTCAAGTACTTCACAGCCCTGCATCTTCTACAGCCCATCTACTCCTTAGGAAGGATTCTTGCCAAAGTTCAACCTCATTCTAGACTAGTAACTCCACCTTAAAATGTTAAAAACTATACGTGTAACATGAAAGCCTCCCTCCTCCCCTAATCCCTGCGTATCTTCTTTAGCCAATTCATGTCTGAACTTTTCAAAATTGTTATCTTCATATATTGTTTCCATTTCCTCACGTCCCATTTACTCTATAATTTCCATCCATCTGACTTCTCTCACCGTAATCTCACTGCCCACTGTCCTGAAATTTTACTTATGAAGGTCACCAGCGATCCCCATGTCAGTATAGCCAATGAATAGTTTTTGTCCTATTTCTAGGCTCTTTCCTTCTTTAAAAAGGAAAAAGAATTAGAAACACAAAAACCATTTTTTTCTTCTATGCTTTTACACTCTCATCATCTTCTGTCTTGGTATATTTTATTGGCTTTCTGTGTTTAATCTGCTTTCTAACATTCTATTAGTTTCCTTTATCTTCAGTGGAATAAACCAGTATATGAAGGATTATTCTCAACAGGTAGTTCTCATAATAACGGTTCTAGTAGCAGCAGTCAACACTCTGTGATGCTTATCACGTGCCGGACACTATCCTAAGACACCGTTTAAATCCATATATATAGACACACACACACACACATATATATGAGGGTTTCCTCACAGGCCTATGAAATAAGCCTATTATTATACCCATGTTACAAATCAGAAAACTGAGGCAATGAGAGGCCAAGGTCACAGGATCAGTACTTGGTGAAGCCCCGCCTGAGTTAATGCTGGAACTTTAGAGTAGACAAGTTCATAATGTCTCACAGATTGGCCTTAAATGTGAGCAACATTTAATTAATGACTTGTGAAGTATCAGAAAATAATGGAACATTTTAAATTGATTGGGAACTACTAAGTCATGTATCAGTAACTAAGAATGACTCTTATTGAATGAAATTATTTTTCATTATTCTTTTGAAAGGAGAATATTCTTGTGTTAGTGTTTCAGTTTTTTTTCATTCACATATTTATTCATTTATTAGACACACATTTCCTACACACCTTCTATGTGCCAGTGTCTGCTGCAAGCCTTGGAAGATTCAGTGGTGAGCAAAAAATTACAAAGTCCTTGCTCTTAAGCAAATGTCCAGTGGTGGAGGAAGACAGAGTAAACATGTAAATAAATTTTGTACAGAGACAGAAATACGACTGGACAATGGGACGGAAAGGCAGTGAGGAGGCAGGTCTCTCTGGTCAAGATAGTAGTGGTGGCGTTTGAACCGGGACCTTAATGATCAGAGGGAAATTGGTCTGGGTAGAAGGATTAGCCAATCTAAAGCTGGGAGAGCAAGAAGTAGAGCTTGTTGCATCTGAGGGACTGAAAAAGACAACTGTGCCTCGAACGCCATGAAGGTCAGGGAAAGATGTAGTAAGTGACCAGAGCCCATGGTCCCTGTGAGCCTGGCTAAGTAGCTGAAAATTTAATCTCTTTACAATAGACAGCCTTTAGATGTCAGAAGCAGTGCGATAATACCATCTGATTTGTGCTTTTTAAAAGACTACTTTGACTGCTGAGTGTCCTACAAAAGCAAAATACTTGTGTCTCTATGAAGTGCAGATAGTAAATTTTAAAAAGCCCAATGAGCTCCTAAGCAGTTGGTTTACTAAGTGTAATCATTTATCTTAACTAGACTTCATTAATATAAGCTTGGTGACCTTGGGGCCCTGGGACATATTAGATTAGGGAAACCCAACTATTTTCAAATAGTGTGATTTGAAAAATTCTCGAAATTGTTGGGGTTCAGGAAGATTATTTTATTGCTGGGCCTGGATGGGAAGTTTAGAATAAGAAAAGAAAGTATGATGGCTGGCTTCCATCTATTCTCCCTTTCTGTGGGAGAAATATTGATGGGGTGACTACTTTGCTGTTGACCCAATGCTTAAATTTCAGAGCTAGTTCAATCCAGTAAGTATTTGCTGAACAACTATTATATGTTAGGCACCTAGCTGAAACTGGGAATATAAAGAGAATAATTAATAATAAAAGCAGGGGGCTTCCCTGGTGGCGCAGTGGTTGAGAATCTGCCTGCTAATGCAGGGGACACGGGTTCGAGCCCTGGTCGGGGAAGATCCCACATGACGCGGAGCAACTAGGTCCGTGAGCCAAAACTACTGAGCCTGCGCATCTGGAGCCT
The DNA here is from genome assembly GCF_964341445.2 of Mesoplodon mirus. NCBI lineage: Eukaryota > Metazoa > Chordata > Mammalia > Artiodactyla > Ziphiidae > Mesoplodon > Mesoplodon mirus. The sequence goes on along the minus strand of NC_138983.1, from coordinate 90,879,875 downwards.
GTGCTCCGCAACAAGAGAGGCCACGACAGTGAGAGGCCTGCGCGTCGCAATGAAGAGTGGTCCCCGCTTGCCACAACTGGAGAAAGCCCTCACACAGAAACGAAGACCCAACACAGCCCAAAATAAATAAATAAATTAAAATAATAATAATAATAATAATAATAATAATAATAATAAAAGCAGGTATTACTAACAAGAGACAGGCACTGTGCTAATGCTTAACATGCACCATCTCAAGTTACATTAATTTACACACTAACCATATGGGGTAGATGCATTTATTATACCATTTTCCGGGTGAGAAATCTAATCCCTTTAAGGATTAAGTTACTTCTCCAAGGTTACACAGCTAGTTAGCGGCATAGGCAGGATTTGAACTCAGGTCTGGTATCAGCACCAATTCTCTTAGCCATTATGCTCTATAAGGACCTTACTTGAGAAGTTCAGGATTATACATATATGGGTACAACCAACCCTAAGACCATCTGGCAAAACTGGCTGCTTGAGAAGTCCTGGATTTATGTAAGATGCTCTTGGAATGGAGAAGATCGTGAAGGAGGGTCCCCAAAACACACTCTCTATACTAAGGGGCAACAGAAGAGAAAAAGAATTAGCCTACAGCAGTATGATATTGAGGACCAAGAAACAGTGTTTCTCTCTTTTGTGAATAGTTATTAAATTATTTCTACTTCAAAATATCAGAAAGAAATCACAGTACTATGGACAGTTTGCGGAGCCACCCTATCTTAGCGTGAATCCTGGCAGGTGTAGAGTTCCTAGTATGACCCTGGCACCTAAGTGTAGTTAAGTAAGCTTTCATTTTTCTTTAGCCTTAAAGCAAAGTAGCTTTCTGATAGGTATAATTTAGGAAAGTCTTCAAAGAAAATATTTAAAGTCCACTATCTCAGAGAAAAGCAATTTTGCAAAAGATCTATCGGCAAAAGCAAGGCCAAACACACCAATTATTTAGTGAGACTTATGTGGTTATATCATTGCTCATGTTGTTTCTTTATGCATTTACCTGGAAGAAGGCTTTTAATGTTCAACAATTCTCAAAGAGATAAAGACCCACACTGATGTGTCAGAAAGAGCTTTGCCCTGGAATTAGATCAGTTTAGGCTTGGCTACTTAGTAGAATTAGGTAACATTCTTAATCTTTCTGAACCTGTTTCCTATCTGCAAATAGGGATAACACTATCTATTACAGAGGGATGTGGTTAAATTAAATGACACATGTAAATGAAATATACCCTTCCAGACTGAGAACATACCTAGTAAATGTTAAGTGATCTGCAAATATTCTGCTTTCTTGAAATGGATGAAACCTGTTATCATGTTCTTAACCAATGGTCTAAATATCAAGACAATATTTAGTTAAAAGTTATATTTGTTCTTTCACTGTCCATCTGCATTTTAACATATTCTAACATATTCTCCTTGATCAATTGTGTCAATATTAGTAACATTCGTCATTTAAGCTATTACTGTTCATATGTTTAAAATATTTCAATGCGATATAAGTCATTACTCAAAGGGATGCCTAGCTGGCTTTGTCAAAGATTTATTTTCAGTAAAAATGAAAGACACATTTTTCATTTTCACCAAGTTTAATTGAACAGTGTATTCATTAACTGTATGAACTTTGTGGCCAACCCAATACAGTAGCCAAGACATGGAAACAACCTCAGTGATTTTTGTGGATGAATGGATGAAGAAAATGGGGTGCATACAACCTACTATTATTCAGCCGTGATAAAGAAGGAAATCTGGCTATTTGTGACCACATGGGTGGATTTGGGGGGCATTATGCTAAATGAAATGTCAGACAGAGAAAGATAAATACTTTAGGATCTCATATGTGAAATCTAAAATACTGAACTCACGATAGAAAGAATGGAATGATGGTTGCCAGAGCTGGGGGTTGGAGGTGAGGAAAATGAGTGAAGATGATCAAAAGATAAAAACTTCTAGTTATAAGATAAGTGAGTAATTGTGATGTCATGTACAGCTTGGTCGCTACAGTTAACAATACCGTATTTTATGTTTGAAAGTTGCTAAGAGAGTAGATCTTGAAAGTTCTCATCACAAAAATAAAATTTGTAATTATGTGAATTAAGGTTAACTAAACTTATTGTGGTAGTCATTTCACACTATATATATATATATATCAATCATCACATTGTACACCTTGGACAGATACAATATTATATATCAATTCAATCTCAATAAAACTGGAAAAATCTCATTTATAGTTTAGCATAAATATATCAAATGGGTTTCTTGACAAGATTAATAATAACTATAGATAAAAGGAAATAAGATATTGTTGTTGCTGTTGTTTGCTTTTCCAGAGTGCAAAACACTAAAAAGGGGGGAGGTGAGTATGGGCTTGCAAATGCTGCTTCATGGGCCCTAATGCTATGATACAGACATTTAGTCCAGATCTGAAAGAGAACTTGAGTCATTTCAACAAATCTGCAAAACAGTCATGTTCAAACATGAAGAGATATCAGTAAGTTCTTTTTCACACTGCAAGAAATCTGCCTTCAGCTTTCAGCAAAACCTCAGTTTTTGGGTTATGAGGGTAACAGTTCTTAAGCAAGCAGCACAATGCTTCCACCAGTGCTTTCTCCCTATGATGAATAAGTTTTCAGTCTCCCCACCAGTGCTCATCCCTTCTCCCCTTAATGTCTTGGCCAAAATTCAACCATCAGCCCAGAAAACTCCTTCCCAGTTTCATTGCCTGTACGTGACCACGTTATTTCAATCACCTTGGCACGTTTATATTACCTACTTCCTAAGGTAGGTATTATATATATGAGATTTTAAATAAAAGAATGCCTGTAAAGTACTTAATGCCCAACTCCTAGCACAATATGAATATTCCGTAACTGCTGACCAGCATTATTATTATATCATTTACATGAAAACTAACCTGTACTTTCTTTCACACACCCATGTTCTTTGTCCCCAACTGGGGTAAAGGAAATAAATGAACATTTATTGATTATCTACAGTGAGAGTATAGAATGCAGTGTAGGCTATAGAATTAGTGGTGTTCAAGACTGAAACTGACCTGGATTTGAATTCCAGACCTCCCACTTACTTAGACTTTACGACGCCTCAGTTCCCTTACTGATAATTAGAGATAATAGACATTTTCAGGGACCACGGTAAGGATTAAAAATATTATAATGTTTGGATCCAGAAAGGGCATTCATTACCTCATTTAATGTAAACTCTTAGATAATCTGATTGAGTTTTGAGAATCTGATAACGGCTCTGCATCCTTTTGCTATTTGCTAACTATTCATAGCATTTTGCATATAATTCCAGGGCTTTGCTAATATGAAAATCAATCAAAGGCTTTAGTTGGCACAAAGAACTCAGAGAAATTGTTATGGGGCAAGAATTAGAATTCTTCTTGAAATACAGACTATCATCCTGGAGAAGAAAGAACAACATTTTAATGGGGTCAAATTTGGGTCAAAACTATGCACTTCCATAATGGTGTTTCTACCAGGTCTTGATTTGACTGGGATTGAAATTTCTGACATTACTGTCCCCATCACAGACTTGAAAACCTGGCAGACAATCAAGTGCAACCTACAGTTAAAGGTCGCTCATCTAAAAAAAAAAATGGGTATGTTACTACCATTCTGACAAGAGCATTATGAAGATTAAGAAAAAGCACAAATAAACTCTCCTAACACCTGACAGCCAAGTAATACATCTTTCAGCTCTTTCAATTCTTTTTCCTTCTTACCTGCCTTATTTCCTTCCTTGCTCTGAGTTCTCACTGTGTTTCATGTCCCACAATGCTGAAGTCATTGTAATGCTTTTACTCAGAAACCTCACTTAACATTTAGCATAGTAAATAAGAAAGCCTAAGGAGTGATTGAGGTAAACTGCCATTATTACATCATTCTGATAACCTGATTTGTCCAGAAATGTAACTATGTGATTCTCCTTTACTTCTAGTTGCTCACCATTCATGGGCACAAATTGAGTGTATATCAGATATATTAAATTCCTGCAAAATTCTCTGTGGTGTGATTTGGGGTTCTATTTGTGTACCACAGCTTTCCTAAAACTAAACTATTATCATTTCTACTCCTCTTCTGTCTGTACATCCTCAAGACATAATTTCTAATTAATAGTTATACTAATTGGCATTATAGTCATTCTTTTTTGCTTTTTCTCTGATTATAAGTATCTTCTGATGCTTAAGTCAATCAAATGGGTTCTCTACATATGAGGAAGTTCAAAGAGGAAAGTAGGAGGAGTAGGGTAAGAAGACATTCACACATAGAATTAGTGGAAGCCTTAGCAGTAACAAAGCTCGTGAAATTAGAGCTAATTAATTAGCAGTCAGGAAAATTTCCTCATGTGTTGTCATTAATTGGTCAACGAGGGTAATTAGGCTTACAAACAATAGAAAGCAAAGAATGGAAAATCTGTTGTTTCTGCCAGCTTCTCCTGCTTGTTTTAAGCGTAATTTTCTCCTAGTTTATGAAACAATAACAGTTTGGTATTAGAATTTAAATGCCATCAATGTAAGATATGGAGATATGTGAAGCCTACTACACTTGCTTCGTAAACTAGTAGTATAGCATCATAAATTCCACAGTAGAATGATTTAGTTGAAAGATAAAATTCATGCGGAGTACACTATTTGTTTAAACTTCAAAAGAATCAAAAAGGATTGCTATATCTTGGCACACTCTTCTTTGTAGAATATGTTAGAGCCGGCCTTTTTTTGATTAAGAGCTACTGTTCTGTAGAGAACACTTTTTTCATATTCATAATCATCAGGCAAATCAAGGATCTGACTTCCTTAGAATCAGTAAGTGTTTTTTCCCTCACTTCTTAACAAAGAACAGAACAGCTGATAAGAAAACTAAAATACCTCTTTTTATTGATGTATAGATGATTTACGATATTATATTAGTTTCAGGTGTACAACATAGTGATTCAATATTTTTATAGATTATACTACATTTAATTATTATAAAATGATGGCTATATTTCCCTGTGCTGAACAATAAAATCCCTCTTTTGTTAAAAAAAATAGCAAATGATGGAATGTTAGAAAATTAATTTATTTCCCATGAATAATGATCAATAACTATGGGACACTGGCCCATGTAAATTAAGAGGCTTCTTTTTCCATGTGATTCTGAATACAAAATGTATCCATATTCAGGAATCGTTTTCAAAGTGAATTTTTTTTGGTACCTTAATAATCATAATGGGTAGTAACATCAATTTGTTTTAACACTTATGTAGATAAGTGTTGAATATAAAATGATAAAACGTAGGGTCTTTTCACTTTTTAATTTTAACTCTGTATATGAGACAAAGAAAACGAACTGCTTTCTATCATACTGTAGTTTTTGCTCAACTACTACGACCAAAATCCTTGAAAGAGAGAATTACCTGTTTGTGTCCTTTCAGAACAACCCCCTTGCATACCAGGGCCATAAAAAAACAATAGCCTTGGGCTCCCCTGGTGGCACAGTGGTTGACAGTCCGCCTGCCGATGCAGGGGACACGGGTTCGTGCCCCGGTCCGGGAAGATCCCACATGCCGCGGAGCGGCTGGGCCCGTGAGCCATGGCCGCTGAGCCTGCGCGTCCGGAGCCTGTGCTCCGCAACGGGAGAGGCCACAACAGTGAGAGGCCCGCGTACCACAAAAAAAAAAAAAAAAAAAAAAAAAAACAATAGCCTTGAGAGACCATTCAAGGAAATCATTGTTATTGATTCATCCCTCAAATAGGACCCAATTGAGCAACAAAATGATGCTGAAGTTTATCGTTTCTTCTCAGTGAATTTATAACTCTGGAAGATTTAAATGTCTTTTCCTAGATGACAGAGGTGGCTTCTATACACATACACAACGGACACATACACACAAATAACATCCTCATATCCATTTTACATCTGTCATTCCACTCTGAATTCTCCCTGCCATTAACCAACTCAAATGCCACATTATTCAACTCCTTTCCCTTGCTGGTTGGATTGGGTTCAGGAAACAGGGAGTAATTTTAATGTCCTCTTTAGTAAACCTACACCCTATTCATGAACTAAGAGGAAGTAGTTTTGGTTTCTATTTTCTGATATCTTGAGCCTTTCGTATGGTTGCATCTCTCCAACTATATAGCTTGCAGAATTAGTATTATGACTAGAGATGCTGAAAAGTTTTGATGCCTAAAAATGTCTTCTCATCTACTAACTGATGGTTGGCACTCAACTCTCATCCCTTTATCTCGGAATCTCATCCCTTTAGCTTAAGTCTTTTTTTCCCATTAAAATTCAAATACTGGTTGTGCTTTAAGATCGTAGTCATTTCTACCTCAGCCTGAATGATCCAAAAGCAAGTACTGATGATGTGCAAGAGGGAAGAGAACTTGAGGGCAGAAGTGTTCTGCAGAGGGTATCAGGGAATAGAGAAGACAGAGCAATAAATAGACTCACAGGGGAAACTCAGAAAGTGGAGCTTGATGAAACAAGCAAACATCACGGTTTTGCTAAGGTCTATTCTAATTAGTTGTTATTCGTGTGTAAAAGTTTGCCTAAAAAGCAGAACCTATGAGTGATTTGTGCCCCTGCATATTACGGATGTATAATATAATTCAAACAGTGCAAGGAACACACAGATTACCACATGGCCTCAGCCATGCTCCATTTTGTAGTCTGCCCACTTTGAGCACCAGAAAATGGATTGTAGAAATCTGGTTCATCTTATTTTAAACTTCTCATTCCCCAAATTTGAAATAGTATTTATTTAAAAACTAGGCTCTTTATAAAGATCGCAAAAACACTATAAAGTATTCATTGAAAAGAACCTAACATTTACTACTGTAGTACATTATGTACAATTTATTGACTATTTCTACTGAATATACATTTATGTATTACATAATCTAACATTTATATTAAGTATAACTATAATATGATTCTTGTGTCAACCTTGACAAAGCTGGTGAAATCCTCTGCTACAAAAATATGTCTCTGCCTTCTATTTTTGTTTCAGTATTAGTTTCCACATTTGCCAGCAAGATACTTTTCATCCTACTAAACTAATAGGCCACTTAGTTGAATACTGGATAAAATACAAATTGCAGAGAATTCTCCATTTTTGTTTATAATTTTAAAAATTTCAACTAAAAGTGCAAAGCTTTTATCAATTTCTGTAGCTTGCTCTCTTCCTAAACCTACTTGCTTCTTCCATCAATATTTAAGTTTCTGGTTTTAAATCACTGTGACTCTCCCTTAATGTGTTCTCTGTTAAAGGCTTTCTCTCCCTTTAGAATTGTTAGTAGAAGTGGTATTTTTGTGGGAAGAAAACTGTATCTTCTCTACTACTCAGCTGTCAGGACTATAGAGCTACATCCTCAGTTGTATAATCAAAAACCTGGCCTGGCATCAACTAGTGAGATTAAAAACCACTTTTTCAAATTCCTTGCAATTAAAATATTTACATCAACTTCTCTTGGTTTTAACAATAGCATATAGAACCCAGTGTGGGTGTGGCTCATGATTCTGCTTCTCTGACTCATGATCTTAGACTTCTTGCTTCCAACTTCCTAATGAATGTGCCCTTTAGCAATTGCTGGGGGCCAGGTTTGTTTACTGCTACTCCTTTCCAACAGTTCAAGGCCATGAGGCATCTCTTGAATGTATTTCTTTGCTACAAAGTATTTCTCTCCCCTGCCCTCACCCCACTCTCAGGTTCTGTTGCTTATTTAAGATTTGCATCTGTAAAGAGTCCTTTGGGTTTGTTTCCTTGGTGGACTGGCTGTCTTCCAAGATTTTGTTGTTAATATCGTCTGACATTTTAAAGATGACCTTTCGGTGTTGTTATAAAACTTCTCAAGGAAAGGAAAACAGAAGTGCTCATCTAACCCTCTTCTAAAGACTATGCAAAAAAGCCACTTGTTTTAAAACATTATGGCTGGTGATATAAATGCCTGCAGCATATTATATCTACACCTGCATGTTTTTTTTTTTTTTTTTTTTTTTTTTTTTTTTTTTTTTTTTCATTACGCGGGCCTCTCACTGTTGTGGCCTCTCCCGTTGCGGAGCACAGGCTCCGGACGCGCAGGCTCAGCGGCCATGGCTCACGGGCCCAGCCGCTCCGCGGCATGTGGGATCCTCCCGGACAGGGGCACGAACCCGCGTCCCCTGCATCGGCAGGCGGACTCTCAACCACTGCGCCACCAGGGAGGCCCCAACACCTGCATGTTTTTAACTTCCAGAAACTAAAAATCACCTCTGCAACATGCAATCAGCCATGAAGAAAGAAAGAAACAAACAAAAACCCAGTATTGAAAATTTTCTGCCTGATACTTGAATGTATTGGCGAACAAGCCTGCTACTTCTAGTATTTACATAAAGACAGTAGTCAAATAACCAATGCAGTCAAACAAACAATTCTTCTGTGAGAAAAAAGAATGATGCTACTTAAGAGTTGATGGACATGAACTTTAGGAATTTTAGAGCTGAAAATAATCTTGGAGGCCTCCTTTTAGAGATGAGGAATATGAGGTCTATGGTGGTTAAGTGAATTGTCCAAGCCAGAGATGGGACTAGGGTCAAAGTTGAGGTCTTCTGCCAGGATGTTAAGCTTACTCTTTGAACTTGCTGGGTGTTTACATATTGCATCAACAGAGCCCAAATGTACTGGATTTTCTTCCATTTACTAATAGAAGGAAGTTAGTGCCTTTACAGGTATTGTTGTATAAAATCAGCCCATTCAGCCAAAAATTAGTCAATCTAGGAGTCCCAAAGAGACAATGCTTTGCAGGCTTTTTCTTTTCTTTTCTTTTCTTTTCTTTTTTTTTCCACTGGAAATGGGAATTAGATAGATAATGCATGTTTTTGTGTATGTATGTATACATATATATATATATATATATATACACTTATATCTTGCTCAAATTTAAAAGAATACAATTTTTATAGTCTACTTATGTATGACATAAAAATAGAACATCGTTAATCAAATACATTTGCAGTATTTATTTTTGTAAGTAACTTCCTTTCTTTATATATCTATACAGTTTTAAAGATAATGGGACGACACAGAAATATTATTCATTTTCAAGCTAACACTGATAAATAATGTTTTGTAAGTGCCCTAAATTATGTAAAGACTAAAAGTTCCATTGTTCTATCTATCCTATGGAAAGTGGTGGATGTTTAGCTATGAAATAATGTATCAATCTCAGGAAACAATTCTTAGGTTAAAAAACTCATTTTCCCTATGATGTCCTTTCACAAAGATTTAATTCAAAGAATTTGCCTTTGTAAGATCTCCATCACTTTTCACCATTGTTCCCATGCATGTTCCTGTTAAGAGTGCCTGATTCTGTTGCTAAGCAACCTTGCAGTCTTGTTGGGTCATGATGGTGAACTAATAATTATTTAAAATGTGTGTTTGGATAGGGTCTTTTAAAGAATATCGTGATACTTTTGTGTAAGAGGCTGAGTAAGAGGGTTCTTCACTTCAACTTACAGTTGTACAGGAATATAAGTGATAGAATGATGTTTTCCAGAAGAGGTGGAAGAATGCCAAGAGTACACTAAAAAGCACTAGCTCTTACTTCCTCCTGTTATGCTTTTTTTCTAGAAAAGGGTAAAAGTCAGTCAGGTGACGTCAAGAAATTTAGCAAAGGATTTCAAAGAAATAAGAGGAACATCAATATTCCTTTTATTGACTAGATTAAATTATTGTTTTTCCTTCTCATCCCAAATTCTTAAGAAAAATTGTCAAGCCATATTATGTTGAAAAATAAGTCCCATGTAAGCGAGACATGGGTATTTGAATTTTATCAGGCTTCCAGATAAAACTAAATTGTTGATTAAATCCTCTCCATCCTGCTTGCTCTTGTCCCAGACATCCCTCTCCAGTTCAGGAATATCCTCCTTTAAATAGCTTATTTAACCATATGGGACTGATGCCAGTAGCCTTAATATTTTCTGTACGGTATACTGGGATATATAAGGGGACTACCATCATATCTCTAGCATGTAGTGAGAGTTGGTAAATAGCATTCCCAGTGTGTATCTGGAAAAACAAAAAGGTTGTTCCTTTAAACAATCTTTTTTGGTGATAAAGAAAAGAATCAAAGGTATTTCATTACTAAAGAATCAGAGAATGTCCTAACTCTAAGAGAAGAGCACTTCTAACGTCATCTCAATATCCATCCAATCCAGAAGCAGAGCTGATGGTGCCACCAAGAGACAGAGTCTCCTTGTGGTGACACCACCTTCAAAAGTTTTGGAAGGTACCCCCAAACATCACCCGTTTTCTTTACACCCTTGCTTGTCTCTAGTATTTAAAGATACATCTGATACTTATTGATTCTATTTATATTTTGAGGGTGATCCCTTCTTAGGGATATCATCTCATATGCAAAGTTAAAGTATTGATCATTTTTCTCTCCTAAACTTAAACTATTATAATTTACGTTTAAGGCAGCCACGTTTAATAGCTTTATGACTTGGGGCCATAAAGGTGAGTGTTTCAATCTTGGTTCACTGTTCTGTAGGTGGTATATGGCCACTCCAGGAATCAGTTTTCTTACTTATAAAATAGGGTTTGCAGTGCTTTCTTCACAGATAAACGATTCAATTTGATATGCTAACATAGTGTCTACCATATAGTGTACATTAAATGTGAGCCCTCTTTCCTATCTCCACTGGGTGTGGCCAACTTCTAGTTTTCTAGGATTCACTAGAAAATTTCATACCTTCTAGGAATATATGGCTTCTGATCATATTCCTTTACCATCTTCATTTTACTAAACTAAAGGCTCTTAATTTTTTTGTAATTCCCACATTCTTATTTCCTATCTCAGCTACTTTTCTGTTAATTTTATAGAATTCAGTTTATTTTAGCAGGCATTCATTGAGGTAAGGGGAATTACAGTAGGTCCTATGGTTACAAATGTAAACAGGATCCCTGTTCTCAGGTACCTTACCGTCTAGTGTCAAGAGTAGTAAACAGACAAAAAATTGCAATTTGACCCGATAAATTCTGTGATATTGGTAAGCCTGTGACAACACAAGTGAAAGACCTAAATCAGATTAGGGAGGATGGGAAATTAAAGGTAAAGGAGCTGGTCGTACTTGTAGGCTTTTCTCTAGAGTTGGTAAACACCTGTACCTGTGTTCAAGGTTTAGATTGACCAAGACAGCCTTAACATTCCTTTCAGCTTAATAAAACTTTAGACAGGTTTCTTCCTGACTTATAGGCCCTTGACCTCCCCTTATTGAGAACATTTACTCTAAAAAACATGCAAATTTTTTTTTCACCCCTTTGACACGTAAATCTTCTTCTAGTAATCTTGCCAGATTTACAACCCAGGAATGTCTTTCTCACGGACATGGGAGCCATTTTTCGAAATGTAATCATCAAGAAAGATAGCACCGCATTCTCTGTGGGAGGGCAAGAGTCTAACTTCAATAAGTGCTGATTAGCAAACACAGATAGCCTAATCACATTAACCAGTCTCCTCCTAATGTCCTCCAGTACCAGTCCACTAGCTCACTCCAGAATTGATAAACTGTCCCACCTTTTGTTTCAGCAGAGTTTAGTCCAATCTCTCTCTCCAACTGCAATCGTTTGCAATCAACTTTCCCTTGCCTGTTTAAGTCTGTCCTTGGACAGGATGCATCCAGGTTGTGTACAAGGGGAAAAAACGGATTTTTGCCCAATAATCTACTCACTGATGCCTGGCACTTGGTCAACTTTTGTAATTGCTGATTAAAATAAGTCCATCATGTCAATGTCTAGGGGGAAATGTTTTCAATGGCTCTAAACACTTTGAGCAGTGATAAATGAAATCTCTGAGTTCACCATCTTCTAACTGGAACTAGAATTATTTTTCCAAAAATATATTTCTTTACACTTATGCACAAAATGAGTCTCTGCCTCAAAGAGACTCTGAGCAGGCTCAAGTATCCACTCATCCTAATAGCTTTATACTCATTCTTTTGGTATTTCAATTATCTCAAGTGTTCAGAATCATGAATAAAGTTGGGAGCAATTCGTGAGGATGTTAATCAAGTATAAATTACTCAACAAGGGCTCCCCTTATTATACTCTCCATGAAGCTCTCTAGAGGATCAGCTCAGGTACTGGCCTCAGGCACAGTCTAGATTGAGAGAGGATTTCAAATAATTGATGGTTTTAGCCAAAATTTTGAATTCTAAAAATGGATGGAAATTTGGAAATTCTAAATCAATCATAGCAAATTACAAATTATCATCAAGAAAGACTGCATAATAAAAATTTCTAAAGGTTACTGTAGAAATTAAGCTTAAATTCAAATTTAATTCTAAGGTAAATAAAAATATGTATTCCATTTTCTTTTTTCATTATAAAATTTATAAAACCAGAATTTTCCTTCTAATGTGCACATTTGGTGTACTTGCTTTTTATTTCCAAAAAAAGTTTCCCTAACTTAAGGACATATACAACATACGGTACCTTAGAATTAAGGAAATATGGGAGAATGATTTTGATTACCTCCTCATGCTACATGAAAATTCATTACTTCAAACTTTCTTGAACAGTTTTTTTAAAAGATGCCAGTTACCTAACTCATACAAACACCCATATACATATGTACATCTTTCTTGTTGGGGAACAGACTTATATTAGTGTAAATAAGTGGTCATTAAAGTTAATGTGTTCATTTTATATAGTTATAATTTAAGATATAGTAGAAATTCGTTTGAATATGATATATACCGTTTTAAAATATATTAGAGACTTATAGAACCACCTCACAGTGACTATATTTGTCCATTATGAGGTTTAGAATATACTTTACTACTTAAATGAGTTGAGTATGATATTTTATCATTATACCTTTGCTTTTATCATATATTGTGGATGTAGAGTCTTTGGTCAGAAACATACCCTCTATATTATAAAAACATCATTATAGAAAAATGTAGTATTCTTTTAATATATAATTTAACATGAAACTAGGACAGATTTTCAGCAAAAGAAGGGAGCTACATATAGTTGGCTTTTACTGGCAGGCCTCTTTCTGCCCAGTAATTACCCAGTCTTTACATACATGTTACAGTTAGTTCAGTGCTTTTAAGGAAATCCAGCTTTCTTTGCTCTCTGATCTTTTCTTCTCACAAAATACTTAGCAAACACATAGCTATTAGCTCCATAGGAACTGGTTGTATACATCAGTATTTTTCACAAGCCCACTTAACCAAGGTACCAAGTAATTTGACTAGAATCCAAACCAAATCAGTTGAAGAGCTAAGTGTGCAAAAAATCCTGTAACACACTAGATTCCAATGAGCCACAGTTTTATTAACACTGCATCCCTTAGCAAACTCAGATGGGGTCTTTGGGTCTTTATGTTGAGTTTCTTTAATTGGCAAATGCTTAAGAGCACACTTTATTTATTGATTGATTGATTGATTAAAGAATCATCTTTTTTTTAAAATTTATTTATTTTTGGCTGTGTTGGATCTTCGTTGCTGCACGTGGACTTTCTCTAGTTGCGGGGAGTGGGGGCTACTCTTCGTTGCGGTGCGCGGGCTTCTCATTGCGGTGCCTTCTCTTGTTGCAGAGCACGGGCTCTAGGCACGTGGGCATCAGTAGTTGTGGCGCATGGGCTTAGTTGCTCCACGGCATGTGGGATCCTCCCGGACCAGGGCTCGAACCTGTGTCCCCTGCATTGACAGACGGATTCTTAACCACTGTGCCACCAGGGAAGTCCCTAAGAGCCCACTTTAAATGCAGTTACACAATGACATCATGATAAGAAATGCTATAGGAATATAGGCATAGAAAAAAAATTATCATCACTCACATATGCCCTGAGCATTTTCTGCTGGAGAATCTGAACTTCATAATGAGGGTACTAATATATTACATGCTTCTGATAGTAAGTTCTTATCACTTGAGAAATATCATTAAACGTTATATCTCTGCAGCTTAATCCTTCTTAACCTGAAATATACCTTTAGAAATAATATTTTAACAGTTTGAGAAAATTCAGCTATTACATAGCTATTTACCTAAATATTTACGTGAGATAATTATGAAAGCATTCTATTAATAATTTTTTGAAGACATTGTAATAACAATTTAGTCTTAGAATTTTAGAAAAAAAATAAACCAATAAAGGTACTTCTTCTGGTTCAAACTGTACAAATGAAAATTCTGAAGCTAAGTAAATTGGGCAAAGTATGTTACTGTTTCATAAGTTAATGAAAGTAAATTTATTTATTAAATTTTTATTTATTTATATTTTCATGGGTTTATAACACATAAGGTTCATGTGTATAATATTTTGACATTTATATAAACTACAGTGTGCTCACCACCAAAAGGTTGTCAACTGTCATCATATTGTTGACCCCCTTTACCCATCTTGCCCTCCCTCCACCCCCTTCTCCTCTGCTAACCACTACTCTGTTTTCTGTATCTACTTGTTTCAGTTTGGTTTCTTCATTCATTTTGTTTTGCTTGTTTTTATATGCCACATATGAGTTAAATCATATGGTATTGGTCTTTCTCCATCTGGTTTATTTCACTTAACGTAATACCCACATGGTCCATCCATGTTGTCCCAAATGCCAAGATTTCATCTTTTTATGGCTATTATTCCATTGTAAGTGTGTGTGTATCTTCTTTATCCATTCATCCATCAGTGGACACTTAGGTTGTCTCCATATCTTGTCTATTCTAAATAATGCTGTGATGAACACAGGGGTGCATATATCTTTTCAGATTAGTGTTTTTGTATTCCTTGGATAAACACCCACAAGTGGAATAGCTACATCACATGATAGTTCTATTCTTAATTTTTTTGAGGAATCTCCATGTAATTTACCATAGTGGCTGCACTAATTTACATTCCCACCAAAAGTGCACAAGGGTTCCCTTTTCTTCACTTCCTCTCCAGCACTTATTTCTTGTCTTTTTGATAATAGCCATTCTAATGGGTGTGAAGTGATATCTCCCTGTGGTTTTGATTTACATTTCCCTGATAATTAGTGATGTTGAACATTTTTTACATGCTTGTTGGCCATCTATATACCTTCTCTGGAAAAATATCTATTCAGTTTCTCTACTCATTTCTTAATTGGATTGTTAGCTTTTTTGTTGTTGAGTTGCATGAATTCTTTATCTATTTTGGATATTAGATACATGATTTGCAAATATCTTCTCCCATTTGGTAGGTTTTCATTTTGTTGATGTTTCCTTTGTTGTACAGAAGCTTTTTAGTTTGATCATAGTCCCATTTGTTTAGTTATGCTTTTGTCTCCTTGCCTGAGGAGGCCTATGCAGAAAGATATTGCTAAAACCAAAGTCAAAGCGAATACTGCCTATGTTTTCTTCTAGGAGTTTTATTGTTTCAGATCTTACATTGGAGTCTCTAATCCATTTTGAGTTGATATCTATGTATGGTATAAGATAGTGGTCTAGTCTCATTCTTTTGCACGTGGCTATCCAGAAAAACTAAATTTAGATGCTCTCCATCCTTTCATCAAATTTTAAACCCATTCAGATTAATCTGCAAAACTTTATCAAGAGGTTTGAAGGTAGAGAACTTTTTACTGTCTAGCTGATTTTTAAGAGTGATTAGGGCAGATTTAGATATCAAATTACTGCAAAAAACGTTCTGGCTAGTCCATGTCAGTCACTTTCCTAAATTTCAAGGTTATTGATTGCTCAACTTATCTTATGACTTTAAATCTGAAAGCCTCAAATTAGCAACAAGTTTTCATAGGATTCAAAGCAGTAGTGGTTTTACAGAATGATTCTATTAAATTAATCTTTTCCTCATTTGAAACATACATGATTAAGATACATATTAATTTATTCAGAAAAGTCATACATTTTTTCAATGGAAAAACTCTTCCCTTCTGTGCTCCCTAGGGCTATTTGTGTGCAAAATTTAACAAATATTGGTTCAACTCTTTTTTTTTTTTCTGATTCAAAACTTCAGCATGAGTGATGATTAGTTGGATGGCTAACTGAGACAGTAATCTCCTCAAACATCTTTTAACCCACTTACCCAGAAGACTGAATTCTTCTTTAAGAATCTGAGGTTTAATTTTGTGGTCAAACGTTTAGAAATGGAAATAGAACTCAAAGTTCCACTTGACTTATAACGTGACTTCTGTCCTCAGCAGATGGTTAAAAAGGTTAGCTCTACCAGTGGCTTCAGAAAACATACAAAAGGTGTTAGCAGAACCATGATATTTACGGTACATATTTGATTGTTTCAAGAACTGAGCGAACAGGTAGTACTTGTAAGGGCAATCAGGTGCCAGTTTCAATGGTCAGGCCTGAACTGCAGGGGTTTCCCACTCCGCCCGCTGCTTGTTAATTCTGGCTTCACTCGTTATGCCTCCTGATGCTGCCACACAGCTCCTTATTTTGAGGTAACAGGTGATCTGACTATGCTTTTTGGTTTGTTTGTTTCTCTAACGTTACACAGAAAGCTAGAGTCAAAAATGTGTGTGTAGTCTGAGAATGATACTTTGCATATATTGCTATTTATGATAAGCCCAGACTTACATGTTTACCTCGAACTGGGAAAAAATTGCTAACTAGAATATCCCCCGTAAAGGTAATTACTGACAACGTCTTCCTCCTTAACCACATGGACCTATATCAAGTCTGCTTATCTGTGCAAGATACCAAAGTTGTTACCACAGGACTATGCTATCAGAAGCAGATTTTCTGCCAGTGGGCTGGGCCAGCTTTTGCAAACTACAGGAAACCTGGGTTCATAAAATAACCTACGGGACACTCCTGGTCTAAACTCAAACAGAATGGGCTTAATACCTAAATCCTTGCAGGAAGTTTGGACACTGAAATGATCTCTCACTGAGGATGGCGATTCAGCTTAACAAATGAGGCAATGAGACTGATGGAATACGCCCTTTCCAAGGAAGAAGTTACAATGATTTCCGTTGATACTATCAGTATTTCCACAGTCCTGTTTCCAGGAGGTTATATATAGTATCACAGAAGAACCCTGAGAACAGATAATCAAGCCTTTATTATAAAGAATCAGAGAAATATACTAAATGTCTCTTAACAAGGAGAATTGAACTTTTTTACTTATAATAACCATTATTATCATTATAGAATTATTATATTGTTCTTAATATTTTATTATTAAATAAATATTATCTGCATGGAAGGCAGATTGGCATCACATACGTGTTACGTCACTGAAAACTAATCAATACACACACACAAAATAATGTGCTAAGGCTACACTAGGGAGTCTCACTACACTAGGGAGTCTCACTTCTGATCTCAAGGTTATGCCAGTTTATCCCAAGTTCTCAACAAAACTCTTTATCAAACTTATTGTATCTTATCCCTCACTGCATCAGAACTGTTTCAAAAGGGATCTTGTTAGTCATTTTCCTTAAAAAAAAAAAGAGAAATCCAAGTCATGCCTTTTCTATGAAGTCTTTGGAGGTTGCTATGACAATGTTATTTGTAGCTCAGCCCACAATTCATATTCTTCAGCTTTTACCCAAAGTAAACTGGTTCTGCTTGCTAGGTATCATCTTCTAAGTCTCCAAGAGATATTGCCAAAGTTTTCTCCAGAGACTGGGATTGGAAAAACGACGGCATTATTAAATGCTGCACTTTACAAAAATCATTTCTATTTTCAGCACCCTAACATAGTTATCTTCATTTTGATTAATCCTTTTTTTTAAACAAGGATGTACATTTTTACATGGTTGCAATTACAGCAAACACAGGGTTTTGTGTTATTCCTTCACTATTTCCAATAACTAAAGCATTTTTCATATATTACAATTGGGGGATTATTTTAATGTTAAAGAATACATGATATTTAATGGATACAATCTATTTAATTTAATCAGATTCCTATTACTAGCCATTTGTCTTCATTTTTTCCTTATTACAGATAGATTCACAAATAACATTATTATGAATATTTTTTTCCTCTACAGAATTGTTTCTTTGAATGAGACAGGGGTTATGGTTGTTTGGCTTGTATCGACAGTATTTATAAAAGTGTAAATCTGAATGTGTTTAGGTGAGGCAAGTACAGTAACCTGTATTCCCATTGCCTTCCCCCCCCAGGCCAACATGGCACATTTAGATTACTTGCTTGACCCTGAAAGCATGTGAATTTTTGACTCCTGGATTACTGGGTCAAAGGCATAAGTATCTTTATGACTTTCAATAACAATGATCATTTAACTCTTCTAAACCAGTTATACATGTATTTCAATGTCACCAACTTTCATTTATTTGAGTACTTTCCAAACCTTAGGTGCTGTATACGCATTGGGGACACAATGATGAAGTAAGGCAATGAACAGGGAGTTACAATGCAGTCTGAATTAATAGAACTTAGAATAGGGTACTAAGGGAACCCGTAAGAGGGGCAGAAACAAGTCTTCTCCAAATCAGGTCATTACATGGGGAAGTGGTGGCAAGTAGAAGAACGGAGGAAGGAGAGAACTCCAGGCAAAGAGAGCACCACATGCAATGGCCTGGAAAACATAAGGCAAGCATATTTTAAGTATTATGAGAATGTAGAGGGTGAGGTTAGTGTTGAAAGACATGGATATATATGAAAAGGCATATATATATATGATTTTATAATGTAGTCATCATTAGGTATCATTTAATAATTTTTGTCAAATTTATTAACTATATAAACATGTTATACATGTAAAGTAGATTTAATATGCATCACATCTAAGAAAAGCCAATTCCTGACATAATCAGCAGAATGAAAAGTGACACAGAGATTAGAAAACTCCCCAGCACTTGAGAGAAGAGAGGTTTGTGCAGTTTGATGGCAGCACAGGCCCATGTGTAGGAGAAGGGGAGGTGATGGAGCAGCAGGGATAGGTTAGAACAGTTGGAGTGCCTGGAGGGCCAGGCCAAGGAGTTCACTTTGTATTAACTCAATGGTCAATGAAATTACATAGCAATTTTGGAGGAAACAAAATTATAATTAAAACTGTAGAGGAAACACTAATTCCTTTCACTAAAGCAAAATTCAGAACATCCTGGTGTCAGCACTGGAAAACAATCTCCAGGTAATTGAAGCAGGAAAACCACATCCATTTAGGGGTTCTCTCATTTTCATTATGACTGCTACCGCCATAGCAGCCTCTAGGCTTCCATTCTAACACTTTTGTCCAGGTATGGAGCAATCAAAAACATCTCGCTTTGTTTCACTTTAGTACAAATGATATAGAAAAGACATCAAAAGAATTTATTAAGTGATAAGAGAGAATAACTGGGAAACAGAGTGTGTATGAAATATATAAACAGTCTAGTTTACAAAGAACTACTTTATTCTTTAGAGAACATTGTTAGCCCATAGTCCATGTTATTCTACATTGGACACCAAGTATCTCTTAAACCTATGAAATAATATGTAAGACATTATGTGCATTTATATAGTCTTTGTATAAAGGATGTGATGGAAGAGGACCTCTACCAATAGATAGAAAAGAAATTCTTGCAATTGTCTGTTATGCAAGCCAAAAGCAGATGGGGTAATTTGCCAGAAATAATACTATAAGGGATATAAGTAATTTGGTCCAAGTACACCGCTCTCTGGGTTGCATTATTCAAGAGTAAATTTTAGAATGTCTGGAAGCAGAGGTCTTACCCAGTGTTCGAGACATATGAGGTCTCTGAGAATTTCTCTGAAATCACACTGAACATCTTGTGTACATGTATGTGTGTGTGTATATCTCCTGGGAAGTCTTTAAAAGGCTCATAAGCTCTTTTATGGCACTTCTTCATTTCTCTTCTGTGCTGGGCCTCCCCATTTATGAAAGCAGAAGTTTCAGCCTCAGAGACTTTGGGCACAAGTCAGCAGGTGGTGACAGCTTTCTCTTCCAACACTGCATCTTTTAAGCATTCTTAAGAAAGCAAGCAGCCATCAGTTATGAACATCATTCAGGTGACGTTCTGTATGTATGAACGGCATTTGAGATTAAAAGACGGGGAAGAGATGGGAAGTGAGTAGACATGAGACTATTATAGGGCTCAGGAGAAAAGTGGCAGAATCTAATTACGATGGGATGAGTGGGAATACAGAAATGAGGATGGGCAGAGGATGCACATCTTGGTATTTGGTATATGCCGCAGGGTTTTTTTCACCAAGTTGTCATTCTGTGTTTGGAAAACAAAATTGGGGGAAAAATGAAATCAAAGAGTAAGTCAGTGCTTGGCATATAATAGGAATGTAATAAATTTTGGAAAGACTCACACTACCATGGTGAAACTTTTAGTATTAAACATATATTTAGTATTAAACATATATTCATTTGTAGAACAGACAGTAGTTGGACTTTTATATTACTAATGCTTACAATACTTCAACTTCTGGTCATCTTATACAAGTTCATTAGACCACTGATCGCTGTTGCAGTAGAGTTCTGAAAGTTTAATTTTGAGACGTGAATGAGAAATGAGGTCATGGCATAGATGCAGACAGGCAATGAAACCATAAAATTGGTAAGCTTGGTCTATGAGAACCTATATGAGCAAAGAATCTGAAAAAGAATAGATATATGTATATGTATAACTGAATCACTTTGCTGTACACCTAAAACTAACACACTGTAAATCAACTATACTTCAATAAAATTAATTTATTTTAATTAATTAATTAAAATTAAAAAATGGTAAGCTTGGTGAACTGTAGTTGACCTCGTTCAGGAAAGTAGAAGTGGGCACTGGTTCTGGAGAATACAGGAGTGGTTTGCATAGAGAGAGAGCCAACTTTACTTCCTAACAGTAAGTTAAAATTAGGGGAATGCAGAGATCATAGAATAATAATCAGAAAGTGGCAGAAATGTAAGAAGCAGGCTGGCTCTTCTTATACTAGAGAAAGAGAGAGGTAAATTTGTGGTGGAGATGGTAGGGGAATCATTTGAAACAATCCAGATTTCAATTGAAGTGAAGAGGTCAGAAAATATTAAGGATAAATAAAGCTTAGTTTATTCATTAGGAACATGGAAGTTAGAGTTAGTAAAAACCAGTCTCAAAATGATAATTCTCTAATTTGATAATTCTGAACTAATCAGAAAAAAATATGAACTATAGTGCACATTAAGTCAATGTTGAGGAAAACGATGTATTTATTTGAGTACAATTCAGTTGTTATTTTACAATGCTTTAACAAAAGTACACGTTAAATACATCGAATTTTATATATACTGTAAGTATACTTTTTAGCATAGAAAATTACAAAATTATCTAATCACTTAAAAGAAAATAGCATTATCCTTCTCACAAAGTTCTGAAATTAAAGAAAAAAATTATGAAGATATCAACTATTCACTGAAGCTTCTGAAATAATCAGAAAGCTTGAATCAAAGAGAGATTACATTTAAGGAGGATGTGTTATTGTTTAATTCAGTGGTTAAAGAAATAGAAAAATTAAATGGGAGCACTTTTCTGTTAAACTTTCCCCTCTGGAGGCTGGTATAAATAAGGGAGCTAGTATGGACCCTCCATTTCCCTTGAACAGGTGTTAACTTCTTCCTAGAGGGTTTAACTTCATGGTTAAGAGCATGGCCTCTGGGCTCAAATCTTTTGTGCCTGAATCCTAGACATGTCACTTGTTAAGTCTGCAACTTTTGGTAAGTTTCTAACTTTCTCTAAGTCTCAGTATTTAACTGTGTAATGTGGATAATATTTGTGAGGGTTAAATGCCACTGACAAACGGTAATTGGTATACATTTAAGCGCTCAATAAATTTGTCTATCAGGAGGAGTTTGGACATAGAGGGAGATGGTAGATAGATTCTGAAGGGAAATGTGAGAATTCGTTTAGAATGAACAGTTTCGAGGAAGACAACAACTGAAACGGGGGTCCTCCTTCCTATTCAGCTGCTAGAAAAAGAGGTGTGTTTAACAGGACAGAGAAAACAGGTTGAAAACTGGTGGCCCTGTGGGCACTGGAGTAGGGGAAACAGGTTAGAAGTGTTTCACACACAGACTGAAGAAGCTAAATACTACACATGCAACAGAGCTGCGGATATCTATTTCAGTATGTCTGTGGGTCTATCTGTACAATGTTTCTCTTGAAAAGTCAGCAAGCGCTGTGAAGACAGAGCTCCAATCCTCTCTGACACTTGTTTAGGGGAGGGTCAGCAGCAGAGAAATCTCAGAGTGGAAGACAACCTACAAATACCTGCAGGGACATACATGACTACTTTCCACTTTCCTCCTGGCATCAGAGCTCTCAAAGTAGTTTATCCCCTTTCATTGCCTTATTCATTCCCTTCATGCATCTTCCACAATCAGGCTTCTGTTTCACATTTTTTACTTCATTTTCCTCTGTAATGTTGTCATTGCAAAAATGAAGTGAACTTGCCTCAGTCCTCTTCCTTCTTGTCCTCAATAAACTATGAACTGGTAAATATATATCTTCTCTTTCTCTTATCGAGAAATCCACCCTTTAGGGCGTGAAATCCTACAATGTGTAAGACAAAATTGTTCTCTTATACTTAACTGTGTATATATATAAACCTTCGCATTCATTATATACATTTATTATATTCAGTTGTTATTCATAATATATTTATTATATTCATATATATATATATATAATGAATGTGAACATCAATATCCCCTTAAATTTAAGCCCTCCAGGTAATAAATATTTTTGTCTTTATGAGCTACATAGGTCTGTAACACATATTCTTTCTTTTTTTCCTTTTTTCTTTTTCTTTTCTTACAACCTTTTCAAAATGTAATAACCATTCTTAGCTCAAGAAGAGATTTCACCTTTAGGCCATAGTTTGCTTACTGATGCTTTAAAATAAATAACTCTGAATTTGAGAAAAATACAACAAAACTCAATAATCAGTTATTGATGTTGGCTATGGTCCACTTTAATGCAAGTGAGCGACAACAAGTACTACGGTGAGAATATGCTTATCAGTTCCCAACACATCTGAGGAGTGAAGGTAAGTTGTGTGAAAGGAAAATAGAAATGGAGTCATTACTGGTAGGGAGAGCTCTCTCACATGGAGCCTCTGAGGAAGCCACTGAGGAAGTGTGACTTAGGCACATCTCAGCCGAGATGGAATCTGAACTTTGACTACCTATTGCTTTGACACAGGCATCCAGAGCATCTGTCCACGTTCCAGAAACTCAAGATACTTACCGGACTCTTACCCTAAAATAACTTGTGACAGAGAATCCCTTAAGGACAAATATTTCCTTTCCTGCGTCACAGTCAATCATAATCCCTGACAGACAGCTTTAACAACCTTGTACCTTTTATCTTTATAAGTCCCTGACTCTTTCTCTTCCACAGAGCATCTCTGGGTTTTACCTGAATCTGTGTCTCCCGGATTGCAATTATCAAGACCCTAAATAAAACTTTGTTCTCTGCAGCCTCCATACTGATTATTGTTCGACAGTTGGGCCCCATAGTTTACGAACAAGTGAGACAAGTTCTTATCTCTTGGTTCATGCCTCTGATCTCCTTTTACTTGTTCAATTTAAATGTTATTTCCTAAGAATGACTGCCTCCTTATATTGAGATAAAGTTCTAATTTTCACCTTAGATCTAGTCATGTGACAAAGGAATTATTTTATTCCTTTGTCACATGACAAAGGAATGAGAAAATATACTCATTTTCTCAATCTCTTACGGATTGCTTTCACTTTGATACAGCAAAAATGTTACTGTTGAGAAAATTGTTTCTTTTGCCTGTTAATTTGATCCCCTCAACCTTTTCTTGTACATTTTCTATGCTACATTTAATCAATTTAAATTACTGACAGTTGATTTCCAGGCCTACCAATATACCACTTCTGCCTTTCAATACTCACTCACCTTGTTTCTTTGCACTTCTCTTTTGTCATTTTTGCTCCAAATTGCTCATATTTTAAAAGTCCTCTTGCAATATCATGCATAATTCACTCACAGATGTGAGGAGGAACAGCTGTAACATCTTTCTGCCAAGGCATACACTCATTCACAATGCCCAGTGGTTTCTCAGTTGTGTGTAGGATTTTTCTGCTGGGATGGGTCTTTTATCATCTTCAAACATGCATGACTCAGCCACACATACTAGCTTCACAGAGTCTTCCCAGCTATAAAGTTTAGAACAAGCTTCGACTCCCAAGTATCTGCTATGGTCTGAATGTTTTATACATTGAATTCCTATGTTGAAATTCCTATGTTGAAACCCTAATGCCCAATGTGATAGTATTAGTAGGTGGACCTTTGGGAAGTGCTTGAGTTGTAACAGTGGAACCATCATGAATGAAATTAATGCCTTACAAGAGGCTCCAGAGAGATCCCCTGCCCTTCCTACCATGTGAGGACACAGGGAGGTGGTGTCAGCTTATGAACCAGGAGGAAGGTCCTCACCAGAAGGCAAACATGCTAGTCTTGGACTTCCCAGCCTCCAGGACTGTGAGCAATAGTTGCTGTTGTTATAATCTACCAGTTGGTGGTATTTTGTTATAGCAACACGACTGGAGTAAGGTCGCATCTTTCTACCCTAGAGGAATAATTCCTAGACTAATTACCTAGTAAAATTTGTGCATTACCTCAGCATACACCAAGTGATGCTGGATGAGGTAAAATCCAGAAACAAGGTTGCTGAAGAGTTCTGTCATGATCTACTCTCACATACTATCACACACCTCAGAGATACTACATATTTACTCGTGTTAGGAGCTTCACATGGCAGTGGTTTTCTCCATGGCAGTGTGAACACCAGCATCACTGCTACTTGCTACTCCTAAAGGAGCTTGAATGCCTCACTCCTCTTCCTTGTTTGAGAGCTATTCCAGTTTTCACTTGGCTGACCTTCAAGCTACTTATCATAAGTGCCCATTCTCTTGATTTTCAGGAACACTCATTACTATTATATCCCTCGGGGCAATTTTAGAAGTTTAAAGCAAGGAAGAGTAGCTTCTTATGATAAGAAAAAGAATAAGGTGGATTGTTGTTCATTTATTGATCATTTATGAGTAGCTGTCATATGCCAGGCATTGGCGCATTGTGCTTTTGATGTCAGAAGCAGTCCCTGCTTTCAAGTGGTCTCTGGTAAAGCTGGAAGGAGTTTCAACTGGACAGAATAGTATAACATAATGAGTAGGTAAGTGCCAGGACAGGGTGCCAGGGTGGGAAGGAGGACACAGAGAAAGAACAAGTTTATCATGAAATCTTTTTGAAGAACAGGACACCTGATTTGTGTTTTGAAGGAAATGTAGAAGTGTGAAAGACAACAAAAAAGTTTCAGAAATGAACAGCCTAGGCAGAGGCTACAGCAAGATTTAAAAAGCAAGAGGGCACAAACCACAGAGCTGATCTCCCTGTGCTATGCGGCTGCTTCCCACTAGCTATCTATTTCACATTTGGTAGTGAGTGTATATATGTCCTGTGACCACCTAGAGGGGTGGGATAAGGAGGGTGGGAGGGAGACGCAAGAGGGAAGAGATATGGGGATATATGTATATGTATGGCTGATTCACTTTGTTATAAAGCAGAAACTAACACACCATTGTAAAGCAATTATACTCCAATAAAGATGTTAAAAAATAAAATAAAATTTTAAAAAAGACACGAGGGCATACAGAGCAATGGTGGTCCTAAACAACTGCCAATAGGTACGTATGACTGGAGTATAAGATCATTTGAGCAAGTAATGCAAAAGATACCAAAATTGGCAGTGGATAATCTAAGGTCAGGATATATCACCTTTCTTTTTTTCACTCTAGAAATATTTACTGAGTGACTCTTATGTGCCAATGATTGTTGTAGGTTCTGCAGTGAAAAAAATCATGACTCTACCTGCACAGAATTTGCATTCTACCTAGGGAAGAGACCGAAAATAAACCAATACCAAAATATTGATATATTGTTTGGCAGACGGGAACAAACATATGGAGAAAACGATATCAGAGATGGCATGGAGCATGTGTAGGTTAATGTGTGCACCTGCATGGGGATGCACAACAGCTGTTTTTTATAGGATGATCAAGGTCTCCCTGATGTGGTGACATCTGACCAGAGACTTGAAGGTAGTCATATCCTATCTATTATCATAACCTCTAGTATCATATTCTATTTATATGTGTATGGATTACTTTTCTAGAACATTTCCAGAAGATGAAATCGTAAATGCAAGGGCCTTTGGATGGGAGAACGTTGAGTGTTGAAAGTACAAACTAAGAGGCTGGTGTTCCTGGTGTGGCAAGAGTGAGAAGAGCAGTGGATAAACTGGAGAGCTGGTGGTGGCGAAGGGGGTGCAGAAAAGATAGGGCTTTTTAGAGTCTCTTTAAGTACTTGTTCCCGTGTGGCTCCCCACCTCTTAGACAGAATCAAGGAAATGTCTAGCCCCAGGCAGTGGAGAATAGGCATTTGGTAGTTTTTGCTAAAGAGTTAAGCTTAAAAGCCTAAAATCTTTATGGACAGAGAGAAATTTTGCTAAATTTCTTCTTTACTACATCAGAGTAATAGATGGATAAATCCAAAGAATTTTCCACAAAGGAAAAGCACCATCAGGATTTGCATAGTTTTTGTTTTGTCTTGTTTTTTAACAAGAGGGAAGGGAAATCACCATTACTAGTTTGAATCTGAGAAAGACTGGGGTAAAGAGAGGTTAAATGGCTCATTCACGGCAAACCTGGGCTTAAGAGTAGGACAGTCAAGAGTATTCTACATGATGCCCTCGGCCAATCACTTACTCAGAGGAAGGCCAATTATTATTTTTTTAATTAAATTAAATTTATTTATTTATACAGCAAGTTCTTATTAGTTATCTATTTTCTACATATTAGTGTATACATGTCAATCCCAATCTCCCAATTCATCCCACCACCACCACCCTTGCCCCGCTTTCCCCCCGTGGTGTCCATACGTTTTTTTCTCTACATCTATGTCTCTATTTCTGCCTTGCAAACCGGTTCATCTGTACCATTTTTCTAGATTCTACATATATGTGTTAATTTACGATATTTGTTTTTCTCTTTCTGACTTACTTCACTCTGTATGACAGTCTCTAGGTCCATCCACATCTCTACAAATGACCCAAGTTCATTCCATTTTATATATGTACTATGTCTTTTTTATCCATTCGTCTGTCAGTGGGCATTTAGGTTGCTTCCATGACCTGGCTATTGTAAATAGTGCTGCAATGAACATTGGGGTGCGTGTGTCTTTTTGAATTATGGTTTTCTCTGGGTATGTGCCAGCAGTAGTGGGATTGCTGGGTCATATGGTAATTCTATTTTTAGTTTTTTAAGGAACCTCCATACTGTTCTCCATAGTGGTTGTATCAATTTACATTCCCACCAACAATGCAAGAGGATTCCCTTTTCTCCACACCCTCTCCAGCATTTGTTGCTTGTAGATTTTCTGATGATGCCCATTCTAATTGGTGTGACTTTCAATACGCTTCCCTGGGGCAGTAGTGATTATCTTCCCAATAGCGTGGGCAGCTTGGTGAAGAAGATCAGAAGCTGACTTCAGCTTTTCATAGCTCTCCATCTTTCTACTTCCTAAATTCCCATTCCGTTTACTTGAGCAGTGGTTCATCAAATATGTAACAGCAGCAGAAGTTTCTCCTAGAAACTTGTTAGAAATGCAAATTCCCAGCTGAGGCTCTGGAAATCATTGTTTTGACAAGCCTTCTGATTCTCACTAAAGCTTTAGACCCCTTGCTCTCCTTCTGATCTGAGAGAGAGGGAGAGGGGGAAAGAGAGAGAAAGCCCAGGAAAGAATGCTGGAAAGTAAATTCAGAGAGCTTTTTATAGGGGCTTTTTACTGTGGTAACTCACAAATGGTTGAAAAAACCCCACAAATTGAAACATGTAGCTACTTTAAGCACTCTTTAGCAGAAATCAATCTTATTCCCGATCTATTACTTACTAGGTCATTTCCTCATAGGGATGACTAACAGCAATTCATCAGAAAATGCTTTTTATATTTAAATAACACTTTCTGTTCCAAGATGTCAAAATGTTTGACAAGTGGGCAAAATGCAGCTCACTAATATTCTCAACCCCATGGTAGTAAATAACCCACATCTACCATCACTGCTGTTTACTGGTGATTGCTTGTCTGGGAAAGTTGAAGCGCCTTTGTTATCTCTGTAGAAAGTCAATCACTAAAGGAGAAAACGTCCTTCATCTTGGTTCCCACAGGAAACCAAATTGATAAATTACTCACTGACTTCTATTATTGCATCTCAAGGATAGTTAACAATGCTCATCAAGGAAAAATCCCTAAGAACACTCTTGCCCTATCTCTGATTAAACCTGATTTGGGAAAATCATCTGGCTCAATCTACATTGAATTACAATATGAATGCTACTTAATTCCCTATTACTTCTGATTACACAGGATCAGTGCCTCTTGAAGAGTAAGAAGCAAAGGTTCACTACATTGGGGTCTCCTTGACAGCCAAGCCTGTGCCTTAGTCATTTTGACTCCCTAGTGACCAGCCTGGTATGTGGAATAGTATATGCGATCAGTAATTATTTCTTGAATGTATGATGTAGGAAGGAGTCAAGATATTTTTAGAGTTGGAGTCATGGATCAAGAGGAGAAAACGTGGTTTAAAAGAAACTACTACAGGGCTTCCCTGGTGGCACAGTGGTTGAGAGTCCGCCTGTCGATGCAGGGGACGCGGGTTCGTGCCCCGGTACGGGAGGATCCCACGTGCCGCGGAGCGGCTGGGCCCGTGAGCCATGGCCGCTGGGCCTGCGCGTCCGGAGCCTGTGCTCCGCAACGGGAGGGGCCACAACAGTGAGAGGCTCGCGTACCGCAAAAAACCCCACAAAGAACAAAAAAAACTACTACATTCTCAGAAGCCGATGCTGCAATGAATGCTAATAACAACTTGACAATGTCCTCTGTCATTGCAAATAATGTGATACCAACATCTACTAATCAATCAAAAAAAAGACTTTCAGAATTCAAAATTGGATAGGATTTTGAGCTGGGGATTCCTCTCACCCACCTTTTCTTAGGATAAAACTTGGAACTGTAGTGTCAACAGATAATATGCCAGTTTTCCACTTAAAATTGGAAAATTTAATCTAATCTCGGAGGCATGAAATAAAAACTGATGGGCAAATATTAGAATTTCCATCAATGAAAAAGCTTAATTTCTAAAATGCTAAAGGTTAGTTTATCAAAATACTGAAATTGCCTCATATCACAAGTCAAAGCACCCTCTCTTTACTAAATAAGGAGCTATAAAGTCGCACAATTACTGTCCATTTTTTTACTTGGTTTGAAAAAAAGTTGCTTGTTTTAAATAAAACAAAGTTCAACTGAAGTGACTATAATATCATCAGTCTTGTAAAACTCCTTGTGTTAGATTTCTTCTATCCCCAAGATGCCAACCACGCATATTAAACTGACTCTTGTTTTTTGCGTATGATTTCTGTACATCTTTCCTATTGGAATTTTCATGTTAAGTACCCTTGCTTAGAGTGTGGATCGTAACCGCTCTGTTTAACACTCTATCACCAGTACCTAGAACAGTGCCTGCCACATAAGAAACACTTCATAAAATTTCTAAATTATCTTGATTAAAATCCATACTCATCCTAGCTTTAAGCACCTGAAGACAGAAATAGGTTCCAACTGCATAAGAACACGTGAATAATCCAGAGAAAATGTTAACTGTAAGTACAAATTATCTGTTGATTAAAATACAGAACATGTCTGAGATTTGGAATTACTTCCTAATAACCCTGAGTCAGAGCTGTGGTAAGGGCTTACTGGGGGCATGTTACCATTTTCTGAGTACACACTCAGAAAAGGAAGAAGTGGATGAGAGAGCATGCAAGATTTTCCAGGCTCAAAATGGAACTTGACTCATCTGCATGGAACCATCCGGCGAAACACAGAAGAGCTCACTCTTCTGCTGGATTAAGCTCACCCTGGTGGAACGGAATGGAACAGAAACGAGACTGAGGTCTAGGTTTTGAGGATCTTCACTCCACTTACCTGCTTTCACAGGACCAGGCAACGGACAAGAAGAAATGTGGAACTGTTGCTGTGTACCTCTAAACAAATACAGTCACCCTATGTAATAGAATGTGTCCTAAATCTGACCAATTAGAATAATTCCTCCATTCCTGGTGGAGTAGCTCTGATAGAAATGGACAGAGCTGGGCTCGGGGTGGGAAGGGGGTGGTTTCCTTCTGTTACAAGCTCTAAACTTTCTTCAATTTTCCTATGATTTAAGCCTAACTAAAATTTATGGACTTTTGAAAAAGAGTAGGTACTAAAATTAAATAAGCTGAGAGTGTTGAGGGTGAAAAAAATGATAACAAATTTAAGAAAATGTAGAATTATTACTATGAGAATTACCAGAACTGTGTTTGTTCCAAATACGAGCCTGCTGTAGCATTTTAATTAGGAATAGAATTAAACAGAAATTCACTTGCTGTCACCATCTCATAATATTACCAGAGACTTCCCTTAAGGAAATTTAAAATTATTTATTCTATGTAAATCTCTACAAGTCCTTAATTTCAACCTTATTATAAGAAATAACACACAGTATCAACAAGCTGGCAGAATTTTGACAATTCTCCTGCCTCCCTCCATTCCGCCTGCTTTTCCTCTTTCCCTCCCTCCCTTTCCCTCCTCTTCCCTCACTCCCTTTCTTTCCACAAAGCAAGGAAATGGGTATATAGCAAATAGTAGGGATCACACGCTTTCATTACAGGGCTTGGGAATGTGGACTCTCACAAAAACAGACTTGATTTTAAATACTGTATCTGTGCCTTATTAGCTGTGTGACCATGAATAATTTAATCATTCTGTGCCTCAGTCTGTCTGGCTGTAAAATAGGTGCAAACAGTACCTACCTCTTAGGATTGTTGTGAGGGGGGATTCCAACTGGTTTTAAAATAGTATTTAGCACAGAGGAAGCATAATAATTATTATTTTTCACTTCTCTGAATATATAACATTTAGTATTGGGATTCATAGTCTCAAAATCTAACACTCACTGATGTGAATGTCTGATTAGCTAAATGGAGAAAAACATTGTTATAGTAATTATTTCTTTAGTTTCTCGTTTTGTTTTTTTAACTGAAAACCAGAATCACAATTTCTTGTTATTATCTGTTATCAATGAACAGTATAAGACTATAATATTATTTTTGACAAGGCACTGAATATTTGAAATGAAGAAAACTAAGAAATAGTAGTAAATAAAACTTTCTTGTGCTAATCCCAAGTGAAAGATGAAATTAATGATGATATATATATGGAAACTCTGGAGAAGTCATACAGAGAGAACCTCAAGTACTTGAGGCACACTTGAAATTCAAATGACACTAAATGACTAAGTCTTAAATCAAGAACCCTTCACTAAAATTAAAAACACAAATGCTTTCTTTTTCTTGATTTCTTGTAGGAAGTGAAAGAGTACTTGGTAGGTGTCAGACTATTTTAAAAAGCAGGTTATAGAGATGATATTTCAGGAGTGTAAAAATACTAAGGCGGATCTCATAAATGATTGGTATATTATTTAATTCAGGTTAGCATCAGAATTGTCAATGTTTGTTTATTAAGCAATGCAATCCTTTAGGTAGGAAGCATGGTTCTTTGGAGAAGTTGATAGACACAAGATACACAAACTGGAATATGGTGAAAAAACACACAGTATAGATTTTTTTAAATTAAACCTAGGAATTATTTAACATGGCCATTTCTTTGGGTTGAAGAAAGAAATTCATATAGATTTTCCTGGTTCAGGCTCCAGTGAGGTCTATAGGCAAATTTGCAACTAGAGCAAGATTCAGACCTATTTCCATTTTTGTGCTTACGTCTTAAATATGTCCAGTTCCTAGAGCATAGAGGAAAGCACTAGATTGGCCATGGCATGAAACAGGTTAGAATTCTGGCCCTGCCACTTAATAACTGTGTATGGCTTAAATGGGCAATTTGCTAAACTTCATGAATTTCAATTCCCACCCTCCAACCCCCACCCTGGGCAAAATGAGTCTAATCCTTTTTCTACCAACTCTAGAGAGTTAGGATGGTCTGAGGAGAAAATGTACATAAAAGTGCTTTGAAAATTATTTAATGCTTTAAAAATATTATTTATCATTATTATTTCAAGATGAGGGAAAACTCCCCCTCCTCTAATATATTCAGTTTTTTATGGCCAGCTAGATCTTCCAGAAAGCTACATAAAAACTGAACATTTTAACAATACTCGGCAATGTTTAGATGTTAAAAAAAAATTATCCAAACTGGGACATTTCTTCTTAAACGGTTCTAAAAGTAATACATATATATTGCAATGAATTTGGAAATACAGAATGAGAACGGGAGGAAGTAAAGGTCACCCTGACTCTCTTATTTCTTGAGTTAACCATTGATAAATAATTTTTAAATTTTCTTTGGGTCTTTTTTCTCTATGTGTGTGATATTCAAAACCAAGTTGTGAATATGCTATATTTATTATTTAACATTCTTCTCTTCTCACTTGACATTTTACAAAAAACAATGTTAATTTGTTAGTTTCTGTATTGTTTCCGATTCTAAGCATCATAAAATACTTAATAGTGAAGGTTACCTATGAGCTATTATGTAAAAAAAAGTTCAGCATATATAACCTAAATAAATATATTAGAAATTCATATGCTTTAAAGCAGTGATCCCCAACTGTTTTGGAGCTAGGGACCGGTTTCGTGGAAGACAATTTTTCCACCAACAGGGTGGGCGGGGGAGGATAGTTGGTTCAGGCTGTAATGGGAGCGATGGCGAGCCATGGGGAGCAGCAGATGAAACTTCGCTCGCTCGCCCGCCGCCCACCTCCTGCTGTGCGGCCCAGTTCCTAACACAGCCAGGGGGTTGGGGACCCCTGCTTTAAAGGATATCCCTATGTTTTTATGTGATTCACCATTTCAAAAGTTTCATAGACAATTCCAACATTTATATTTAATTAAAGACCATGAAACTTTTTTTTAGTATTTTTATTCTTTTTTTTTTTTTTTTTCTTTTTGCGGTATGCGGGCCTCTCACTGTTGTGGCCTCTCCCGTTGCGGAGCACAGGCTCTGGATGCGCAGGCCCAGCGGCCATGGCTCACGGGCCCAGCCGCTCCGCGGCATATGGGATCCTCCCAGACCGGGGCACGAACCCGTATCCCCTGCATCGGCAGGCGGACTCTCAACCACTGCGCCACCAGGGAGGCCCTTTAGTATTTTTAAATAAAAGATAGTTAAAGATTACTTCATTTAAAAGCTAATAACAAACCTCTAGAACACTTCCTTCTACTTAAGTGAGGTGTTAGATTAAAAAAGCACTATAGAAATATAGATTATACTTGACTTTAAATAAAAATCTGAATAAATACTATAGAATTGTTATCTCCCCTTTATTCTGTTAATAATTGGTAATAGAAATATTATGGAGAATGATTGAAGCTTAATAGTCATATGTCAATTACCAAGATCACATTTGTGTGGTACAATGAATTTGCAAAGGTAGACTATCAAATATATTTTATTGTCAAAGGTGGTCTGCCAACTGGCAAGTCATTTAGTAAGTTATGCTCTAAAATATATCATTTACTGATACCCAAGAGACATCTCGGTATGTCATTAATAGTGCAGAAACTCGAAGCCAGGGATATTTTTGTCTTTATAATGAATTTGAGACAGCAGCTAATAAAAACCAGAATAATAACACTAATAACCTTCAAATTAATTTTGACCCTAAGCTATAGCAATTTCAACGGAAGTTAGTATATTTACATACCAAATTAAAATTCCTAAACTTGTTTTACAATTGATGCAATGTTTTTATGAAATACTACCTGTATAATATTTCATTAAAATAATAAAATGAGAACAATATAGAAATGTCATAAATGTTTGTGTCCTAGAAAGGATTTAGAGGGAATTTCTGGTAGTATAAATTAATACATGATTATTATTATTAATCATATTACTTTTATTTATAAAGCATCCAAACATACACATCTGTAATCTTATATGTCTTTACCATCAAGAGAAATATATTCCAGAATTAATTTTAAAAACACTGCTTTTACTGTGCTTATGTTTTCTAGTTGAGAAGTCTGGACTTTAAGCATTTTTAAATTATAGAACTAATCAGAAAGCAGGAGGAAACCAACAATACAACTGATGGCATTTGTTAATATAAACCTTTGTGTAAAAATGTTATGAAACTAAGAATGGAAAAAGAATAGAATTATTCATCAACAAATGGCTATTTTTAAAAATCTAGTTAATAGTATACTACCTGGGTTATTCTCTTACTTGAAAAAATTACAGTATATTAGGTTGTCCTAATTTGGAACTATGTAACTGCCACTCTCATGTTTCTAGTTTTACTAGAAGAGTGCATTTTTTTGGTATAAGCGTAAGAAAAAAAAAAAAAAAAAACTGGAACATTCCATAGTGCAGTTTCCTTCCTTCCTTTCCCCAACAGAAAAAATAAGAAATACTGTACCTAACCAACAGATCTGATCATTCCAAAAGGGACAAGTCTCTATTCTGAAACACTATTCAAGTCAGAACATTCCAAATTACGATTTTGCCAGACACTGGAAAATTATGGCATGAAAAATAGAAGAATATTTCTAATGCACTATAAAATGTATTCCTCAAAGCAAAAGAGCTAATGGAAGGCCAGAGCACTTAATGGATAAAATATAATCAAATGAAACAGAAGCATGTTCCAAGCTGAAAGGCCACAATATCACTATTCTCACATAATTGGATAGTAGACATAACCCAGTAAGATCAGGTTTAAAAACATTTAAATATATATAAATACACATATGTATAAATAACATATATAGCACCTGAAGTAAATACATATTCGTATTCATATATTAAAGAATCACTTTGAAATTTAAAAATATTTTTTTAACTATTGAAAAATAAACAGCTAGTGAAAAAATAAGTTTTCTTTGCAAAACTTGACTCTGGAAACAAAGATTCTTCAAATGCTTCTCCAAGAACTTGTCTCTTTATTTTAAATATAACCAAATAAAAAAATATAATCAAATATTTGAAATAGAAGGCAAATGTTCATGAAAGCAGACATATATACATGCACATATATGCATATATATATTTATACACATAATTGGATAATATAATTAATATATATAATACGCATAAAACACACATCTTCCTGAACTTACTATGGCATTGCATCCTGATAAACCCATCATCAATTGAAAATATCATATTGTAAATGCTTATAGTATACCCAATCTACCAACTGTCATAGTTTAGCCTAGTCTACCTTAAATGTGCTCAGAACACTCACATTAGCCTAAAGTTGGGCAAAATCATCTAACACAAAGCCTATTTTATAATAATCTGTTGAATATCTCATTTGTTTTATTGAATACTGTACTGAAGGTGAAAACCAGAACGGTTGTAAGTGTG
Source organism: Mesoplodon mirus (assembly GCF_964341445.2). NCBI lineage: Eukaryota > Metazoa > Chordata > Mammalia > Artiodactyla > Ziphiidae > Mesoplodon > Mesoplodon mirus. Next base: position 90,844,415 of record NC_138983.1, on the reverse strand, counting down.
TCAGTTGTGATCGAGTCGCTGAGTGGGAGGAGTGGCTTGCTGCTGCTGCCCAGCATCACAAGAGAACATCATGCTGCATATCAGTAGTCTGGGAAAAGTATAGTTTCTACTCTAAATTCAAAGTAGACTTTGAAAAAATGAAAAAATTCAAACTATAGTTTCTACTAAACGAGTATCACTTTCACACCATGGTAAAGTTGAAAAATCGCTAAGTCGAACCATTGTAATTCGGGAAATGTCTGTCTATAAATTTTTGTATAATATATGTGTATGCACATGTATATTTCAAACAGGAATTTAGACTGTTTGCTACATCTCTTCTTAGAAGCAGACTATGCCCAAAATCTATGCCTCAAGCCTTTGGTGAATAGCTAATGAATTCAGTATTCAAACAGGGATTAAAAATATTGACTTGGAAATTCAGGACAAACTTACTACTAAAAAGGTTTTACACTTTTTACTTAAAAGAACATAGTTAGGTACACATGATTAGACTCTACCAACTGAAATAAATTATTGCCGATTTGGCTAGAGTTGTTGATCACCACAAAATTCTCTCTTGTGGACAACTATGGCTTACATATTAAATGGAAGGCTTTAGGCAGTTTTTGTACTTGTTTCCTTAGACCTAAATGGTCCACATAATGATAAAAAGCCAAATAAGAAAAAAATGTAAAATTATGTGCTTTTCAAGCCCAACAAAATTGTTTTTTGTTTTTTTTTTTTTGCATTACGCGGGCCTCTCACTGTTGTGGCCTCTCCCGTTGCGGAGCACAGGCTCTGGACGCGCAGGCCCAGCGGCCATGGCTCACGGGCCCAGCCGCTCCGCGGCATGTGGGATCCTCCCGGACCGGGGCACGAACCCGCGTCCCCTGCATCGGCAGGCGGACTCTCAACCACTGCGCCACCAGGGAGGCCCCAAAACTGTTCTCATCCTAAAGCTCATCTGTGTGCTAACAGTGCAGTTTCCATAGGCAGGTGTTCCTGGTACTAAAGTTTTCACGTTAACTGAGGCTCTATGTTTGATTTCAGTTTAAAGTTGTCGCTAGTGATTGAATCTACTCAGTAGTGCACGGTTATGAATAAGACTCTGAATATTAAAATTCTTACATGTACTCTCTAAATTCATTGAGATTCAGTCAAATAGAAAGATATCATATACCAAGAAGATTCCTTTGTATATGACGTACAATGGAGTAACAGATTAATTTTCCTTTCTGGACAACTTAATGATACTGATTAACATTAAAAAACTTCAACAGTTACATATTTTAAAAAAAAGACTGGGGTACAAGGCAGATAATTAGTAGTATTACCTTTAAAGGCTTTTGTTAGAGGAAGTGAATGTTAACAACTCTTTATAAATTAAAGTTGCCCTCTCCCAGGAACTTCAATACTGTATCAGAAAAAAATAAAATAAAATTGTCAACTATTGCTTTTAAGAAAGGGAACAATTCCCATTTTCTATAACATTACTTCTGAAATCAACACCCTTATTCAACAACCTTGATATCATTTCTGATAAAGAGTCAGTGAAAAGAGTGATTAGACAAATGGTACAATTCAGAAAGAAAATAAGATGCAGAAAGAAATTCAGAAAGAAAATAAGATGCCACGTGAGTTCTCCCGGGTCATCCAGTCAACTCCTGGCAGAGTTAAAAATAGAAGCTAAGACTAATTCCCACAGCTACTGCCAGATCAGAGCCTGACAACTTTGCATTGTGGTAGCTTCAACCTCTCCTGCTACTGGGATTACCTGCATTGAGACATCTTCCTATGAGGTTCAGTCATTTCAAGGTTTGCTTTAAAATGGAGAGGGGTGGGAAAAGGTTCATAATTTTAGGGAAAATCTGTGGTAATGAGATCTTATTGTAAACTGCTCACGAGAATTAGAAAGATAAAAACTGGAAATGTTTACTAACCCTTACTATGTCTCAAACACTGCAATAAGTTCCCTTTTATGTTATCTTCTTTAATCTTCGCAACAACCCTGTGATTTTCCTGTTTTAAATATCCAGAAACAATTCACAGTGGTTAAGTAACTTACCCTAAGTCATAGAGATAGAAAACAATAGAGGTAGGATTCAAACTAGGTGAGGTTCAAAGTTCAAATTCACTTCCTGAAAAACATGATTAGAACATAAATGGTAGCCAAAACTCCCCAAAATAAACTAAAAGATTAAAAGAAAGAGAGAAAGGAGGGGAGGAGGGCCTTGTGAGCTGCATACCTTAAAAATAATGTTTAGACTTTTTGATTGATCTTAAAAATGACCAAAAGCTAGCTGCCTGAGAGCTCTAAGAATAAAATTATTAACAAACTAAACAAAAAACATTGATTTTTATACTCACTTTGAGATCAACCCAATTGCTTTCCTTGCATAACACTGTACTGCCATTTTATTTCATTTTCTATTATATTTATTAAGGGATATTTTAAAGACAAGTATTTTGCCTAACAGGTTAATGATTTTTTTTTCTTCTAAACAATGACCAAGATGCCAATCCTCCTCCCCTTATTCAATGGACTAATTAGTGTCAGATCATTTTAGGGTCATATTTAATTTTTGTGGTGAAATAGTGATTTCACAAACCCTGTGAAGATGTTACACATCCACTATAACATGCATGCAGGTGGAAAAAATTTTCAACTGATGTAGATTTTGCTTTCTCTCTGAGTGTATTCTTCACAATCAATGAGATAGAAAAAGACATAGAGATAAGAGAACTGTTGACTAATATTTTCTTATGAAAATCTGTATCTTGGGCTTCCCTGGTGGCGCAGTGGTTAAGAATCTACCTGCCAATGCAGGAGACATGGGTTCGAACCCTGGTCTGGGAAGATCCCACATGCCGCAAAGCAACTAAGCCCATGCGCCACAACTACTGACCCTGTGCTCTAGAGCCCGCAAGCCACAACTACTGAGACCGTGCGTCGCAACTACTGCAGCCGGTGTGCCCTAGAGCCTGTGCTCTGCAACAAGAGAAGCCACTGCAATGTGAAGCCCGCGCCGCAATGAAGAGTAGCCCCAGCTCCCCACAACTAGACAAAGCCCATGCACAGCAACGAAGAACCAACACCACCAGAAATAAATAAATAAATAAATTACTTAAAAACAATAAAATCTATCTTGCATTTTCAATTTTCTAAAAGTTCAAATCCATTGTGGTTGAAAAAAGAAGAGTAATGTCATATGTTTTCTTGTCCTGGGAAAATGGACTGTGCTTCGTTGAGTGTGTTTATTTATTTATTTATTTTATTGACAAAATTTATTTTTTATTATTTTTATATCTACTAGTACTTATTTGAATTCTACTCACTGTTTTTTTTTTTTCATCTTTGTTGGAATACAATTGCTTTACAATGGTGTGTTAGTTTCTGGTTTATAACAAAATGAATCAGTTATACATATGTTCCCATATCTCTTCCCTCTTGCATCTCCCTCCGTCCCACCCTCCTTTTCCGACGCCTCTAGGTGGTCACAAAGCACTGAGCTGATCTCCCTGTGCTATGCGGCTGCTTCCCACTAGCTTCTATTTTACGTTTGGTATATATGTCCATGCCACTCTCTCACTTTGTCACAGCTAACCCTTCTCCCTCTCCATATCCTCAAGGCCATTCTCTAGTAGGTCTGTGTCTTTATTCCCGTCTTACCCCTAAGGTCTTCATGACATTTTTTTTTCTTAGATTCCATATATATGTGTTAGCATACGGTATTTGTCTTTCTCTTTCTGACTTACTGGTTGAGTGTCTTGAACTGCTCAAACTTTAAGGTCCATTACCTCTAATTTGCACCTTACCAAAACCTCAGACAAGAAAGAGGAGAAAGGGTAGTGCCATCCATAATTCATTCCCACCACACCTACAAAAATAGTCACAAGGAACTTGTGCAGAATAGCAATTCTTTTGTATTAGGAAGGCAGTTTTCAAAATTAAATGGTATTGGTTCATTTCGTTGTTTAATAAATACCTTGCAAATGCCTATAATAAAGCCAAATACCAAACTGACCATTTAAGTTGCAGGAATTTTTACGGTCTTGATAGTTTACTATTTTCAAGTAACAGTTTACATTTGAGTGCTCACCACAATATATAATACCAATGAGCTCCCGAGAAATCTAAACGTTTATAGAATACACCAAATGCTACTGTCTCATGCCTTGCTTTGCAATCCTGGAGTGCTTTCTCCTAGGGAGATGATGGAAGAAATATAAGCTAGATATCTCTTCTACGGGATCACCAGCCATGTCTCAACTAACTTTTATCAGTGGAGACTCTCAGTACATACATATTTATTTATTATAAAACTCTTCGGTACTGATCATTAGGTAATTCTGGTAAATGTGGGCCCGAAATAATAGTTAAGAATGTCAGCCCCATTTCATTTCAGCTTGATCCACTGCAGAAAAGCACAAACTAGATGAAAGCAATTTCCCCAAGAACAACTCACTTCCTTGAGATGAGAGATAGATAAACTTGGGTGAACAATGATTTGTCACAATTTATTTTTGAGGGTAGTGGTTTAAAAAAGTGCTAATGTAATCTTTTCAGAATGAATTCTTTTAAAAATGCATTAATTCTCCAGTGAATATAGCTTATAATTAAAAAGCTAAACATGTAATTTTACATTTCTAAATTTTTACATATGACCATATATAATAAATATTGAAATCTTAAAATCTTCGTTATCTTTAAAATTTGATGGCCTTTAAATCTGAATTTGGATTTGGTGAGTCTGACGGATTATTCTTAGTGACTCTATTGGGTACCACCAATTCAGATTCGACATTATTTCTGCAAGTGTCAGAAGCATTAAGTTGTGTGAGTGGATAGAGGGTATTAGCATCCTGGTGGTCTTTCACTACCCTGAGATGACCAGAGAACCTGAGTGTGAAAGAGCATGGAGAGGAGTGTAAGGAATGGCCTAAAGGTATCACTGGCTTCTCTCTATGCTCAGACTCCGCAGTGCACAACAGAGGGAACAAAGCAGGTCGTGTTGCTGCCACTGTTGCAATGACCAAGCATCCTCAGTCTCACAGCCATTGCAGTCCATTGTTTAAGATGTGAGCTTGTTGGTGCTTATTCAGGCAAAAGTCAGAATGCTTATTTGTTTTATGTCTGTTTTTTAAGGAGGGTTTGATGAGACAGCAATAAAGACAAAAGTAAATAGGAGAAATGTTTATTAATAGGTCCCTCCATCCCTATCAACCAAAGAAAAGGCCTACCTTAAAATATTGTAGTGAAATGTCGAGGGTGTGTCTGTCTGTGTTCTTGCCACCCTTCACCTTTAAGTAGCTTTTCAAAACTATGTTATAAACATGTTGCTTCATCCTTACCCTTTTAGCCTGTTAATGTCTAATTTAAGTAAAGCAGGATGCAATCCCCAGCAAGTTATCTGTTTCTCCTTTCTTGGACCATGCAAATCAAAACAGTCTTCTTCTATGGAGGGTAGTGAAAGGTTGTGCCAATTGTGTTCCTACTTCAGCTATTCCAACATTCTTTAGTTTAGCTTAAATGAGACATTCTCATCTTTGGGCTTTAATTATTCTGTTTAAAAATAAATTTTAAAAGATACTCTAAAGAGAAACTAAGAAAAAAAAAACAACAAGATAAAAGATTTACCATAATGCAGGTACATAAATATGAACTAAAAATAGTTTTAGATTAAAAATTAATCTTTTTTATTTTAAAAATTAATCTAATTAAAATTTCAGATTAGGCTGGATGGAAATGATCCATTGCTGAAGCTTAAAAAAAAACTAGCTATAAATGTTACTAGTTTTCTACACTGTTGTTACAAGACTTGACTGACATCCGTGATGTACTCCGTAATATTTTTGAAATGATGAAATGTGTGATCCAGAGACTTGAAATATTTCAATACTTGTGTATAGGAATTTTCTTCCATGAACTAGAAATGAAAAAAGTGAGAATGTTTCCTTGCTCAAATCACATGAAGTGGATTCCCTTATATTACTTGCATTCATTTTTAAGATGGTCATAAATGGTTACATAAATTACAGGAATATTATCTGTTGAAGAAGTTGATGGTTTTTATAGTAAATGTATGTATTCAAATGATAAATGTTTCTGCATAATCTCTGACCTAACAATACCATTCCATGCCACTCCAAGAATTCTTCCATCAAAAGTAAAAGCTCCAGCACATAAAGACATGAACCTCTATGTCCATTACCACATTTCTTGAAATCATAAAACTGTTTGGAACTTAATAAATGTTTATCAATGGGCTTTGACTGAATGAAATTATGGCTCACTCATAGTACACATTACTGGGCATCTACTAAAGGTAATATGGTAGTGATATATGCTAGATATCATTAATATAATAGAAACACAATGTACTAAAAGTGTTTTGCAACTAAAAATCACTATACATTGTATGGCTTTAAAAAGGAATGAAATGCTGCTACATGCTATAACATGGATACACTTTGAAAACACTATGTTAAGTGAAAGAAGCCAGACACAAAAGGACAACTATTGTATGATTCCACTTATATGAGGTAGTTAGAATAGGCAAATTATAAACCCAGAAAACAGAATAGAGTTAACCAGAGGCTAAGGGGAGGGGAGAAATAAGGGGTTATTGTTTAGTGAGTACAGTTTCTGTTGGGGATAATAAGAAAGGTCTTAAAATGGATAATGATAATGGTTGCTCAACATTGTGAATGTACTTAATACCAATAAATGATACACTTAAAAATGGTTAAAATGGTAAATTTTACATTATGGGACATTTTACCAAAATAAAAAATAAAAATATACTATAAAATAAAGTAAAAATTTACCTCCTACTAGGCATACTATGAAGTTTGCATAAAATTGCACTTATTTTAGGAGCTTATACGGTTATTATCATATCTGGGGACATGTAAAGAAAGCAACAGCTTAAGTAGTCCTCTTGAGTTCTTTCTCTCCATCTTTCCAACCCGGTTTCTTCCAGATTAATGGTTTTGTCAGGCCTCTCTTTGAATACTAGCATCAGTAGGAATGCTAGCTAGTACTGGTTTCCTTAAGTATCAGCGAAAAATTTTAATGTATTTTTATGCTGGTAATTGTTTTAGAACCTGGGAGGGATGTCATTGTTTTCTTAACTTGGCAAAAGCAAATATATTACTGTAGACAGCATTACTAGAAAGAAATAGTAACTCTGAAGAAGACATATGTCCATCCTAAGAAAACTGAATATATTTCAAAGCAGACCACACCACTCAACTGCTGGCAATGTTCTTCCACGTACTTGGCAGTATACTACTCTAAGTCTGAGAACTGTTTCTTTTTTGTAAAAATGATTTTGATTGGAAAACCCTGAATAAATCCTTTGGAATGTGTAACGTTTAGAGCTCCTTCTGGGATCCCTTTTCCATGAATCAAGGTTCTTTGATTCACTATCCTCCTTGGCACTTGCTTCCTAGTCATCTCAGCAGCCTTTGTGCCAGTGCTAAGGAAGAGCTCCCATTTTAGGTCCTAAAGCAGGGAGAACAATAAAAGGAGAACCTCATTTCAAGTACCAGAAATGTCTGGGCTATAAAGAACACACATATTGTCAAGGTAAGCCCAGAGTGGGGTGACATCACCAAGGTCATTCCTGGCTCCGCGTCCCCCCCCCCAGGAGGAACAACTAACAATTATTTGGAAACAGGACACTAGTTGAGAGAATCCTAGAACATGGAGGTGAGGCTGAAGCACCCCCGTGCACCACAGAGACCAAGACAGACTGCATTCGAAGGGTGAGAGAAGGAGCTACGCGTTGACCACGCTGCCCCTCCCCCAGGCCAGTGGAGCACCATGGGTGAGGCCTCCCGTGAACCTCTGGTTCCTCCAGTAGGAGAAGAGAACTGGGGGACGGCAAGCTCCACCACTAGCATCGGGGCTGCTTTGTGGGAGCCGCTGCTCTAACCTGCTCCACTGGGGCTGCAGGGGAGTCTGCAGGGCTTGACCACTAAGAGTCGGGCTGTGATGAAGGGGGAAGGGGCATGCAGCAGCCAGCACGTGGATTGTGACCGATGGAATTCATACCTGCAGTGCCCAAGTAGGGATCACAACGGGCACCTTTGCTTATCTACAGAGCCAGGTTGGCGGGGCACTACAACCAGGGAACTCAGGCTACAGATCCACCTGATACGCATCTGGCCCTTGAACCTGGTTTGCCCATAGCCAGGGAAAGAGCAGAGTCACAGCCCACCCACTGTGGACAGTGTCTTCTGGCCATCTGACCAAAAGGGCTGGCAATAAATCCTGGAAGCTATTTGGCCCAGTCGTGCTCCAGCCAAGAGGCAGGCAGCCAGAGCTCATCACTGGCTCTGGTACAAAGCAGAGCCAGTATCAGGTGTGGAGGGATCCGGTACCATGCACAGGCACGGAGATTAATTCTTATCCAAGGCTGAGAGGAGCTCCCAGCTCCTCCCAACTGGGGAGCCTGTTTGAGAAATTAAGAGTAGCCTAGAGCGGCCCCTCCTCATCCCACCCAGGCAAAGGAACTGGGACTAGCCCCATCCCATCTGCTGTGGAGAGTGTCTTCCTGGCCCAGCTGACTAGAAGGATTGGTGACAACTCCTAGAAACTGTGCGGCCCAGCAGTGCTCAAGCCTAGAGAAGGGTAGGCAGAGCTGATAGTCTGCAAAGCAAAGCCAGTGGCCTTGTTCAGCCACAGAACGTGGAGTATGGATCAGCTTGAGTTAAGACAACAAAGAGCTTTACTGGCTTTAGAGCTGCTTCTCCTGCTGCACCCAGGCAGGAAATCTAATTCATAGCCCTACTCATCACTGAATACAGCCTTCAGCATGTCCAGCTGGGGAACCTAACCAGAGAACATGGGAAGCTGTACAGCCCATTAAACAGCCCTAGATACAGTGGCACTTGAACACACAGCACAGCCTGTGGCCTCCCCCATCTGCAGGGCAAAACCAGTGCCCTCACCTGACCAGGGAATTAAGTGCACACTCTGGCCTGATTTGGGTTCCCAAACAATGAACTATACAGGCTCTGGGTCCTGTCTAGAGCCAGGTCCTATACAAGCTCTGATTCTCTGCCAGGAAACTACTTCATAGCCCCATCTACTACTACTACTGAATATAATACCCAGTAAAGTCTGGAGGAAGAGCCCAATTACTCAGATATGCAGATACCAAAGTAAGGAATCAAGGATCACAAAAATTAGGCAAATATGACACCACCAAAGGAAACTAATAAAACTCCAATAACTGACCTTAAAAAAATAAAGATCTGGGCTTCCCTGGTGGCGCAGTGGTTGAGAGTCTGCTTGCCGATGCAGGGGACGCGGGTTCGTGCCCTGGTCCGGGAGGATCCCACATGCCACAGAGCGGGCTGGACCCGTGAGCCATGGCCGCTGAGCCTGCACGTCCGGAGCCTGTGCTCCGCAACGGGAGAGGCCACAACAGTGAGAGGCCTACACACCTCAAAAAAAAAAAAAAAAAGAGTATCTATGAACTGTCAAAGAATTCAGAATAATCCTCCTAAGGAAGTTTAGTGAACTACAAGAAAGCACAGACAGCTAAGTGAAATTAGGAAAACAATGCATGAACAAGACAAGAAGTTTGACAAGGAAATAGCAACATCAAAAAAACAGGAGCACTAGATTTTAAAAATACAATAACTGAACTGAAGAATTCAATAAAAAGTTTCAAAGGTAGATTCGACCATGCAGAAGAAAGAATCAGCAAACTGGAGGATAGAACTTTAGAAATTACCCAGTGAAAGGAACAAAAAGGAAAAGAATAAAAAGAGTGAAGAAAGCCTATGGAAATTATGGGACACAACAAAGTAAACAATGTTCATGTTATGGGAATTCCAGAAAAAGAAAAGAGAGAGAGAAAGGGAAAAAAAGTATATTTAAAGCAATAATGGATGAAACCTTCCCAAACCTAGGATGAGAAATGGACATCCATATCCATGAAGCCCAAACAAGCCCAAACAGGTTGAACTCAAATAGGGCTACTCTGAGACACATTGCAATTAAATCACCAAAAGTCAAAAACAAAGAAAGAATTTTAAGACCAGCAAGAGAAAAGAGAGAAGTTACATACGAGGGAACCCTGGGATAATTGGATATTCACATGTAAAAGAATGAAATTGGACCAATATCTTATACCACTCACAAAACTAACTTGAATTGGATTAAAGACTCAAATGTAAGACCTGAAACTATGCAACTGCCAGAAGAAAACATAGGAATAAAGCTCATTACATGGGTTTGGTAATGACTTTTTGGATATGACACTGAAAACACAAACGACAAAATAAAAAATAAACAAATGGAACTACATCAAACTAAAAAGCTTCTGCACAGCAAGCAAAAACAAAAACAAATCAACAAACTGATTGAAAAGACAACCTATAGAATGGGAAAAACATATTTGTAAACCATATATCTGATAATGGTTAATATCCAAAATAAATTAAAAATTCATACAAATCAATAGCAAAAAAAAAAAAAAATTACCCAATTAAAAAAATGAGCAAAGGACCCGAATAGACATTCCTCCAAAGAAGACACACGAAAGGCCAACAGGTACATGAAAAGATGCTCAATACCACTAGTCATTAGGGAAATGCACATTAAAACCACATTGAGATATTACTTCACACCTGTTAGAACGGTCATCCTCAAAAATGTCAAGAGATAACAAATGCTCGTGAGGATGTGGAGAAAAGGGAACCCTTGTGCTGTTGGTGGGATTGTAGATTGGGAAAGCCAGTATGGAAAACAGTATGGAGGAGCCTCAAAAATTAACACTAGAACTACATATATCTAGCAACTCCACTTCTAGGAATATATCCAAAGAAAATGAAAACACTAACTCAAAAAGATATCTGCACCCCCATGTTCATAGCAGCATTATTTATAATAGCCAAGACATGGAAACAATCTAAGTGCCCACTGATGGACAAATGGGTAAAGAGGTTGTTTTATATATTTATAGGTATATACATATTATAGGTATACACACACACACACACACACTGAAATATTATTCATCTGTAAGAAAACAAAGAAATGCTACCATTTGAGACAACAGAAATGGACCTTGAAGGCTTTATGCTAAGTTAAATAAGTCAGAGAAAGAAAGGCAAACACTATATGATCTCACTTATGTGTGGAACCTAAAAAAAAAGAAAACAATCAGAAAAAGAGATCAGACCTGTGGTTACAGGAGACAGAGGGTCAGGGGAGGGGAAGTTGGAGGAAGACGGTCAAAGGTACAAGCTTCCAATTGTAAGATAAATACATACTATGGACATAATGTACAACATGATGACTATAGCTAACACTGACGTGTGATATATAGAAAAATCGTTAAGAATAAATTCTAAGCATTCTCTTCACAGAAAAGTATTATTTGATCTCATTTATATAAATGTGTGTGTTTGTGTGAGAGAGGACAGAATACAAAAATGCAAAAAGAAAAGTTGTAAAGTACGAAGCTGCTTAGGTTTATACCTCAACTATAACAGATAATAATTTGTTTAATTTTAATAGGTACAAAAATAAATGTTAAGCATAGAACAAGCAAAAAGAAAAACTGAGCCCAGCGTAGATGTCCTTAAAGCATTTGCAAAGGAGGGCTTTATTAGGTCCGCAAACACCTGCAATTACAGGCAAAATTCTGTGTGTGTGTGTTGTGTATGTACTTGGGGAGTGGATGCATAGCCTTTATTGAATTATTAAAGGGGATGTTAAGACCCAAAAGTTTAAAAAGCACTGGAAAGCCTGATCACAAAACCATTTTAAACTACTCTGATTATGTTTTATAGTTTTCCTTCACTCGTTAACACTTCAAAGAACAGCATGTGAATGTGGAAAGAATCTCTGCCATTTAGGTAAGATCTCTGAGTCTCAGCGTAAAATTAGCATATAGTAGCAGGATGAAGTTATACACCATAGATGAAAGTACTTAGCAGAGCGCTTTAAGACTAGTACTTACTTATGCAAGACATCTTCCCCTGCTTACTTGTTTTCAGTAGAATGAAAGCATACTGAAAGCTGGTACAATGTCTTCTTTGAAGTTTTCTTTTGTAATGCTTACTATGCTTTTTGATACGGATGAGCCAATATCCACTTAAGGGCATGTAAGCTCACAATAACTTTTGTTGAATATAACTGTTTGAATGTACTTTCACTATATTATTATATAGGGATTTTAAACTAAAACGTACTTGCACACATTATTTAGAGCCTAACTTGGATATCAGAGTAGGTGGATATACACCCCTGGAAAATAATAGCTAATTTCTTCACTAACATCAAACTGCTGAACATCTACTTTGCATATACATAGCTAGGCACTGTATTATGAGTTGCAGGTAATAAAAAGTCGTTAGTCAAAGACTCTGCTCTCTAGGGTTATTTTACAACAGCAAATCATGTTCAAACTAAAGGATAGACCAAAATAGGAAGTGCCATAGGAATTTAGACAAGGGAGAAACACATCTGAAATGAGAAGGAAGGTGGGTATGGGGAAGGGTTCATGGAAGAGGCAGTGTATGCTGTGAGCAAGGTTTCAACGTGTAGCAGGGTGAGTGAAAGGAACAAATGAAGACATATAGTCGTGATATCATGAGGCACAAACTAGAAATAAACAGCACTTGTTTTAGGCTGGTCATGAGGTAATTTAAGGGGATTAGTGAGAAACTAGATAAAGAGATATCTCTTTATATATTACTTATTAACAATACTTTTGAACACAAGTATTTAATTTAAAAAAAAGAACAATATAGGGATAGGAGATTAGGAGGTACAAACTATTATTATAAAATGAGCTATAAGGATATATTGCATAGCACAGAAAATATAGCCAATATTTTAGAATAACTATAAATGGAGTATAACCTTTAAACATTGTGAGTCACTATATTTTACACCTGTAACTTATATAATATTACACATCAACTCTACTTCCATTAAAAATGCTATTTTAGTGGGGCTTCCCTGATGGCGCAGTGGTTGAGAGTCTGCCTGCCAATGCAGGGGACACGGGTTTGAGCCCTGGTCCGGGAAGATCCCACATGCCGCAGAGCGGCTGGGCCCGTGAGCCACGGCTACTGAGCCTGCGCGTCTGGAGCCTGTGCTCCGCAACAAGACAGGCCGCGACAGTGAGAGGCCCGCGCACCGCGATGAAGAGTGGCCCCCGCTTGCCACAACTAGAGAAAGCCCTCGCACAGAAACGAAGACCCAACACAGCCATAAATAAATAAATAAATAAAGCAAAACTGTCAAAAAAAAAAAAAAAGTCTTTATAAAAAAAAAATGCTATTTTAGTGAATAAAACACTAAGCAGTAAAATTTTTAAAAAAGAACTTAGAAGAGAACTTAAAAATAAAGACATAAAGAGCAGGTTGAAACAGCGCAGAAATCTGGCAATTAAGAGGCCATTGATAACTTTCAAAATAGCACTTTTTCTACCCATTCTCAGTGGAGGCAAAGCCTTATTAATCCTACTATTTCTTTTTCTGTTTTTCAAAATCTCAGGATAAGTCTCTTTCAATTGTAGCTAATGGCAGTAATGCAGCACCAGAAAATGCCTTTTGTAAGGAGAGGCAACTTTGAATCCTAAATCGGTACTCAAGTCTTAAATTACTGATAACACTGACCACCCACCAGACTAAATGGTTTTTTTTACATGATTGGAAAGCAACAGATTGATTTCAATTCTATCTTGTCAAATCTACAAAAAAGTTCCCACAGTTCATTTAGCAACTAATAGCGTACATCCTTCTATTTGGTATTACTCCTCCTCCTTAACACCGGGCAATTAATTTTGCCTTTCTCTGGGAAACGTTTTTAACAAAGGAAATAGAGTCATAAATCAGTTTCGGATAGGAAATCATACAACTATTTCTACCTAGGGCTTTGAATTTAGAAACTTTCCTCAGAAATTGTTGAAATATAACGAAGTCCAAACTCAGAAATAACTTAAATTTAATTATCTTAGTTGCACTAAAATAAGAAATTCTATTTTCTATCTTGTTTTCTTTCTTCCCCAGAAGGCTTCTCCAACCCTAATCCATAACTTAATGCATTCATCTCACCTATAAAATCACTGGCAGGTATGATGCCGGCTTTGGCGGCTCCAGTCCCCTAATCCTGACCCATTTCTTGCCAAAGAATTCAGTTTCTTCAGAAACCAAGTAACAGACATTTCAATTTCTAACCATCATTAGCATATTTTCATGTACTAATACTCAACATAAAAACACCTTTTAAAATTACAGAAATTTTTACTGTACTTAAGATCAATTGCACTAACCTGTATTTCATAAACCTTGGGCTACTTTCTTAAAAATGAATTATTATTTTAATATGTTTTTCACTTATTATTCAGAATAATTATTCATATAATTAAATATTTTACAATTAGGTAAGAAAGGTGGAAAATAGTTTTGCTATTCTTGTTCTTTGTTCTCTCTTCTACTTGGTGTGCCTGAGTCAAAATTTTAGGATATTGAAAATTTAATATTTCAAACCCAAACCAAATTTAAAGATAATAATAACCAGCCAAAACAATTTCGGTCCAGAGCTTTGCATGGTCCGGGGAACAGTTCTCTCTGAGTGGGCCATTTGGAGTGGGATTTGCCCACCCGCCTCCACTCCTTCTGCCTCATATACTGAAGATAGAGACAAAGAAACCAACTCAAATCTTTCCAAAGTGTATTTATAAATAGAGAATTTGTAATCAGAAAAACAATAACGATATATAATAGAAGTAACATGATTTTTCAGAACCAGTATCTTGTTCTAAAGCAATATTTAAAAAAGAAGGTAAGGGGCTTCCCTGGTGGCGCAGTGGTTGACAGTCCGCCTGCCGATGCAGGGGACACGGGTTCGTGCCCCGGTCCGGGAAGATCCCACATGCCGCGGAGCGCCTGGGCCCGTGTGCCATGGCCGCTGAGCCTGCGCGTCCGGAGCCTGTGCTCCGCAACGGGAGAGGCCACAACAGGGAGAGGCCCGCATACCGCAAAACAAAACAAAACAAAACAAAAAAACAAAAACAAAAAACCTAAGAAGGTTAGGTATAAACCCTGGCCCTCTTTTTTATTGATCTCCTATTTTAATTTGTTAAAATAAAATCCATGTCCTTTTGAGTCAAACCGTCTCTTTAATTTCAGATTTAAAGATAACAAGCCTCTTTTTAAATGGAATATTGGCACACAGACACCACACAGTCTGGCTTATTACAACTGTTCTGTGTTGGTGAAGTGGCACATTTGCAATCCCCACCATAGCAATCTTCACCATTTCACAGAATATCATTCAATTGTACATCCCTAGGTGAGCAACAAGAATGGGCACTTGAGCTCAGGAGCAAAGCGTTTGTGGGGAAATCCTAGGTCAGAACCCCTAAAAGGGGAGACTAACTTGAGGATGCCCAAATAACCTGAGGTTTACCTTGGCCACCTCCCCTGGCTTTCTGACTGCCTGGGGGAAAAGTCTCTCTGGAAACTCTTTTGAGGTTATTGGGGGAATCCTAGGACAAACACACTGCTTGCTTTTGCAGGAGGACTTGCCCCATACCCTACCCAGCTAGCTGTCTCACAACCTAGCTGGACTAAAAAACCTTCAAGAAAAACGGGATAGACTGACATTTGCATTTCTACTTCCACCTATTCTTATGCACAAAATATGTAGGTAGAGCCCTCTTTCTCACACCCCAATAGATTCTGCTGTCCTTGAAACCCATCTGGTAGCTGCAGTGACTACAATGAAGGGAGTTATCGGAAACCATATTGGTACTGGGCTTAAAGGATTTTTCATGCCATGCATTTTGGGGAAGGACACAGATAACAGTCCAAACGTGGTATAAGGCAATGCCCTTTCTGGGTCCTTGAAAAATCAGTCACGGAACACAGGTGGTGGACAGGAGCTGACAAGAGCTGGCTTGTTAATGAGCACAGCATCCCCGGCGGGGGGGCGGGAATCAATGAAATGATTGCCAAGAGAAGATGGTAAATGAAGGGAGAAGTGGGGACAAGTGCTGCTCAACCCAAGCTGAACTCCAGGAGGTAAATTTCTCCTCTAATTTGAGATTCTTTCTAAAGGTTCAGTATTGAAGTGGATGTTTGACGTTGAAATGTGCAGACCCATTCTGATAACTGGAAAGGGAGGAGACTGAGGAACGCAAAAGGAGAAGGAAGATTTCCGATTACTTCTCCAGGCTGCTGACAAGAACCTGCTGCTCGCAAACCACAAATTAACCAAGCGAAGGTTGAAGGTAGCAACGTAAAAGTGCAACTCAAATTATTTTACATTCGGAATCCTCTTCAATATCTAAGCGAGTGTAACACAGCAATGGTTGATTATCTTAAGATTACAGAGGCTGACTGCCTTCTTTGTTTGCCCAGTAACACCGCTCCTCCAATAATCTCAAGCACTTGGCTGATTAACATTTCAATTTCAGTTGTTGCTCCTTTTCCCATTGCAGAAGGCGGCAGGGATATTCCCCTTCTTCCCTCTGTATTACAAACCCCATTACTAACCAAGCAGAAAGCACCGCGCAGTGTGGCCGAGGCTAATACTAGCCGGGCTGCTTACCTTCTCCGGAGGGATCGAATCAGCGCATGTCCCCGGCGCCGGCTGCCCCGGGGCCGCAGTGCCGCCGCGCCGGGTCTGTGTGTGGTCAGCTCGGCCGGCCCCCACCCCACCTGCCACCTGCAGCAGCTGCTCCCGGCGCCGAGCTCCGGCCGCCGGAAGTCATCCCCCGCCCCTGGCCGGATCGCCACATTCCGCGCCAGCCGCGGGGGGAGAGGGGCCTCTCCCGGCTGCGGGCACCGGCTCCTGGAAACTGCGCTCAACGATCGCTACGCTTCCCGGTTGTAGGGTTATTTTCTAGGAATGCTTTTACAGAAGAAGCGTCGCCGGCTGGTGGACCGAGAGAGAAGAGCCAGAGTGACTTTCCCTGCAGAGCGCCTTTCCTCTGAGCGCTCCCCTGTCACTCCCGCGGCATGGACAGCTCCATTCCGCTGTGTGGGTTTTCCACCCTCTTCATCTTCCTTATCTGTATTGTTCATTTCGCTGAATTTGAGAGTGGGATTAGCTCTTAAGATATCATTCAAACCCTCCGAAAATATTTTAAATTGGCGACTAGTTTTTCTAAGCCCCTTGTAGCGAGCTCCACTTCCCCCACCCCACACACAGTTACTCGCACGTACACGCCCAGCCAAACCACTCACAATTAGGAAAGCTGGGACCTCTCGCCCTCTTGCCTACGTAATGGAACACGAAACTCCCAAAGGAGTGGGGAAGTAGGACCGGCTAGCGAAAGCACTCGAGGAAAGAGAGAGGGGTCGCCCCAAGATTTTGTTGCTGTTTAGTGGTGTCCTTAGTGGACAGATGTTCCCGCTCTAACCCCCTGGCCTCGCCCCAAGTGGAATGGCTGGTCTGGTGACAGCTGTAACATTTGAAAACAAAGAAGCTGAAGCCACATTAACAGATGGCTGCATCTCTTTCTTTCCCGAAGGATTGATCAGAATTGGCTTTAAGAATCATATTAGCATATACGTATATAATAAGCCCTTTCCTTCTCTCTTTAAATTGGCACCAGCTATTAACAGGTTTCTCTCTCTCTCTCATCTTCCTCCCTCCCTCTTTCCCTCCCTCCCTCTCCTAAGCTGACCAGATCATCAGTTTCCAGATTTAAGGGGGAAAAAAGGCCAAGGATGTGCTCTCTTTACAGCTGAACCAGGGTTTATTTTCCCAGTGTTGAGCCATTCCCAAGTAGAGAGGCTCTTTGACACTAGGGTTCTCTGTGAGTGAACTTCTCACATTCAGCTTGCTTTTGGAATTGCCCATCACTAGGTCCAGGCCAGTTTTATCCTTGGATTTGTCCAGCAACCTAAACAGTATAATTGCACAAGGCCAAGGCAGTACTTTTACTCTAGGAAGCCTTCCCAACTCTCTGTTTAGCAGTTCCAAAATTAGGAGGTAGTGTAGCAAACAGTTTCAACAAGGCTCAGTAAGAATTCTTGACCCTAGAATGCGGGCTTTTTAAAAGCTGGAACAACCTAATTCATCTCTCTGTGTTTCACTTTCATAAAATTAGACCTCACCAAAGAGCAGGGGATTCTTAATATGTATCAAAGTGTATGTGGAATCTGGATGGGAATATTACATCTTTAATTTCACTAACCTCTAACTGCAATTTAGTATTTAGCATGTCCTTTAAATCTAAATGCAGACAACAAACCACAATAATATTAGGAGTACCTGTGCCTATATCCCCAGCAGATATCACAGACAATTTCCTAAGGCAGTTTTATAGATATGTCAAAGTATCACTACTCTGATGTCACAATCAAATCATCATTACCTTTTTTGTTTTATTTAATAGATTATATCTATTTTAGAATGGTTTTAGATATACAGAAAAATTAAGGGGATAATACAGAGTTCTTATATATCTCATTCCCAATTTCCTCTATTATTGACACTGTACAGTAGTGTGGTACCTTTTTTACAATTAATGAGCCAATATTAATAAAATAATATTAACCAGAGTCTGTACTTTATTCAGATTCCCTTGGCTTTTGCCTAGTGTCCTTAATTCCATTTCAGGCTTCCATCCAGGACACCACATTACATTTAGTTATCAAGCCCCCTTAGGCTCCTCTGGGCTGTGGTAGTTTCTCAGGCTTTTCTTGTTTTTGATAACCTTGACAGTTTTTATTTATTTATTTATTTATTTATTTTTGGCTGTGTTGGGTGTTCGTTGCTGCGCGCGGGCTTTCTCTAGTTGCGGAGAGCGGGGGTTACTCTTCGTTGCAGTGCGCCGGCCTCTCATTGAAGTGGCCTCTCTCGTTGTGGAGCACGGGCTGTAGGCGCATGGGCCTCCATAGTTGCAGCACATGGGCTCAGTAGTTGTGGCTCACGGGCTTAGTTGCTCCCTGGCATGTGGGATCTTCCCAGGCCAGTGCTCGAACCCGTGTCCCCTGCATTGGCAGGTGAACTCTCAACCACTGCGCCACCAGGGAAGCCCCAACCTTGACGGTTTTGAGGAGCAGTGATCAAGTGTTTTGTAGCATACCTCACTAATGTAAACTGTCCAGTGCTTTTCTCATGGTAAGATTGGGATTATGGTTTATTGGGAAGACAACCAGATAAAGTGCCTTTCTTATAACATCTTATGAAGGGTACATGCTATCCACGTGATTTGACTGTTGATGTTGACCTTGATAACCTGGCTGAGGTCGTGTCTCAGATTTCTCCACTGTAAAGTCACTCCTCCACCCCTTCCACACTACACTTGTTGGAAGGAAGTCACTATGTGAAGCACAAACCCAAAGAGTGGAGAGTTATGATCCACCTCCTTGAGGACAGAGTACGTACATAAAGTATTTGGAATTCTTCCACACAGAGTTGTCTATTTCCCCCCAAATATTAATTTATTCAATTATTGATATTTATTTATATCAGTATAGACTCGTGGATATCTATTTTATCCTTTGGGTTATAATCCAATACTACTTTATTTTGTTGTTTGAATTGTTCCAGCTCTGGCCATTGGGAGCTTTTGCTTTTGGCGCCTGTGCTCCTTTGACATACTCCCTTTGGGGTGTGTGAGTTTGTGTGTGTCTGTGTATCTGTGTGTATATGTGTTTAGCATGCATGTGTGTGTGTGTGTTTAACACTTCCTGACTTTCTGGTACCACAAGGTGCTCCAGGCTCATTTTGTGTATTTCCTGCCCCAGTCCTAGAATCAGTCATTTCTCTGAGGAGCCCTGATTCCTTCTATTGGAGAGTAGTAATAGAAACCAAGAGCTGGGCTCTAGATGTGCTGTTGCTAATGGGGTATTATTTGATTAGGCTCTCTTAACTGAGAGAACAAAGAAATAGATATGTATAGTAACCCATGTATATACACATATCAGTAAACATTTCTATATATAACTATCTATATCTATATTGAGCTGAGTGTATACTGATGTCTGCAACTATAACCCATTAATGCTGAGATTAGTTTAGCTTTCTCCTCTTGTTTATCTGTAAATTCATACTTCAATATTGAGAAATGTGGCTACCACCATCCACCATCTATTTATTTAATTGTTCAATTTCAGTACACATGTATCAGAATTGTTCACCCATCACCCCAACATCACTATTTTTAAGTATAGTAGTTAGTAGAGTCTCTGTTATATCTTGCTATTTAAAGAGTTTAAATACCCATTCGTCGGGCCTCCCTGGTGGCGCAGTGGTTGAGAGTCCGCCTGCCGATGCAGGGGATGCGGGTTCGTTCCCCGGTCTGGGAGGATCCCATATGCCGCGGAGCGGCTGGGCCCGTGAGCCATGGCCGCTGAGCCTGCGCGTCCAGA
Source organism: Mesoplodon mirus (assembly GCF_964341445.2). Lineage (NCBI taxonomy): Eukaryota > Metazoa > Chordata > Mammalia > Artiodactyla > Ziphiidae > Mesoplodon > Mesoplodon mirus. The sequence goes on along the minus strand of NC_138983.1, from coordinate 90,824,069 downwards.
GCCTGTGCTCCGCAACGGGAAAGGCCACAACAGTGAGAGGCCCGCATACGGAAAAAAAAAAAAAAAAAAAAAAAAATACCCATTCGTTTCTATATCACAAATTTGGTTTTTAAAATATTCTAATGACTGCATTTAAAACATAGTAACTAGTTTCTTTTGAGATTCTATGTATTATATTTTATGAATTTAAAAGTGTTATTTTAAGACTGTTTAAATGGGCTACTCCATGTTGTCAAAGGGATCCACAGTAAAAAGAAGGTTAGGATCTCAACCTCACAAAGATTATTGTCAGTTTATAAGGAGATGATGTGAAATTGTCTGGTGCAAATGTTGGGAGCTCATGCTTGATAGGTGTTAGCTTTGTCCACTTGGGCAGGCTTCTTTCTCCTTTAAAGTTCTAAATACCTTGGAAGAGAGAACATGCTAAACCTTATGGTTAATAATTTATAATGTAGTGGAAGGATTTGCTAGGTATCAGTGTTGGAGGTAAAGGTCCATATAAGGTTGACAGAGGATGAGAAGAAGACAAGGATGACCCTGAAGGTCAGGGGTTTTGTAGTTGAACAGACTGGGGATTGGATCCTTCCATTCACAGCCTGACTTTGTCTCATTTTTGAAATAAGGAGAACAATGGCTATTATATAGGCTTGTCCTTAAGAGTGAAAGTAGATGTTTAATCTTTTCTTTCAATTTGTTTGAGACAGTGGGGATTAAGTGTGGCGATTTGGGACAGTTACATAACATATTGGATTGTCCTTCCTTGTATAGTTTTCACTCTGTGAAGCCAGACTCACTGGAGGTATAGATAGTTTCTCATGATAATTCAGGCTCCTTCATCCATGAAAGTACTCTTGCCAGGTGCTTTTTACTCATAGAAGACAATCAATGTTGATGGTGCTTGGGATAAAACAAAAATTAAAGATATTAAATGGCAGGAATTAACTGCTTCAGATGCTATACCATGGCGAGAGACATAGGGGAAAGAGAAAGAAAAGAAATGAAATGAGAAATGTCTTACGTCAACATGTACGGTTTGAATCTATCTGCTTGGAACTTGACATACACCAGTATGCCAGATAATTTAATTTAATGAATAGTGGCTAGGGTGAGGTGAAATAGATCAGTTTTTTAATCTATGACTTTTCATTGAAGAACCCTTTTTTAAAAAACAATCTTCGGATCATGACTTTGAGGTCTGCAGTAATTCCTTTCTGATATTCTGGAATTACAGATCAAATGGCCTCATGATATCATGGGTCTCCGCAAAGGACAATATGAAAACCTGAGCCAGAGGCCCTGGGTGCCTGAAGCTGTCAGCATTAGAACCACTCCTTTGGTTTAAGGAGTCCTTCCAGAAAGGACTCATTTAAATGTAAATATACTATCAAGAGGGGTAACCATGCATCCAGTATCTGATTAGCAGCCATTAACAATTTAGCAGAGATTAGCTTCTCAGATTTATTATGGAGAGGAGTTGTCAGGGTGATTCGGCCCAGGCAACTGTCATCCACTGACTGCCAGGTCTCCTGCCCTCTTCACTACATAGGGATCTGCCTAAAGCTGGGAATTTAGTTTACTAGGAAAGAATTGGGCACTCACTGCATGACAATCAATATTGTTTTACATAATTTTGACTTATGAGAAAGGGTAGGAGGAGAATTTCTATAATAATAGTACCTTTGTGTGTGTGTGTGTGTGTGTGTGTGTGTGCGCGCGTGTGTGTGGTAGCTGCTCAGCTTAGGTTGATTAATCATACTCTACAGAAATCTTAGAATTTTATGCTAAACATCTACCCTTTCAATGAGGCCAGAAATTATATCATGTAAAATATGCACAAATGTAGTCTAGGGATGGCAAAACTATAGTAATAGAAATAGAATTGCGTTCAAGTAATTATAGCTGGACTAAAAATTTCCTGCATTAATATGAAAGCACGGATACAAGAGTACAAGAAAATGATCATTCATATGAAGATTGATATTTCATATTGAATATCTGTAACAGAAATAGGAAAATGGAAGAAGGGAAATGACTACAAACAGAACAGTAACTGTTTCTTTAGACATCGCTAAGAATTCACCTGGTTTTTACTGGTAAGGAGTTCACATATAATACCAGACCTATAGAATACAGGTAGTATTCTATAATTGGAAGCCTAGATTTAATTGAGAAATGTATGTGTACTTAAGTGAGATGCTTGGTAAATGGCATATGATACATTCAATAGTGTGGTGTAAGTAATTCTCAAATAAACCCTTTTAAAAATAAATCATCATGTAGAAGTCATGAAATAAAACAATGTACTTAGGCATTGCTCTTTAAATTTTTTAACCTTAAGTTTTTAAAGAATCTAAGAAAACCAAAAAATCCCTTCTGGAGAAAGGTATACTTTGAATAAAACTTTTGCATTGTAATGAATAGATTATTAAATAGTATTTATAAAGAATTATGTCTCTATAATTATTCATTTTTTAATAAAAATGAATATTCAACTTTTCAAGTCAAATTTAAGCTTATAAGAAGAGGAAATTGAAATTGATTAAAAAGTAAGTTTCAATGAACTGTGTTTGGTCATCAGGCAAGTGGATGTTCATCCATTCAGCAGATATTGATGGAGTGTCTAATATGTGCCGCTGTTCTAGGCACTAGAGCAGTAGGCTCTAGGAGTGAACAAATAAATCTCGTCTTTATGGATCTTATGTTCCAGTGGAAGGAGACCACCATAAATACATAAATATAGCATGTTAGTGGAAGGACCATGAAGGAGCAGCGTAATGATGCAAGGTTTAAGGCAAGTATATAGGGTGGTCAGGGAACATCTGAGCAGAGATTTGAAAGAAGTATGGGAGCAAACCGTATGAATACACTGAAAGAGAGGCTTGGTGTATGCAGGTGGGTGGGCTTATACTTTATGTGTTCCAAAGACTAGGAGGTTAGTTGGTTTGTAGTGAAATGATCAAAGGAGAAATTGTTAGAAGATAAGGTTAGAAAGCTAGGTTAGTGAAAAATCACTTAGGGTCTTTTAGGCGATGGTCAAGAGAGAACTTTAGAGGATTAAGAATTTGTTTTTGGACATACTAAATTTGCGATGGCATGTGTGGACATGTGAAGTAGACAACTGGATATACTAGTCTGAATTTCAGCAGCAAGAGATTATCATGGCTGTAGATGAAAATCGGTAAATCATCGTGGTATTTAAAGTCTCTAGATTTAAAGATGAAATCACTTTATAAGTAGGTGTAGGCAGAGAATACATGATGTTGAAGGACTGAGCCAGGAGACACTCCATCCTCTAGAGGATTCGGCAAAGGATATAAGAAGTGAGCAGGGAGATAAGACGAACTGTCTCATGAGCCAAGTGGTAGGTGTTAGAAGGAAGAGGGAGTTATTATTAATCCTGCTGGTAGATGAAGATGAGAACTGATCATTTAATCTAGGACTTGGCAACATATAATAGATATCACGAATAACCTTAAGAAGAATAGTTTCTGTGTAGTGGAGAGGACAAAAATAGGTAAGTGGGAGATAAGGAAATGAAACGTTAAGTAGAGCTGTGTTGTTTGAGTCGTTTTGCTCTAAAGAGGAGCAGAGCAATGGGGCAATGGTTCGAATTGGACATGGGAAGAGAGAAAGAATTTTTTCCCTTTAAGAGGAGAGGTATTAGACCTTTGCATGCTAATGAAAGCATCTGGTAGAGAGCAAATAATGGAAGATACAGGGAAGAGGAGACATAGTAGAAGAGAAATCCCTGATTCGGCCAGAAGGGAGGGATCCAGTGCAGAGTAGAGGGTTCGGCCTTAGAACAGAGGACAAACATTTCTTCTGCCAAAGGAAGAAGGAAGGCAACACACGTGGTTTCAGATAGATCCAGGTAGGATGGTAGACTTGGTGTTTGGAGTTCACGGATATTCTATTTGGTCCCTCCTGTATTCTCAGTGAATTAGGAAGCAGCTGAGAATTTAGAGGAAGACATGTTATAGACGTAAAGAAAGAGGAGTTATGAAATTGTTCTCTAGGACAGAAGAAAAGAGAATTGATTCAGCAATCAGTTTTCTAGTAAGTACTAAGAGTTCACATGGGGTAAAATGATTATGAATTTAAATGAGGTAAATTAGAAAGGTTGCTCGTTTTTTTCTCCAGCCATGTTTAGTGGTTTGGCCCAGATGCTGAATTGGCATAAGTTCTATTTCACTAGGGCTGGCATTTTGCACTGCCAATATGACTAAGAGTGAGGGCCAAGGGACTTCACAGTGTCTCTGCAAAAGAGTGCTTCTAATGACAGACCATGGGCTCTAATCAGGGTAAGCAGAGAACTGAGGAATTACGCCTTGAGCGCTACACTTGATTTTAACTGCAGGTTGGAACACAAAACTGAAAATCTTGACTGATAATGGTATGGTAAGGGCAAACACAGCTAGAACCTCCACATTTCACTCTGTTACACAGGAATTCTCCATGTTTCTTTCAGCTAAATTCCTGTCTCTCATTTCTTGATCCTTAATTCAGTGACATTATCTGAGGGGAAGTATGCATTTTTGATAAAGTCTTTCAGAAATGCATTTTACATGACTACTTTTAATTTTAACGTTGTTAGACTAGAAATAAGTTTAACAGAGCTTGCAATGTTTTCAAGTGCTTTTCTTTTCTCTAAAGAGACATTTGTTTGACTATTACACCGAGCACCATCCTTCAGGTGTTCTTCCTCTGGCATTGAAAATAGGAGTAAAATGTAACAATTAAACAAACATATTATCTTCAAACAGATATGGATCACTGTTTTCTTTCTAATATGGGCCAAATCTTGCTATTGACACCATGTCCATTTTTTTCCCAGTGTAACTAGTTGATTACTAGTTTTCCCTTCATTGTGTGTATGAGACATGTTTGCCCCCTCATGGATGAATCTGGAACTGTCACCATGAACTTTTTCTTGTTCTTATAGGGAAAAATAGACTGGAAGTATAGATATTGTGGTCAATGGGAATTACTATTATTATTATTTTTTTTTTTTTTTTTTTTTTTTTTTTTTTTTTTTTGCGGTACACGGGCCTCTCACTGTTGTGGCCTCTCCCGTTGCTGGAGCACAGGCTCTGGACATGCAGGCTCAGCGGCCATAGCTCACGGGCCCAGCCGCTCCGCGGCATGCGGGATCTTCCCGGATCGGGGCACGAACACGTGTCCCCTGCATCGGCAGGCGGACTCCCAACCACTGCGCCACCAGGGAAGCCCAATGGGTATTATTTTTGAAGGAAATGTTGAGGCTGACCAAAAGAGGTTGAAATCACTAGATGTTTAACCTTCAATTAGTTTCAGAACTTGGGATTATGTTAAGAACCACACTTTAAGTGAATCTGGAAGAAGATGATAGACAAAAAAGTTTAAATTTTGACATCCTTTTAAAATATGAGAACACAGAATTGTGAAGAAAGCTAGTCTCACTCTTATTTAAATATTAAAATGCTTAATGTTTGTAACTTAACTCAGAAGGATGAGATGGCTTTTCTTCAATTAGTTTAAGATTATATAAATATAAATGAAGGAAAACCTGCCATTGATTAATCTTCACTTGCTACATATAGAATTATACAAGTTATGAGAAAGTCCATTCTTAGGACTGTGGGAACAACAATGAATCTGACTTTCCCTTAAGTGTTTTCCCTAACATTCTAGAAAAAATAACTTCAATGTGCCAATTTAGACATTTATGACTTATTTGCTTGTCACTGTTTCCGTTTCTAGGAATAAGACCCAGTTTCTTTCCTCAAAAGAGTTGCAAGTTGATATAGAGCCAAAAATTGCAATCAAGTGTAATCAATTCCACTGCAGAAGTTTGTACTTGATATAAATTAATAGAAGTGCAAGCAATGTATTTTAAGTTCATTCTAGAGGAGTAGTTCAGAATAGCTTCATAGAGGAGAAGACCTGAGCTATCTTGGGAGATGTTTAAACAGATGAGGCGTGGAGCCGGAGTTGGGAAGGCAAAGGCAGTGTAGCCTTAGAATGCAAATGTTCACAGACATGATCTTGTGGCTTATTCACCATTCTTACCGACCTAAGAAGGACACCTGCTGGTAGCTTCATCATCATCATCATCACCATCATGTTAATAAAGAATGGATATTTTTGTCAGGTAGTCAAACAAGCTCTTTACAGGTAGCACCTAGATGTTTTCTACGATCCACCTTATGAGTTCAATCATTGTAATTATTCTCATTTTTCACATACAAAAATGAAGACTTAGAGAGATTAAGTAATTTGTTCAAATCTTGGTGTGTGCCCTTTCAACTCCATGCTCTGTACCTCTGTGCTTAACAGGCTAGGATGATTTGCCCATATTAAGGGCTCAGATATTGGTTGATAAGTATAATAATCTCATAAAAGGTAAAGTGAAGTAATCTGCTTTGATGTTTATGATGCAGTTTGGTGAATGCACTTAAGTGCCAATAGATGAATAATAAAAGTTAGAAACACACAAAACATAGAGAATAAAAATTCATATATGTATGTCTGTTGGGAACAAAAAATCCTCTTGAATGTCTAACTTCTTAGTAAATATCAGGATATCACATACACATCATTAGGCAGCATCAATGGAGTATCCTCTGTACCCTGCAAGAGGGCACTGTTACAGATGCACAGAAAGAAAATTCATATTTCCTGCACATTATAAATAAGGACATACTATGATCACTCTTTAAGAATGAAGTAATTTGAATTTTTAACTTTTCCTTATCAATTGGTGTATATGAATCATGTTAGGTGAAGAATTATTGGTTGATTGGACATTTTATGTTTTAATTCTTTTCAGAAAACAGTAAACAAATCCCTTTAGGATCAAAATATCACATTCAGCAAATGAGTTATTATACTGAAGAAAGTGATGAATTCAGTAAAGTGTCTGGAATCTAAAATATTGTTATAGAAGAAGTAATTGAAGGAACTGGGAATAGATGACATGAAGCAAGACCAGGAGAGAAGTAGGTGGTCGCTCTAAACTATTTTAGGAGTTGTCCTATGAAAAAGGGTTTAGACTGTCCCACACTGAAGATTTTAGACCAAGTAGACAGGTTTAGGTTGATAAAAGGATGAATATTTTGACAAGTAGAACCTTTCAACTCTAAAATGGACCGACTGCATTTTAAACTCAAGAACTCCCTGTTATTGAAGTGCTTTAACAGAGGATGAAGTTAAGCAGTTGGAAAAGGAAGAGCCTTTACAGTGAGAAAATTCTATGATTCTATGGTTTTCAACTCATAAATTTGTGTAGTTCATCCATTTTATTCATTGTATGCACTTAAGTATATTGTTCCTTGAAATGGCCATTCAAAGTTGTTTCCTGTGCCACACACTATGAATGCTAGGGTTGGTCCTGTGTAAATCTTACCCCCATTGAATTAGTATTAACGCTAAACAAGCAGCTTTCTTCCATAAGGAAACAAGAAAAGAGGTTCAGAAATGTCCAAACTAAGTTTCTATAAAACGGTGTTATCAAATCTTATTTATCAAAAAACTTCAAACAGGGGCTTCCCTGGTGGCGCAGTGGTTGAAAGTCCACCTGCCGATGCAGGGGACACGGGTTCGTGCCCTGGTCCGGGAAGATCCCACATGCCGCGTAGCGGCTAGGCCCGTGAGCCATGGCCGCTGAGCCTGCACGTCCGGAGCTTGTGCTCCACAACGGAAGAGGCCACAACAGTGAGAGGCCCGCGTACCGCAAAAAAAAAAAAAAAAAAAAAAAAAAGGGAAGATGCAGACCTGTATGCTTCAGGATTTTCTCACCAAAACCCCACACAATTTCTTTACTATTCCAGCCAAGTATGGCCTAGCCCTACCCTCATCCCTGTTTTTCTTGGTTTAGTAATAAAGAAAGAGATGGAAATAAAGAAGAGATATTAGGTAGAAAGATATAAAATAGTGGGGAAAATAATATAAGTGAAGTCATGTACCACCACCATTTACTAGAAGTGAACTTTCAGCACCAACATTAATATTTTTTCCTGTTATATCTGTAAATGATAATAACTAATATGTGCATAACAATTTTCAATTTAATCAAATCTCATTTTTATAACTAACTACTTCGCAACAAGTAACACGCTAAGGCAACATCAATAGATGAAAAAAGGTAGTCCCTGGCCCCAAGGAATGTTGCCCAGGAGAACACAGAGATATGTAAAAAATACAATCACAATACAGTGTAGCGAGTGCAACAACCAGGAATGAAGAAGTGCAAGGGTAGCAAAAAGGAGCGTGTGATCACAACACTCAAAAGAAGACTGCACAAAAGACATAATATGTAAACTGAGGTTTGAAAAATGAAGTGGGTTGCCCAGGTACCCCATAGGGAGAAAGGAATTCTTGGAGGAGGGAAAAGCATAAATGAAGACAGTGAATTGTTCATATAATCCAGAAGTGAAGTAGGCAGTGGCAGGAGAAATGATTGGACACAGGCGTCATGAATACTTGCAGGTCTGCATTTTAGCAAGTCCATTCTAAAGGAAACTTTGAGGATCAACTCGGGGGTGGGGGGCCGCGGTGGGGACAGAACTAGTCATTCCTGCAAGAAACACTGGAACCAGTTTCTACCAACCCACCAATAGAACGACTTCAAAGGCAACATGGTATCACAGAAAGGGTTTGTTTTTTTGTTTGTTTGTTTTTAGTTCATTAGGCCTCACTTAAAATTCTGATTCCACAGTGCGTTTGCTTTGGGATCTTGAACAACACTCATAACCTCTGCAAGTCTCAGTGTAGTAAGTTTATGTGATTACCTTCATCTGTAATATCTCTGCGATGCAATTTTAATGGAAACTCAAGTTCAGGTCAAAGACAAGTTTCTCTGTAACTTCTCCTCCGAATTGATTCAAAAGCCGGCTCTCCCGTCCTCATTTGGCTTCTCTTATGGAATCTCATAAAAACTTCTATGACCTCTTTCGGGTTTTTTTTGTTGTTGTTGTCTGTTTGTTTGTTTTTTAATTTAAGTATAGTTGATTTACAATGTTGTGTTACTTTCAGGTGTACAGCACAGTGATTCCTTTTTCACATTCTTTTCCCTTGTAAGTTATTACAAAATATTGAGTAGAGTTCCCTGTGCCATAGAGGAGATCCTTGTTGTATCTATTCTACGCCTTCTTTGAATGACCGTAGCACTTGTTGTCTGTATCAGTTTTATGTCTCTGGTTGCTTTGTGACTGAAAATGAAAAATTTCTATTTGTTCATGTCCTGGCCCTTCCTTAAAAATCTGTTCATTTATGTATTTCATATTTATTGACTACATCTTAGACACCGTGTTAACTGCTGGTACTAGATGTTAGTAAAATATAGACCTTCCTGCTCAAAAGGTCACAGTATTTGTGGGAAAACAAAAAAATGAACAACCTATGTCTCAAAGAGCTTTGTACTTCCCAAAGAGAACACACCTAGTAGGTACAATAAATACATGTATCATACATAAATGTATAAATAGTGAATGGGATTGAAAACTAGAGATAACTGCTTTTCGATTCTGAGGAAATGATGATTATATTTCACCAGGAGCTCAATACCACTCTGAGAATGAGGGCTTAACCCCCGTCCTGACTCACTGCATCGCTTTTCTGTATAAAAATACACAAGTCTGTATATACGCTCTAGAAAAAGGCTTATCTGGCATGAATTTCAGATAGCAAGAAGAAAACTTCAAGAGGTTCAGAGAAGCATCCGGAAGCTCACGTGATTATCTGGCACTAATACAACTTGCTTGACAGGAAAATAGAGCTGTAAATCTCACAAAATTAGATCATCTTTGAAGAATTTCAAAACCTCCTGCTATTAATTGGAAATCCTAGAAGAACCGCTTCTTTTAAAGCACACTGATAATATGCTTTACAGCTTAATATTCAGAAGCCTATGTTTTGGCTAAGTGAGCTTCAGGAAAGAAGGAAACTTGAGGTTCAGTTCCATCTACTCTGGAACCTCTGGTCAAGACATCTACTTCTGTGCTCAGCCATCTTATCACCTGTAAAATGGAGGCAACTCTAAGAACACATAGTTACACAGATGCTGCACAGTTTCACGTGTCATTGTCCTCATTTGTTTCAGAAAAACCAGTAACATCTAAGCTACGACTGCAAAGAGTGCAGTGTTCCTTGGGGTCATCTAGTGCAGCTCCGTCAAAGGAAAGAAAAGGAAAGGGGCCTAGAATAACTATAATTTTCCCAAGAGGACACTATTATTTTACGGTAAATCTGAGTCAAGAACCCTGATCTCTTTGATGCCATTCCATCGTTCTTTCATTGGGTTGTGAACAACCCAGAGAAAGAAAGAGAAATAAAACTCGTATGTGCTGTGTCACTGGTACAGGACATGACAAGATTGGAATTGGAGAACTACATATTAACAGGTATTTGGGAAATTCTTCAAACTAATTAAGATATATACCAGGTCCATAAAAAATAGTATGTTTTCTCAAGATGATTCTGTGGAATGAACAGAACTGGTAACTGAAGGTGTCTGTGTGCTGCAGTTCCAAACAGGATGGGTGAATGCTTGTCTTCTGGCACCTTGAAGACTCCACCCCAACATACACATTAAAATAAAATTAACATTTCAACTGGGTCATACTTAATTCTGCATGTTCTTGTAAGTCAGCAAAATATTCCATATATCATTTAAGTTGTCACTCAGTTTTTTGTTTTTTTTTTGCGGTACGCGGGCTTCTCACTGTTGTGGCCTCTCCCGTTGCGGATCACAGGCTCCGGACGCGCAGGCTCAGTGGCCATGGCTCACGGGCCTAGCCACTCCATGGCATGTGGGATCTTCCCGGACCGGGGCACGAACCCGTGTCCCCTACATCGGAAGGCGGACTCTCAACCACTGCACCACCAGGGAAGCCCCATATCTGATTTTTGTATTAGGACTCTTCTAATTTTTTATATACATTGGAAAATAACTCATGTCTTTCTAAGGTGTATATCTTTGATTATATTTTCTATTTTCATAAAGCTTCTTGTATTCTCTACTCAAAACAGGTATAAATAATGGCTGCATGTAACTAATCAATAATCAGCCATTTTGTCCAGATTTTCAAATGTGTTGGTATAAAGCTACCATAGTATTCTTTTGTAATTAAAAAAAATTCACTCTGTTTTATAGCTAGTCCCATCTCTATCATATTTGCCAAATATTGCTTATTTTATTGGTCTTTCTAAAGAACAAGCTTTTGGTTTTATTTGTCAAGTTTACTGCTTTTCTTCTCTATTTTTGACTTTGCTCTTGATTAATTTTGTCCTTCCACTCTTTGGGATTTACCTTGTTCTTTTTCTATGTCTACTGTCCATTTCCTGTAGCTTCAAGAGCCATTTTCAACAACTCAACGAGTTCTGCCGGCTGTGTCAAGGCCACTTCATCATATGCCATTAAAACTTAATCTCATACACTGGGTGAAGACTCAGCAGTCTTATTTTGCTTTCAGAATTGTTCTATAGCCTTGGATCCTTCTTCTTCTCCTAAATTAGCACTATCATCAGGGAAAATTCTAGTGGGCCTAGAATTCTAGGCTTGCCTCTCCTGTAGTTTCATAATCAAAGAAAAAACATTTCCACCCTTTTTTTGATGTTGATCGAAAATTTAGCAACACTTCTTTGCACTGTATTCAAATCCCAAAATATAAGCAAGCCTTCATGCACACAGGCTCACTGAAATGTCATAATTTTAAACTATGTATGACCTGGAACAATGACCTTTCCAAATACTCCACACTCTTCCTAGGTGTTCAGACTTTTTCATTCCTACAACATCTTTTACACATGGTCGATTTGTGTCATAAGTTCCTCCTCACTCCCACTTCTGAGTATATATCCAAAGGAAACATCATCATGATTTGAAGAGATATCTGTACTCCCATGTTCATTGTAGCATTATGCACAAGAGCCAAGGTATGGAAACAACCTAAGTGTCCATAGTAGATTAATGGATAAAGGAAATATGGTGTATATATACAATAGAATATTATTCAACCTTAAGAAAGAAGAAAATCCTATCATTTAAGTCAACATGGATAAAACTGGAGGACACTATGCTAAGTGAAATAAGACAAAGACAAATAGTGCATGATGTCACTTATATGTGGACTCTAAAAAAATAATGAAATAAATCAACTCTTCCCTCCCTGGACGTTTTCCTCAGCAGAATCTAGCAGCCTCTACTATGAGTCTTATCTTTTTTTTTTATTGTTGTACCAGATCACAACCCCAGGGAACCTATGTATTTACCGATGTATATCTACATTATAGTTTACCATTGTTCTTTTTCTTTGTAATTCATTCCTTCCACTTCTGGCATCAGAACCTCATTTTTACTTTGGAGAAGTCCTTGTGATTCACGTAGGCTGTGTGTCTCCTCCCTAGGCTGTGTGACTTGGGGCTGGCTAGACACAGTGTTTTACATATACTCTATATGTCTTAAGTACTTACTTCTCTGTTTTCCATCATTTTCCCTCCAAATTTTTGTGTAGTTATTTTTTAATTGACATTTGGATTCCTTTCTTTTGTTTGACTAAGGTACTGTTCAACCGATCTTCTGAGTGCTTAATTTCAGCTTTTTTAATTCTAGAAGTTTCTTTTGGTTGCATTTCACAGATCATTTTTGCTTAAATTGTACATGTTGTCCTTTTCTTAATACATAAATCATAATTTTAAATAATAGTTTCATTGAGATATAATTTACTTTCCATATTATTTAAAGTGTACAATTTAATGTGTTATGCATCTACCACCACAATCAATTTTAGAACTTTCATCCACCCCCCAAAAGAAAAAGAATCTATTTTAGGTCACTCACTCCCCCATTTCTCCAAACCCTAGGCAGCCACTAATATACTTTGTCTCTACAGATTTGTCTAGACTGGACATTGCATACAAATGGAATCATACAATTACTTAGCATGTTTTCAAGGTTCATCCATGTTGTAGCATGCATCAGTACTTGATGTCTTTTTATGGCTGAATAATATTCCATGGTGTGGATATTACTATGTTTCATTTATCCATTCACAGTAAATGGCCATTTGGGTTATTTCCACTTTGGGGCTCTTATGAATAATGCTGCTGTGGTTGGATTTATGTGGAAGTTTTGTATGCAGGTCTAGATTTGATTTTTCAATTAACAGACTATTTCGGAGCAGTTTCTGGTTTACAGAAAAATTAAGCAGAAGGGACAGAGTTCTCATACCTCCTTACCTCTCTACCCAGTTTCCCCTATTATTAACATCTTACATTAGCTTAATACATTTGTTATAGTTACTGAACCCATATTGATACATTATTACTAACTAATGTCCATGGTTTACTTTAAACTTCATTTTTGTTTTGTACATTATATGATTTTTTGACAAATGTGCAATAACCTGTATCCACCATTACAGAACCATACACAGGAGTTTCTTTGCCTTTAAAATTCCGTGCTTCACCCATTCTTTTCTCCCTCCCCACAACCTCTGCCAACCACTGATCTTTTGACTGTCTCCACACTTTGGCCTTTTCCTAAAGTTCATATAGCTGCAATCATATAATATGCATGTAGCCTTTGCAGATGGGCTTTTTTTCACTTAGCAATATGCATTTAAGCTTCTTCCATGTCTTTTCATGGCTTCATAGCCTTTTCTCTTTATTGCTCAATGCTATTCCTTTGTACCGATATACCATAGTTTGTTTATCCATTCCCCTACTGAAAAACATTTGGTTGATTTCAAGTTTTGGCAATTATGGAAGAAACTGTTATAAATATCCATGTGCAGGTTTTATGCGGACATAACTTTTCAGTTCCTATGGGTAAATACCAAAGAGCATGATTACTAGATCACTGTATGGTAAAAGTATGTTTCGTTTTGTAAGAAACTGCCAAGTATCCTGCTAGCAGCAAATGAGAATTTCAGTTATTCTGCATTGTCAACAACTTTGATATTTCAGTATTTGGATTTTAGCCATTTGAATAGGTGTGCAGTGGTATCTCATTATTGTTCTAATTTAAAATTCCCTGATGACATGGAATGTGTAGCATCTTTTCATATGCATATTTGCGGTGTGTCTATTTTCTTTGTTTAATCGTAGTTGTTTTGTTTTTTAACCAAAGCCTACTAACTCTTGTCCTCCTTGTCCATTTATATTGTCTTTTTTTCTTTCTTTCTTTTATTTTTTTTTGAGCTTTTGATCATTTAGTCTTTTTCCTGGTATGTCCAATTATTTTGTATATTAAAATTGGGCTTAACTTATTTTAGGAAACTATAAAGATACCTCCACATTCTGGATGTTGTTATTGTTCTCTTGAAAAGATTTCCTTTTGCCCATGGCACACAGTTACTATAGGGACTGGAAACCTTAGTCCATTCTCAGTTTGAGCTCATTCAAAGCTGTTTTTCAGTCTGTGTGAAGGGTGCTCTATTTCTGTCTTGTCCTTCCTCTATGGGTGTTGCCCTTTGGGATTACCATGTGAAAGTTTGGATTCTCCCTATTCCCAACTACCCTTGTATTTGTTAGGCTTTAAATGTAATGGTTCCCCCAGCCCTGTGAGACTAAAGATACACTTAGCTTGTCATTCCATTAGTTGTTGCTTTTAGCTTGAGCTCTTGCCGTTTGGCTTCTGTGGTTACAGTCTTTTGAACTCCTTGGCTTTTCAGCTCCTAGGCTGTATGAGTTGAATCAGCAAATGCCCCAAGGAGAAAAGCTGCACCAAATGTCAAGCTTGCATCTGTGTTTCCCTTCTCTCCAGAACTTGGCCCACATGCCTTGGTGTCTCTCAAACATTCGGATGCTGGTGAACAGAGGTTTTCTTACTTTATCCAAGTTTTCTAAAATTTCTTTAGACTTCCCCCGATCTTATGTTATTATTGAAGTATCATCTCAATTATCCTTAGGAAGAAAACTTACAATTTTATATTTTATTATTTTATTTTCTATATTACCTCAGCTTCTATAGAGACCTTTTACCTGATAGTTCAGTCTAGTTCCTGTGTTACCAGTAAGATGGAGATAGGTGGAGGCTAAGAATATTGGGGGGAAAATCACTGATGAATGATATGTCTCATTCTTTTTGTTTTTCCTCTCCTTATTTACTCTGGCAGCCTACATTTGTCCTTCTTGATTGGACCCAGTTGCCCAAATAAGCAACCCACTCTGGCAAAGACCTGACTTTACTCTCATAAATGTCTGCATGTTAGGATAAGCTAGATGATGAACACCATGCCAAAGTTCTTTGTGTGACCAGTCAGAATGGCCATCATCAAAAAATCTACAAACAAGAAATGCTGGAGAGGCTGTGGAGAAAAGGGAACCCTCTTGCACTGTTGGTGGGAATGTACATTGATACAGCCACTATGGAGTACAGTATGGAGGTTCCCTAAAAAACTAAAAATAGAGCTACTGTCCGACCCAGCAATCCCACTACTGGGCATATACCCTTAAAAAAACATAATTAGAAGAGACATGTACCACCATGTTCATTGTGGCAGTATTTACAATCGCCAGGACATGGAAACAACCTAAGTGTCCATCGACAGATGAATGATAAAGATGTGGCACATATATACAATGGAATATTACTCAGCCATAAAAAGAAACGAAATTGAGTTATTTGCAGTGAGGTGGATGGACCTAGAGACTGTCATACAGAGTGAAGTAAGTCAGAAGGAGAAAAACAAATATCGTATGCTAACACAGATATATGGAATCTAAAAAAAAAAATTGTTCTGAAGAACCTAGGGGCAGGACCGGAATAAAGATGCAGACATAGACAATGGACTTGAGGACACGGGGAGGGGAAAGGGTAAGCTGGGATGAAGTAACAGAGTCGCTTGGACATATATACACTCCCAAATGTAAAATAGATACCAGTGGGAAGCAGCCGCATAGCACAGGGAGATCAGCTTGGTGCTTTGTGACCACCTAGAGGGGTGGGGCAGGGAGGGTGGGAGGGAGATACAAGAGGGAGGAGATATGGGGATATATGTATATGTATAGCTGATTCACTTTGTTATAAAGCAGAAACTAACACAGCATTGTAAAGCAATTATACTCCAATGAAGATGTTAAAAAAACCAAAAAGTTAGAGAGTAAAAAAATTCAAAAGAATTGGCCACACTCCTCCAACAGATTCTCTAACCTTTAGCAGAACAGAATTCACACTGAATCTGGTTTATGAGTAAAAGACAAGTCAACTTTAAAGTGGATCAGAGATGACAACATTTCTTTTCCATGTGCCTGCTTTGGAGCCATATTTATGCTGACCACTCAAAACCTTCCTCGTGAGTATTCTGTGATATATTAGAACCAGGAATAAGGGGTGTTAGTGCTGCAAGGGTCAGCCAGTGGTCTGCGATTTAATTCACATATCCTTTCTGCACCAGACTCTTTAAGATCATTGAGTTAGCCTAAGAATTTTGAAGCTGTAGAATTCAAGACAGTACATTACAATAGGCCAATATTACTATTCTCCTGCTCTGACATTCTCCACTGATGGACAGATGAAGGAGAAGGAAGGGCAGTCACCAGTAACTGAGAGTAAATGAAACTGGAATATTGTAATTCAGTATCATTTGAGTGACTGAATTGGCTGGCAGAGTGTTCTCCAGTTAAGAGTGAGGGAAGATTAATTCTGCACATGACACCACTACTGTATTTATACAAGTCTACTGGGACAGTTGTTTGCCTTGAATTGTTTTCTTCATTCATTTCAGTCAGACAGTTGTGTTGACTGATTTTCCTTTTTGATGTATGAAATGACTGTTTGACTGAATTTACCATTTAATTTACACTAATGCACTGTAAAAATGATACATTAGTCAAATTGGATTGGCAGGTATGAAAATGTTTACCCCAGAACTAGACAGAAATATAATATTGCCTTCTACAGAAATGTAAGTCATATGCCCTGGATTCTGGGAAAATGTTCCAATTTTAACAATTTTACCACGTTTCAAAAATGTAGGGTCACTGATCCCATAGTAAAAATAAGAAGATCTGTGAAGTCCAGAAAAACACAGTTTTGTGTGACTCTGACAATCACAAAACACAAAAGAAAAAACTATGATGAGATAAATTTTACTGAGTTTCATACTTATCAAGAGGTGTTTCTATGTTAAACTTCTGAGTCTTATTCTAGAAGTTCTTTAGGAACAAACACTTCAAATATATTCATAGAAAACCCTCTTTATTTGTAATTTCATTCTTCCAATATTTATAGTTACTAAGGCAGGCCATTTCTCCACGTCCCATCCCATGATTCTCTGCTCCTATTGAACATTTGGAAATTCGTGGTATGAGCAGGAAAGTGAAGAAGTTTTTGAGATTATTGAATAATGCTGATTTTATAAAGACTGCTTTGTTCCATAGTTGACAAACTTATAATGGTACCGATGGTTGGATACTACTCTTAGAGATGAGAAAGCTCCTAAGGAACCTTCCGTATTCCATTCACCAATCTGTGTTCTTGTTCAAAGCAAAATTAATTCCTTTCAAAATTATATTACCTTAATTTTTAATCTTAAAATAAGATTAAAAATTAAAATAATTAAAAATTAAAAATAAAATTAAAAATCTTAATTTTTAATCTTAAAATAATCTATCTGTGAGAATGGGAATTTTGGGTAGGAAAAAGTGACAGAAGATGGGACAAAAAGAGAATTCATAGAAAGACAAAACAGAATTGTTTAAATGGTGGGTACAAACTTCTGTTTCCAACTATATCAGTTTACCTTAGGGAAACGTACTAGAAAGGCCAAATAAATCATAAGCAACATTGGACTGTGAGCGTTAGAAAGCTACTGAGGTAGCCATGACCTAGAAAAGTAAAATAGAGAAAGAAACTCACTGAAGTGAGAACAATATTCTGCACATGCTTTTCTAGCCCAGTCATTTAGAAACTACTGATGAAGAGCAAAAGTCTGAGAAACCAAATGTGGCTCCTAAGAGATAGAAAAGCCAGTAGATCTTAGGACAATGTCATAGGACTAAGGAAACCAGAGTTGGAATTGAGAAATAACAAGGCAGCTAGAATTTTAAGGACCAAACTCACAGAGAGAGGAAAGATTCAGAGAACAGAGCTGGATTCAGCAACAGTGTTCCCTTGCAGTATTTTCCATGTATAATAGGTAGAGAAGGCAAGATGCTAAGAAGTCAAACAAAAGCTAACTGAAGTCAAAGCAAAGACTTAGTTGGCTCATAATGCTGAAGAGACAAAATTGGGGTTCAGAACCTATGAAAGATTTGTGGCCCAATGGAAAACAAATGATATGAATTAGGACATTGAAAGTCTCTACATATGTGTGTGTGTGTGTGTCTGTGTGTGTGTCTCTGTGTGTGTGTGTGTGTGTGTGTGTGTGTTAGGAAGGTTGATGCAACATCTACACTGAACCTTATAAAGAAGGAAAATGAGTATGAAGTTGGTCCAGTGACTGAGGTGATCTTCCCCTCTGCTCCCTACCTAAGAATAGGAAATTCTCTCCTCAAGAAAATACAGTTGACCCTTGAACAAGGTAGGGGTTAGAGATGCTGACTCCTTGTACAGTCAAAAATCCACATATAACTTTATGGTCGGCCCTTCTTATCTGTGGTTCTGAATCTGAGGATTCAACCAACCACAGATCATGTAGTACTGTATTACTTATTGAAAAACAATCCATGTATAAGTGGATCTCTGCAGTTCAAACCCAGGTTGTTCAAAGGGCAACTGTAACGTCATTCAGGTTCCCTACAACTTGTCATATCCCAAGTCTGGTATTCACTGAAGAACCACCAAGACTACCAAGAAAAGGAGAATTAGAATAAAAAACAAAACAGAATCAGAATCATAGATGACCTAAACATTAAAGTTCATACATATTTTGGTAAATATTATCAAGATCAAGAAAATAGATGACAAGGTGGAGAACTTAACTTGACAACTAGAAACTATAAACTGATTGAAGTTGAACTGATAGAATTAAAAATTATATGAAATTTAAAATTCGGTAGTGGATTGGACACAGGTAAAGAGAGGTAAGTGAACTGGAAGATAGCGTAGTAACAATATTAACACTAAAACATGGGAAACGAAAAGAATAAAAAGTACACAAAAGCACATTTGAGACATATGGGCCACAGTAAACATTTTTATCATATGTGTAAACTGGAGTCCAAAGAAAAAAGGAGAGAGAGATTGGGATGAAAACAATATTTCAGAAATATTAACAGCTGAGAGTTCTCTAAAACTAAAAAGAATATGTGGAGCCATAAATTCAATAAGCACTAAAGAATGCAACAAGAACAAATACAAAGAAAAGCACACCTAAGATCACCACAGTACAATTCATGGATAGTAAAGAAAATCGTGACATCTTAAAAGCAGCCCGAGGAAAGAGAGATTACTTTCAAAGGAACAATAGGATTAAGATTACAGCTTTCTTCTCAATGAAACTGGATACTAGAAAATAATGGAATAACATTTTTTAAGTGCTAAAGAAAAGAACTGCCCATTGGGAATTCTAGAGGCAGAGAAAATGTTGTTTGGAAGGAAAGATGAAATAAGGAAATTTGCAGACAAACAAAATTTAGAAAATATGTTCTCATCAGAACTGACTGAATTAAATTATAAAGGGAGACCCGCAGGTAGAAGGAAGATTAGCACAGACGAAAATAAGGAGTTTATAAAGAATTATGTATAACAGAAAGGATAAATAAGTGGATAAACCTAAATAAAATCTAACAGCACAAAAGAGTAATAATAAAATATATCAAAAATTAGAATGCATTAAAACAAATGGAAGAGGAAAAGTAGTAAAAGAAATTTAAGATCTCAGCATTGCTTGAGAAGCAGTAAAAGAGCTAATAAGTCATGGTACATGTGTAACTGCTACTTATGTAAAAATAACAAGCTAATACAAGGGAAAATGGAATTTGAAGAAATCTAAAAGGAAGAAAGAAGAGCAAAAAGAACATAACAAGGTGGGACAAATAGTAAACGAGGAGTAAACGGTCTATAAGAAAATACATTAACTGTAAATACTCAAATTAAAGGACAAGGATTATTGAAACAAACAAAGAACCGAATTCTATGCCACCTACAAGAGACAAGAGTCAGATTGAAAATTAAAGGATTCAAAACTTATGTCCTAACAACAATAAGTAAAATTGAAGAAGAGTTTTTAATGTTAACATAGATTTGAAAGCAAAAAGTATCACTAGTGATAAGGCAGGATAATAAAACCCACTGTTACTTTACAAGGGATATATTATAAATCTAAACTTCAATGCAATAGATGAAGGGAAATTCCAAAAATCTAAGTAGAAATAGAAAAATCTAAATTACCTAGATCAGTAACGTAGAACCACAAGAACAAATGAGCAGATTAGAGAAGATCTGAATACCATCATTAAAAACTTTGGCCTACATTTACATAAAACACTGCACCAACAATGATGGAATATATATACTACGCAGAAATTTTTAGGTGCATATGGCACATTTATCAAATTGACTATATTCCAGTTATAAAACAAGACTCCGAATAAGCAAGAAATTTAAAAATATATAACCAATATTTTACCAAATAGTTGGATATTAAAAACATACTTCTGATCATTATGTAGGTCAAAGATAAAGTCGCAATGGGAATTAGAATTTTATTAATTGAATGATAATGAAAATATGCCATAACAAAACCTGTGGGTTGCAAATAAAGCTGTGGTCACAGAGAAGTTTATGTATTCAAATTAGATTCTCTAAATGTAAAGGGGACAGGAATAAAGCAACTAGAAGATAACCTATCACCCTGAGGTAGGCAGCTCCTGAACTGTACCTGGTGGGGAAGGCAGGGCAGAACTTCAGGAGGCCAGCTGAGAGCACGGTGAACGCCACGTCAGGAGCAGTCTCCAAGAGAGAGCACTTAATGTACAAAGGGATGACTAAAATATATTTAAGAGCTAGCACCTGACTCCTCTTAAGGATGACTTAACGTTGCTGGGGAAAAAATAAGAAGTGCTCGGTGTACAAGGTGAATAGCTTTATAATTCCCAGGAGAATCTTGGTACCAGGACCACACAATGAAGAACTTGGAGTCCCCGTGGCTAATCCAGCAGAGAGAAAAGGAGAAACAGAGATGCGAGAGAAACTAAAGGGAACTCTTGGTGCAATTTGGTGCTGCTGCAGGCCCAAGTCCAGGTATGTGCTCTCTAGCTCCCCATCTTAAATAAAAGCCACCATGTTCCTCAGTCTTTCAGGTACTTAGAATTTCTCTTTAGAACCTGAAAATGGGGTCAGGTTTCCTGTCTGCATTGCTACAGTCCAAAATAGAGGCAGGATGGTTGAAATAGTTCTCTATCTGGCAGAGGAGGCCTTGAAGCTGTGAGCCACTCACTGCAAACCAGCAGGACATGAAGGATTCTTGAGCAGACCTGAAGCTACTGGGAGGCCTTTCAGGAGTTAAATCCCATAGTAAATACTGTACCTTCATTGGCCCCTTCTCCCTCTCTGTCCAGTCTTCCTCCACTCCCATGGGGGCCCAAAGGGGTTAAATGAGCACTATTTGACTTGTACTTGGTGGTCCCAGAACTTGACTTGGGCCTGGAGACTTCCATGAAAAGTCTACCTTCCACCTACTGGCTTGGGTTTCTTGGTCTCTGTGCTCCAGGCTAATCCCTTCAATCTGCTTTTTCCATTTCTGCCAATAATCCCCCTCTCCAGACCTTCCTAATGCTCTTCTGGGGTGGGAGGAGACTGACTGAGGGCAATGTTTATTTCTAGAGGGAGAGGTGACCACATGACTTCACAGTGGTCGTCCCCTTGATTATTCAGTTTCTGTCTAGATTAGTCGTGGGTGTCTGTGCACCCCAGCCTCACCCCAGGAGGCTGTAGAACACTGTCCTTATCTCAGCCCTGAACCGCTCTCTATCCTCCTTCCCTCTCTCTCCTTACCCTTCTTTACCCACAGACTCGCAGGCTTTCTGGACCTCTGAGGAAGATAAGCACGTCACAGAACCTCTGCTACAGAACAAAACATACTGAAACAAAGGTATTGAAACAACAGAAAAAGAATACATGAGGATTGTTTCTCCTGAGCGTTCAATTACCTAGGGGGCCTTTAGCAAACTTTGATTGATAAATCTAACCTTTCTGTCCTTGGCAATAGTTGATCACACTGTGAGGAAAACAAGTTAGGGAATGGAAAAATACTATTTGGATTTCAATGAAATAATAAAGATGCAGGGACTATCTTTGACTTTTGCAAGGTGAGAAGAGAGTTTACATTTTGATTATTGATGGCAGGAATCCCTTTTAAAACAGGGCCAGTCTGCATGATGCATTTAAAAATCAGCCTTTTCAAATATAGCCATAGCCCCCACAAGATCTCTTGATTTCTCTGGGGTCAGATAAACCATCACATTTCACAGTGGTGCCCTGTATATGAAAGTGATAAACATAATCTGGAAGCATGGCAGTGGCTAAAAATATGGAGCTGGCAGCCACACGTTGCAATGATTTTTTGCTTTTAATTCATTGCATAAAATGCTAATGTCCAAATTCAGGCAGGTAGATCTTACCAACCATCAAGAGCTTCAACCCTGCTAACAGCTAAGTATGCACTTTTAAACCCTACTTTGACTGCTCCAGAAACTTACTGGGTTTCTTTAATGCCTCTGTTACTATTTCCTTTGTGTCATTTTGTTTTTCTTTAAAAACATAGCTGTGTGACCTTGGGGAAGTTAGATTATTTCCTTGAGACTTGGTTGCCTTCTCTGTGACTATCTGGGTATAATTTTAGTATTGCTCAATAGAATTTTGGGTGATAATGAAAATATTCTATATCTGTACTATGCAAAGCAGTATTCAATAGCTACATGGAGCTAATAAACATCTTTGAAATATGGCAAATGCAACTGAGGAACTGAATTTTTTTTTTTTTTTCTTTTTGTTTTGTTTTTTTTTCTTTTTTTTTTTGCGGTATGCGGGCCTCTCACTGCTGTGGCCTCTCCTGTTGCGGAGCACAGGCTCCGGACGCGCAGGCTCCGGACGCGCAGGCTCAGCGGCCATGGCTCACGGGCCCAGCCGCTCCGCGGCATATGGGATCCTCCCAGACCGGGGCACGAACCCGTATCCCCTGCATCGGCAGGCGGACTCTCAACCACTGCGCCACCAGGGAGGCCCAGAGGAACTGAATTTTTAATCTTAGTTTTAAATGTGTTTACATATAAATAATGCCACAAGCTAGCATCTGTTGACAGTACAGATCTACATAATATTTTAAGGATACTCTCCACTCAAAAACTCTACCATTCATTAACTCAATCTAAATATTTTTGCCCTCTGACAAACAGAAAATAATTTATGCTTCCCTTGAAATTATCTGTCAAGACCTTTATCAGTTTGGGGACATTATATTCTTAAAATTGACTTTGCTTTATGAAACTTTAATAATGTTGGAGTTCCCTGCCCTTGGTATCACCTTTGTGATGATGGGAAATATTGTGGATGATCAAGGACCATTTCAAGAGATCATGGAGAGAAACCTTCTGGATTTAATTTCATTATGACGATGTCAAAATGCTTAATTACTTAAAATAAAACCCATACCGTTTTTATGCTGTTATATTCTACATGTAGCTGGAAAAATGTTAAAAATATTTTTAAAGAACTGCACATCTATTTTTGAAGCTGATTTGGCTGTTCAAGGCTTGCTAGCACTTTATCCATCTCAGTACTATTTCACTTAGTAAACAAATGCAGTTGCCATAATTGCTGCATATGTGTCTGTGTTCCCTTCTAGGTTATATGTTTTTGAAGTTAGAAACTATATTTATATCACAGCCCCTATGTATAGCACAATATCCATTGCTAATTCAGATTATGTTTTAAGATATGAGACAAAATTTAAGACTTTTATTATAGTCATAAACATCTAGCAAACCAACCAGAAAATAAAAGCTAATTTTCAATTGGTTGGCCAAGAACAAAAAAGAGAGGAATACCTAGTGCAAAACCATATCTCTAATAACTACTGTTGGATTTAGAGCATGCAGATGCTAAACTTCTTTTAAAATATCTTCTTATCAAAGGTTTGAGGTTGGACCTGAAAAAATTATATCAAAAGTGAAAATAATCATGTGGTCTGACCAGCCTAGATCACACAAAGTAAGTGTATACTATATATAAAGTAGATAAACTACAAGGTCCTACTGTATAGCACAGGCAACTATATTCAATGCCTTGTAATAACCTATAATGGAAAAGGATCTGAAAAAGAAATATATATATCTGAATCACTTGGCTGTACACCTGAAACACAACATTGTCAATCAACTATACTTCAAGTAAAAAAAACAAAACAAAACAAAACAAAGTAAGTGGAAAGGGAAGTATAGTTTTATAAATTCACCTCTGATATCCAATGGACCAACTTAAAGACAACAGAAACTACAACTTTCTAGGAGACAGGACATGGCCAGCAAACCAGGCCGTTACCCTCGGCCATACCTGCCCAAAAATATACAGACTAGCCTGCATTCATGAATACATAGGAATTCTTCATTTATCTGGCATTATTAGGCAATGAGGTATTGTATGTTAGGAGAAGTTTTTTTTAAATGACAAATTTAAGAGGAGTTATTTTAACCTTCACTCGGTAATATTTTTCTAAAATTAAGAAATGTATCCACTGGTGTATCTAATGTTTCCGTGATAACTCGGGGTCATCAGTTCAATCAACGTTTGCATGAATAATGCAAATGGAAACAAGACAGGCATGCTTACTGAAACTGAAAATGACATATCACTGGCTGGAATAACTGAGGAGAGAGCAAGAAAACAAAAATGAAAACAAACCGTGATCAAGAAACAATCAGTCAAGTTCTGACTTTCTGTACTTTGTTTCAAAAAGAGATACCACAAATCCCAGCGAGAGACTCCAGCAGCCTTAGCTGTCTTTCTCCTTTGTTTCCATCTTCCTTTCCTTTTCCTTCTACCCTAGATTGTTCCAGGAAATGGTTATAGCTGCTTCCAAGACAAATTCTAATACTTTCTCTCACACAAACTTCACAATATTTCCATGGGATAAGTAGTGTGGAGGTAAAAGACAATTCATCACAGGGACATCTCCTATGAAAATAAAATTAGAAACTAGCTTCTAAACATGCAGAGAGAAGGGCATGGTGTCAGGCACTAATTTCCTTGAGAATTCCTCTCCATTTCTAATAGACCTTCTTATTTACCAAGATCCCTTTTTATTGGTGTCCTATTCCAGACTGTTCCACTCTGCCCATCCTCATCCTGTCAAATACATTCACACTCTTTTGTGACCCTACTTATTTGCCCATTAAATAATCAATCATAGAACTGTCGGAATTAAATATAGAGTGAAATTAAAATACTGGAGTCACTTGGAGGGTTTAAGCAGCTCCACCAGAAAATACTGGGCATGGATTTAAAGAGGCTGTGCGGGACTTGCTCTTGTCCAAGTTCTTTCTCAAGAAGTATCTGAAATAAGCCTAAATTCAGAGTTAATCTGATTGGCCTCCTTTCTCAGGTGGACTGGAATTCACTGCTCTTTCCCCTCAACTCCCTGATGTCAGTGGCACTTTCCGGAGATGAGGTGGACTTCTCTGCCTACTGCAGAAGCTCAGTTCCCCCCGGGCCCACTCCCTGTCTGAATCCCACACTTGAGGCCAGATGCCAGCCTTCCCAGAACATTCGTGGTTTCATTTCCGTTTTTGACCTGCTCAGATTGAGTCCCTGTAGACTCTTTCTCAGCTTGAAACCTGATCTTCAACCCCTTTCCCTGACCTCGATGGTTACCTTCCTACATTAGGCCTCAGGTGCTTTAGCTATAAAATGATATAGTTGCCCTTAATTCTAAAGTCTTCTTCCTAAAGCTCTACAATGTGCTGGCTCCTTGAAAATGTTTCTCTTTGCTGGTTTTCATTTTGTAGAGAATTAAAACCACAGCTACTCTAAAAGACAGTAAGTTACACTGGATAAGGAAAGTGTCCTTTTGTAGTTAGATTAACAGGGATGGAAGACGACTTAGTATGTTTTAAGATACTCATGATCCATTCTCGTGAGAGTCAGGGGAAGAAGGGCAAGAGAGTTAATAAAATACCAAACGATTGTGACAAATTAAGTTCACAAAGATGTAGCTGATTAGTTACTACTTGAATAAGCCACACATATCCAATTCAAGTTTTCCTTTATTTTTCTAAGAAGGGATCCCAGTGAACTGAGTCCCATGTTCAGGAACTCCACGTTCAATGGCTTAGTCTCTAAAAACTGTTCTGTTGCTGGAAGGTGAAATATTGCCCATCAGTCCTAATTGATGTTTAGCTATCACGCACATTTGAAATAAATTTATTACTTTGCCTGATCTCAGCGTAATACATTCCAAAGGGGCAAAGAGCACACGAAAATTTATGGAGTCTCCATCTTCTACAATAAAGTGTGCCATAAATTACATATTATTTGGCCATGAAATTCACAAGCCATAGAAACCACGCCATTAGCAATGTATACAGTGGTAAACAGCAGGTAATGATAATGATATAAAACAAAATAGACTGTGTATGTTGGCACAGCTGCCAATAAAGCAATCATTAAATACATTCATATGCATCTACGCTAGGTAAGCTCTTTGAGGGCAATTGCTATGAATTCTACATACCTGTCAGGATATTATATATAGCCCACTTTCTATGGCCTTTATTCAGAGACGCTGAGCAAGGGTTACTGTGGGTAAATTCAGACCTTTTCTCAATATAGAATTTGGTCAACATGCATTCTGAACAGCAAAATTTCACACTGCTTTCAATTTTCCTACAGTAATTGCCACCTCAACAAATGCAGGATTAAGTAGAATGGATTATAAGAAGTTAGAAAGGAAAGATGGAAGAAAAGAAGGAAGGTAGAAAAAAGGTGGGTATGGAGTACTTCAACATTTACATAAAGAGTGGACCTAAAACTAACCTGAGGTTACCCTAAACTATTAGCATATGCTATAGAAACTTAAATGAAAAAATTTTAAAAACCCAGCAAGGGAAACTCAAAGATTCTTTGTTTTTTTCACTCTATTGCATATACACATCCAACTTAAACAATCTATATGCTCATGTGCAATAAGAGAGCATTGTTTTGCAAGGCTATTTGGGTTCTATCAGCATGTAAAGGTCGGACAACTCAACTTTAGCAGAGCTAGCCTTCAGGTGAATAACTGCTTCTTTCAGGCTGTGAGCATCTGAATTTTCTGGAAATATTTCCCAAAAAATGAAAACTAAAAGAGTCCTAGGACAGTGTCCTTTAGAAATTTTATAGTATCAAAGTTTTTGGAGGAAGAGTATCTTTGTCGATTATCAACACGATGATTCCAAGCAGGTCAATTTATGCTGAGAAGATTATATAACAGAACCCACTTCACCTCCATTATACTGACAATGGTCTTCCTTACTTCAACCTTGTGCTTCTTAGTAAAGTTGAAAATACTAAGCCAAGAACAGACAGTGCCAATGCCGGAGACTCAGATGTACCTATAGGAGCCTTCAGACAACATCGCCACCCAGGCTAAAGTCCTGGTTTAAAACATCCCAACATGAATGACTCTCAAAAACCGTATGCTGAGCAAGTGAAGCCAGATCAAAAGGGCACCTACTGGGGCTTCCCTGGTGGCGCAGTGGTTGAGAGTCCGCCTGCCGATGCAGGGGACATGGGTTCGTGCCCCGGTCCGGAAGGATCCCATATGCCGCGGAGCGGCTGGGCCCATGAGCCACAGCCGCTGAGCCTGTGCGTCCAGAGCCTGTGCTCCACAATGGGAGAGGCCACAACAGTGAGAGGCCCGCGTACCACAAAAAAAAAAAAAAGGGCACCTACTGTATTATTCAACTTACATGAAATTCTAAACTGGGCAAAATTCATCTCTAATGATAAAAAACAGATCTGTGGTTGCCTTGGGTTGGGAGATGGGGATACTTTTGCAAAAGCCTAGGAGGAATCTTTCTAGGGTTTTAGAATTGTTATCGATCTTTATGGGGGTGGTAGTTATACAAATGTATACATTAATTAAAAGTCACTGAACCGTTGACTAAAAATGTCTGCATTTAATTGTATGTAAATGATACCTTAATAAGGTTGATTACAAAATGAGCCAAAACCAAAAAAAAAGCAGAAGAAAAACCTCTCAAGACCTCAAAGGAAATACACTGTTTTCTTCCAGGGTACCAGATTGGAAATGAGGCATTGGTCTGTTCGACCTCAGATTTATCTAGTCTATTTTAAAGCACTAGAGTCCCGTATCAGAAAAACTCACCCCATGTTTTATTACTTTGATTTCTTCTCTGCCTCTTCTCCCAACATTGTGAAGTCATTTACAGAAGAAAAACCAGCTTTTTCCAACTTTGCATCATCACATATTCTTTCCAAAGCTATTATTTATGGAATAAAATTTGGCTACACTTTGTAAAAATCTAGCTTTTTGAGCCTTACAACTCTTAACAGTTAACCTATTGCCTCCATTGGAATTTGGAAAAAATATTTTGAAAATGAATAGCTGAGATTTGACATTTTTGTTTTTTGTGATTTTCTCTTCCCCTAAGTGACAAGTGAGTAGGAATGAGAAACACATACATAAAGAAAAAAATTATCTTGCTGCCTTTGCATGGTTATAATTTATAGGAGGCCCTTTTCAACAATAATCTATTATCAGAATCAATAAAATATAATCTCCATGAAGCCCAGGCCAGGATATTTGTCTCTTTTTCAGCAGATTGCAATACAAACCACATTCATGGATTTGCTTCTTGATGATCTTTGTAATACTGTAACAGCTGACCATTTCCTCATGCCTCTTCACCTTAACTTAAACCTGGTTTTTCACTAATGACCTCACATTTCCTTCTCTATCACTTGGTTGTCGGCCTCTTTTCCAACTCCAACTCCAACTCACATTTCACTCTGGAACCAAAGGAAGACTTCCACCTTCCTGCTTTTTAGTGATACCTCAAGGTCATTACCATATTGTGATCACTCTGAAGAATAGCCAGACAATTGCTATTGCAGAGCCATCTGACAGTTTGTGGCTCTAAAAATTAACTAAGGACCACATTTGTCCAAAATATCCTAGTTTAAGATTTTGATAATACAGCAACAGTAATTCCGAAGTCATTTATGACAATCAGTGTGGGAAGCACCCTCCTTCAGGAAGATCCTGTGCCATACAATACTCTTTCCCTGTCAGGTAATAAGGAAGCACGGCCGTGGAAAGTAACCTCCTGTGGACAGAAATACTTGGCTTCGAGACGGCTTGAAGTTCATACATTTTTCTTGAATTAGATTCCCCATTAATTACTTTATCCACAAAGAGGTAATTATCAGAATTCTGTAAGCAATTAAGGAGATGCTACTGCACATTCTTTCAGCTTGGTGACCTTTCTCACTTTATTTCATGTGGCTATCTGAAACATCAGTGATTTACATGTCTTTCTTTTTTTTTTTTTAGCAGATTTCTGTGCGTGTGTGTGTCCCCATGATGAAAACATCATTAAAATAAGATATCATGAATAGACTCTTAAGAAGCAGAGTCTACTTAAAGTCCCGGAAAATGTGAAAGCACTAACATTCATGGACAACTCTACATTCTGAAAGTTACTCCAAATTTTATTGATCTCTATTTTGTCTAGGAGTTTTTCAAATTTTCTACCATGATCATTTGTTAGTTTTATAATTACATAATAAAGGCAATACATCATACAATCTTTTGTAATCCATTGTCGTTTTAAAACTATTTGTTTCCTTGTCCTCAGCAGATATGTCATAGATTATTAGTACACAAGCAAAGACTTTCAACATAAGAGTACTTTATAGTGAGAAGAACTATACTGAGCTATCTCTATCCTAAGACAATGCACTAGGAAAGCACTAGGAATTCTTTTTTTTTTTTTTTTTTGCGGTATGTGGGCCTCTCACTGTTGTGGCCTCTCCCGTTGAGGAGCACAGGCTCCCGATGCGCAGGCTCAGCAGCCATGGCTCATGGGCCCAGCTGCTCCACGGCACGTGGGATCCTCCCGGACCGGGCCACGAACCTGCGTCCCCTGCATCAGCAGGCGGACTCTCAACCACTGCGCCACCAGGGAAGCCCACTAGGAATTCTTAAGCACTAGGAATACAGACACGATCAAGGGGCAAGTTCCTTGCCTTCGAGTACACATAATCATTATAGCAAATGCTTAAATAGCACTTAGTATATAACTCACCACAGCAGTCTTATTATACTCCTTTTTAATAGGTGAGCAGAGGAAGCCACAGGGAAGTCATAGGGTAAAGCCAGAATTTGAACCTAGGTAGACTATAGTACACTCTCCACTGCTTTAACTACTACGTTAAAATATGTATATATAAAAGTTATATATATTTATATAACTCCAAGTATTTGAAAGTTACAAAACACTTATCTACCAAAACTCAAAAAGGAGCACACAAACTTGCATAGAAAATAAACATGTAAAAGTTCATGAATAAACCACATTATAACCTGCTCCACATAATATACTGACTGCAGTGTCCTGGGCCTCTCCCATCCTTAGGTAACTGGAAATTACAACAAAATAATACTTTTCACCTTTGGAAGCCACACCATCTCTCATACCAACCAACCAATTACTTCCTTAGAGAGAATAGGAAATTAACCTGAATAGCATATATATATATATATATATATATATATATATATATATATATATATATATATGCTATATATATATATAGCATTACTGATGTAGAATCTTTGTTTAAAGACAATAACTTCAATAGCAGAGGGAACTTTACCATTGCAGGCTTCAGATAACCTCTATATTTCTCAGATTTTATGCTAAATCATAAAATGCCATATTGTGTCTGAAGCTATTTTTTCAATAGTCCATTTTCTTTTTTTTTTTTTTTTTTTTTTTTCTTTTGGCGGTATGCGGGCCTCTCACTGTTGTGGCCTCCCCCGTTGCGGAGCACAGGCTCCGGATGCGCAGGCCCAGCGGCCATGGCTCACGGGCCCAGCCGCTCCGCGGCATATGGGATCCTCCCAGACCGGGGCACGAACCCGTATCCCCTGCATCGGCAGGCGGACTCTCAACCACTGCGCCACCAGGGAGGCCCAATAGTCCATTTTCTTAAATGGACTAGCAAAGCAGTAAATACTGAGGAACATTTTGGCTCCCAAATCCTAACAAACAATAGAGCGGGGGTCAGTAAATTATGGATAGTGGGCCAAATCTAGTCCTCTACCAGCTTTTATAAATGAAGCTTTATTGGAACACAGCCATGTTCCTCAGTATATGTATTGTTTGTGTCTGTTTTCACATCACAGCAGCAGAACTAAGTAGTTGCAAAAGAGATTGTATGGCTTGTAAAGCCTAAAATATTGACTGTCTGACACTTTATGGAAAAAGGTCTCCAACGCCTGCAATAGGATATAATGAAAGTGATGCTATGTAACATCTAAGACTAGGTCATAAAAGGTCATGCAGCTTTTGCATGATTCTCATGGAATGCTTGAACCCTGGACACTCATTCTTGGGATACTCTACCTTGAATCCTAACTACCACATTATGAGAAGTCCAAGCCACATGGGCAGCCACCTATAGGCACTCCAGTCAACAGTCCTTGTTGGGCCCAGTCTTCACGACATCCCATCTCAAGGGCCAGAAATGGGAATTAAAATTATCTAGATGATTCCAGCCCGAGCCATTTCAATCCTCATGAGCTGAGGTTTCAGACATCAGTCATGGAGTAGAGACAAGCCATCTCCTCTGTGTACTGTTTGAATTGCTGACCCACAGAATCTGGGCACATATTAACATTTTTTTTTGTTTCAACACTAAGTTTGGACTTCTTAATTATGTAGCAGTACATAACTGTGTTATCTATTAGATAACACAGTTAGATATCTATTACCTAATAGATAATATAGCACTGTGTCTGTACACAGGAGATCTACATTTCACAGAGCACATACTTTTAGATGTGAATGTTGACTGCTCAATTTCTAAGAAGAACCTATACACACATCTAGGTACAAAATGTTTATGTTTATGTAAATATTAGACCTATATAAACTAATCTATATTATCCATAAAATGAGGGGCCCTTGATAATGGCTAACATTTCTTTCTGGTATTTATTGTGTTCCAAGAACCGATAAATTCTTTCATTGTATGAATTTTCTCTTTTAACCCTCATAGTAACTCACTGAGAGAAGTAATGTTATCTCTATTTTATAGATGAGAAAACTGAGGCAAAAACAGATAACATGCTCAAGAGTACTCAACAAGTAAATTTGAGAGTCAAGATTTGAACCCAGTTCTCAAGTTTTAGATCCCTTACTCATAGTCACTAAGCTATATACTGAGGGAGGGGATGAAAGCTGAAGCCATTACCTCATGCTCAAGAAGTTAGACAGAAACTTAGCAGGTATGGTTGAAAGAAGACAGGACTTGGAGTCGTAAGTCCAGAGCCTGAGTGATGAAATGACTTCTCCTCTCCTCTAGATGTAGGTTTGTGTTTAGAAAATGAAGAAGAGCACTGCACATGTTGATTGTTGATTTCTGGACTTCATGATGACCAGAGAGTGGAAGTTTACCAGGGAGCTATTCTGCAATGACATAAATTATTGATTCAAAATCAAACCTTTAGTATAAACTACTGATTCAAAATCAAATCTTTATCATGTCTCCCTTGCATCAGAAGTCTTTCCCACTCTTCATTTCTTTTTAAACCCTTTCCTGTCTACTCTTGGCCAAAGCTTGAAGCCTGATTTAACATTTGGAAAGAAAATAATGAAATAGTCGTAACACAGCAATTCCAATGCCTACTGAAACAGAAGCTCTAAATAATTTTTCAGATAATTTAGGAAATTAAAAATATTTACATCCTAGATGCAAAGACAGAAGTTACTTGTGTAATAAAATAAATGGTGAGACAAAAGGTTTCTGGTCAAGTAGATTTGTTTAAATAGGAACACTAATCTGAGTTCTACCCCTGTGCCAAAACCCAGTGACAGGTTGCATACAGCTTCTAAAGGGATAGTTCAGTGCATTGGGTCAAATTCATGCCCTAAAATGTGGTACTATTAGTAGTACTAGAAGACACAGTGTGACTGTCTTCTTTGGGACATAGATGAAGACCCCAAGATAGACAATATCAAGGACAAGTTATGTAGAATAAGATATTATCTCAGTCCTTGGGACATGTCATCCAGGATAGAACAAGAAGTAGATTTATTATCAAGTACATGAAGCCAGAGACAGTAAGCAATGAGTGGTAGTTGGTTAAAATAGACAGGAGTTAGAAGTAGAGGCACGGATGTAGAAAACAAACTTAGGGTTACCAGGGGATTGTGGAGGGGAGGTTAAAATGGGAGATTGGGACTGAAATATACACACTACCCTACATAAAATAGATAACTAATAAGAATCTGCTCTTCTTATTAGCACAGGGAACTCCACTCAATACTCTGTAATGGGCTCTTTGGAAACGACTCTAAAAAAAAATACAAGTGGGGCTTCCGTGGTGGCGCAGTGGTTGAGAGTCCGCCTGCCGATGCAGGGGACACGGGTTTGTGCCCCAGTCCGGGAAGATCTCACATGCCGTGGAGCGGCTGGGCCCGTGAGCCATGGCCACCGAGCCTGCGTTTCCGGAGCCTGTGCTCCACAACAGGAGAGGCCACAACAGTGAGAGGCCCGCGTGCCGCAAAAAAAAAAAAAGAAAGAAAAAAAGTGGGTATATGTATATGTATAACTGTTTCACTTTTCTGTACACCTGAAACTAACACAACACTGTAAATCAACTACACTCCAATAAAATTGTTTTCAAAAATAGGTTTTAAGAACCATAGTCAGGGAGCAGTGTGGATTGGAAAGATCTGACAAGAAATACTTCTGCATCCTCAGACAGTGCTCCCCAAGCTGGCTATTGCAAGGGTGAGCATTTAAGAGATCTTTGACATAAGGAGGACATGAGATTAACAATCTATCCCAATGTGCATGAATTATTCTCCTCGGGGCTATCAGAAATCAGATGGCATCCTAGAGCAAGGGTCAGCAGATCTTTTCTGTAAAGGGTCAGAGAGTAAATATTTTGGATTTTGGGTACCATACGTATCCGTTGCAATTGCCTATCTGCTGCTGTAGCACAGAAACAGCCATGCACAATACCTTAAGGAATGGGTGTGGCTGTGTTCAAGCAAAACCAGGAGTCAAGCGAGATCTGATCAGTGGGCCAGAGTTTGCGGACCCCGCTTCTGGGTCAGTGTTCATAGCTGAATGAGTCATGAGGCCTTAAGTTCCAGTTCTCATTGTACTACTTTCTACCTGGGTGAACTTGGGTTCATCCTTGTATTTATATGGGCCACTATGTTAGTCAAGTTTCTCCAGAAAAACAGAACCAACAGCAGGTGTATACAATGTGCCCATATATATTGATAGATATAGATCTAGATATCAATATTGATACCTAGATCTATATCCATATCTATATAAAGATAGAGAAAGAGAGAGAGAGATTTTAAACAATTGGTTCACACAATAATAGAGGCTTGGTAAATTCGTGATCTGCAGGTTAGGCTGTCTAGAGACTCTAGGAAGAGTTGCAGTTCAATTTCTGTAAGTCTTCTGGCAGAATTCCTTTTTGCCACAGGGAAGTCAGTCTTTGTTTTATTAGAACTTTAACTGATTGGATGAGGCCCACCCATATTATGGAGGATAATCTGCTTTACTCAAAGTCCACCACCAATTTAAATATGAATTTCATCCAAAAACACCATCACAGGGACTACCCTGGTGGCACAGTGGTTAAGGATCTGCCTGCAAATGCAGGGGACATGGGTTTGAGCCCTGGTCTGGGAAGATCCCACATGCCGTGGACCAACTAAGCCCATGCACCACAGCTACTGAGCACGTGCACCTAGAGCCCATGCTCTGCAACAAGAGAAAGCACCGCAATGAGAAGACCGTGCACCACAACGAAGAGTAGCCCTCGCTTGCTGCAAATAGAGAAAGCCCACAGGCAGCAACGAAGACCCAACGCAGCCAAAAATAAAAAGAAAGAAAGAAGGAAAGAATTTAAAAAACACAAAAACGCCATCACAGAAATATCCAGAATAATATTTGACCAAATAACTGGGCATGGTGGCCCAGACAAATTGACATGGAAAATTTACCACCTAAGCCATAGTTTGGTCATCTTTTACTGAGAAATTTGACTTATCTGAACTATTTTCATACCTAGAAGATACCTTCTACAGGTAACATGATTTGGCGCCCAAAGCCATAAGCTAGAGTATTTCATTCCAGGTCCCTCCTCAAATATCCATGATAGGTAGAAATTGGACATCAGTAGTTCTTGAAATCTCCCCAGTGAATATAATATGCAACCAGGGCTGAGAATCTGGAGATGTAGAGAGAATTTAAATTGAACTTTAGTTAAACAGGAAAACAAGTTCTGACTCTACTGGCTGGAGCTAGACAAGGGATATGCATTTAGTGGGATGAGAAGATAAAGAACACTAGGGAGTAAATCAAATGCTTTACACCTGTGCTTAGCTAATTGTTACTCAGATAATTCAGACAATCTTACAGCATCTGAACCCTGAAATTCCTTAGTTCTGTTTACAAAAAAGTAACTCTTCAAGTAACTGAACTCTGAGAATCATGTAAATCAAAAAGAAAAAGAAGAAATCTTATTTTCTGAAGTAGTTGATTTTATATATACTGTTTCACTTTCATGATATTAACTAGTTATCTTTCTTTCCATTTTATGTTTGAGGAAAGTAAGGCTTTAAAAATCTCAGTCATTTTCTCAAGGTCACTTGTTAAGGGTGTGGTAGGCAGCATAATGGCTCCTAAAAATGCCCTCACCCTAATCCCTGGAACCTATTAATATGTTACCTTACATGGTGAAGAGGACTTTGAAGATATGACTGAAGTTACAGACCTTGAGATAGAAAGATTATCCTGGATTACCTCATGGAACAAATCTAATTGCATGAGTCCTTAAAAGCAGAAAACCATTCCCAGCTGTAGAAAGAGAAAGATAGAGATGACTTAATAGAAGCAGAATCACAGCGATGCAACATTTTGGGTTTTGTAGGTGGAGAAAGGGGACTCTGAGTCAAAGACTATAAGTGACTGCTGGCAGCAGATAAAGTCCAGGGAACAGAAACACCCCTAAGAGCCTCCAGAAAACAATGTAGCTCTGCCAACACTTTTTTTTCTTTTTTAACCATCTATATTGGAGTATAATTGCTTTACAATGGTGTGTTAGTTTCTGCTTCATAACAAAGTCAATCAGCTATACATATACATATATCTCCACATCCTCTCCCTCTTGCATCTCCCTACCACCCTCCCTTCCCTATCCCACCCCTCTAGGTGGACACAAAGCATAGAGCTGATCTCCCTGTGCTTTGTGGCTGCTTCCCACTAGCTATCTATTTTACATTTGGTAGTGTATATATGTCCATGCCACTCTCTCACTTCATCCCAGATAACCCTTCCCCCTCCCTGTGTCCTCAAGTCCACTCTCTATGGCTGCATCTTTATTCCTGCCCTGCCCCTAGGTTCTTCATAACCATTTTTTCTTTTTTTTTATATTCCATATATATGTGTTAGCATATGGTATTTGTTTTTCCCTTTCTGACTTACTTCACTCTGTATGACAGACTCTAGGTCAATCCACCTCACTACAAAAAACTCAATTTCATTTCTTTTTATGGCTGAGTAATATTCCATTGTATATATGGGCCACATTTTTTTTTTGTGTGTGTGTGGTACGTGGGCTTCTCACTGTTGCGGCCTCTCCCGTTGCGGAGCACAGGCTCTGGACGCGCCGGCTCAGCAGCCGTGGATTATGGGCTCAGCCACTCCGCAGCATGTGGTATCTTCCTGCAGCGGGGCAGGACCCGTG
This sequence comes from Mesoplodon mirus, assembly GCF_964341445.2. Classification (NCBI taxonomy): domain Eukaryota; kingdom Metazoa; phylum Chordata; class Mammalia; order Artiodactyla; family Ziphiidae; genus Mesoplodon; species Mesoplodon mirus. The sequence continues at coordinate 90,787,143 of NC_138983.1, read as the reverse complement.
TCCCCTGCATCAGCAGGCGGACTCCCAACCACTGAGCCACCAGGGAATCCCTGTGCCACATCTTTATCCATTCGTCTGTCGATCCTGCCAACAATTTTACTTTACTCAATTGAGACCAATGTCAGACTTGTAAGGTAATAAATTTACCTTGTTTTGAGTCACGAAGTTTTTGGTAATTTGTATGAAAGCAATAAAAAACAAATACAGAGGTTCTACAAGAGCCAGGCTATATATTTATACTTCAGTATTTCTGAAATGAATTTAACATTGTGACTGACAGCAACAGCAGCAGCTTCCATGGGATCCCATCACACACCTGAGGAAAAGCAGCCTAATACAAAGCAGTGACCGCAGCAGGTCACTGCCCCACACTTGGAGTAGAGGGGCACTTGCTCTACTGTAGCAGCAGCATAGCCTGAATGGGAACCCATCCTCCTGTGGCACTAGTCCCATCAACATTAGCGTAATCTGCTAGCATCTGCTGAGCCAACAGGCCCCACATATACAAACCCTCCAACTCAGCAGCATTAAGTGAGCCAGGCTCAGGGTTTCCTGAAACTCATATCCAATGGCACTGGAAAGACAAGATATCACCTACACTTATGAAAACATAAAAAAACAAAAACAGAACACTGGGAACTTCAGAAAGAAAAGGGGAACAATGGAATGGGTGAAAACAAATGGGGTAAATAGAAGAGACTATCATTAGTCTCATGAGTTTCTTAAATACTATATGATGGTCCAAGCAAAAATTAGGACACCATCTGATGTGGTTCTCAATGTAGAGAAAGGAAATACTACAGAAAATCATACTTTAAAACTGGGGAATATTAAGAGACCTAAATGGAAGTAAAATTTTGAAACTTCACTTGAAGTCATAAAACACTGATTCCAGTAGACTATGATAAGTTACATATGTATACTGTAATGCCAAAAGCAACCACTAAGAAAACTATACACACAGTATACACACATGATTATAAATAAATAAATTAAAGTGGGCTTATTAAAAAATGTTTAACCCACAAGAAGGCAAAATAAGAGAAACATAAGATTGAGAAACTAAGGTAAAAGACAAAACAAAAAATAAAATGGTAGACCTAATCTTTAACATAGCAATAATTACATTCACTGTAAATGATCTAAGTAACCAAGTCAAAGACAGAGATTGGAAGAGTAGATTAAAAACTCACAAGCATGATCCAAGTATACACTGTCTATAAGAAGCTTACTTTAAACATCATGATATAGGTAGTTCAGAGTAAAAGGATGAAAATGATATATCATGTGAACACTAATCAGAAAAAGCAGGAATGGATAAATTAATATCAGATAAAGTAGATTTCAGAGCAAAGGAAATTATTAGGGGCAAACAGGGTCATTACATAAAGATAACAGGAATAATCCACCTAGATGACCTAGTGATACGAAATGTGTGTGCACCAAACAACAGAACTTCAAAATACATGAAGCAAACACTGAAAAAGGTAGTAAAAGGAGAAAATTTTAAATCCACAATTATTATTGGAGACGTCAACACAGCAATTTATAGAACTACCAGACAGAAAAATCAGCAAGGAGATGGAAGAGCTGAAAACATCATCAATCAACAGGACATAACTGACATTTAAAGAACACACTCAATAAGAGCAGAATACATATTCAAGTGTCCGTGGAACATTCACTCATACACCATATACTGGGTGATAAAAAAACATTAGCAGATTTAACAGAATTAAAATCATAGAGAGTATGTTCTCTAGCCATAATGGAATCAGACTAGAAATCAATAACAGAAAGACAACAGGAGAATCTTCAATCACATGAAAACTAAACATCACAATTCCAAAGAACTCATGGGTAAAAAAGACAGCGTCAAGGAAAAAATTTGTAATGCATAGAATAAAAGAAAATGGAGATATAACAGGTCAAAGTGTGTGGAATGAAGTGAAAGTAATGCTAAAAGGGAAGTTTATAGAACTAAATTGGGAAATAAAATATTTCAAAGCAATAATCTCATTTTCTATATTACAATAGTAAAAAAGGAAGAGGAAAAAACACTAAACAAGCAGAAAGAAGGAAATAATAAAGATGAAACAGAAATCCATGAAACTGAAAACAGGAAAATGGGGGGGGGGAAATCAATGAAACAAAAGGCTGGTTCTTGGAAATAAACAATTTAATCAATAAAGATCTAGCAAGACTGATAAAGGTAAAAACTGAGATGGCACAAATCACAGATATCAGATATGCAACCAGGGATACCATGACATATCCTGCAGGTTAATAAGGGACAAGTTATTATGAACAAGTCTACACTCTAAATTCAAAAATGTAGATGAAATGGGCCAATTCTTCTACACCCAAAACTACCCAAACTCAGCCAAGATGAAATAGATAATCTCAATTTTCCTGTAACCATTAGAAACACTGATTTTTCATATAAAAACTCCCAAAAGAAATATTCAGGCTTAGATGTTTCACTTTTACCCAAGACTTAAAGGATTAAAACCAATTTTACATGATTTGATAAGAAATAGAAGTAGAGGGAACTGTTCCTAATTAATTTTATGAAGCCAGTATTACCTTGATACCAAAACCAGACAGGAATAGTATAAAAAGAAGAAGACTATAGACCAATATGTTTTATGAAATTGCCTGTAAAAATCTTCAGCCAGATATTAGCAAATTAAATCCAGAAATATATAAAAAGAATAATATATCATGACCAAGTGGTATTTATTCCAGTTATGCAAAGTTGGTTAAATATTTGAAAATCAAACAATGTAATCCACCATATCCAATAGATTAAGGGGGAAAAGTCATGTGATCCTATCCATTAATGCAGAGAAAGCATTTGACAAAATCCAATCCCATTCATGATTTGGCACATATATACAATGACATATTACTCAGCCATAAAAAGAAACAAAATTGAGCTATTTGTAATGAGGTGGATAGACCTAGAGTCTGTCATACAGAGTGAAGTAAGTCAGAAAGAGAAAGACAAATACCGTATGCTAACACATATATATGGAATCTAAGAAAAAATAGGTCATGAAGAACCTAGGGGTAAAACAGGAATAAAGACACAGACCTACTTGAGAATGGACTTGAGAATATGGGGAGGGGAAAGGGTAAGCTGTGACAAAGCGAGAGAGAGGCATGGACATATATACACTACCAAACGTAAGGTAGATAGCTAGTGGGAAGCAGCCTCATAGCACAGGGAGATCAGCTCGGTGCTTTGTGACTGCCTGGAGGGGTGGGATAGGGAGGGTGGGAGGGAGGGAGACGCAAGAGGGAAGACATATGGGAACATATGTATATGTATAACTGATTCACTTTGTTATAAAACAGAAACTAACACCATTGTGAAGCAATTATACTCCAATAAGGTTGTAAAAAAATAATAATAAAATTAAAAAATTATAAAAAAGAAGAAAAAACCCCCCAAGCAAACTAGGAATTGAAAAGGAACATACTGAAACTCATCAAGAGGATCTACAACCTATACCGACATTATATTTAACTGTGAAAGACTGAATGCTTTCTCTGTAAGATCAGAAACAAGGCACTGATATCTGCCCTCACCACTTTTATTAAATATATTAATGGAGGTTCTAGTAAGAAAATAAAGCAAAAATAAATAAATACATAAATTTAAAAGGTAAATTTTTAAAACATTTATTTAAAAGATAAAAGGACTATTCCTACTACGTTGAATAGGAAGGAATATATCCTACTGAATGTTGAATAGTAATATATACTATTGTATTAAATAAGGAAAAGTAAAACGGTATCTGAAGAGGAGATGATAATCTAAATGGAGAAAATACCAAGGAATCCACAAAAAGCTTGAGAAATAATATTAGTTTGTAAATGTTTTTTTTTTTTTTTTGCGGTACGTGGGCCTCTCACTTTTGTGGCCTCTCCCGTTGCTGAGCACAGGCTCCGGACACGCAGGCTCAGCGGCCATGGCTCACGGGCCCAGCCGCCCCGCGGCATGTGGGATCCTCCCGGATCGGGGCACGAACCCACGTCCCCTGCATCGGCAGACAGACCCTCAACCACTGCGCCACCAGGGAAGCCCTTGTAAATGTTTTAGAGTACAAATCAACACAGTTTTATCAAATTATATATTAATAACAAATGTGTAGAAGCTTAAATAAAAATATGTGATGCCATTTACAACTGACCTAAATAAATACTTAAATATAAGCCCAATAAGACATTTATAGGTCCTCTATACTGAAAATTACAAAATGCTGATGAAGAAAAATGTAAAAGTCCCAAACAAATAGTGAGACATACCTTGTTCATGGATTAGAAAACACAACATAATAAAGATGTCAATTCTCCCCAACTTAAGAGGCTTAACAGAGTTACTCTTAAAAGGCCCTCAAGGTTTTTGTGGATATAGACAAGCTTATTCTAAGATTTATATGGTAAGAAGAGGCTGAAGAATAGCTAAAACAATTTGTAAAGGAAGATTAAAATGGGAGGAATTAATCTACCCAATTTCAAGATTTTGCAGTAATGATGGAGGGTAGATACACAGATCAATGGAATGGAATAGAGAACCCAGAAATAGACTGACATAAATACATTTAACTTGTTTTTGACAGCAGTGTGAAAGCTATCAAGGAAGAATAGACTTTTCAAAAAATGGTACTGAAACAGTTGGACATCCCTCGACAAAAACAAACAAACAAAAAATGAACCTTAACCTAAACCTCCACACCTTACACAAAAATTAAATCAAAGTGGATCATAATCTTCAATGTAAAAGCAGGACATTTTTAGAAAAAAAATAGGAGAAAATCTTTGGCATCAAGAACTACGTGAATAATTCTTAGACTTGACACCGAAAGTATGATCAATAAAAGCAAACATTGATAAATTGGATCTCATCAAAATGAGTTAAAAAGGCTTCATAGAAGATCATTTTAAGTGGATGAAAACTCAAATTACACAGTGGGATAACATATTTGAAAATCCCACATGAGACAAATGACTTGTATGTATGATATACAAAGAACTCTCCAAACAACTTAAAAAAACCCAACTAGAAAATAGGCAGAAGACAGGAACAGACATTTCATGGAAGAGAATATAAACATGGCAAAGAAGCACATGAAAAGATGCTCAACATCATTAGCCATTAGGGAAATGCAAATTAAGACCATAATGAGATATCAGAGAATAACAAAAATTAAAGGATAGTGACAACATCAAATGCTGGTGAGTACATAGAAAAATGCTATCACATCACTGGTGGGAAAATAAAATGGTTTAGCCACTCTGAGAAACAGCTTGACAGTCTCTTTTAATCCTAAAAGTAGATTCACCCTACAACACAGTAATTGTACTCTTGAGCATTTATCTAAAAGAAACAAAAACTTCATTAAGTTCCCACAGAAACTTACACATAAATGTTCATAGCAGTTTTATTTATAACAGCCCAAAACTGGCCACTACCCAAATGTCTTTCAATGGATGAATGTTGAAACAAATTGTGATAAAATCTTATGATAGAATACTACTGAGCAACAAAAAGGAACAAATTATTAATATGTGCAAAAATTGAAATGAACTTCAAGGGAATGATGCCGAGGGAAAAATTTTAAAAAGCCAATCTCCGAAGATGAAGTAATTCATGATGATATTTACATATTATTCTTAAAATAACAAAACTGTGGAGATGGAGAACAGATTAGAAGTTGCCAAGGGTTAGAGATGGGGGTAGAAAGTACAGCGGGGGATCTTTGTGAGGTTTTTGTGGTCCCAGTACAAATAATACAGCAATCTTGGTTTTAACCCCGAAAGATGTTTAAAAGCAATTCCTAATAAGAGGTGTCCAGATATTTAGCAATGGCAGCAGATTAGAGGTATAGCTACCCAACATGACAGCTTCAAAACAGATGGTACTAATTCAATGCATATGTTCATTTTAAAAAGGCCAATCACAATACTTAAATGGTATATATCTTAATGATATTATTCTAAGGATCCAGCTATACCAGATGGACTAGCAGGATTTTCTGTACATTCAATCTTATTTAAGACAGTAAATCTTATAATAAGACAGTTAAAAAAAGAAAAAGAAAAAAAAAACAAACCAACGACAGTTGGATATTCTCATAGGAAGATGAGGTGAAAATATGTAGCAGCGGTTCAAAAGCTTAAGCAGTGGCACCTAAATTTGGCTGCACATTAGAATCATCTGAAGCACTTTTTAAAAACCCTCACACCAACAGTTGGTCATCCTAAACCAATAAAATCATTTTAAATCTCCTCAGACGATGCCATTGTCTAGCCAGAAGTGAGAACCAGCGGACTAAGCAGAAGGGGATGTTTCTACAAAGATTTCTTAACAATAAGTTCTTTCACCCAATCAGATTTACCTTCCTGCAAAGGGGTAAAGAAGGCTAGATGTTGTCCATACTTGCTTAGCTTTAATGAGCACTTGTGACTTGCCCAAAACCTAGATCATGTTTCCCCTAAATTTCATGTGATTTCCTAAGTTTTTCAAATCCAGGGCTAAGGGGTTTGCCAGGATGAGATTTTAAGTGCTCACACAGGGGAAGTCCCTGGCAAACCAGGACAGAGGTCACTCTACATTGAAATGTAAAGCATCCTAAATAACCCTGCCACTGCCCCCAGATACTCGTCTGGGCCAACCAGTGGAGAAAAGGCATTCTCCATTACCACCACGGCAAATGCTGCTGTACTTGCCTTGGCTACTCCCTATCTTTTCCAGGCATCTCTCCCCTTCACCTGCTGGTGGACGCTTTGGCAGCTGCCAATGCAGATATTTTCAAACTTTAAGGTGAATAAAAATCATCTGCAGGGCCAGTTATAACAGAGATCACTGAGCCCCGCTAGAGTGGCTGATTCCATAGGGCTGGGACAGGGCCCTAAAACTTGAATATCTGACACATTATCAGGGGACGCTGGTAAAGCTGGTCAGGTTGTTACCGAATGCACGTTCGTGTGTCTGAAGCACAGTGGGGCCAAACAAACCGAAAGGTTGCAGTCTGGAGCAGAGAAAGGTTTATTGCAGGATCGAGCAAGGAGAGGGGTGGCTCGTGTTCCAAAAACCCTGAAATCTCCAAAGGATTTCAGCAAAGCATTTTTAAAGGCCACGTGAGGGAGGGACGTCCCAGGGAACGTGATCAGCTCGTGCACAATCATCTGACTGGCTGATGTTGAGGCCACAGGGCAGGTAACATTATCCATCCTTAGGTGCCAGAAGGTCTGGGGGCTGTGTGCTCATGATCATCAAAGAGTTAACTTCTTCCATTGGGTGGTGGGTTTTAGCATCTGAAAACTCAAGAAATATGCCTGAGATACTATTATCTGAGGACTTCAGAGAGGAACTACAGCAGAGGCTATGGGGGATGGGTCTGTCCTAGGAAGGCCCCATAGGGTACTGCTTGCTTACAAGGTGACCATACTTTGAGAACCACTGCTCTAGTGGCTTGGAATGTTAAAGTAATGGAAGAATCCCTTCCCAGATCTAGATTCTAGTATCACCAGCTATTTTGGTGGGGGGAAGGGTAAGTTCTGTCCTTGCTTGGACTTCTTGTTCATTTATATCAAAGCCTATTTGAGGCAGTGCACTCGGCAGTCCTGCAGATCTGTCTTTGGCTTCAACGGTGTTTGGAATGAACAGACCCAGGGACGCTCCTTGCTCCAGCCCCCGACCACCCTCCAACATTTCTTCCTGCCGCAACCTTTGGAATCAGCCACTCAGCTATCCTCAGCCTCCAGGACAGGCCAACACCGTTTTTGGAGCTTAGCTCCTTATCACTGATCAACCACGAGTTCCCAGGTTCGTCAGAATTATTCCATCGAGGTGGAGGGCGCCATCCACCGCCTGTTCAACATGCATCTGTGGACACTTACCTCTCTCTAAGCTTCTATTTCCACAGCAACAGTGGGACTCTGGACAATGGGGGCCACAGTTTTCGCCAACTGGCTGAAGAGAAGTGTGAGGGCGCCCAGCGACTCTTGAAAATGCAAAACAAGTGCTGCGGCCGCGCCCTCTTCCAGGATGCGCGGAAGCCTTCTCAAGATGAGTGGGGTAAAACCCAGGACACTGTGCAAGCCGCCATTCTTAGGGAGAAGAACCTGAACCAGGCACTATCGGATCTGCGCGCCCTGGGTCCTGCCCGCGCAGACTCCCACCTCTGTGACTTCCTGGAGAGCCGCTTCCTGGACGAGCAGCTGAAACTCATCAAGAAGATGGGCAACCACCTGACCAACCTCCGCAGGCTGGCTGGTCCGCAGGCTGTGCTGGGTGAGTATCTTTTCGAAAGGCTCACGCTCGAGCACAAACAGGAGTCTCTGAAGTCCAGCGGCCTCTGAGGAGCCCCTCTGGCGTCAGAGCTTCTGCCTGAAGCCCAGCTCTGCAGCCACTAGGCAGCTTTGTAACCGCCCTGGAGCCTTCTCCCAAGCCTTGGACCAAATGGAAACAATAACACTTTTTGCAGAAGGAAAAAAAATGCCTATTTGAAACACAAACAGAATAAAGAGAAAAAAAGAAATATATATATTCATGTTCTTTTAACATATGAATTGCCCCACTTTATCTGTGTGAAATACGTTTGTTCCCGTTATTGGGCTGGTTCTCAAGCTTTGCTGCTTGTATGAATTACCTAAAGAGCTTTTTTTTTTTTTTTTTTTTTAGTATTAAATATATTTTTAAATTAGTTTCTGCTTTATAACAAACTGAATCAGTTATACATATACATCTGTTCCCATATCCCTTCCCCTAAAGAGCTTTTAAGAGAAACTTTGGTGTCTGGGTCCCAGCCCCAGAGATTTTGATTCAGTAGGTCTAGGGAGGAGCCTGGGCACGGGGAGGTCTCAGAGTTCCCCAGGTGATTCTAATATGCAGCAACTTTGTGAACCACCTCTTGGCTTCAATCCAGCTAGTGATCAGATATTAAATCTAAGACACATGGGCTAGTGCGTGAGCTCTGCTGCTAGGCGTGTTCCATTTTCTTCCTCCTGGAAGATTCGTGCCAGGGAAAATGATTGATAGTTGTGTTACTTCTCTGAAATGGATAGAAATTTCCAATTAGCGTGAACAGGGGAGGGTGAATGGGTGAATGCAATAAGGTGTATCATTTATGTATTTCCCTATGTGTATGGCTAGAAGCTTTTGCAACTGACGTCTGCCCTACTTTTCATGCGAATGGTAATGCTTGTCCTCCTAATGCAGCTGTAAACTTTATCAGCCCATAGGTAGACCAGCATCACAAAATATTTACCCCTCCCCACTGGCCCACTCTCAAGCTTCACTCCCCTTCCCCAATACACAAATGTACATCAATGTGCTGGAGACCAATATCAACATACTGACCTTCAATTCTTCCACTTTGCAGCTTCCCTCTTATCAGGAGATGTCAGCATTTAGTGCCCAGAGGAGGCATTTCCAGTCATCTCAGCTTAGAGGTCAAATATCCAAATATCCAAAGTAAAAAAGGTTAAAGAAAAGAAGAAGAAGAAGAAAGCAAGGAAGAAAAGAAGGAAACAATTTTCTTATCTCATAGTAATAAGGCAGTTTTCCTTAAAAAAAAATAAAGACTTAAGCCTTAAATTCTCTTTCCTAATCAAAATGTGCTTTTCCGTCTTTAGACGATTCCTCTTATATCCTGTATTATTCATGATGTTTAATTCTTGAAATAGCACATGGCTGAAAACAGAAGCTAGCCTCTTGTCCACTATGAATTAAATCTTCTTTTCCTAGGACCCTTCTACAATGTACAATTTGGGGTTTGCCAACATAATTATTTTCTCTGAAATAAGGTACAGCATTTTGCCTTTTCAATATAGAGTTATACAATACATTGTGAACACAACATAGTTAATATAGTCAATACAACTATAACACACATGATATGATGCCACTTTGGTGGTTTTCTTCATCCATGTCATTCTGAAATTTGACAGTATGGTTTTCATATTCTAATGAGCTGAGTATTACCTTTGCAAGGATAGAAAAATAAAATAAATTCATAATATTCTTGTGTGGTTTGCCCCTGGGGTGGATTACCATAATGGGGGCATATTTGAGCCTTTCTCCAAGTCATTAAAAAACCTCCAGCGAGTAGCCCCTTGTCCTCTCCAGGAAATTGTGGGAAAGTATCTTTAATCACAATAATCCAGGGGGGAGAAATCTCAGAAATAAGACATCTGCTTCTGTGCCTTGTTGTTTTGCACAATAGCAATGATTGCTTTAGCAGCTTCTATTGCCATATGTGTATAGTAAGTAAATGAACATAAAATTGAATGAACGCATAAAAGAAGGATAAACCCACCCAGTTTAACAAATCCACTCTCTCACCTGCTGTGTCCTGAAACATGAAAGAAAGAATCACGGGATCATAAGGATTCATAAAAAAACAGTCTCTGTTAACAATATTGACAGGAGGTATAAGGATGATTTGTCTGATGTGGGACCAACAGCTTAACTGCTTAATTCTTTTTTTTAAGGGCAAATCATTCATTTATTGTTTAAAGATCGCAAGACAACATCTGAATTTTTGTAGCACAATTTAAATGTTTTACTTTTTTGATAAAGCAGAGTATAATAGAAAAACAATTAGTTTCAAGTAATATCTATATCTCTATTCAGAATTAAGTCTTCCACAGACATGTAACCTGGAAACAAAAGCCTGTTCCAATAAGCAAAGCTTCAACAGAGCGGCTACTTTTCGGGCCAGGGAAAGGTTCATCCCTATAGGATGATGACGTGCTGTGTAAAATGGCTGCAAGGTCACAGCCTTGAGGGCGTTGGGAGTCTGTTATCTTATTCCACATTAAGTAGTTTGGTGAACTTCAAACGACCGTTCGTCTGCAACCAAGCTGCCAACCTTTAACTGATATTTCAAACAGGTAAAAAATAAATGAAAAGAAATCCCTACACTGATGTTCCTCGATTTACACTGTTAAATGGTTCATTAACATGTAATTCTGGCTAAGAATTACATTTGAGACTCCTTGCTCAGATTCTGGTTAACAGTACTAATCTTTAGAAATTCAAGTTCTCATTCATCAATAATTTGTCAGCTAGGATACCTTCAGGCATCAGCTGCAACTACAGAACAGGTGCCCTGCCTCAGCGCTTCGGAAAGACAGAATGTACACCACCACCAGCAGACACAATACCTGTCACTAGACGGCACGTGTGCAGGACAGCAAGACAGAAACGTCTATTCAGATGTGCCGCGGAGCAGCCGGAGAAAGAGGACTTCACCGCCCAGGGTCAGGAGGGACGGGGTAAGGAACCGAAGCAGCACCGACGAATGCGGTCAGAAGGACCAAGACAACTGATGGTTGCAAGGCAAGTTTTATTATGCTCCGGTTGCAGATTATATAGACTAGAAATGGAAGGTTGCCAGATGGTGGTTTACATTATCTATAGACTGTCTCGGCTCAAGGTTAACTTCCCTGGGAGAAAACCCATAAGCCCAGAATCATCCAAAATAACCTGCATGTGCAGGGGGGAGACAGCTTTGCTTGTCTCATTTTACATTCTTTCTGATTTCTGGGCCCTGGTGATTTATCTCCCATGGAATGGAACAAGGAGGGGAACAAGTAGGGACAGTCCCTTCGAGCAGCGGCGGCATGCCTGGCATGTCCGTAGCCTGATCTCAAGGCTGACTGTTTCCCTCAGTTCCCCTTTTTTTATTTTTTAATTTTTGCTGCAAAATAATTCCATGAAGCGCAGTGCCGAGAGTAGTATATTGTTGCATGAGGATACGAAACAGACATGAGAAGATTATTATCAATAATAGGCAAATTATGGCCAGGGTAATAAATCCTGACAACCCTCCAGTAATCCACGACTGAGGGTTTAACCACTTTAAATGGTCCAGTAAAGTTTTAATTACATCTTCTTGCCAAATATCATCAAGATGTGCATTTTGTATATCCTGAATTTCAGCATTTAATTTCTTAAGATCAAGACTAATATTATTATCTGACCAAACACTCCGCAGATGCATTTTTACTTTTTCCCATTCCCAAATACAGTCATTGTACTTGTAAGGAGTAACACAAATCCACGTATACTTTTCATGACAAGCTAAACGCATCCTCAATTTTAATGCTGCCATCTGATCTCCAATCCCCCAAATTGCGTTTTTAAATTCATCTAACTTGTTATTCATCTGTAAATCTATGTGACTTTGTAAAGATAAAGCAAGACTGGTATTTTGACATAATTGATTAGCAAAGTGAGCATGATTAATACTCTGTGAAAGAGCAAGACGGGCAGTAGCCGCGGTAGCAGACAGAGCAGCCAAGGCAAGTCAACTTACTATTAGCCACCCAATAAAGCGTCTCCTTCTCTGCAAGGCTTTAGAGAGTTCCACCCATGCCTGTACTCCAGTATCTTCATACCAAGGTTCTCTCAGATGTACAGGCGCCATAACATATATGGGTTACTTTAGTATAAGCACAGATTGTGTCCCTGCAGAAGGGAACATACAACTGTAAAAATACAATGAACACAGCTAATACTATATCCTCCTTTGGAAGAATTACCAATGTTAATAGAACCAATCAAAAGTGTATATGGAGGAGCAACACAAGTTATAACAGGTGTATTGGAATAAGTTAGAGCTAGTTTCCATATACCCCAGTTCTTTTGAAATGTGATAAACCTATCTATGACAGGAATAGAAGAGATAAGAATTTACCCCTTGGTATAATCTATAGTACACCATATTTGGTTATTATTCCAAGATGCATTGCAACATTCAAAATTGGATCCAGGAAAGTTAATGGTCATAAAAGGAGGAAATTGATTTTTTGATTTTCTCTTAAGAATAGTAACCATATGTCCAGCCATAAGTATCCCTTGTCCTCCAAGTAAACGCTTCATACACAAATAATTTCCTGAATCTTCACCTGTAACCTTGGCTATAGTAATAGCGGAATCCCTAAGTGGTGAGGCGTATGAGATTCGACCTCTAATATTAATAGGTTGCCCATTTTTATAGCAAATGGTGGTATCCTTAAGATCCTCTCGTCGGCTGGTAGCCGGGCATGTAAGAGTAATGTTGGTTCCTGTAAAACGAAGGATGCCTGGAGAGCCTGACAAACTAATTGATTGATCCGTTCCCTCATAAACATCTGTATGCTCATAACTAATAGCCTTTACACATCCAGTTTCCAGATTCAATGGGCTAAGACAGACAGGATAGGTACTAAACCAGTTAGTATAATTTACAGACATATTGATTTGTTTTATATTCCCAATAAGAGGCCCATAAACAGTATCATTGTAAAATACAGGAAACTCTGCTTCAGACCAAGATATGGGTTTTAATAGTGGAGGATCAGGTACATAGGCCCAGTAAGTTGCTGCATTAACAGAGGGAACACATGAAATGGTTGCCAACATAGCCAAAAATAAAGTCACAGGTGTAACAGGATTATTCTGTTGTTTCACTAACTCTTGAGCTCGTGAAACCAATTGTTTAATTTGTCCCCAAGTTGGAACATCACTCCTTTGAGTCGTCCTGGCAAGTGGTCTCCTCTTCTTCTTCTTTTGCTGAATCAACACTGTCAAATTTTCAGGAGAGATGCAGAGCTTCTTCATCTTCTGAACTAGTTGTGAGCTGTGGCGAGCCATCTATTTGCTTGACTAAGCAAGCTCTCAGGAAGCCAGAGAGGTCCAGGAGCTGATCTGGGAAATATACACACGTGACCACGTCCCCAAATCAACACAGGATCAGGACCACGCCAAGTGCTGGTTAGCGGATCTTTCCCGAGGACCTCCAGAGATTGAAAGGCCAATCTTGGCTCAGCCACCGACCTTTCCCCTGTCAACAGTGAGAAAATTTAAAATAAACAGAGCATGATTTACAAGGTTATGTAGTGTTGTTCTATATAATTCCCCCATTTTTATTTTTTCAATAGTTAGCTTTAAAGGTCTATTTGCACGTTGTATAATACCTTGTCCTTGAGGGTTACATGGAATGCCTGTAATATTGGTAATTTGTAATGAATTACAAAATGTTGCAAAAGCAACACTAGTGTGAGTGGGCCCATTATGTGTTTTAATAATGTTGGGAAGGTTCATGAAAGCAAAACAGTGTGATAAATGAGTGATAACATGTTTAGTAGCTTCTCGGGTCTGTGCTGTAGCACAGAGGAAACCAGAATAAGTATCAATAGTGACATGAACAAACTGTAATTTCCCAAAAGACGGGATATGAGTAACATCCATTTGCCATAAATGACTAGGTAATAATCCATGAGGATTAACACCATAATGTGGAACAGGAAGGTGAGGTAAGCACTGTGGGCATTGCTTAACAATTTGTCGGGCGGCTCCACGAGGAAGGGAAAATTGTTTGCGTAATGTAGCCGCCGACTGATGGTGTAAAGCATGCGATTGCTGTGCTGCTTGTGAAGCAGTTTGATCATAACTTACCATAATATGAGGGTGTCCAGGACATGGACCATGAGTACCAACAGTATGAAGATAATGAATGCAATACCTTAGCCATTCTTGACAGCATGACGAACGGAAAGGAGGAGGACGGTAAATTGGGATATGTCCTGCTTTAGGGAAAAGAGATTGAGGAGGAAGAGTAACTTTAACTTTATTTTTGGGAGGAAAATGCACAGGATAAAGATCACGTTTAGATCGAGTTAAAACATCTGCAGTCGCATTCATTTTAGACAATGGACCAGACAAGTTAGAATGAGCACGATATGCAGAGCTGCAACAGGACCATCGTGGGAACGAATAAGCTGTTGAAGTAAACGAAAAGAGGATGATAATTCAGGGTCATTAGTATATCCTCTGGTTGCAGTCTCCAGAAGAAATAATAAGCTAATAAGATATTTACTATCAGAAAACAAATGAAAAGATATAGAAGGCAAATGTTTAAAAGCCATAATGACAGCATACAGTTCAACACGTGGAGCTGAAGTCAAGGAAGTTTGTTTAATGAGTTTTGTTCCGTCGTCAACGATTACAGTAGCCACTCCTGAAGAAGAACCGTCTGTAAAAACCAAAGGTACATGAGGAATAGGCTGTTGCCTAATTATAGAAGGAAAGATATAAGAGTTAAGTTTGCTGAATTGGATCAATTTATCAGCAGGCTAATGGCATTCCAAGGTACCTGAAAATCCTGCAAGAACAAGACCCCATTCATTACTATGTTGAAAAAGCCAATTCTGTTGACTAACTGAATAAGGGATAATAATTTGAGAAGGTTCTATACCTATAAGTTGTAAGCATCTAGTTCTACCTTGCATTATTAACTTAATAATAAGTTCATAATAAGGGTTAATAACTTTAGAGGATGTAGTTTTCATACGAATCCATTCAATAATTCCAACAGTTTGCCATAAGATGGCAGTAGGCACATGAGGTGTTGGACAAACAACTAAAGACATGGGCAGGTGAGTATGTATTTGAGTTAATTGTGCAGAGCTGATAGCTCTATTAACTATTTGGAAAGCTTGAAATCCTCTGGAGTCATAGATCGTGAAGTAGAAGGATCTGAGTCACCTTTAAGAATATCAAATAAAGGCTCTAACTGAGCAGTAGTAAGTTCTAAGGAAGGCCTTAGCCAATTAATATCTCCAAGTAATTTTTGAAAATCATTTAATGTTTTTAAATTATCAACTCGAATTTGCAGTTTTTGAGGCCTAATGGTAGAGTTATCAATATATTTTCCCAAATAGAAAAATGGAGATTGTCTTTGAATTTTTTCTGAGGCAATGACCAGGCCAAATGATTGTAAGGATTGTTGTAAAAATTGGGAAGCAGTCTCTAATCAAGAAATATTATCAGTGGCTAAAAGTATATCATCCATATAATGTATGAGATATAACGTTGGAAACCTTTTTCTCACAGGAGTTAAGGCCTGAGCCACATATATTTGGCATAATGTAGGACTATTTGCCATGCCCTGAGGCATGCCCTTTCCATTGAAATCTCCTCATGGGTTCCTTAAAATTTAAGGAAGGCAAGCTAAAAGCAAAATGTTTTCTATCTTCAGGAAACAAAGGAATAGTGAAAAAACACTCTTTAAATCTATAACTAAAAGATGATAATTGTGTGGTATGGCTGTTGGAGAGGGTAGGCCTAGTTGAAGAGCTCCCATTATTAGCATAGTTTTATTAACAGCTCTTAGACCCTGTAATAACCTCTATTTTCCAGACTTTTTCTTGATAATAAAAATAGGAGTATTCCAAGGACTATTGCAAATTTCTAAATGCCCTAATTGTTCCAGTACTAATTGTTCTGCAGCTTCTAATTTCTCCTTTGTGAGGGGCCATTGGTCCACCCATACAGGGTCATCACTCAGCCAAGTAATTGGACCAGCAGTGAGTGGAGGAGAATCCAAGGCCCCTAAGAAAAACCCAAACCTTGTCTATCACTTTTTATTTTCACATCAATAGGATAGACAGTTCCTTTTTGATTTGTTCCCAGCCCTTCTGTGGGAAGAAATCCTTGATCCAACACCATATTAGAGACGTGAGAATTTGGACTATAAAGTAATACTCCCATTTCCTTTAATATATCTTGGCCCAAGAGGTTTAAAGGCAGCCCAGGCAAAACATAAGGCTGGAAGTATCCTGAATGGCCCTCACTATCTTGCCATAATAATAACTGACTACTTGGCATAGGAGAAGAACTCTGTCCTATTCCTTGAAGTTCTGTAATAATAGGACTAACGGGCCAATGTTTAGGCCAGTGCATCTGCGTCATAACAGAGACATCAGCTCCAGTGTCTAACAAACCTGAAAAAACCTTTCCATTCATGGCTCATTTCATTTCTGGATGTTCTTTCCCTATCTTCTGAATCCAGTAGGCAGCACTAGATGATCCAAAAGCCTTTGTTTCTCTCTTTTGATGTTGTAAAATTTGTCCATGAGGTACAAAGGGCAAAAGTAGCAATTGTGCAATTTTATCACCAGGAGAAATCGTTATTATATTTTTAATAGTTAGTGCCATGATTTTTATTTCTCCTTCGTAGTCAGAGTCTATGAGTCCTGGCATAATAGTTAAACCCTTCATGGCGACACTACTTCTTCCCAATAATAGTCCAATCAAACCCTTGGGTAAAGGTCCATAGATGCCCATAGAGAGGGCCTGAGGACCCATTGCAGGAGTTAATACATATCGGGCGGAGGTACTGAGGTCCAGTCCTGTGCTTCCTGCTGTTGCTCTGGAGAGCGAAGATATTGTATGTTTTTGTTTTTGGTTAATGTCTGATTGATAGTTTGAGGAGGATACACAGACGTTGCCCCTATTATTTGTTGGGGCCGGGGAAGGCCCCGGGAGGAGTTTCCCGACAGTGGTGTCCCATCCCTGTGGGCCACTGAGCGACAATCTCGTGCCCAACGTTTTCCCCTATTGCATTTAGGGCATAAACCAGGGATTTTCGGACCATCTGGAGGTTTTTGAGTAGGGAAGGAAGGAGCAGGGTTACAATGAAAAGATCCACATTCTCCAGCAAAATGACCTGCCTTTCCGCATTGAAAACTAGTCTTTGTTCTCTTTCGATTGTTTTTAAACCCCTCTTTAGTTAATGCTGCAGCACCCTGTATATAAGCAGGCCCAATGTCTGCACAAAGGCGAATATAATCCTCCAGTGTTCCCCGTTTTCTCCAAGGTCGAATCGCAGCCTGACCTGCATTATTAGCATTTTCAAAAGCAAGTTGCTTAACTACAATTGTACCAGTGAGTCCATCCACAATGAGTCTCCCCACCGCCTGTAACAATCTATCTACAAAATCAGCATATGGTTCATCAGGTCCCTGTCTCATTTTTGAAAGATCCTCAGTTTTGTGTGTAGAAGGTAATTTCCTCCAGGCTTGTAATGCCAAATGATTTATTTGAGGATAAGCAACAAAGGTATAAGTTAATTGATCTTGTAAAGAAATATATGGTCCTTCCCCAATCAGCGTATGATAATCCACTGGAATATCATGGGTAGCATTCTTTTCTGCTTGTTCAGCAGCCCGTTCATAAAAATCAAACTTCCATATTAAATAATCTCCACCATTTAAACAAGCTCGTGCAATAGACTTCCAATCAGCGGGGGAAAGAGCTTCTCCTGCAATAGTGTCAACCATAGCAGTAGTAAAAGGAGCAGTGGGCCCATACTGAGCACAAGCAGATTTTAAATCTTTCAAAACTTTAAAAGGAAGAGCCTGATGCTCCCTAATAGCCTGTTGAGGATGATTAGGATCAGGTCTTTCTATGACAGGACAACAGAAAATAGGATCTTCTCCTCGTTTTATTGCTGCTTATACAGCACGTTGCAAGAGACTGACCATTTTTACAGATGTAGATTTTTGAGGAAGACAGTCCTTACTAATTTGCAGCTTTTTCACTGACTTATCTATCATAGCCATTAGAAAATCATCCTCAGGATGATTCTCTCTTTTATGTTTTTTTTCTCTCTCTCTTTTATGTTTAAAAGCCTCATCGGTTAAGTCAAAATGTTCCTCTTCATCTGAAACATTTAAATTAATTAGCTCTTTCGGTTTAGGAAGTGGCGACACAGTAGCTGATAATACAGTCTTGTCTTCTGTCAGAGGCTTATGTTTTTCTGACTTTACATTCAAATCAACACTATCATGAGAAGAACCTAAACATATTTTTATCAGATTCCACAAACTAAATGTAACAACAGCAGTATGAGTAGGCCCTCGAGACTCATAATAATTTTTTAAATCTTCTCCAACTTTCTGCCAGATTTCTGTGTCACAGAGCCGCCATCAGGAAACCAGGGAGATATACATCATGGATATGCTGCCAAAATTCAGTCAACTGTGAGGTAGAAACTTTATTACCCCGAGCTATAAGCATGGAAAGTAAAACCTGAGCAAATAATTCACGCTCCTTGGAGCCCTTTTGCCCCATCTTCTTTTACTTCTGACTGTTGCCTTATGCCTCTATTAGTTTCACTTTTACTCGTGGCCACACATATTTTGCATAAGGGTTCTCTTACCTGCACTTTCTTTTCCTTTTAATTGCCTTCACGCTTCAGGTCCCTGTTCGGGCGCCACTTGCCATGGACCAGCCTCAGAAAGAGGATTTCACCGCCCAGGGTCAGAAGAGACGGGGTAAGGAACTGAAGTAGCACCAACGAATGGGGTCAGAAGGACCAAGACAACTGATGGTTGCAAGGTAAGTTTTATTATGCTACAGGTACAGATTATATAGACTAGAAAAGGGAAGGTTGCCAGACGGTGGTTTACATTATCTAATGACTGTCTCGGCTCAAGGTTAACTTCCCTGGGAGAAAACCCATAAACCCAGAATCATCCAAAATAACCTGCATGTGCAGGGGGAGACAGCTTTGCTTGTCTCATTTTACTTTCTTTCTGATTTCTGGGCCCTGGTGATTTATCTCCCATGGAATGGAACAAGGAGGGGAACAAGTAGGGACAGTCCCTTCGAGCAGCAGCGGCATGCCTGGCATGTCCGAAGGTGCTCTCAAGGCTGACTGCTTCCCACACATATGTTGGCTTGTTTAAGCCTCAAGCCCTCGATCCTTTGTTGAAATACAATAATTTCATTCCTATGGTTTTCAATACCAAAAACTCTACCTCCAGGAGGGTTAAAGTCTAATTTGTACTCCAAACCAAGTAGCAGTGCAGTTCGCTACTACTGAGGCTGAATCCATAAAGACTTCAAGACCACGACCAGAAGACAAGTTATCATATATAATACCCTAGAAGGCCTGAAACATAATTATCATATACATAGCTGGTCCTTCAGAGCTTTTTACCTATAACATGTTTTTTGATGAAAGTTATTGAATGTACTGGAGATAACTGTGAACTACTGATCAAATATTTGAATACTTATACTTACCTGGAATTTCATTTCTGCTGAAAGAAAAAGGAAGAACAGGACTCACCTAAAACAAAACAAACTTTAGAAATGAAAGTAAACATCTTATCACACACTATCACTTTTGGAAGCAGCATAGAGGGGCAGTCAACAGTAAAACACTGGTGAAATAGGACAAAACTCTAGGCCAAAAATCCATTATTATTATCATCAGTCACAGTACCACAACTGTGCCCTTCATAATTAATAAGCACTCCTAAGAATCTTCATTTGGCACCAGATGATGTGTTTAAGAGAAACACTCTGGGAGGTTTTGAATCAGACTTGGTTTTTGTTAGCCAAGTTACAGGAGAATTTTTAAAGTGGGGGGAAGGGAAGAAGGAAACGGACCAGAAAAAGAATTGAAGCCATCATCTACAAACCAACAAAGCACTGAGAGTTCCAAACGTTATGTCAGACACTAAAATGACTGACACAGGCTCAAGCGGTTTATAAAACCTAGAAAAAGACTACACCAGCAAAGTCCCCATTTATCTGTAGAGTTCAGAAACTAAAACAAGGAATATTTCAGCTTAACACCTGATCTCAAGAGAATCATATACACTTCACATGAATAAAAATACCTGAAACCAAACATTTTTAAAAGCTCCAATACCCAAAATAGAAAGAAAAAAATTAATTCAGAAGACTCAATCCATCCATGATAATCACAAAACGGCTGGGCAATCTCTATCTCCCTTCCACACTAACCATCCATCCCCTGGAAGACCAAGGCAGATCAGACCTTCCAGACTTACCTTCCAGACCTTCCAGACACCTGGCTGCGGCAAAATTCGATGGAATCTCCTTGTGGAACAGCAGTTTCCCATCTCTTGTGTCTCTCCCTGTCATGATCATGCAGGAAGCAAGTCTGGCTGTGCTATTTCTTATCATTGTGTGTCACCCATCTGCAACATGATATTGAAAAAGTAGTTCCCTTGCCCCCAGAAGGCTGAGGCTCAGCTACAGGGGTAATTCTCCTGGGCACACAGTCATTATTTAGGCCGACTCAGTGACTTCAACAGGCTTAATCATGTGATCAGGCTTGTTGCCAGCTGCATAATGCTCCCACATCTGTAGATAGAGCCACTCTAGTTCCATCGTGTATTGTTTGGTGTTGAACAGAGGGCTAGATGTTCTCTGCTTCCAGACTTTGCCACGAATTTTCTTCAGGTATTCTACATCAGTTCCCAGTTTCACAGCTATCTCTTCATATTCTTGTCTATTTTTAGCAATCAGCTCAAGACAGCCTAAACAAGTGAGCTGGGAAGCTGCAACTCGGGAAGCAAGAGTCTCTCCTGGCATAGTCACCATGGGGGTCCCTGCCCAAAGGACGTCCATCCCTGTGGTGTGTCCATTACAGAGTGGAGTGTCCAAGCAGACATCAGCCAGCTGGCCTCTCCGAACATGTTCCTCTTTAGGAGCAACAGGGGAAAAAATGAGACGGTTCGGGCGAAGGCCCATATTTTGTGCGTACTGTTGAATATTAGCTTCTCCTGCTGCTGGAAAACGCAACAGCCACAGTACACTATTGGGAACACGCTTCAGAATATTTGCCCACACCTGCAAGGTAGATGGGTCAATTTTGTATAACTGATTAAAGTTACAGTACACAATGGCATCTTCCGGTAACCCGTACTGAGAACGTGTGGTTACAATAATGGTACGGGGAACCTCCTCTCCAGTGGCAGCCTTAGTGTTGATCAGGGTAGTTGCCAGTCCATTGCTAATATTGAATCCATTCATTGTAATCTGAATTTGTCCTCTGTTAATCATTTCAATAACTGCTTCTGCAACAGTATTCATAGGAATGACAGGCATATTAAGAGTTGTATTACTGCTGTCTGCGTTGTCTTCTCCATCAGGACATTTCATCTTGACTATTTGCACATCTGATAGACTATCAAGAAATGCTTGGAGGTCGATGCCATTCAGCACAATCCGATTGTCATAAATGTGCCCATTGGACTTAAAATCGATGACGGCTTTTTTCTTCAGGTGAGGGAACATATTAGCATGGTCACCAATAAAGAAAGTATGGGGCATATAAGCCAGTTTCTCAGAATACTGCTCAGCAACTTCAGCAGGTGAAGTTTCCTGATCAGTGATGATATAATCCATGAAAAGCGCGCCACTAGTCCCAGGGTACCCCAGCCACATTGCCTGAATAGGAGCTGGCCTGAGAGCAAAGAGTTCATTTCGAGCACCCCTGGTATAACCATTCAGATTTACAAGGATGTGTATACCATCTTGATGGATGCAATCAGCTGCTTTCCCATTGCATGGAATCTGAGAAAGATCAATGAAATGATTGGCTTCTGCCATCACCTTCGCTCGGAAGTTTGTGCCATCATGTGGGCTCAGGGCATAACAGAATATCTCAAATGTATCAGGATTGTGCATGCCTGGAATAGACTGCATAAGATGAGAAGTAGGATGATTCCCAAAGTCAGAACTCACGTATCCTACACGCAGTCGACCATCACTGAGCTTCAAGTCTTTTGGATGTTCATACGGTGGTTTATGAAGGACACTTATATTAGCCAAGCAGAGGTTCCCATGCCTCTCAGCAATAGCCTTCCTGAAGCCATGAGAAAGAGGATAGAGCATACTATGATGAGGCTGCACAGAAGGCAACCTATTCTTCTCCAACTGGTCAGCCACAATGCTGACCAACTTCTTCATTCGCTCATCATAGTCTGTCCAATCACAGACAACCTGCAGGCAATGAGCCAAATTACAATAAGCGTCAGGAAAGTCAGGTTGAAGCTTCAGAACAGTGCGATAAGAAGCAATTGCTTCTGGAATATTCCCTGAATCGTGGTGAATGGAAGCCAGATTGCTGTGGGCATCCGCAAATGCAGGGCTGATCTGAATGGCATGAGTATAACACTGCAAGGCTCCCTGAACATCCTGCATCTCCCGTAGGGTGTTTCCCATATTGCAGTAGGCATCAGCAAAGGTAGGGCTGATTCGAATAGCCTCCTTATAATGCATCAGAGCTTCATGCAGTTTTCCCTGCTGCTTCAATACACTTGCTAAATTTGAATGGGCATCAGCAAAGTCTGGGCAGAGCTCTAATGCTTTACGATACAAGTGAACTGCCTCTTCACTGTTTCCCTGTTCTCCTTTGATATTGGCTAGGTTATTCAGAGAGTCTGCATGGGTGGGACACAGCCGGAGAGCTGTATGATAACAATCTTCTGCTTCAGCAACACTGCCCTTCTCTTTGAGAGCGTTTCCTAGGTTGCAGTAAGCATCAGGGAAATGTGGTTGCAAGTCAATAGCTCGCCTGTAGGTGTCTATTGCCAGATCCATCAGGCCTTGCTCATGGTATACACAAGCCAGGTTGCCATGTACCACTGCATGATTTGGACTCAAGCTTAGGGCACGAAGGTAAGCTGCCACAGCTCTGTCAAAAATCCGTGCCTCATTGAAGACATTTCCTAAATTGATATAAGCATCCAGAAAATTGGGGTCAAGGGTGACAGCCTTTTCAAAGTGATGAATTGCAAGCCAAATCTCCCCTTGCGCATTGAAAACACAGCCAAGATTACTCCAAGCTACTGCAAAGTTCGGTTGCGTCTCAATTGCTTTCAAATAACATGCCTTGGCTTCTTCTAAGCCACCCAGGGCTTTGAGCAGGTTCCCCAGGTCACTGCGAACACAGTACAAATAAGGATTGTACTGAAGAGCAGAGACGTAAGCTTGTACTGCCCCTTCCATGTCGCCTGCTGCTACCAATGCGGCTGCCAGGTTAATATAACCATCGATGAAATCTGGTTTGAGATGCAATGCATGCCGGTAATGCTCAGTTGCTTCCTGCAACTGCCCTCTTTCCTTGTACACATTCCCCAAATTCGAATAGGCTTCTGCCAGAAGAGGGTTCTGTTTAATTGCCAGAGTACTAAAGTGGGCAGATCTGTCCAGCCTTCGACACTGGAAGTGTATAGATGAAAGTAATAAAAGTACACCAGTATTGCCTGGCTCTTGTCTCCAGAGCTGCATGCAGTGTCTCTCAGCTGTCTCAAAATCTCCTGCCTGATATTCTCGATGTGCCAACTCAGCTAACCCTTGGAAGGAAAGCATATGTTTCGTTGGTTCTGTGCTGTCGGCCACGTTGCCCACGGAAGACGCCATCTGGAGCTTCTGGAGAGAGTGAAAAAAGGGGGTAATTGAGTCCCGCTGCCGCCACTACTGGCAAGAACGTTTCTAGAGGGAGCAAGCACGAGCGCAGCAGCCGTACCACTGCTTTGGCAGGCTTAAGCGGCGGCAACAGTTACAGGCACCGAACCTTAGGAACTCTGGTTGGCCATCTACCTCTCATGCTCTTGAAATCTTAATTCTTAACCCTGCCCTCTTCCACCATTTTTCTCCTAATCAGGGAATAAAAATTACCTATCCATTTGCCTTAGAAGAAATCAAAAGTCAGTAGTCCAAACACTTTTTAAAATATTGTTTTCTGTCCAGTTGGAAATGAAATACATGATTGACTTTTCTTCATCATTCATATAGTCAACGTGGAAAACATTAGGGCCATGAATTTCAATACAGTAAGATGAGAAAATTTTAAATTGGCCTTCCCAAACCACTAATAAGTAACCGATGTTGTATATAATGCTAAGATCTTAGAGACTGAGTTTGATATTTTAAAAGTTCTGAAAACATTAGCTAATTTCTCCTCATCAAATTTCTCATGACTCAAACCTGAGTATTACTTTTTAAGAGATAAATCTATTTATTTTTATTTATTTATTTTTATTTTGGCTGCATTGGGTCTTCAGTGCTGCGTGCAGCCTTTCTCTAGTTGCGGCGAGTGGGGGACTCTTTGTTGTGGTGCCGGGGCTTCTCATCACAGTAGCTTCTATTGTTGTTCCACAACTCTATGGATTCCTTTTTAGGTCCTACGAAGAACCCTAGAAATTAGTTCATGTAATTATAGGTTTTTGCAAAATTGTCAAAAGTGAGATATTTTAACTTCCATCAGGTAAGACCAGCGTCTATTTCTTTGCCAATTTTCCTTCTATCATAGTCCGCTATGTTGGATCATATTGGATTGGTCACAGGCTTTTTTGAAATCTGGCTAAGGACATGTTTTAAGTGAGGCTATTATGTGATTTTCAGACACCACCATATGTAACTGACTGTATAATATCCCATTACAGGAATAACTTCCAGTACTCTTACTGACTACTCTACTGACTTAACTAGCACAAGACACAGAAGCGTAAGGACAAAAACCACCTTACAGTATAGCCATGTCTTGCACTTCACAGCTCTCAAAGCATGTGCATTTGAAGAAGAAAAAATGAACTGAAAAATATAAAACCAGAAGTTATTCTGTGGAAAATTATTTCAATCACCAGGCATGTGAAAGATAAGTCAAAGATTCAGTTTTCTTCAATGCTTAGTCAAAACGGAAATTTCCTGCTGTCAAGAATATACTCCAGGGCTTCCCTGGTGGTGCAGTGGTTGAGAGTCCACCTGCCGATGCAGGGGACATGGGTTTGTGCCTCGGTCCGGGAAGATCCCAAATGCCGCGTAGCGGCTAGGCCCGTGAGCCATGGCCACTGATCCTGCATGTCCGGAGCCTGTGCCCCGCAACGGGGAGAGGCCACAACAGTGAGAGGCCAGCATACCGCAAAAACAAAAAAACAAAAAAAAATATACTCCAGGGGCTTCCCTGATGGCACAGTGGTTAGGAAGCCACCTGACAATGCAGGGGACACGGGTTCGAGCCCTGGTCCGGGAAGATCCCACATGCTGCGGAGCAACTAAGACCGTGTGCCACAACTCTGGAGCCTGCGCTCTAGAGCCCATGAGCCACAACTACTGAGCCTGCGAGCCACAACTACTGAAGCTCGCGTGCCTAGAGCCCGTGCTTTGCAACAAGAGAAGCCACCGCAATAAGAAGCCTGCACACCACAACAAAGAGTATCCCCCTGTCGCTGCAACTAGAGAAAGCCTGCGCACAGCGACGAAGACACAACACAGTCAAAAATAAATAAATAAATAAATAAATAAAAGGATATACCCCATCAATAATGTGTGTAATGGAATGGTGTGAATGAGTATTTTATCAGAATTCCTGTAATGCACAATCCTATAGCAGTACTGAAATCAGTAATGCATTTATAATAGTAAATATTTATGAGGAAGTAATCCATAGAGGTTTTCTCAAAGTTAACAATGAAAATTAATGTGACATTATCAATAATAAATTGTGACGCTGAAATAAACTTTTCTAAACTATTAATAACTAAAAGCAAACTCTAATCAACCATGTTAAAAGAAATCTATGTCTATAAACTACAAAGTTTATTTCTGAAAATTTTATTTCTAAAACACATAAACTGTCATATGAGGAGGCAGTTAAAGAATATATAGCTACAAGAGTGGGGAAAAAGTTTTATAGAGACACATCTGGCAGTAGTTAATTTTCAAATGTCATTTTTCTAGATTTTGTGACACCTATAGTATTGATATTTGAAAGCATTTAAAAAAATTGTAATTTGAAGATTTGCTACTTCCAGGTAGAGTAACATATTTTGAAGCAAAACAACATTTCCACTGAGAAAAATTTAAAAAGCCAAATAAAATAGTCAGCATTCAATCAAAAAGTTCTAGACATACCAAGAGATAGAATCATATGACTAAAATTCTAAGAAAGGAACAGATAATACAAAAATAGTTATATAAGATATTGTGTATCTTTATCAGGAAAAGTCTTTATCAAGAAAAGACTTTAAAATCATCAGAATTAATATTATATTTTATTTATTTGTATATTTTATTTATATATCTATATAAAGGACTTAAAGATAAAGCCCTAGTTAAGGCAGTGACAAAAGCAGTAGCAGTGGGAGTGAAAAGAAATGGTTATATTCAAGGATATTTTGTCAGTAAAAGTCCAAGATCAAATGTCTGACTGCATACATGGGATGGATAGATGGAGTGGGAAAAATCAAAGTTAACTATAGAGGTTCTAGTGAAGATGGGGTTGCAAACACCCAACCCAAGGGGTTGCGATCATCCCCAAGGTCTAGGAGACTCAAAGGGAAGGTCATGGTCGAGGAAAAGTTAATTGCTGGGAAAATAAGACTCCCAGTCTCTCCATCTCCTTATACTAGTTTTTTTTTTAACATCTTTATTGGAGTATAATTGCTTTACAATGGTGTGTTAGTTTCTGCTTTATAACAAAGTAAATCAGTGATACATATACATATGTCCCCATATCTCTTCCCTCTTGCATCTCCCTCCCTCCCACCCTCCCTATCTCACCCCTCTAGGTGGTCACAAAGCACAGAGCTGATCTCCCTGTGCTATGCGGCCGCTTCCCACTAGCTATCTATTCCTTATACCAGTTTTGGTTTTCTGCTCATATACGTAGCAGCATTTCATTCAAGGGGAAAGTCATTGATCTGACTGGTCAAATGAAACACCATAGTTCAAGGCACATTTACAGTGGTTAGTTCCTCCACAATTTAGAAAGGAACGTTCACAATTTCCCTCTTCCTACACCGCAGAACACATTGGCCATTCCTCCAAAGTTTCCACTCCATAGAGTGGACCAGAGATGACGTTAGCCCAGAACTGAGAGCTTGGCATGAGATGGTGTCAACCCCACCTAGAGCTCTGGCATAAGTTATGACCCAACCCAGTTCTACAGAGAGCTCTGCGTGGAATCTTGTCTCAGCCATAATAATGTGATTCTGCTTTTCATTTGGTTGTCTTCTTTGCTTAACTTTCCCTGGCCACTCTGACAAACAAAATTTCAGGCAATCCTGGGCCACTCACTAACTTTATTCCATCTAATGTTATCCAGATTCCCAAGAAAATTACTAACAATAAAGGGGGAAATTTGGAACATGGTGAGTTTTAGGTGCCTGAAATATACAGGTAACTGAATCCACTTAAGTAGCAAATTATTTGGATCTCAAATATGCCAGTAGAAGAGCAGACTAAGCTCAATTTAATGTACTCTTACTGGAGACACATGTAAATTCTGGGTCAATTTTGAAAAAGTTAAAAGCACATAGCTGAGATTAAAAGAAAGAAAGGAACACCTGCATGTTTCAGAAAGTAACAGAGAAATTAAATCCAGAGAAATAAGAGCAGACTGATGTCTATGGGTTCCGTTCCTTAGTATAGGCCTTATGTAAATAGGGGCTGGAGCTAGAAATCTAACATTACCTTGAGGCCAGGAATTTAGACTCAGGATGGAACAATATTGAGAAGTTAGTACAGATATCCTACAGAAATTTCATGAGGAACTGCTTAGTCCATTAAGAGGGCCAAGGGAGGTGGTGAGGAAGACTGATATCTCTTGAAAACCTTCAGGTACAGAAAACATCAACACCTCTGAAAAGTAGGCCTGTCCTTCCCAGAGTTGTGATGGCCAGCTTGTCACTAACCTGGAAGGCCCTGTAGGAATCAGAAACTGCAAGGAGAGTAATTCAAAGAAAAACAGATGCAGGATGGGTGTGGCAATAAATCCTAGGACCCTACCAGAAACAAAATTAAAACCACTCTAGAGGGAAATTTTAACAAACCAGGGCAGAGAGTATCCTAACCAGAATAGAATAATAATTCTGAGGAAGTTACTTTACTTATTTAAGTAATATTCAATGCATTTCCATGGCCAGGCCCTTTTGAAGAATTCTAAAACATATACAAACAATTCATTTACATCTTATATATCCCACCATCCAGAGCAAAATTCACTTAAGAACTGTACTGGTGGAAATTGGGCAGCACTATGGAGAAAATAAAATGTGTTTACCATCAAAAAACATGAAGGTAAGAAAGATAATGTCTAATTTTTTAATTATCCTGTGGTTTCTTGAAATCTTTTGAAACCCAAATTAGAGAAACCTAGGAGGAAATGAAGATTTAAATATTTAGAGATTTATCAACTCATCTCTAAAAGCTTTATTAATCTCTTCTTTTAATAACATTCCTGAGAGGTATAAATGTGTCCAGTGATAGGGTTGAATAAGCCTGAGAGAATTTCAATTGTTTACCATTCTTGGTCAGCTCTTAAGACCTTTCAGGAGCATCTTGATTTTCATGGCCTCATCCAACAAAAGCAGGATATTTTACAGAAAGTCCTGGCCCACTTTTTGGCTTGCTTTTGTGTCTATGTTTTTGGTTTTTTCACATCGGGTGGTACATTAGGCTACCTATTGCATACTCCCTCATTCATGCATGCATTCATTCAAACAATATTTACTGAGTTGAGACATTTAATTAACACTCAATAAATGATGTTTAGATGAATGAATGCGCTTTCTATCAAAGTAAGTGTAAGTACTGAGAAAAATTACAGAATGTATGAGCCCAGCCCCACAAAAGCTTATAACTGTGTTGAGGATATAACAGATGCTGATGAAATAACTAATATATCATATTGGACAGTTTCTAAGTTCAAAAATGAGTTTTTATAAATAATCAGAGCCTAAGGAGGACAAAGAAGGGACAGTTCATTATGGGTTGAATCTATCAATAAATGTACATTTCAGATGAGATTTGAGATTGACCTCAAAGAAGAGGACTTAGATATATGAACAGAGAACAAAAAAGGCATGGTGATAGCATGTGCATAGATAGTGTGGCCGATATTTATGTTCTTCATTAAAGATAGTCAGAGCTAACCCAAATGTAACTGTTTCCATGGGTCCATTCTCAGTATCCAAACAAAACGGCAAATCCTATCTTAGTCAAACTAATGAAAAACACAGTCTTTAACAAAGAGATTGTGAAGGAAAGGGGGAGAGAAAGGCTTGCATCCCACACCACACAACAAAACTTATTGAATTCTTTGTTTAATTTTCTCCCTCTGAAAATTTCCTCTCCCCCCTCTGTACGTGTCTCTTCTCCCACATCTGGCCACACTCTACCAGCCATCTTTCCAGATCTTTCCAGAACTCTCCATCCTAGTTTCATTAGGCCACAATTTAAACATCTCACAGGTCTCCAGGATGCATCCCCATCACTTATTCCACAAAGACAAACAAAGGACACTTCTCAGGATCACGTTTCTTTGAAGGAAGAGGTCATGAGGGTGATTATAAATAATATAAGGTGGAGAGCAGTGACTTAAAATACCATTTTTCAGCTTAGAATGTGAATACAGGGAACTTTGGGAAACTAGAAAATCTAGAAAGGATTCACTGATAATTATTTATGTTCAATGAATAAAATAAAATGTAATAATACGGCTAAACTCTGACAGATAAACTTTTTCAAAAGTTGCTTTCACACACCGTCACTATTGGGATGTTTGATAAACACACCTTTCCTTCTTTACTTTCTTCTTTCTTTGCAGATACTGGCACCAAACTTTCAAACGATAAGAACCTTCCCATAAGTCCCTTGCCAGGCAAGATTAAGGTATAACAATCCAAACAAATTTTTGAAGAAGATAACTGGTTGAAAGCATAAGAAAAGAGCTGGGTTTCTCTTATTCAACAGTCACATAATGAGTAATGTGGGAATTGGTTTAAAAAGTCTCTCTGCATGAAGGGCTAAGGTTAAGATTAGAACTTCTGAGGCCAGAAGAGCAAAATGACTACAACAATCCACATATTTTCAAGAGCCGCCCTTTGGATGTGAGGGATTGATTTTTCCCACTACTTTTTCAGCAACCCAACTGGTGTCTTTATTAAACGACATAAGAGAATACAGTGTGGCCAAGAAGGCTTAGATTTCCTTAGCCCCAAGTCAGATATTCTCCAATGACTGTCCACTCTAATTAAAAAGAGAGATTTACAGAAGGAAACTGGATACAACTGAGTGTACCTTAATTTCAACCCTTTACCTGAGTTATTTGTTTTGCTTTCAATTCTCCGCTGAAGTGCCTACATTAATATATTTTTAAGAACATTTCCTTAAGTTGAAGTATTCATTCAGTATATTCATTTACTATAATTTAGAAAAGCCAAATGATTTAGGCAAATTCATTTCTATATTGCCACAGCAGTGTACTGTGAACTAAATGACACCTGGCAGTTCTTTACTCAGATACTAACTCAATTAGAAGGCAGAACAAGGATACCTACCCATTCAGGGAGGGAAAGGTCACTTAGCCTCTGTAGCTGTCTTAGGTCTCTTAGCATCACAGTAACAAATTGAAGACTAAAAACCATATGATCATCTCAATAGATGAAGAAAAAGCTTTTGAAAAAAATTCAATATCCATTCATGGTAAAAACTCTCCAGAAAGTGGGCATAGAGGGAACATACCTCAACATAATAAAGGCCATATATGACAAGCTCATAGCTAACATACTCAATGGTGAAAAGCTGAAAGCATTTCCCCTAAGATCAGGAACAAGAAAAGGATGCCCACTCTCACCACTTTTATTGAAGGTAGTTTTGGAAGTCCTAGCCACAGCAATCAGACAAGAAAAGTAAATAAATAAAAGGACTCCAAGATGGAAAGGAAAAAGTAAAACTGTCACTGTTTGCAGATGGCATGATACATAGAAAATCTGAAAGACACCATCAAAAAATTATTAGAGCTCAAAAATGAACTTGGTAAATTTGCAGGATACAAAATTTATATATAGAAATCTATTGTATTTCTATACACTAACAGTGAACTATCAGAAGGAGAAATTAAGGAAACAATCCCATTTACAATCACGTAAAAAAGAATAAAATACATAAGAATAAATCTGCCTAAGGAGGTAAAAGACCTGTACCCAGGGAACTATACGACACTGATACAAGAAATTAAAGATGACACAAACAGCTGGAAAGATATACCATAGTCACAGATTGGAAGAATTAATATTGTTAAAATGACCATCATACCCAAGGAAATCTACGGATTCAATGCAGTCTGTATCAACATATCAAGGGCATTTTCCACAGACCTAGAACAAATAATTTTAAACTTTGTATGGAAACACAAAAGATCCTGAATAGTTAAAACAGTCTTGAGAAAGAAGAACACAACTGGAGGAATCATGCTCCCTGGCTTCAGACTGTGCTACAAACCTACAGTAATCAAAACAGTATGGTACTGGCACAAAAACATCGATCACTGGAACAGAATAGAGAGCCCAGAAAGAAACCCATGCACTTATGGTCAATGAATCTATGACAAAGGAGCCAAGAATATGCAATGGAGAAATGTCTGGGCTTCCTTAGGGATGGTTTCATCAATTAATTTGTTTTCTTAAATGGACCATACTTTTCCATGTCTTTGTATACCTTGTGATTTTTTTGGTTGAAAATTTGTCTTTCAAATATTATAATGTGGTATCTATGGAAATCAGATTCTCCCACTTTCCCAGGGTTTCCTGGGCTTTTGATTGTTGAAGGCTGTAGTAGTCTGTTTAGGGACCTTTCCAAACTATTTTTGCAATGACTGTTTTCCTTATCGTATGTACGCACTGAAGTCTCTGTTCCTTTAGTTCATGTTTAGCTAATGTTTTGACAGAGATTTCCTTGAATTCCTGCACCTAAAACAAACAAAAACAAATATACACAAGCACATCCACATGCACACTCAAAACCACACACCTCTGCCCATTGTGCAGATTGCTGGATCACTCCTTCAACATTTAGCTGACCCGCATTGAGTTCAGGGCTCAGCCCATGGTCAAAGCTTAGAGACTCCTCTGGTGTTTTCAGAACATGCATCTTATCTTGAGTATGCATGTGGCTTTCTTAATTTCTCTGGACACGTGTGTACTTTTTGTAGGTTCTAATTTCCCAAAGAATCTCCCCCAACTTTGGCTCCTGCATCTTCTGTGGTCTATTGTATTTCAATGCACAGTCTTCTGCCCCAGCCATCTGTGCTTTGTTAGTTCACCTTGCACTTTCTTTGAGCAATGACCGCTGCTTTTCCAGACTGTGTTCCAAGTTAGCTAAGACAGAGATAAGCATCTTGTGTCAGTCCTTCAGGTAGCTCCCAGACAGGTTAGAACAGATACACATGATAATCTGACAGTACGGTCTCTTCTGCTCCCTCCTGAAGCAGGATTGAGGGTCCCATACTAGGAATGGTCTGCTGCTACTTTAAGACTATCACTGCATTAAGACTCCACCACTTTAAGACCATCACTACACTAACAGTGGATGGGGCAAGGGCAAGTAAAAATGCCACAAAGCTTTCCTGCCATTTTCAAATTGCCTCTTCCCTGGTTCAGTATGTGTTTGCTTGCTATAAATCTTTGGCTGATTTCAGGACTAAGAGAAACTCAAAGAACTCCACAGCAAAAAACAGTATAATCAAACTCTCAGAAGCCAAAGGACACAGAAAGAATCTTTTCTTCCAAAGGAGAAAGAAAAAAGAAATTTGTTACAAAGCAGGGATCCTCAAAAAGATTAGAGCTGGGCTTCCCTGGTGGCACAGTGGTTGAGAGTCCGCCTGCTGATGCAGGGGACACGGGTTCGTGCCCCGGTCCGGGAAGATCCCACATGCTGCGGAGCGGCTAGGCCTGTGAGCCATGGTCGCTGAGCCTGTGTGTCCAGAGCCTGTGCTCTGCGATGGGAGAGGCCACAACAGTGAGAGCCCCGCGTACCACAAAAAAAAAAAAAAAAAAAAAAGATTAGAGCTAATTTCCTATATGAAACCACGGAAGCAAGAGGCCAGACATATTTAAAGTGCTGAAAGAAAAAAAATTGTCCACCAAGAATTCTATATTTGGCCAAACTGGTTTCAAAACATAGGGAGAAATTAACGCATTCCCAGATGAACAAAGGCTGAGGGCATTTATTTTACAACTTCCTACCACTGCCCTATGAGAAATGCTAAATTGAACCTTCAGGTTGAAATGAAAGGACACTAGACAGCAACTCGAAGCTGTAGAAAGAAATAGAAATCTCCAGTAAAGATAAATACATGGGCAAATACTAAAGCTAGTATTGTGTTATTGGCTTGTAACTCTACTTTTTATTTCTTACATGATTGAAAAAACAAATGCATAAAATAATCATAAATCCATGTTATTGGGCTCACAAAGTATCAAGGTGTAATTTGTGACAACAATAATGCAAAGAGGAGGAATGGAACTGTAGAGGAACAGAGTTTCTGTGTGCTACTGAAGTTGGTTTCAATTGAAATTATATTGTTTTAACTTTAGAATGGTAAATGGAATCTTCTTGAGAACCACAAAGAAAATATCAATAGACTATATGCAAAAAGAAATGAAAAGGGAATCAAGAGTTCACCACAAGAAAATCGGCTAAGCACAGAAGTCAGTAATGGAGTAAATCAGGGGCAAAAAATGCATAAGACATACAGAAAACAAGCAAGAAACAGACAGAATTAAGTTCTTCCTCATCAGTAAGTTTTGAAAAAGTAAGTGGATTAAGCTCTCCAATAAAAAGATAAACATTGGCAGAATGGACTTTAAAAACAACCATAATCCAAGTATATGCTGTCCGCAAAAAACTCACTTGATTTCAAAAGACACAAGTTGCTTGAAAGTTAAAGCATAGAATAAAATATCCCATGCAAATAGTAACAAAAAAGAAGGAAAGAGAGACAGAAAAAGAAAGGAAGGAAGGAAGGAAGGAAGATAGATCTGGGATGGCTATGTTACTATCACACAAAATAAACTTTAAATCAAAAACTATCACAAGAGGAAAAGGAGGCCACTATATGTTGATAACAAGTTCAATCTATCAAGAAGATATAACAACTATAAACATATATGTACCAAACAACCCCCAAATATGTGAAGCAAACATTGACAGAATTGAAGGAAGAAATAGATAGTTCTAAAATAATAGTTGGAGATCAATACCTTGCTTTCAATAATGGAAAACACATCTAGACAGAAGATCAGTAGAGAAGTAGGGGGACTGAATGACACATTTAACCAACTAAACCTAACAGCCGTATATAGATCACTCCACTCAACAACAGCAGAATACACATTTTTCTCAAGTACACATGGAACACTCTCCGGGAAAGACCATATTTTAGGCCACAATACAAGTACCAATACATTTTTAAGAAATTGAAATCATACAAAGTATCTTCTTTAGCCACAGTGAAATGAAGGTAGAAATCAATAACAGAACCATTGATAGCCATTTCCCATCATGCCTGCCACACATGATATAAAGCAATGAAGGGAAAAACATAATTTACCACTTAGAAAAGTGGGAAAGAGGACATACCATTGACCCAGAGTGTGTGCTGTTTCCCGTTGTCAGGGAGAGAAATAAATTAGCATCATTTATTCATTAGTGTGTAAATTTCTCGGTCAATCATTGGGCAGCCAGTGTTTCTGCCTGATGGGAAGA
Organism: Mesoplodon mirus; assembly: GCF_964341445.2. NCBI lineage: Eukaryota > Metazoa > Chordata > Mammalia > Artiodactyla > Ziphiidae > Mesoplodon > Mesoplodon mirus. The sequence continues at coordinate 90,751,985 of NC_138983.1, read as the reverse complement.
TTTCCTATACTCAGTGTTGAGTGGAGCCAACCTTGAAAGGGACATTTTAAAGGATTATACTGTGATGGGCTTCGCAGTACCCTTCCTCCTATGCCAGTATTTAGGCTGGGGTATTTCCATGGAGTGTGTACAATCGTAGGCCCCAGTTCACCAGAATTTAGTTTGACTCGTTTTGTTAATACATTCCCTCAGTACTTTGTCTTTTGTAACCTTTTGCATTTACTTCATTCTTTATTATCACTGCAAAACAACTTTGTTTCCTGTTCAGATGCCAAAAAGTGGATATCAATACCTCCTGAGTTTTACACATCACAGATCAGTTTTGGATATCAGGGACAGAGACAACAGCTATTTCCAATAACTTTGAGACATACTTTGAACATGTGATTAACATCTTGAGTGTTGAAATGTGTGTCGAGCTCATTATACGTGCTCTAAAAGGTTTCAAACTGCAAATATTTAAAACTCTCTATCTTTGAATAGTTTTCCTGTGCTGTCCCTTTGTGTCAGACTGTTAATGTGCAGTCTGGCACCTTCAAATAATGTGGCTTTGTAACCAATTACTTACATGTTGTTTTATCCACAGAGAATCTTTTTTAAAAAAATAAATTTATTTATTATTTATTTTTGGCCATGTTGGGTCTTTGTTGCTGCACAAAGGCTGTCTCTAGTTGGGGCGAGCGGGGGCTACTCTTCGTTGTGGTGTGTGGGCTCCTCATTGCTGTGGCTTCTCTTGTTGCGAAGCACGGGCTCTAGGCGCTGGGGCTTCAGTAGTTGTGGCACGCGGGCTTCAGTAGTTGTGGCTCATGGGCCCTAGAGCACAGGCTCAGTAGTTGTGGCACATGGGCTTAGTTGCTCCGCGGCATGTGGGATCTTCCCGGACTAGGGCTCGAACCCATGTCCCCTGCAGTGGCAGGCGGATTCCCAACCACTGTGCCACCAGGGAAGTCCCCACACAGAGAATCTTAAGGTCAAAACATACAACTCGATTAACTACACTTCCTCCTGTTCACATTTCCCTCATCTTTTCTTCATCTTCTGTCTATGTTTCCTTGGCCCTGTTTATATTAAGTGCTTTTGCCATTATATTTGATTGTCTGTATTCCGGTGAGTTACCACAATGCTTTATGAGACACGCTAGGATATAAATGCATTTAAGTAATATGTATATATATATATATATATATATGTATATATATATATATACACATATATATGTAGTTTGCTTGAGTGCAGTGTTTTTTGTTTTCTGTACTGAATTCATTAGCATGGGTCAGTATAATATTTAGCATAGGTCGATATGTAATTTGTAAACTAATGAAGTCTTAAAAGTGAGGAAATAAGTCTTTCAAATTTAATTATTTATTTTAAAGAGCAGAATAGCATACATAAACAGGTGCCTAATGAAAACTTGTATTCTAATTTGGAACTCTCATGAACACCTATTTTTTTGTTCTCCTAATGGTATGATAGTAGGCCATTTGATTATTTTTATTTTTATGGCTTTAACTTTAGAACAATGAAATATTCGTAAATTTTAGAAAGTATTTTTCTTTATTTGATGGGGTTGGGATACTGGAGAAATGAAAGGTCAAACACCTATTGAGGAATCCATACTTGTCTATATAGTGTGTACTTTTATTTCAATAACTGATTTAAAATTCCTAAAAGGATGCTATAATAAGTTATTATGCCATTTTACAGACTGCATTAAGTGAATTTCAGGGAGGTATGAAACTTGCCTAAGGCTATCCAGCTGCCAAGTGGTAGAAGTGAGAATTAAATCCAGGTATACCTATCGCCAAAGTTTCTGCTCATCTCTTTACGTCATCCACTTTTAATAGCCAATGCTTTTCTGCTTACAAATATGACTGAGGTTTCCAGACAGTCAACATTGCTTTTTAATCAGATAGAAAAATTACTGTTGCTTCTCTAAAGACATATTCCTTTTCCATTAAGTGACTTTAGTTGTTCAGATAATACTTCCAGACAGTAGTCATCATACAGTTGGAGACTAAGAACAGAACTCAGGGACGTGTCTAGCAGTCAGTAAAGACCAACTGGGCTCACTGATGGTACCTACGGTCATTTCCTCTAGACTAACATAATCTTATTAATAAGACCCTAATAATTCACAGTACTGCCCTTGCCTGATTGTTTGTTCTTCTCCCTCTATCACTCTCTCCTTCCCCATATTATTATTATTTTTGACAATTTTTGGTGAATTAAATTCAGGGATTAGTATTCAGGAGCGCTAGTCACAAAAGCAGAGAATCTTAGCTCACACCAAAGGAAGAAAATAGAGAAAAAGTATAAATTATATGAATACACACATATCACACATGTACCAAATATATGTTGCACTTCTCCAAAACCTATTCGGTATCTGCACATTTATTGTATATTAGCAGTAAGACAAGAAATGAGCGTAACGCTCTGTTTACAAGATACAGAAAACAGACCCAAATATGGAAATTACTAGCAATGAGAATGGGGAAGAAAGACTACAACAAGGAATGTAGATGATATTTTTGTTTCTTAGCTATGATGCCAAATATTGAACTTTCAACTTGAGACAAGGAGGCCATAAAAAGTTGTATTAGTTTCCTAGAGCTGCCATGACAAAGTACCAGAGACTGAGGAGGTTAAACAACAGAAATTTACTCACTCACGGGTGTAGAGGTTAGAAATCTGAGATAAGGTGTCAACAGGATTGATTTCTTCTGAGGTACCTCTTCTTGGTTTGTAGATGCCATGTTTTCCTTTTGTCTTCACATGGTCTTCTCTCTGTGCATGTCTGTGTCCTAATATTTTCTTTTTATAAGGACACCAGTCATATTGAATTAGAGCCTACCCATTTGACCTCATTTGACCTCAGTTACCTATTTAAGGGCCTTATCTCCAAATACAGTCAGATTACGAGGTATTGGGGGTTAAGACTTCCACATATTAACTTAAGCAGGACACAGTTCAGGTGATAATAGAAGATAAGAGTAATTTAAGCAAGTAAGTAACTATTGTTTACAGTGAGTTGCTTAAGGATATGAATTTACTCAAGAAAAACAAGAAGAAATTACATAACACTGCATGTTATACAAAGATATTAAATTAATCATCATAACATCCTGTGAGATGGGCATTAAATTAGACTAAGCAAGAGTAAGCAACTTATCCAGAATTGTATAGTTGGTACTTTCCAGAATTTAACCCAGGTATTTTCCCAGTTCCATTCTACGTTATATATTCATTTCATTATTTGAAATGAATTTTGAGTCTTCATTTTGCTTAGTTCCTGAAGTTATATGGGGATAGAATGGAGTTGGATATTTTCAGTGACATTCACACATGGGGAAGGAAATTGAGTCCAGAAGCTTCAGCAATGTTTCCATGGAGAACACTAACAACAGAACCAGAAACACCATTATCCTTTTGGTTCAGTGATCTTTCCTAAAGCACTACAAGAATCAATTTTAAGAAGCCCAATGTTTTCCAAACTTTCACCAATGGGCTCTGTAGGGTCCTCTAACAATATCTAAGAGACTAACTAGTTTCACATTCCAAGCCACTTAAGACAAGGAGTTCTGATTGTTCTCTGAGGAAATCAAGTGACAATCATAGCTGGTAATTTAGGAGAGTTTCTTCAGGGCCCAGGCAAAACCTAATACACAAGTAATAATCATTGTTAAGTGCATCTTTGACAAGGATTCATCAAGTATCAAAGAGGTCTATAAATTGGGAGAAATTATGATCAAAGACAAACATAGACCACAGATATTTAATTAATGCTCAATTATTTATGAGTTTAACTTTGGTTAACCTCATTTTCCTTCTTCTACACAATTTCCAATTCGTCTCTACAAAGAGACCATAATACTTACCTTCCAAAACAAGATTTATTGTGTTCCTTTAATTCAAAGCATACAGTGACTTCTACTTTCACTCCACCAAGTTTTGCTAGGAGAGAAAAGGAGACATTATATTTTGTCTTGAACTACATATGCCACCATACTTGACTTAGCCCATCCTACTGGAAGCACTTTGACGCAGATTCTACAGTGTTGTCTTACATCCTCTACGGAATCAAGCCAAGGGAATCACACATAGTTACAGCTGGAAAAACGTTTGTTCTGGGTTGATACTTTTAGCCTTTACCACCAAGACTTTATCACCAGGATCTATCTTTACAGTCTCTGAACAGGAGACCTTCTTGCCTTCCATTTTCATATTGACAAGGAAGGTAAAGGGAAGAACTGAGAAGTACCCAAAGTCAGCTAGCAGCCAGCACAGATAAATCATCTGTGGAGATATTGTTTCTTTCAAAAGATATAAACACGAGAGGAAGTCCTAGTGTTTGAAACAATTGTGCATCATAAAATTCCATGAAAACCTAGAAATCCAGATGCAGATCAGTAACATATTGGCTAAATAAGCTGTTATGTTCATGCAATGGACAAGTGTACAGACATTAAGAAGAACGAGATACTCATTTCTATGAGATTCTCTTTTCACTGAACTCATCAGTGCTGCAAAAACAATGTTACATAATACTTTTTCTTTAACATTATATCAGGCATCCTCATCTTGTCCTGCGTTTATTGCCAGTGTTACTAAAGTTTATCATTTACCTCTTTCTCTTTTAGACATATAATTTCTTCTTATTTTGGAAGCATTCATCAATCCCTATTTTACTCTTTCTTTTAAATTACAAATGAATATTGAATTTTATAAACTATCTTTTGGGGGATATTTCAAGTGATTGTATAGTATTGCTCTCCTTGGACCTTGTTATATGGTAAATTATATTTTGTTATTTTATATATGCTATTTATTATATTTCATATTATGTTTACTAATTACATTTATTATATTATAATTACATTATAATTAAGGTAGCATTTTGTTTTAGATAGACAAAACAACCAGTGGAATAGGAAGCATCTTAAAATTAGATGCAAGAGCATAAGGGAATTGAGATTAAACTAAAATTCACATTTTGGATCAGTAGCAAAAATTATTCAACAAATGTGGGAAAATATGGCTATCATTACTAAATTCTAGATACAGCAAGTAGTTAAAAGTTAAAAAATAATGAAACTGTGAAAGTATCAGAAACCTGGGAGACATGAAATAAAGTATTCATGAGGAATACCTTTCTAAGATACAAAGAAAAAAGGATACATTTAATTATATAAGAAATAAAATTTGCCTCATGGCAAAATGCACTACAAAGGTCAGAAAACAAGCAAAAGAAATTGGGAAATATATTAAGAAATGGGTATGCTTTCTTTACAACTTTTGAGAGAAGCACATGTTTCTTTTTCCTTTAACCTGTTATGGGGGTATTAATCTATAATGTAAGTGCATGATTCCTTTCCTTTAACCTGTAATGTGAGATTTAATCCATATGGTAAGTGCATGGTTCCTTTCCTTTCATCTGTAACGTGAGTGTCAACATGGGGCAGTGTTTCCAAGCACAGACTTTGGATGTTCCTGTACTGGTCCCATCACTGACCATCCACAAAACTTACAAATGTTGCTTCACTTTCCTGGGGGTTAGAGTCTTAGCTAAGAAATGGAAGCAAAATAGAATTTTCCCACAGGGATGATAGAAGGTTTAAAGGAGTAAATATGTAAGTGACTTAGCACAGTGCCTAGTACAAGAGAGATCAATATAAGTACTTATCAATTTTTTAAAGAGACAGATGAAAGAAAGAAAATGTGGTGTTTTCAATCTATTGATATATATTCTTGACATTAAACTACCTTTTCATTCATTGGATGACCTAACTTGCTCATGCTTTTTCTTACTCTAGTGAACTTGGGTAGCTAATATCATAGTTTAAAATTTTTGCTTTTATATTTACAAGTAAATTTGACCTGTAAATTTCTTTTTCCTTACAGTCCTAATCTATTTTCAGTATTAGGATTATATAGACTTCATAAGATGAATAAAGAAGCATTCTTCCTTCGCTATCTCTAGAAGTTTTTCGTTGTTAATATTGATGTTATCTGCTTAATAGAAGTTCGATAGAATTCACCTCCCAAATGATCTGGCTGGGTCTGGTATTTTCTTGGTGAAAGATTGTAAACTATTGACTTCATTCCTTTACTGGTGAAAGAACTCCAGCTATAGATTTCCTCTTGTGTCAGTTTTGGTAAACTTTAGGAGCTAGGAAATTGTCCACTTTACAGAAATGTTCAAATTTACTGGCATTTTATATATTCTCTGTTTGTACTCTCTGCTATAACATTGTCCTGATTCTTTCTGTATATTATTTACTTATGTTTTTGTTTTGCTTAATCAAAGTGTGTTTTTTAAATCTTTTCAAAGAATATTCTTTTGACCTACTAAATCACTTCAATTTATACTTTTTTCTGTTTTATTAAGTTCTGCTCATATCTTTATTTTCTATTTTATCTATGTTCTCAGGGTTTATTGTTTTACTCTTCAGATGTCAATTAAAACACTTGGTTATTAATTTTAAGAAATCTTTTTAGTTATAAATAGTTGAACTTTTTGAAGATTCCAGCTTAGTTGTAAGTATCTAAGGGTCAGCTCGTCCACATTGTTGCTAGCCTAAGGCTAAGTTCACCCTACCGCAATGTATATATTGACATTTTTTCCCCTCGACTTTCTGTGTTTTGCTACTTCTCACTTTTCTTTGGAGAGAAGCCCTTTGAAATACCCTTAACTTATTTTACAGCCAATAAGTCTTTAAAATAATGTGTATTTTTAAAAGATAAATCTACTTATATAATTAGGCAGGGCTTCCCTGGTGGCGCAGTGGTTGAGAGTCCGCCTGCCGATGCAGGGGACACGGGTTCGTGCCCCGGTCCGGGAAGATCCCACATGCCGCGGAGCGGCTGGGCCCGTGAGCCATGGCTGCTGAGCCTGCGTGTCCGGAGCCTGTGCTCCGCAACGGGGAGAGGCCACAACAGTGAGAGGCCCACACACCACAAAAAAAAAAAAAAAAAAAAAAAAAGGCAGAAAATCTGACCTGCCATATTTTTAAAAACAGCATAAATTCACTCTTCTCCATGATTAATCTGCTGTATTACACAACCTTCGAGTTTTTAGCTTTATCAATGACATGTACTTGAAAAATGTTTTAGAGATCCTACCCAGTCTTTTAAAACATCCTTGTTCCTTGTTTCAGTTCTAGTTTTATGTATATTTTCTGCCTTGCACCTGATTATTCCAACATCTGATGGATGGCCTTGGGAAATCTAATTCTGCTATTGATTGGTTTTTGCTGATTCTCTCCACTTCTAGCTGATTTCTTCATTATTGTGTAAATTTAGATCATGAGCTCATGTTTACCTAAACTTTATCTGTGGGAATGCTATAGGCCTGTGTTGAAGGTCTACCACTCCAGAAAGGGTTTAGTTTTGTGTTTGGAATACCACCGATTTGGGAGCATTTTAAGTTAATTTCTTAGCTTCTGTTTGCAAGACCGCACATAAATTTGCAACCCAAACACTGGGAACACGGATTTGGGGTTCAGAATTCTGAACATTTCCTACCTGTTTCCTACCCAGAGCAGAGGCCAAGAGAATTTGGTCTTAGTCTCCCTTTGCCAGCAGATATGTTTTCTCCTGGCACACCCTTTCATTGAAGGTGAAGCTAGGGATAGATAGGTTTAGTTCTAACTTCCCATCTAGTAGGGATGGAGTTTTACCTCCTGCCTCTCACGTGGTTATGGCCATTTAAAAACAAGTCTCTATGTCAGGTGTGTCATTAAACCATGGCCTGTATTACAAATCCAGACAGATGCCTATTTTTATGGCCTATGAGCTATGAATAATTTTCACATTTTAACTGGTAACGTTTTTTTTTTTTTTTTTTTTTTTTTTTTTTGCTGTACGCGGGCCTCTCACTGCTGTGGCCTCTCCCGCCGCGGAGCACAGGCTCCGGACACACAGGCTCCGCGGCCATGGCTCGCGGGCCCAGCCGCTCCGCGGCATGTGGGATCCTCCGGGATCGGGGCACGAACCCGTGTCCCCTGCATCGGCAGGCGGACCCTCAATCACTGCGCCACCAGGGAAGCCCTAACTGGTAACGTTTTAAATGGTTACATAAGTACCTAAATAATATCCTCAATTTTGCTCTTTGGTCTACAAAGCCTAAAATATTTGCCACTTGGCTCCATAAAAACAGGATTTCCAGCTTCTGTTCTAAGCTATCAAGATCTTCAATCCACTCCTAATATAGCTATAACTCTCACACATGTACCACCCTTCTTTCATGGGTCCTGGAAATTTCTACTGCATACTTCAAAAATCAACCACACACTTAAAAATAAGTTGTGTACATTTAACCTAGCATACCTAACCCTTTTCCTTTAGGAGAGTTTTTCAAGTAATCTTGCCCACCGTATTCTTTAGAGCTTCATTAATAATGGCAAAAAAATTAAAACAACTTAACATTCAACAAATGGGAATTGTTCATAACAATTATAGAAGCACATACAGTAGAAAACTATACACTGTTATTGAAACAGTGAGACATAACTAGTTTTATTCTTAGAGAACTATGTTTATTTGGGTCCCTTTTGTTTAAATAAGTATATTTCTGTGTATGTATGTATATAGTCATGTATTTATATACACATACATTATTTGTATGATATAGTTATATAAACGTATGAAATACCTACCTATACACATACCTTTGATTTATATTTGTATACATACACAGGAATATAATTACATATATTATATAGTTATATACATTGAACTGAAAAATGGTAGTATACATATATATCATGTATAAATGTGTGTCATCTATGTGCATGTGTAGAAAAGCAGGTTGAGAGATATGGAAGCATGAGTTAGACAGGGTTCACGATTATAAAAGTACTTATGTGTAGATAGTGAGGTTAAGGCCCATTTGATTGAAAATATTGCATATTTTTAATCAATTGTTATGATGAACAGATTCCTATGCAAATAAAATTATAAATAGCTATACATACTTGTATGTGTAATGTTTAATTAAAATATATATAGTATTATAGATGTATTATATTTATATTACATAATATAATTGTCTTATACTCATACATTATGTATTGTGTTATATAGAATATATTAACTATAGTGTATTATATCAGATAATAATAATTATATATTTATAATATATATAAATATATATTTATAATTTATATATTATGATATAGTTGTTTTATAATCAATATTACAGGATATATCATATTAATATTATGAACATACTAACCATATAAATATACTTCATTACCCATATATTTTGTGTATAATATATGCTAGGCAAAAATATATATTAATATAATACATAATTGTTATACATTAATATAAATATTAGTATATTAAATTTATATATCCATATAATATTTAATATTGGTATATTTATATTATATTTAATATATACATAGCTAATGCTCTTTAAAGCCATCTGCTACAAGTAGAATAAGACCAGGAGTATGGCCAAAGCTAATTCTAAAAATATTAGATTACTTATATTCATTTATATGTCATTTTCCTGGAATCTGCATCTGGCTATTAGAGAGGACACACAGCAAAATCAACAAAAAGTGCCCAGGAGGACATAGGATCCTTTATTTATCAGAACCTCAAAGGAAACACAGTGCTATCCAGTCCCCCATCAAAGAGCCAAGAGCAAAGCTTGAAGCACCCAGTAAAAGCCCATTCAAACAAAAAAGCTTTCCCACTTAAACAGGAAAAAGTTAAGTTCCCAAGAGACCCCCTACATCAACCACCGAAGCTCATTTGGTAGTAAAAACAATAACGTTCACCGAACAACAAGAAACCCCAAACATTAGTTGTTTTAGCACAAACACAAAAAAGCAGCTAATTAGTGTCTCCTGTTTGAAAGAAGGGGGTGGGAAGTGGGCAGAAGACCCGATAGGAAAGATAAAAAGAAAAGGAAAAGGAAAATAAGTTTCCAGTTTGACACTCAAGCTGTCTTCTGCATCCATTTCGTCAAGACCACCAAGTCAATGTGGAGGCTTTTTCCTCCTTCCCTTTCTTTTCATGAGACTGATCACAACCAGCACTGCAGATTCCATCGAATTAAGGAATGCTGTTGCCTACATGTGTGAATGAGCTGTGAGTAAAGTACTGAAGTAGAGGACACCTAAAGTGAAACGTCTTCATGAATGTCCACGTGGCTGAGCAGGAAGTTAACCTTTCATAGATGTGCTAAAGAAGAAGAGTTGGCTTTTATTTTATTTACTTTTCCCTGGACTGTGTTGAATGAGTATCATCTACAAGTTTAGGCTACTTTTTGCTGAGGATTAATGCACTGGGAGAGCTGAGAGAAAACTGAACAGTAGAGCTGTCTTTTTCTTGACCAGTTCACCTTACTTTCCCAAACTCTAAGTCTTTCCCTAATTCTTTCTCCTTTTTAGTGTAGTAAAATGAACAGAACACAAAATTCACCATTTTGATCATTTTACAATTCACTGTACCATTCAGTGGAATTTAGTAGTCACAATGTTGTGCAACTATCACCACTGTCCAGCTGCAAAACATTTTCATCCCCCCAAGAGGAAACCTACACCCATTTTAAGGACTCATTCCCTATTTCCCCCTGTTCCAAACCCCTGGCAACCACTAATGTATAATATTTGCCATGTGTATGGATCTGCCACTGCTGGACATTTCGCATAAATGGAACCATACCATATGTAGCCTTTCGTGCCTGATGATAAGTTGTGCAGTGGTGGGAAAAACTAAAATGCGATGTACTGTATGATGTATGTTTTACTGAAGTGGCTTGGTCAGATTATAATGATTTATGATAAAATCACGTAAAGCAAGCATCACAATTCTCCAGGAATGTTCTGAAGAATGCTAATGTTAATTATGAATATGTGAATCCCAAATCTTTCATTTGTATTGACCTTATCTCATTAATTCTTCTCCCAACACTGCTATAACTAGAGTTGAGTTCTAAAATATACCTTCCTCTTTTCCCATAGAAATTGTCCCACAATTTCAAAAAGTTCTCAAAGGTGAAAAAGTGCACACGACACTTATCACGTTTGCAAATGCCAATGGAAATGCTAAGCTAACGCTGTCCAAAATGCAATATTCTTCTGTGAGAGCACCCAACTTTAAACAAATACACATATTCTAAATACAGCTTAGATCTGTGACATGTTTTGGTCACTGAAGTATGAGCAGACATGATGGCCTTAAATGAGCAGAAGAGGCCTTAAATGGGCTTGTGCGGTTGGGCTCACCTCTTATGTTTCAGTGAACTTTTTGAGAAGACAGGGCCTGGGAGCTGAGGCCTCACAGTTGGGCTCCAGAGGAAGATGTGTGTGACAGACCTCAAACTGACCCAGGACACGGAGCAAAACTAGCCATCTAGAGGTCTAAAAGAGAGCCACTGCAGCTAGCCCATAGGTCCAAGAAAAATAAATTCTTGTTTATGTAACTGAGTTTGGGGTGATTTGTTCCAAAGCATTATCACAGCAAGAGCTGACTAACACAACATCCTCCAAATCATTGCTATGTAAATGGATGCCACCATGCCTACATTTAAGGCAACTGTGTCCTCAAATTGTGAGAAATCTTGAACTCTTGGTGCCTCTCCAACACAATGTACATGGCTAAATTTCCACAAATAAGTTCACTAATATGCCACAAAGATCTCCCTAAACTTGTATTAAATGTAATGCAAAGTTCTTTCTTTTCATTTTCTGCTTCTACATAGTTAAAATGCTGTTTATCAATGGAAAACGGTTCTTGCCGTTTGGCTTCTGTTGTTAGAGTCTTTTGAAGTCTTTGGCTTTTCAGCTCCTAGGCTGTAACATTTGAATCAGCAAATGCCCCAAGGAGAAAAGCTGCACCAAATGTCAAGCTTGCGTCGGTGTTTCCCTTCTCTCCAGAACTTGGCCCACATGTCTTGGTGTCTCTCTAACATTCAGACGCCAGCGAACAGAAGTTCTCCTACTCTATCCAGCTTTTCTAAAATTTCTTTAGACTTCGCCTGATCTTATGTTATTATTCAACTATCATCTCAATTACCCCTAGGAAGAAAATTTACAATTTTTAGAGAAAACGGAATCCTGGTACACTCTTGGTAGGAATGTAAACTGGTGCAGCCTCTGTGGACAAAAGTATGGAGAGTTCTCAAAAACTAAAAATAGAACTACCATATGACCTAACAACTCCACTCCTGGGTATAAATCCAAAAAGAACAAAAACACGTGTTTTCAAAAACATGTATTTGAAAAGATACATGCACCCCAATGTTCGGAGCATCAGTGTTTACAATTACCAAGATATGGAAGCAACCTAAGTGTCATCAAGTGATGAATGGATAAAGAAGATGCGGTACATATAACCAATGGCATACTACTCAGCCTTAAAAAAGAAAGAAATGTTGCCATTTGCAGCAACATAGATGGACTTGGAGGACATTGTGGTAAGTGAAATAAGTCAAACAAAAACAAACACCGTAGGATATCACCTATATATGGAATCTAAAAAATACAGCAATCTACCGAATATAACAAAAAGAAGGGGAGTCACAGATATAGAGAACAAACTAATGGTTGCCAGTGCGGAGGGGGAGGAGGGGGCAATACGGGGTGGAGAAGTGAGAGATGTAAACTACTGGGTGTACGATAGGCTCAAACATGTATTGTACAACACAGGGAATAGAGCCAATATTTTGTAATAACTGTAAATGTAAAGTAACCTTTAAAAAGTATATAAAAAATTTTTAAAACAGAAATCATACTGAAAATTGGAAACAATTTAAATGTGCATCAACAGGAAAATGCACATATAAATTATTGTATTTCCCTACATGGGAATCCTACATAGTGAGGAAAGTACATGAACTAGACAGATCTTTACGTGTCAGCATGGATGAACCTAGCAAAGATAACACTAAAAAAAGCAAGTAAGAAGAGAAAACATAGCAGAATACTCTATGAGGTTTAAGAACACTTAAAAATGTAGCCTAAGTAGAAAGACATCCATGCAGTGATGGAGACCAAGTTCAGAAGAGTGGTCACCCAGGGTCAGCTGGGGAGTGGCTGTGTTTGGGCAAGTGGTCACAGCAGGCTCTTCAACAGGAATGGTCATGTTTCAGTTCACACGCTGGCTGGAGGACGGAGGAGTGTCTGCGATGTTATAATGTGAGCACGCTGCATGTGAAAGCCATTGCTGACCACATCTAGGGGATCTGATACGCGGGAGCTGGTAGTGGGTGGAGGCATCCAGCAGGTGGTGGTAGAAGAGGAACGTTGTATGCATAACGCCTAAGGCCTCACCAGAGGACGACCACTGTTCTAGAAACTGGACACAAATCCAACTTCTACGGCCAATGTTAAAAGACAAACTGAGGCATGTTTAAAAGAAGACTTTACGTGAGCAAAACTAGATTCAATTCAGGCACCGCCAAAGCGGAAGTGGTGAGGAGCACTCCAGCCACAGGAGCTGCAGAGATTTTTAGTTTCAAAGGGCAGAAGCAAAGCAAGGAAGTGACTGACTTGCTATCGCTTTAAAGCCTAGTTGGTGGTTTGTGACTGGTTGTCCTCAGCGGTGTGCGTCACCCTGAGGCGTTGACAGGCTTAGATTTCGGTTGCTTTACGTAGGCGGCCACATCACTAGAGCCACCGCAGGCTAACGGCCTCCTTGCAGGGTTCATTTACTAACACCAATTGTCTGAGTCCTTACTCTTACTCGGTCACTTCACTTCCTACGCCTCACTTTCTCTTCTGTAAAGTGGATATTCAGTAGTAAATTCTCTGTGGAGTTGTCAGTACAAAACAAAGTGATTATTAGTAACCACGATCATGTCCTGAATGCATGGAACACGTCACCATTTGCCAACTACCGTGTCAAGTTAGCAGAAACGACAGAAATTAAGAGCTCTCCGCATAAATTCACACACCCGTGCACCAGGTAAGGGACCACAGGCAGACGTTCACTCAGCCTTTCGTGTGTCCCTCACGGAATACACGCTCTCTCCTGGGCGGGGGGAGCACAGACACTTACGGGAGTTTACTTTTCAAATGCGTTGATACAACCAGGTCTCACTTTTGTTTGGATGAGTCAGCAAACGCTTTTTGGAAACCCCAAAGTCTCCACACCTCCAACGTTTCGCGCTGCCTTAGTCTCAGAGCTCAAGCCCCTACTCTTCAGGCCGCGTCACCATGGGAGACAGGCTGCATGCGGACGCGACGCACGGCGAGCGTGCTGACGTCCTCGAGCCCCGCCCCCACGGTCCCGCCCGCTGACTTAAACAGCAGCCCCGCGGCGTGGAGGGCGTAGATGCGTGCGCCAGCACCAGGCCCTGCGGGGTGTCCGGAGCGCGGCATGGGGGGGGGTTTGGCGTAGATGGGGCCCGTGGCCCTATGTCTTCTGGCTGCGACGCCGGTCCTGCGCACGCTGCGGGGCCGCAGCCGCCGGGCGGTGGGCGCCCGAGGGGCCGGGAGGCGAGCCGGGGCCCCCAGGCGGGTGTGGGCATCGTGTCCGCAGCCAGCGTCCCCGAGGCCGCGCTCGGGCCATGATCCCTTGGTGAAGCTGCGCCGGGACAGCGTGGCCGATATCTTTCCGCGCTCTGAGGACCTGTGCGCGCTGCAGGACTCGGTGCCTCTGCCCTCCGTGCGCGCTTCCCTACAGGAGGGCCTGCTGGACTTAAGGCCGACCGCCTCCGCGGGGTGCACTGGGCGCCGCTCCTGAGCACCCGCTGCCCCTGATCTGTATCCAGAGCTTCTTCCAGCCACGGCTTGTCGAGACAGGTTTGTACTTCCCGCTTCCAGGGCCCCTCGTGTGGGCGCTGAGAAGCGGGGTTTTAAATGGTGCAAGGTGGAGGGTGGGCACTAGAACCAGTGCCCAGTGACCGGGTGTGCGTGCACTAGACGGGGCGTGCGGCCTAGGACTCCTGCCAGCTCGGTGACCCCGGCCGAGTGCCTTAAGGCTTCAAGGTCTCAGTGTTCTCATCTGTAGCGTGGGCTTAACAGGACCCCATCTCTGTGGCGGTTACAAGGATGCACTGTGTTAATGCTTCTAGACTCTACAAAGTAGAACACTTAGCACAGTTTGGAGCATCGTTAATTGTTGCACAGATGTTACCTGGTCTGTTGAATGACTTTGCCTGGTACACACCAAAGCGATTAGGAAATGGATATATCCCAGCTTCATTTCCTTTCCATTAAAACAAGGCTCAGGGAAAAAAAAATCTGTTTTTCAGTACTCGTATCATATAGTGGAAAGGGCACTGGTGTGAAGGCAGCCTAGGGTTTGAATTCCAGGGCTTATGCTGTCTGTGGCCTGGGCAGGTTACTTTTGCACTACAATCCCCACACTTGTAAAATGACATTAAAAACCACTCTTTCTGTGGGTTCTTAGAATTAATTAAGCAGGTTATGTGTGTAAAGTAGCCTGGCACTTGAATGAGTTGTCAGAACCAAGGGCTGCTGGAGACGATGCTTCTGCCCTAGGTAATCTTCCCTTCTACTGGGCGGTAGGTAAACACAAGCACAGTAGTCAGTGCTCTGGAAGAAGTGAGTTCTGGTGCTATAGAGCACAGAATATCTTTTTTCTTTAATTTTTATTTTATATTGGAGGATAGTTGATTTACAATATTGTGTTAGTTTCGGGTGTACAGTAAAGTGATTCCATTATACATATATCCATTCCTTTTCAGATTCTTTTCCCGCACAGTTTGTTCCAGGCTATGGAGTAGAGTTCCCTGTGCTCTGCAGTAGGTCCTTGTTGATGATCTATTTGATATAGAGTCGTGTGTCTATGTTAACGCCAAAGTCCTAATGTATCCCTCCCCCTCCCACCTTTCCCCTTTGCAGAGCACAGAATCTTGGAAGGGGAAGTTCAGGGTAGGATTCTTGGAGGAGGTGCCATCCTTTCTAAGGATATGTAGAAGCTCCTGGGGTGGCAGGAGAGAGCAGTGTGTGTTGAAGTTTGAGAAATATAAGAAAATATGGCAAAACTACTGTACAGGACTGGAACTCAGGGTTTGGGAAAGAAATGAGAGTTGATACTGGAAACTTAGTGGGGCCCAAGAGAAGGGGGCCTTGTTTGTCCTGTCAGAAGTTTGGATGTTTATCCTGAAGGCTGTGGGAAACACCAAAGAACAGTGAGATGAACTTGTGGTTTAGAGGCTCACTCGGACCTCCATGTTGGGAGGCAGTTGATCTGGTGCAGGGTGAATTGTAATCTGAGGGTCCCACTGAAGTTATGAAAGGTGGGACTGGGTTTTGCAGATCTGAGAGAGAATGGGTAGGGCCTGGTGACCAGTTAGAAAAGGGAGGGCAGCAAGCGTGGGTGACAGTTTACAGCTGCATCTTTTTGAGAGATACAGAGCCCAGTAGGAAGGGATTGGGGGTGGCGAGAGGATCTTACTTCATCTTCAGTGCTTTAGAGGGGCCTGGTAGATGGGTCTGGACCCAAGGTACAGATCTGGGCTTTTTGGGAGGACAGGTGTTTGAAGGCATGGTAGAGACTTAGGTTATCCACAAGAAGATCCAAAGAATCATAGGTCTGAGAGATTTTTAAGTGGGTGTATTTGAGGATGTTTATAAGCTGTGAGAAAGTAGCCAGCAGAGGAAGGGTGTAAAGATCTAGGACAGGAAATGATTGTTCATTTGATTTTGAAAAGCTGAATACTTATCGTGTGCCTGGCCCTTTTCTAGGATCTGGGGTTCACACCATCTGTTATCTCTTCTGCAAGGATAGTTCAACTCCTCCCCTGGTGAAGAGAAGTCAGATTATTCTTTGCGTCCCATTCAGGTATAAGAACTGTTCTGTACCTCTGAAGGGACTTGACTTAACCAGAGTAATAAGTTAGAAATCAAAAGAAATTAGAGCTGGAAGGGACCTTAAAGGCCACTGTACTTAATTTTGCCTGATATTTGACATTGAATGTAAGAAAAATTTATTGTAGAGCCCATTCTCTTCAGAGTTCCTTCACTGAACTTTCTTTATGTCTTGCATCCAGTGGGTCTAGCTTGTAAATTTTGGCCTCCTCCTAAATTTGCTTCTTCATCCATATTACATTTTGCCCAGGCTATGGCAGAAACTCCTGGGTGGTTTCACGGCCCCTGGGTTCAGTTCCTCTAAGTTCATCTGCCTCCTCGGGTTAAGTGATCTTCTAACAGAAAAAGATGTGCTTAAAATAATGCTGCTAATGGCTTTCCCACACAGAGTTAGTGCATACTAGCCGCCCAGCATGTGCTCTGCACGGAGGCGAGTAGTATGAACTGTGCTCGGCCAAGCCTTATAGGGCTCTTTGCCCTGAGGAAGGGGAGCTTTTTGTGATCACTCCCTTTATCTAGTCGGTCCTTCAGCAGCGGGGAGCCTTTTTCTAATCAGCAGAGAGCCTTTTTCTTACTCAGCTAGTGGTAGCCCCAGGTCTCACCACCTGTGGGATACAAGCCATGCTCTCTCCCAGGCTTGCTTGGACCAACATCTCTATTTTCATTTCTGTCTCTTCTCACACTTGGACCCCTGGCCTTTAGTCATCCCCACCTGCAGCATTTACAGTGCCCAGCAGGAGTCAGGCTTGAGTGTCTTTTCACACATGTTCCCTCTGCAGCTAATGCACCTCCTACTCCACCTCTGCATAGCCTCATCTTTCCAGACTGTACTTCAGGGTTATCATGAAGCCGTCACTTAGATATAACTTTTTGCCTCCATAGGAAGCTCTGTGCATAAAGGTTACGTTTATTTATCTCATGTGATTGAAATTTTGAGTTTATACATCTTCCTCCTTAATGAAGGCTTTAAGAGCAGGAGTCGTTTCTAATCCTTAGCCCAGAGCAGATGCTTTTGTTTTTATTTAGATACTTTTTAATGATGATAAAATGTATGGTTTAAATCACTCATTTTACAATAATTTTGCTTTAGGTTGTGACAGAAAAAGAGTTTACAGAAGTCGTGTTCCTGCGATAAGAAATAAAAATGTGACCTTTCAGTTGTGTAAAGCTCATAAATGCTGTGTATGTGCGTCGGGTGCTCTAAGGAACATGGAGCTAAGTGGGCTAGTTGTGTGAGAGAGAGACTTCACTATGTTAACAAACGTGAGCCTTCATTGTGTCCTGCCAACATTTGATAGTTGCTTTTGGGGCTAACTAAGCCAGTAAAAGTTTAAACTGTTCCTCCCCATTAAAGGGATTGAATAATTGGCTTCTTTGGTGCACCTGTGTCTTGTGAATTGTCCAGTTGGGGATGGAGGTTTAGAAAGTGGGTTTCAGTCTTGTTTAAGTGTCTTCCCATCAGACTGGTCTCGTGATTTCCTACACACCATGTCTGTCTACCTTTTCCTGTCTACCTTTTGTTGGTAGTGTTCATGCCTGGATTGTCTCCTGTACCTGCTCAAACCTTGGTCCATTCTCATTTGTACCACGGAAGTTTGTCATGCTGGATACTGTCAGAATTAATCTTACTTAAGTTTGTGTTAAGCCACAAACTACATGTTTTGTATATTTTCTGTTTTCTCTGTTTGTTTATATTTTTATGGTTTCTCTTCAAGAAGTATTATGGGAAGGGAAATAGCAAGATGAAGAGCAAAAAAGTCATCATTCTCTTTCAATTGTTAGAACATCTATCTGCAGTCATAATTATGATGCACCGTGGTATGTGTTAAAATAAGAAATATATGTAACGTCCCGTAGGAGCAGCAAACTCAGTGGTGTTGGTGAGGGTGTGTCATGGAAGTAATCACAAAGCAGGTGACTCTTGATTAGGGTCCTGAAAGATTAGTGTGCCTTCCCTGTGTCCAGTAGTGGTCTGGAGGGGTCAGGAAGCCTGCCTTTCAATCTGAGGGAACAGAGAGTTTGAGGTCCTCTCTCTTCTATTGCTCTAGTATACTGCATAGCAGCTAATAAAATACTGGGTTTATAGTTGACATTTAAATCGCTGATTGATCATCAAGATTGGCATGTATCATTGGAAATGAAAATCGGAGGAGTCTTATGCTTTTTAGGTTTTTCTTTTTTTTTCCTTTGTCTCAAAAGTATGTAGTACTTTACTGAGTGGTTGGGAATAAAGTTTGCAGTATTCAGTGTATTCAGTTTTCGTACCTAAATAGAATTAAACTGTTGCTGTAAACTGGAATAACACTTTGTTACTGATGAGTTTTAGGATGCATCAGTTCATCAATTACCTGTTTGGGAAGATTGTAGTTAATGATTTTAAGAATGTGGCTATAAACCTCCAATTGACTCAAGAAAAGCAAATAAGTCAAGATTGACAAATGTATAGGCTCTTCATCTTATTGTGTGTGTGTGTTTTTTTTCCTTTTAGTTACTTGTCAAGGTATAAAGAACTCTATCACTGTTAAGACAGTAAACTTCACAGGGTATAATCTGACATGGCAGGGAACAGATCACATGGTCAAGATCTTAAAGGTGATTTGATGTTTAAACTTTCATGAAAACATATGTGATTGAAGCACAGTAACATATTGATACAGATGGCAGTTAATTTTTGTCTTTTCATACATGTGAGTGCAGCTTTTGTTTTGTAGAAAGAATATGACCAAATGGTGATGTGAATTGCTGTTGCCTAAACTATAGTGTTGAATCCCCAGTGTTTGCACTTGAGTTTAACAACTCTGTGGTTTCCTATCTTCTTCCTGAGACACTTAATCTCAGGTCCATCCTCGTTACACAGCGTGGTAAATTAGAGAACAATTAATACCACCATTTAAAGAAGTGAGACTGAAATCTCAACCATCCTGAACATAGGAACTGAAGGGGGCTCTCAGCCGTTCAGAGAGTTATTACCAAGCCAGTCGGCTTAATGCTGTTCAGTTTTCTCCATAGCAGAGCCTTCCAGGTCCTTCTTTTGAGCTTATTTATTTTTATACACAATTCTGTATGGATACTGTACATAATACTAAATAGTTGTATTAACTGGGTTTAACTGGTGATGTATTTACATGAAGATCTAACTTCGTCTTGTTGATATCTTTTTAGGGGCTTTCCATTCATCAAAGCTTGTGATGTATGTAATCAGTTGCTGGTGTGTAGCTATCACATTTATGATATATAGGGCTTGAATTGGGAAAGGTGGATGGTCATTCTTCTTGCTTTTTAAACTGACAGAGCCTTACATGAAGCATTTCCCTCTCTGAAATAAATCCATGTAAAACATGTTTGGTCGCTCTCCCAATGCAACTGTGTAGTTGTGTGGATTTGGCACACAACGGGCAGCCTTGTGGTGATGTCTGTAAACAAGGAAGCCTGTTTTCCAGTCCGCAAATCAGCTGTTACCCAGTGAGACGAACTTGACTGCCATTTCTGACCCCTCACATGGAGCTGTCATACTCAAGAATGTTCACATGTTTTCAAGAAACGTTGTTTGAGGGCTGTATGTACAAATTCCTGATCTGAAAGCCAATATAAAGCAACATCTCCCAAACCTCTGCTCTCTCGCCAAGGCCACACACATTCCCTCGCTTATGGCCTCGTGGCAAGTGAATACTGTCAGTATCAGATTCTCCTTCCCAGTGGTCTTGGGAGACTGCATAGTTGCTCTGTGAAAGGCACCACTGCTGAGGTTGAGAGAAGAGCATCTTGGGTGTCAGTCCTGGCCTTGCGTTCCCGGAGAGAGGGGTGTGCACCTCGTTCTCCTTTAGGGTTTTCCTAGGCTGCAGGGTTTGCTGCTTGTTGTCAACATGATGTCCTAGTGACTTGTCTTCTGCGTGGTTATATAATCCCAGCACAGCTCTTTATGATGTGTAGACTTTTATGGGGTTGTGGCCAGGTCAGTTTTAAATGTTTGGAAATGTCCTCTTGAACAACACTGCAGTGGCAGTGAAGCTTGCTGGGAGAATTGTTGCCCTGGTTTTGGCTTAAGGGTGGTGAGAAGATGAAGTTTTTGATGGGTCAGTTTTAGTTGTGTGTGTGTATGTGATTTATCTTTTAAAATTCTAATGTCTATTATTCACAGCTTAGATATGTTGACTTTCTGATTATTCATCAGTCCCTTTACTGATGTATTTTCCTCTGAAAAACTACATTTTCTTCCAGACTGTTTTTTTTTGCCTTATTTTATTTTATTTTATTTATTTTTTTAATTAGTTTCTGCTTTATAACAAAGTGAATCAGTCATACATATACATCTGTTCCCACATCCCTTCCCTCTTGCGTCTCCCTCCCTCCCACCCTCCCTATCCCACCCCTCCAGGCGGTCACAAAGCACCGAGCTGATCTCCCTGTGCTCTGCGGCTGCTTCCCACTATCTATCTACCTTACGTTTGGTAGTGTATACATGTCCATGCCTCTCTTTCGCTTTGTCACAGCTTACCCTTCGCCCTCCCCATATCCTCAAGTCCATTCTCAAGTAGGTCTGTGTCTTTATTCCTGTTTTACCCCTATGTTCTTCATGACATTTTTTTTTAATTCCATATATATGTGTTAGCATACGGTATTTGTCTTTCTCTTTCTGACTTACTTCACACCGTATGACAGACTCTAGGTCTATCCACCTCATTACAAATAGCTCAGTTTCGTTTCTTTTTATGGCTGAGTAATATTCCATTGTATATATGTGCCACATCTTCTTTATCCATTCATCCGATGATGGACACTTAGGTTGTTTCCATCTCCGGGCTATTGTGAATAGAGCTGCAATAAACATTTTGGTACATGTCTCTTTTTGAATTATGGTTTTCTCAGGGTATATGCCTAGTAGTGGGATTGCTGGGTCATATGGTAGTTCTATTTGTAGTTTTTTAAGGAACCTCCACACTGTTCTCCATAGTGGCTGTACCAATTCGCATTCCCGCCAGCAGTGCAACTTAATAAAATAATATGGGCAATTCCCATTACTAATCCTAACCACGTACAACAGAGGTCTGTACAGTAACATAGCAAAAATAAGTTCCTGTACTTTTACTTAGTCATTGCCTGTTTTAGACTAAGGAGCAGTGAGAGACATTTATAAATAATGATACCGCAGATCACTTTTGTTAAATGCCCTTTCATATTTGCATATTTGGATCTGGCTTGTGTTATCTATTTTACAATCTTGTCTTCTTTCTTTGCACTTTAGTGTAACAACTCTGTGATTTCGTATCTTCTTCCTCAGACACTCAGGTGCATCAGAATTTCCTGTGACTGTGGCAGTAGAGAGTCCTTCCTCCTCAGAAATCGAAGAGGTCGATGATTCCTCAGAACGTGTTCAGGAGGAGCCAGAGAAAATCCGTTTGAAACAAGAAGCATTGCAGGTACAAAGTTATCACTTTAAAGCTATAGAGAAGATTATTTTTCAAACGGAAGGCTGATCGCAACACAGCACAGCTTGTGTGAGGGTTCTGTTTTCTCCTCCCACCTGCATTGTATCCCCTTGAATGGTTCCTTAAGCTTAGACCAAGGTGAATGGTGGACATTTGAACTCTAAGAAACGGAAATCAAAACATGTCGTTAGTAATATATTTTCCTTTCCTTAGAACCTTAGTATATTAGATTTAGGGAGAAGCTTAGTGATCATAAGATAAGGAAATTGAGTTCTGAATGAATACAGTCAGCTGATTCAGTGCTCTTGTTTTACAGATGAGAAAATTGACAGTTCTAGTTGAACTCTCTTTTTTTTTTTTTTTTTTTTTTTCTTTTTGCGGTATGCGGGCCTCTCACTGTTGTGGCCTCTCCCGTTGCGGAGCACAGGCTCCGGATGCGCAGGCCCAGCGGCCATGGCTCACGGGCCCAGCCGCTCCGCGGCATATGGGATCCTCCCAGACCGGGGCACGAACCCGTATCCCCTGCATCGGCAGGCGGACTCTCAACCACTGCGCCACCAGGGAGGCCCTGAACTCTCTTTTTGTAAGAGGAAAATATGGCCTCATTTTAAATAAAAGTAAAGTTGAAAAACGTTTTGATGTTGATATTCTCCTTTCCTAAAATCAAAAATATCAAGAAGCTACATTCTTTTTTTTTTTTTTTTATAAAGGTGTCACATTTTATTTATTATCTTCGGCTGTGTTGGGTCTTTGTTTCTGTGTGAGGGCTTTCTCTAGTTGTGGCGAGTGGGGTCCACTCTTCATCGCAGTGTGCAGGCCTCTCAGTGTTGTGGCCTCTCCTGTTGCGGAGCACAGGCTCCAGATGCACAGGCTCAGCAGTTGTGGCTCACGGGTCCAGTCGCTCCGTGGCATGTGGGATCTTCCCAGACCAGGGCTCGAACCTGCGTCCCCTGCATTAGCAGGCAGACTCTCAACCGCTGCACCACCAGGGAAGCCCCAAGAAGCTACATTCTATTACCAAATAAACCTGACCTCTAATGTCATTCCATACTTTTGTTTGTATAGACAGAAAAGAAAAATGGATTTTCATAAGAAATTTTTGCACCTCAAAATTAATATATTTATTTTATTTCAACTTCAATGCAGAGCTGAACACTTCTAGTAAATAAAGCAATACCATTTGGGGGGACCCTGTCTTTGTGCTACAAAGTCCATGTTTAATTTTTAAAAATTATTTAAATTTAATTATTTAAATTTAAAAATTATTTAATGTGATTTTCTTTTCATATGAAACATGAAACTTGACAGGTTTCAGAACTAATTATCCCATTATTGTAGGACTATGGGAATTACTCTTTGATTTTCAAAAGAGAAAGTTAGATTTTTATTTTTTTATTTTATTTAATTTTTTTTTGCAGTACACGGGCCTCTCATTGTTGTGGCCTCTCCCGTTGCGGAGCACAGGCTCCGGACACACAGGCTCAGCAGCCATGGCTCATGGGCCCAGCCGCTCAACCGCATGTGGGATCCTCCTGGACCAGGGCACGAACCCGTGTCCCGTGCATTGGCAGGCAGACTCTCAACCACTGTGCCACCAGGGAAGCCCGATTTTTATTTTTTTAATGAAAATTAATGATAATATAGAGAAATTTTAAGAAAAGAACTTAGAAAATTATGATTTAGAGCAGGAGAAATCTTTAGTTCATGTAGAGTTACCCCCTTTCGTTTTATAAATGAGCACCTACAATTTGTAGCACGTAAGTGGTTTATTAGTAAATGGCAGAGTACGACGAGACCCTAGAGCATGTAACCCGCATTCCTTGTCATTTTAGATGTGGTGTATTCATTTCCTTCACGAGTAGACCAGGAGATTGTATTTCTAAAAGCAATGATAGACACTGGGGAAGACCAAGAAGTTTAAACACTGGGACCACAGAATAGCAGATTCAGAATGCACTGAGAACCCTTTTAGCTCTTCTCCATTTTGACAAGACACAAAAATGATGGTATCAAAGTGTTTAAGTATATAAGCCCACAACAATCAAGAGATTTCAAAATAGTTTGGAAAGACGGAAGACAGGTGGAAGAGGGTGAAACTGAAGCAGTAGAACAGAGGAAAAGCATCACCTAGAATATGCACAGGGACCACGTGCAACTGAGGAGGATTCTGACCCCACCTGCAGAAGTATCTCCGTGCTTTGATGCGCATGTATGAGAGAGGGTGGAGTTAGTTAAAAGTGTGACTGAAATAGGGGAGCTCATTGAAGGGTTGTGTTTGGAGGAGTGGACACCCAGCCCCGCCCTCACCCTCCTGAAATGAGATGATTTCATTTTGAAAACAGTGAAACTGGCGAGATCTAGGGCAGCTAGTGTGAGTTTTTACAGCCGAGAAAATTGTGTTTGGGGGGGATCCTGTTACAGTTACTCCCCGCTTCTTCCTGCATAAGAAGCCAATCAATCGTTGACTTCAGGGAGCTTTCTGCACTCATTCTTTTTTTTTTTTTTTTGCTGTACGGGGGCTTCTCACTGCTGTGGCCTCTCCCTTCGCGGAGCACAGGCTCCGGATGCGCAGGCTCAGCGGCCATGGCGCACGGACCCAGCCGCTCCGCGGCATGTGGGATCCTCCCAGACCGGGGAACGAACCCGTGTCCCCTGCATCGGCAGGCGGACTCTCAACCACTGCGCCACCAGGGAAGCTCTCTGCACTCATTCTTAAATAGAAAATAACTGTCATTTGCCTGATAGCTGAGTAAAGCTTACAACATCAGAGAGGGGGAAAAAGAGTGAAAACATATCCTAGTAGGACCAGGGACAATTTAGGGAACAAAATAATTTAAGGAAAAACCTTAATTAATATCCTGAGAGAGGTTTAAAAACAGCTAGAAACTATAAAATAAGACTAGGGAGTTAATTAAAAAGAGAATGGTCAGAAATCAAGAGAGGTCTCCTGGAAATGAAAATATGGTTGCTGAAATAAATTCAGTAGGAATTTAAAAAATTTCTCAGTGTATAAAAAAGAAAGACACAATGGAAAATGTGATAGAAATATGTTAGAGAGGCTGCATCTGGGAGATCCCACATGTTACTATTAGAAACTCCAGACCCAGAAAAAAACTGGAGGGAAGCTATCAAAGGGCAACAAAATTCCCCACAGCTGAAAGTAGACATCAGGCCTCAGACTGAAAATAGTTATACAAGACGAGCAAGAATAGCCTCATACCTAGGCACCCTTCCTTGTGAAACTTTAAAATACTGAAAAAATAAATTAAAATAGAATAAAATACTGAGAGGATACATCCATTCCAGAGAGAAAAATACTGGCCACCTAAAAAGAAAATTTAAAATCTGACTTTATCATACTTGTCATGAGCACCATGGATCCTGGAAGGCATTAGAAAGATACCTCCAAAGTTTTTCAGGCACATACTTTTCACCCTAGGGGTTTGTATCCAGCCAAACTATGAGTCATAAGTGGAGGCTGAAGAAGATATTTTGTACAGAAAGAAATTTGAAAAATTGACCTCCTGTGCTACACCTTAAGCTATTAATAGAAATAATCCAGCAAAATGAGGCAATAAACCAAGAAGGAAGGTAATAGGGGATTCAGTGCAGATTGCAGCTAGTCTAGAGTGGAGAGGCTTCTATTGATTGTGTGATTGAGAGCATAGAAACACCTTGAGGCATATTGTACTTACTAGGTATTAGGCACTGTTGGAAGGGAGGAGGGAGAGGAAGAGGAGAAGGAACTTGAACTCCAGAGGAGAAAAGGCTATACGGACATAAACATAAAGCCAACTAAACTATGGTTGATTTTTAACCTAGTATTGGTGAGGAAAGGAAGAATCCACTTCCACGTGACACTATAGATGTCCCCCTTTTCAGTGACACACAGGGGTAATGACCACGTATCTAATTTGTTGTCCAAACCAGAACTTGTCCAAACTCCTTACACTTCAATAGTGTAAGGAGGCACTCTAATGCTGTAACATCAGGACAACAGGTATAAACTGGAACAGCCCAAGGCGGCTTGGGGTATGTGGTCACCCTGCACAAGGGCAGTGACACTGGCACAGTATGGAACGAGGTGTAGTCTATACACAGAGACACAGTACATCTGCAGTGGGCAATATTAATTTCATTGTAATAATGGCAATACTGTCTTGGTTTGCAGCTTTTATTGTCAATTTGCATGTAAACACAAATAACTAAAGTAAACTGTACTTAGTATGTATGAGTATTAACTTGGTATGTACTGAAATGTATTGTATACTGGTATGTACTTAGTATATATTAGGCTCTAAGTGTTTTTGCATATATTAACTCATTTAATTCTCTGAATTGCCTTATGAGGTTGGTGCTAATATCATTCCCACTTTTGAGAACAGGAAGCTAAGTCAGGGAAGGAACTTGCCCAGGCTGTACCTAATTTAAGGTTGGATCGAGCCTTTGAGTTCAGGCTCTCCGCCTGTTCTCTTAAACCTTACTCCGTACTGACTCTCAAATAACAGAAGACTTAATTGCACATAGAACAGAATATAAATTTCAACTTTGACAACTAGGTTTGGAAGGTAGACAGGAGGTCGAAAAAAGGGAAGATGGTATGAATGTCCTCATTTTACAAAGTGTGACGTTGAGAGAGTTTCTAGTTGATCAACAATGTAGGTTTTTAAGTATATGACTACAAGTCAAAGAGATCATGAGCAGTGGAATAACTCACGATGACATAACTTTACTGAGCAGTGTGGACATAGGAAAGAGTGTAAAGGAACTAAACCCTTACTTATTAGTAAGTTAGAAAATGAAGAGATAATGCCTCCAATTTAGTGAGAAAATAGTCATGTAAGAGTATTACTTGGAAATGGAGAAGAATTCAAAATAACAATAGTTGGACTTCCCTGGTGACGCAGTGGTTAAGAAACTGCCTGCCAAGGCAGGGGACATGGGTTCGAGTCCTGGTCCAGAAAGATCCCTCATGCCGCGGAGCAGCGAAGCCCATGCTCCACAACTACGGACCCGGCGCTCTAGAGCCTGCGAACCACAACTACTGAGCGCACGTGCCACAAGTACTGAAGCCCGTGCGCCTAGATCCTGTGCTCCCTAACAAGAGAAGCAACCTCAATGAAGAGTAGCCCTCGCTCGCCGCAACTAGAGAAAGCCTGCACGCAACAACGAAGACTCAACACAGCCACAAATAAATAAATAATAAAATAATAAAAATAATAAAAATAATAATAAAAAATAACAATAGTTGATGTAAACCTCATAAAAAAGGAAATCCAAACAGCCAGTAAACAGAGAAAAGCGTACGACTTCGTTAAGTAATAAGAGACAAGTGAGTCAAAACCAAGGAAACTACATGCCAATGAGATGGACAAATACATACAATCTGGTAGTATCAGGTATTGTAGACCTCGAGTACTATGGGAATCTTCTACCCTACTTATACTGGAGTATAAATCGACACAACTACTTCGGAAAGCATTTAGCCCTCTCCATCAACTGAAGGTATATAAATAGCCTGTGAGCCAGCAGCCCTCACCCCTGCCCTGTGTAAATGCACCAGAATAACCGGTACAGCAGGATTCCTGTCCATGATTTGCATTAGCACAAACTGAAAACAAACGAAATGTCCATTAAGAGTCAAAAATTAAAGATGATACAAATAGATGGAGAGATATACCATGTTCTTGGATTGGAAGAATCAACACTGTGGAAATGACTGTACTACCCAAAGCTATCTGCAGATTCAGTGCAATCCCTATCAAACTACCACTGGCATTTTTCACAGAACTAGAACAAAAAATTTCACAATTTGTATGGAAACACAAAAGACCCCGAATAGCCGAATCAATCTTGAGAACGAAAAATGGAGCTGGAGGAATCAGGCTCCCTGACTTTAGACTATACTACAAAGCTACAGTAATCAAGACAGTATTGTACTGGCACAAAAACAGAAAGATAGGTCAATGGAACAGAATAGAAAGCCCAGAGATAAACCAACACACATATGGTCACCTTTTCTTTGATAAAGGGGGCAGGAATGTACAGTGGAGAAAGGACAGTCTCTTCAATAATTGGTGCTGGGAAAACTGGACAGGTACATGCATGTAAAAGTATGAGATTAGATCATTCCCTAACACCATACACAAAACTAAGCTCAAAATGGATTAAAGACCTAAATGTAAGGCCAGGAACTATCAAACTCTTAGAGGAAAACATAGGCAGAACACTCTATGACATAAATCTCAGCAAGATCCTTTTGGACCCACCTCCTACAGAAATGGAAATCAAAACAAAAATGAACACATGGGACCTAATGAAACTTCAAAGCTTTTGCACAGCAAAGGAAACCATAAATAAGACCAAAAGACAACCCTCAGAATGGGAGAAAATATTTGCAAATGAAGCAACTGACAGAGGATTAATCTACAAAATTTACAAGCAGCTCATGGAGCTCAATACCAAAAAAACAAACAACCCAATCCAAAAATGGGCAGAAGACCTAAATAGACATTTCTCCACAGAAGATATACAGACTTCCAACAAACACATGAAAGAATGCTCCACATCTTTAATCATTAGAGAAATGCAAATCAAAACTACAATGAGATATCATCTGACACCAGTCAGAATGGCCATCATCAAAAAATCTAGAAACAATAAATGCTGGAGAGGGTGTGGAGAAAAGGGAACACTCTTGCACTGCTGGTGGGAATGTGAATTGGTACAGCCACTATGGAGAGCAGTATGGAGGTTCCTTAAAAAACTACAAATAGAACTACCATATGACCCAGCAACCCCACTATTGGGCATATACCATAAACCATAATTCAAAAACCATAAATTCAAAAAGAGTCATGTACCTAAATGTTCATTGCAGCTCTATTTACAATAGCCAGGAGATGGAAACAACCTAAGTTTCCATCATCGGATGAATGGATAAAGAAGATGTGACACATATATACAATGGAATATTACTCCGCCATAAAGAGAAACGAAATTGAATTGTTTGTAGTGAGGCGGATGGACCTAGAGTCTGTCATGCAGAGTGAAGTAAGTCAGAAAGACAAATACCGTATGCTAACAGATATATATGGAATCTAAGAAAAAAAATGTCATGAAGAACCTAGGGGTAAGACAGGAATAAAGACACAGACCTACTAGAGAATGGACTTGAGGATATGGGGAGGGGGAAGGGTAAGCTGTGACAAGGTGAGAGAGTGGCATGGACATATATACATTACCAAACGTAAAATAGAAGCTAGTGGGAAGCAGCCGCATAGCACAGGGAGATCAGCTCGGTGCTTTGGGACCACCTAGAGGGGTGGGATAGGGAGGGTGGGAGGGAGGGAGGGAGGGAGACACAAGAGGGAAGAGATATTGGAACATATGTATATGTATAACTGATTCACTTTGTTATAAAGCAGAAACTAACACCAAATTGTAAAGCAATTATACTCCAATAAAGATGTAAAAATAAAAAGTGTAAGCTGTTTTTATTATTGGATGCAAGCTAGTGATGCTGTAAAAGCTTTCAGCAAGTATGTGTTTCTTTCTTATATAAAGAACTGCCATTAAGGCTGCCCTAATATTTTTTAGATTACATTTACCTATAGATTACTTACAGGTTCAAATCTACAGTGGAAATAACTTTTTTTTTTTTTTACTAGTTTTGGAATGATGTTTTTAAACCAGTTCCTTAGAAGACTCCTATGTGACCCACACTAGTAAAATATACCTTCAGGTGCCTCCTCTGTCTGTAGGGAACAGCAGTGTAAAATATGTAAACAAATGAGTGTCCTTGTTTGCTAAAATTTAGTCTGTTGATCATGTTGTATTATTGCTCTTCCCCAAATTCTTTCTCTCCATCAGGTAACATTCCTTATTATTAGGAAGAGGAAGTTCCTTAACATGTTATTTCGACAGCATAATTTACCCAGATGATGGTCATTATGATGATGCTTCATTTGTTTTTGATTTATTTTACTTTTTTTGATGATGCTTTAGATTCATTTAGAGTCCACCATTCAGAGAGGAAGAATAGCTGGCCTACATTATTTCTCATACTTATTAAAAATTGCTGCATTCCCATTTGTGAGTTTGTTGAACGACTGGGTAGCATACCTCTTTATAAAGCTAAAATGGAGAGTAATAAATGAAAACACTCCCTAGCTATACTATTGATTTAATTGTTTATTAAAATAACCTCATATTGGACTTGTATTTTCCTCTTAGAAAATTGGCAAAGTGCTAATCTATTTAGTTTAACTGGACCAAGTACATGTCTTATTTAACTTTGATTCCCCAGCACAAACTCATTTATTAAGAATAACTGCTTGGGACTTCCCTGGTGGTGCTGTGGTTAAGAATCCACCTGCCAGTGCAGGGACACGGGTTTGAGCCCTGGTCTGGAAAGATCCCACATGCCGCGAAGCTGCTAAGCCTGGGCGCCACACTACTGAGCCTGCGCTCTAGAGCCCGTGAGTCACAATTGCTGAAGCTCACACACCTTAGAGCCCGTGCACCGCAACTACTGAGCCCACATGCTGCAACTAATGAAGCCCGTTCCCTCTAGGGCCCATGTGCTGCAACTACTGAAGCCCACATGCATAGAGCCCCTGCTCTGCAACGAGAAGCCACCACAATGAGAAGCCTGCACAGTGCAACGAAGAGTAGCCCCCGCTCGCCACCACTAGAGAAAGCCCATGCGCAACAATGAAGACCCAACGCAGCCAATAAATAAATAAAATAAAATAAAATAGAATAAACAGTCGAGAATATTGGACTTTATTTTAAAAAAAAGAGTGAATGCCTGTTGAATCGAATTAATCAGCCAAACAGTAGACAAATGAAAGTTGTGGTTAATAAGATGGGCCAGACTGAAATAGTATTCTTGTTGAGAAGCTTGCTTTAATCACCTTCTTATTTTCCAGCCTTATATAATCATGTATTAATGTGATAGAATATTTCTCATATTGAGAAAATAATAGTTTTGTATTACGCTGAATCTGCCTGGGAATAAAATAGACACCTTATCAAATTCAGTGGAGGTGTCATGAGAATTGATACCTAAGGGTTGTTGTGGGAACACATTTAAATTTTAAAAATATACAAGATTTTTGATATTGTCTCATGCCCACTATATTGTTTGGGAATCATGCAGTTTCAATTTATAGACTTGCATCATGTATTTTAGGGCTGGAGAGAAACTTGATAAGTCCTGCA
Source organism: Mesoplodon mirus (assembly GCF_964341445.2). Taxonomy (NCBI): domain Eukaryota; kingdom Metazoa; phylum Chordata; class Mammalia; order Artiodactyla; family Ziphiidae; genus Mesoplodon; species Mesoplodon mirus. Next base: position 90,720,538 of record NC_138983.1, on the reverse strand, counting down.
TTGAACCTAAAGAGGAATGCATTGCCATAAGGTGCTCATTCAAAAATCAAATAATGATGTGAATAATGTTGATCATCTCTGCTGGAGGAAAAACATGCTACACATTAAAGACATTACTTGTTATATATTTATTTAACAATCTTGGACTTTATTACTACAGTGTTTTGTAGTATGTATGCCTTATTTCTTTTCTTATAGTTAAATGTCTGAATTCTGAGAAATTTCAGCATGCTTTGGTGAGAGGAACAGTCATCTTATTTTCAAAAAGATTCAGGCACAGACTGTTTTTGACCAAAAGGTGTATTACTGACCAAAATTCAGCCATCTAGTCTGGAAAATAAATGAAGAATTCTGCTGCTGGTGAGATGAATGCATAGGTAGAGGGAGGTGAAGAATATAAACTACTTAGCAGCCTTAAAGTTTCTCTTGACTTTGATATAAGTGCTGGAGAAACATCAATGTTATCATTCCCAGAGACCATTCATTTAGAAATGGAAATTATGGAAAAAATGGAAAAATACAGTGTTGGGAGTTACCTATCAGGAAACAAAATGGATGTGTGTGATATCTACCCACTGTCATGGTGAGGGCCCTGCATTACACTTACTGTCTAAAGCTTACTGTGCTGAAACCTTCACAGCAAAGGTTCCCGTTCCTCATAATGACCTCTAAGTGAAAGTGAATGAGGTTTAGCTACCAGGTGTGTGCTTCTGGAACAACACACGAAGGGCCCTATTTTTTTATTTTATTTTATTTTTATATTATTTTATTTTTTGGCTGCGTTGGGACTTTGTTGCTGCATGCGGGCTTTCTCCAGTTGCGGCAAGTGGGGGCTATTCTTCATTGTGGTGCATGGGCTTTTCATTTCGCTGGCTTCTCTTGTTGCGGATCATGGGCTCTAGGTGCACAGGCTTCAGTAGTTGTGGCTTGCGGGCTCTAGAGCACAGGCTCAGTAGTGTGGCACATGGGCTTAGTTGCTCCGCGGCATGTGGGATCTTCCCAGATCAAGGATCAAACCCATGTCCCCTGCATTGGCAGATGGATTCTTAACCGCTGCGCCACCAGAGAAGCCCACAGTGGGACCTTTTAACGTTGTTCCAAAGCTATTTTCTTTGGAATACTGTTCTGTGAGATTTGGTAGAAAAAGAATCCCATGATCAGAATGTTTGGGAAACACTGAATATTTTATCCCCACGTTATACATTCAAAATGTATATTTTTTACATCAGACCTAAAATTCCTAGAATAAACAAAAACTGAAAAAACAAACCAAAAAATCCTGCTAATTCGATTAATACAAGTTTTCCACTGAACACTTGTGAATGTTTTTGAGGCACTGGCTGATACTGAACACAGTCTTGGGAAGGTTGATCTAAGGAATTAAAATTCTGTAAATTATGAGGAAAACACTTTTAGGTGAGAAGAGATGCATATGGTAGCAGGCTTCAGTATTCTGTATTTCCATTCGGGAAATTGTTCTTATTTGATCCCTTCCACCCTTGATCCTTTTTCCTTTCAGTGGACTCTGTAGTAGGGATAAAGGGGAGAATGTCATTTACTACCCTAGAAGAGCTATTTACTCTAGTGTAAATACAGTGGAGGCTGGTAAAAGTGTGTTGATAATAAGACATATTAGCTTAGGTTCTCTTGGTAGCAAAGAACAAAAACTAAATCAAAGTTGGATATGTGAAACCCAAGGGCAGAAATACAGCCAGGCTCAGGAAAGGTCTAGGAAGCAGCTATATCATTTCCAGTAATGTGATCGCCGAACTGCTTTTCAACAAAGGGCGTCTTCCTAATGAACTTCAAAATGAGCTCTGCTGCTTGTTGGAGTTAAAATATATATATATATATCTATATATATATGTTTATACATATATATACGTATACACACACACACACAAGCATGCATATATACATATGATACAAAGAAAGAAAACATATATAAGTGGATGTTTTGTTATTACAACATGCATGCCAGGCATTGGTGACCATGGGAGGTCACCTCCGTGTTTCTGAGCAAGACAGCCTAACACTCATTTTTCCATTATCACTGTTGCCCAGAGTGAACTTGTCAAAGAGATACTCCACCATTCAGACTTCCAAACCCCTCCACCCCCCATCTTGCTACTCATACTTAACCATTAGTATTTGCATAATTAATGCACATAAACATTTCAGGTGAAACTGCAGACACCCTTTATTTTAATCCCTGCCCAATCCCATTCCCTTCACTTGTTCCCCGGAGGCAACTGCAATCATGATTTTCAGGCTATGGTTCTATACTTTCACTATGCACATGCACCCACGTTCACCAGGTACCCCTACCTCACCCCACCCCACCCCAGTCTACCCCCATATACCTACATTATTTATAAGGGGAAGACTGATTTTGTGTTTTCCAGGGCCCCATGGAACACCTTCTCCCTCCCACTGTGGAGATCCTGAGCTGCATCTGGTTGGGGTATGGCTGTGTTCAGAAACTCCTGGATACCTGTTTTAAAACTTAAAAAATGAGAGATTTGCCCACATGAATCAACCAGAGACCTTTATTTATTTATGAACCAATAACTTTATTGGAAGAAACGGAAAAACTGGAAGAAAAAAACTTAAGTGATAAAATAAAGTCCAGGAAAAGAGAGTCCTGCCCTTGTTGCCAAAAAAAAAACCAAAACCAAAACTTAAGTGAACTTCTTCTGCAAGGGCACTCTTGCCGTCTGCATGGCAGGCATGGTGACCAGGGCTCTGGTCACCCCGTGGCTCTGGGGAAGTCCAGTCCAGGCTCATTTCTTCTTGTCGCTGTCGCCCAGGGTGAGCTTGTCAAAGAGTTACCCTGCCAGCTCGATGTCTGGGGCCCCCATCATGCTCAGGGTGGTGACATGACCCTCCAGCTGTCTGATGAGCGCCACCTACTGGCTGAGGTAGTGAGTTGCCAGGAAGTGGAGCAGGTGGGGGTCGCACTTGTCGGTGGCCAGCTGGTGCAGTGGAGCAGGCTCCGGGTCGCTAGCTTCTCCAGGAACAAGGCGCACTTCATGGCCTTGAGGCCGCTCTTGCACTCGTCACTGACTGGCTTCCTGATGTCTTGGAAGTTGAGGCGGCCCCCCGCGCTGGTTCTGCAGGCGCTTCAGGCCCCGGGCCCACAGTGGCGCAGGAAGAACCGGCTGAAGTGCTTCAAGGCCACGTCGTCGCGGTGGAGGTAAAAGGCCACGGCCAGGCACACGAAAGAGGCGTGGAGCTGCAGGGTGAAATGGCTGTTGACGGCGGCCTCGCAGTCAGCGTGGTAGCTCTGGCGCACCTGCGAGGGCGGCGCGGGCAGCGTGGTGGGTGTGAAGGCCAAGGTGAAGGCGAAGCCGCGGGGCCTGCGGTACCTGTCTCGGAGTCCCTTTCACGTGATTTAGCAATTTCCTTCGTCTTGGGTAAGTGCAGACTTCTCTTTTGTTTGTCAGAAAACAAAAGGCTTAGGTGTATTCTTAGAGAAAGAGCTTAACTGTGTGGATGTATTTATCCCCTCCAGCCTCATTTGTCCTTTCACTGCCACTCAGCAAGCATTTTTTTTAACCCCTCAATGATGTTGTATGGAATGAGCCACAGTGGTAGGAAATACCATTGATCTCAAATTATCTTTCATTCATTCATTCAGTAAATATTTATTGATTACTTAGTATGGCCCAGGCACTGGTATGGGATTTGGGCATATATTAGTAACAAAGAAAGACAAAGTCTGTTCCCATGAGGTTTGTATTCTAGTGGAGAAGCAGACCAAAACAAAACAAAACAAAAAACTACTGTTTTTCTCCCTTTCTTGTCTCCAGTAAATACGTATAAGATATTACACATGTATAAGTCAATATTTTCTTAGAAGTTAAGGATGTTATAGTGGAAGACATAAGACCAATCTAGGTATTTATAATTAATTAATTCAACAGCCATTTCTAGACAGTATTTCAAATATGTGTCAGTGTTTGACTCTGGAGATACACAGAAGAATCAGACATGGTCTCTGTTCTCAAGGTACAAGAAAGAGTGATGGACTGTTTTAAGTGCTCTCAATGGTTTTAAAGTTTTTGGATAAAATAGCTGTTTTCACTTACAGTTTTATTACCATGACTTTGACTAATGTACTTTTTTGGGGGGTCCCTTTATTTCTCTTTGAAAGCTCATGCTGTGCTATAATCATTGTTTATGAAGGAAGCAAAGGATCAAATATCAACTGTCACTTTGTACACTTATCTGAGCAATTTTAGAGGCATTTAATTGTTGAGTCTGTAAAGAAATAGAATAATAACAATGTCTATTTGATAAGTTGATGTTAATGATAGGATCATACATTAGAGATGGAAAAGAACTACATGATCAGTTTCTCAGTGAGATAAAATTGTATTCTATGTTTGCTTAACACCAGTGTTTAGTCTTAATATAATTGCAATCTTTCAAAAATTTCCTTGGAAGAGTCCATTGTAGACTTCACTGGAAGAATCTATTTAAATAGAAGAAATCTTGATTTTGTAGAACATTTTCTCCTTATGTCCCAAGATCATTTAATAATTAATTTATCTGGACAACTTTACTCTTCAAATATTAAAATAATACTATTGAATGGTTGTATGTCTACTAAGGGGTGATAATGGTGTTTCTCAGATTTTTTATCCCTCATCATTACTCCCTAGGTTAGAAGATAATGTTAAAATACATGTTATAACTAAGAGAAACCTAAGGTTTAAAATCTAACTTTTTAAAGGGAAATCAATAAACTAGCATGAACTGGAACCTCAAATTTCCATGAAGGAAATATACATATATCTAAACAAAAACATTGCATCCAGTTTTTCTTTAATGAGGAATGTAAAGCTAAATACAAACACAGAATGAAAAAACTTCAGAGCAGATGATGTTTTTAGAAAAATTTTAAATTTTATTTTTTAAATGTATTTATTTTATTTTTAAATTTTTGGCTGCATTGGGTCTTTGTTGGATGTGGGCTTTCTCTAGTTGCAACGAGTGGGGGCTACTCTTTGTTGCAGTGCATGGGCGTCTCATTGCAATGGCCTCTCTTGTTACGGAGCACGGGCTCTAGGTGCTTGGGCTTCAGTAGTTGTGGCATGCCGGCTCAGTAGTTGTGGCACATGGGCTTAGTTGCTCCGTGTCATGTGGGATCTTCCCGGACCAGGGCTCGAACGGATGTTCCCTGCATTGGCAGGTGGTTTCTTAAGCACTGTGCCACCAGGGAAGCCCCCGAAATTAAAAAAATTTGATAATCAAATTTTATAGTTTATAATTTGGTCTGTGCTAAGATAATGTCTTTTAAAATATCAATATAGGACTATAAGATGAAGGTTTCTTTGAAATGTTTGTGGTCAGTGTTGGTATTATGTTAGGATTCTCCAGAAAAACAGAACCAATAGAAGATATATTTGTATATTATATAAAATAAGGAATTAGCTCACGTGATTATGGAGTCTGACAAGTCTCAAAATCTGCAGTTGCTGTACTTGAGACCAGGAGAGTCCATGGTGTAGGTCCAGTCCAAAGGCCAGGAGGCTCAAGACCCAGGAAATTCAAGTTGAAGGCAGGAAAAAACAGTGTCCCTGCTCCAAGGCAGTCAGGCAAGAGGAGTTCCTGCTTACTCAGAGGAAGGTCAGCATTTTTATTTTATTCAGGCCTTCAAATGATTGTATGAGGCTCATCGACTTTAAGGAAAGCAATCTGCTTTACTTAGTCTACTATTTCAAATGTTAACCTCATGGAAAAACACCCTTTCAGGCACAAACGATAATATTTGACTAAATATCTGGGTACCCCCTTTGAAGTTGACATATAAAAATTAGCTATCACAGTATTATGAGAAATGCAGAGTCAACAAATAAAAATTCTCATGCTATAATCTGCAAAAACTGTTTTGACTTTCAGTTCCCTTCATTAATTTACAAATGTTACAGAACTAATAGTTACACAACTGATATTAGACAATAAGTTCTGACTCCGTGTCAATGATTAGCTCTCATTCATTCATTCAGCATATTTCTATTGAGCACCTATTATATGACAGGTATTTTATAGGTACTAACATAAAAACTTGTTCTATAAGCTCCTCATATTTGTATTTCTTTGGTAGCTAAGTGCGAGTAAATGTTACATATAATTCCTTCTTTGAAAATTAATAGATGAAGTAGGATCAATGGTATAATCTTAAGGAAGTAGACCATAAGTAGCAGCAGTCGGTGGCTTATCTCACTCTCTGTGTTGTGTGTGTGTATACATATGTATAAATCAATCATTTAATGAGAGGTAGTGAAAAGTGATACATCAATATTCTATATCTCTGGGCTATTCACTCTGCATTACTTCATTATTACAGATACTGGATTATATTTGATTATTATTACCCATATTTTACAGATAAAGAAATTGTGAATTAAAGTATGTAACATGATCAAACACAGAGCTTATAAATAGCAGAGAGTGACACTCTGAATTGGATTCCGCTCTAGGTAGTTTGGGAAGTTTGGCTGGACCATGAGCTCCATTAGAACAAAGACTGTTCAACTTGTGATGCTAAATTTCACATAGTAGGGGCTCAAGATTATAAATTAAAATATTGAGTGGCCTATGAAAAGCTTTAGTCTCATTATTTCTCCAAATTAAAAAAATGAGTGGGAGTAGATGTTGAATATATATTTAAACTCTATTTCCTTTAGAAGGAAAAAAAAATCAAAGACACCCAATGGTGATAAATTAGTATTATAATTTTACTTTAATATGCATAAACATAAAACCAGGCATAGAAATTGGTATGCTTTTATAACTGTAAACCAGACAATTTGTAAATATATGCAAATACAACTATAAAACTCTTAACATTAAAGTTCAGAAGTTCCAATTATGCATCCGATTATGCTTTTTGTCTTAAACACAGTCCCTTGTCACTGAGAACATACTAGTTGACAAGATGCAGGTTGCCTTTCGAGTGCGCCGTGTCTGTGTCCCGACATCCGTGAAAGATCTTAGCGCTCTACCACCCTTCTTTACTGAAGACATGACGTATTTTAGCTCATATGATGATTCATAATATACTTTTGCTTTCAGGTAGTGGAAGTCATCATTCAAATAGTGTCTGTCCATGTTCTTTTTCATTAGTTTGTGAAAAGTAATTCTGATGCAGTTTGTTGATTTCATGAAATACCATTAAAAGCCTCAGTAACTTCAATAACTGAAGAGGCTGTTCAAACTGGGAATTGAGTGGGAAGAGAACTACGGACAGAATTTTAAGGGATAACACTCTTCCCTTTGAGTTTCATTCTATTAAACTATTTTTCACCTCCCAGTCATCACTTTAAAAGGAAATTTTAGTGTTTGCAGCTGGTAAAATGTGACTATAAGGGTGGACATGCGACAGTTGTCCTTTTTACACTAGAACATGCCAGCCTAGCAGCAGTCACACTCAGTGTGATTCGGAACACACACACAGGCATGGACAGTGAGTTTGTGCTGCTGCATTGAGCTATAGACAGATCCAGATAATTCTGAAAATGCTTCCAGTCATTTTTCATTTGGATGTAAACACAAGAACAGATCCATGGAATTCACCAATACAGGTAGAGAACACTGAGTTAGAATGGCATGGACACACCGTATATCTAGTCAATAACTATCTAGGACCTAACATATTCCAGCTTTGTGCTAAATGCTGAATGATTGCAACAGGCGTTGACTTTAATCTCATGGGCCCTAGAGTCGGTTTCAGTTCACTATGTTCACTGACAGAATGTATATGTGATGAATGTAAAATTAGATGCTAATGAGTTGATAATAGAATATGTATATATATATTGAAATATTCATATATATTCAATAATATTTTGTTTGAAATCTTTACTACTATCGTCACAGATACAGAAATTGCTACAGACGTTCTCATAGCTTTTCCTACATAGCAATTAGGTTTAGGGAAAATAATTTTGGTGGAATGGTGTTAGTCAACCTACAAATCCAGAATGTCTTGGTTGAAGGTGTAGATACTTTGTTTCACTAAAATCAAGTGTAAGTTTTTCCAAACAAGTTAGGAAAAAAATGCAAAATCCTTATAAAATGTTCCTTATGATTCCATACCTTACTATACTATTAACCCAATGTGTTAATAAGCTTGTATTTAATGTAATCATTATTCTTCATAATTTGACATGAGTAATGTGCTCTCACATTTTACTTTTCTAACCTTTTTTTTTTTTTGTGGGACGCGGGCCTCTCACTGTTGTGGCCTCTCCCGCTGCGGAGCAGAGGCTCCGGATGCACAGGCCCAGCAGCCATGGCTCACGGGCCCAACCGCTTCGCGGCATGCGGGATCCTCCCGGACTGGGGCACGAACCCATGTCCCCCGCAACGGCAGGCGGACTCTCAACCACTGCGCCACGAGGGAAGCCCTAATTTTCTAAACTTTTAAACCATATTCTCAATGACTTATTTGCTGATTTCCTTTTTTATAAAAATATGATACATCAACCAACCACTGTTAAACTCAGCAAAAAGCACAGTTTCCAAAGTAAATGTTTTGTAAAGTGTTTCCTGTGTATTATTCACATTTATTACTTTTCCTCTGACCTTGTTATATTTCAGTTCATACATGAAAAATAAACAATGTCCTTTTGACTTATTTTCTTGAAGTCTTTTGCCATTTTCCAAATATATCTGAGTAGTTAAGGTCAGTTAAACCTATTTAAAGTTTCAAATTTCTAGGAAATATCTGATATTTAGTAACTTTCTGCCCAAATGATTTTAAATCTCATTTATTATAAAGTGAATTAAAAGATTGGCATACATTCTTTAAATAGAAAGATTGTCAACCTGCTTTTGCTAATGTAGATGGTGCTCTTAAGTTCTGATTTCATACATGACAAACAACCCAGGATTAAAGGCTCATTAATAATCTGCCAAATACTGTCAGCTGTATGACTCAATGCTCCATTAGTAATGTAATCCCTTGATTTTCTTCTGCCAGAAAAGTGATTCTTTGAAACCACTGGCAGTAATATGAATTTATACATTATGTGTGTGTGTGTGTGTGTGTGTGTGTGTGTGTGTCTTGGAAGAGAGACTGAACGCCAAGACAAAACCTTGCATTCCTTTACAGGACGTGCAATGCAGATCTATTGTGGAGTAACTGCTGGATCTGGGAAGGAAGGTGAGGCTAAAGGCAGCCCATTAGAAAGGGAAGAGGCTGTTGGAACTGGGAGTTGAGGGGAAGAGAACTACTGACAATTTTAAGGGATAACACTCTTGCCTTTGAGTGTCTGTGTGGTAGAGTCCGTGGCCTGGAGTAGAAGGGGGAAGCTGTACTAGAGCAGCTTCTGGTGGCGGGAATATTATTTTCTTATACATGCAGCTATTGAAACATTGCTCAACATTCCTCAGATCTTAACTGTCAAGGACAAAAAACAGTAATGATAGCTGAAAATGTCAGTTCCACATCCACAATAATCTATTCACAATTGCTTCCCTCTTTCACGAGTTCTCTATCAATTATCCACGCTTTTATCCCCCCCTAAATCATCACTTTTTCCTTAATCACATGTATTCCTCACTTATGCTGTAGAGAACTGCAATTTTTCCTACATGGCCCTTCCCCCTTAATCCTTTTTTTTATTTTCCACATTAACAGTCCCTAATTTTTAGAAAAAAGACAATAGCATATAAATGAATCAAGGTGCAGAATTCCTCAAATTATAAAAATCAATTCCTGGAGCGTTATTCATTGGTAACTGTATTGATCACATCAATGTAGTATTTTAATCAGTCTGTCTACAGAGATTGCAGCTACAAGATAAAAAAAAAATCAGTTTATTCAGTTGTTACAAATGTAGGAGGCGGAAATGGAAATAGGATTAACAAGATTTTATGCAGAACCAAGAGTCCACTTCCTTTTCTTTCCAGAGACACTATTCTATAAACCATGGTATTGCTTCTCCTAGCCAGACTATGAAGCATGTTTGGTTAGATTACATTTTGAATTATACCAGTTCCTTGGAGTAAATGTCTCTATGGGACACTTGGGTTTATAAAACTCTGTTTCATAGCTGGATGATGTAGAGCATCCCTCAGACTATCTTGTTGCAAAAGAATGCTGTTGGGTCAAATGAACAAGAGAAAACAGGTAATAATATAATATTAGAACTCTCTACAAAATAACATCTCAATTCACATTTTGCGCTACGTTCAATGACATCTTAGAAAACCATTCTGTGTGTATGTATGTATGGAGTGCACAGATTCGTACGTACATACTGGGCTTTGATCACGAATGTTAATGTTCGCTAAAATTTGTACCTTAATGTGGATTGTAGTATGAATATATATGTAGTAAATTATTATAAAGAGATATGATTATTAATATAAAATAGTATTCTGTATTTTATAATTAGGGTTAGAGTGGTATAATTTAAAAATAATAATAATATTGAATATTTTTGCCTACCCTTCCAATATTGGACGTTAGTTAGGTAAAGCAGACACTAGTGGAAACATGCATCTTAGCTGATTGTGTATGTATATGCTTTGTCAATTTTTAATTCTTTAAAAAATACAAATGTTGTATTAGAAGCCATGGAGTATTAGAAGTCAGCGGTAGTGGAAAACTGAGGTTATTGATTATTTTGTGTTTTCATATCCACAATATGAAGTGATTTTGGAAGTTTTTTGCTAGCTACTAGAAAATAAGCTAAGATTTATGTTAGCTCTTTGAATGCATCTACCGAAGTTCCATCACTAGGAAAGTGAGGTCACCCTTCTTTGATTAAATCATCAAACATAACATAGTACCATTTACATGTCCTCAAAGTTTTATTATGACACAATTAATAGCCAAGATTTTAGCTATTTACGAGGTCTTCTAACTATATACCAGATAGTTTGATGTGTACATGGCATGAACTACCTTATAAAATAGAGCTGCCTCTTTTTATTTTCTAAATATTATAATCTATCTATATTAGTGAACTGGAGCTGTGGATCAGATGATAAGATATGCATAACTGTGTGCACTGAGTGATTGGAATGCCACTTGTTATCTTTTTTCTGGAAATGTCTATATAAGAAAATAAAAGGTACTTAATAGAAATATGAAAAACATAGCAGCCTGATACTGTTCATTCTTACCCTTTTTGGGAATTTGAATAAGTAATTTATTCTCCCTTAACCTCAAGTTCTCTATTTAAAAAAGTGACCTTGGACTAGATCCTGTTGCAGATACTGTGGTCAAATGATTTTATGCCCAGGGATTCCAGCCGTTGGCTGTGAATCAAAATCAGTTGAGGAAATTCTGATTCAGCAAGTTCGGGGTTGAACTCTGGCATATGTACAGTTGACCCTTGAACAACTTTGGGGTTAAGGGTGTGGACCCTCACACAGTCGAAAATTCAAGTATGACTTTACAATCGGCCTTCCGTATCTATGGTTGAACATCTTCATATTCAGTCAACCCCAGACTGAGTAGTACTGTAGATTAAGTGAACCCACCCGGTTCAAGTCTGTGTGGTTCAAGGATCAACTGTACTTTTAAGAAGTGCCACAAGTGATTCTGATACTCAGCCAGGATATGGAATATTGATTCTATGCTATTTGATGCAAAGAACAAAATGGGAATCTCTCAGTCTATATATTGATTATAACTTATCTAAATATCATACCTTACTAAGAAAAAATATCATTGGGTGTAGCAATGGTAAAATAGCTGCAGTGTATTTCATTATAAGAGAAGATGGTTACAGTGTTACTGGTAGAAAAATGATCAGAATAGTGTATTAGTTAGGGTTCTCCAGAGAAACAGACCTAATAGGATATTTATATTATATTGTATTGGATTGGATATATAATAGGTTATTGTATTTTATATAATAGGGTAAGCTATCGTATTGCGGTTGACCCTTGGACAATATGGGTTTGAACTGTGTGGGTCCACTTATCCACGGATGTTTTTCAGTAAATACTGCAGTGCTACACGATTCGTGGTTGGTTGAATCTGCGGACGCAGAACCGGATTATGCAGTTTTTAACTGCACTCTAACCCCCATGTTGTCCAAGGATCAAATGTATATATGTGGGGAGGGGAGATTTCTTTTAAGGAATTGTCTATTGGCTTTGGTTTATGTGATTTTGGGGCTTGGCAAGTCAGAAATCTGCAGGGTAGGTCAGCAGGTTGGAAATTAAGGTAAACGTTCATGTTGCAGTCTTGAGTCCCAAAGCTAGAAACTCAGACAGAGTTTCTCTATTGCAGTCTGGAGGCATAGTTCTTTATTCATGGGAGGACTTCAGTCTTCATTCTGAAGGCCTTCAACTGATTGGATGACGTCCAGCACACTATGGAGGAATCATCTGCTTTTCTCAAAGTCTACTGATTTACAAGTTAATCACATCTAAAATACACCTTGACAGCAGCTTCTAGACCAAAGAACCAGGCACCATAGACTAAGTTCACATGTAAAATTAACCATCATAAATGGTAAACATGAGTGAGGGCTAGCTGATGCAGGCAGAAGAATGCCGAAGTGGGTTCATTCAGAGGGAATGTGATTGGGTGTCAGAGGAGGACTGGCATATGCTGTGTGGGTGGAGGAGGCAGCAAGGTTGTGGACTACTTGAATCTGTTGGGGCTCAAAACTGGTGCCCTGAGCCAGCATGAATTCTACCACAGTAAATGTGGTAGGCAACTGAGGGTGGGCAGAGACACACAGGATGTCATACTTGAGACCAATTAGGCTTCATTTAACCAGTGAGTTTCATCACGTTGATTTTCATAGTTTATTCTCATTCCCTTGTTCATCTGTTCATTATAGAACACTCCAGTCAGAGCCTTTCAACTTGCTTGAGCATTTGTTTATTAGCTTAGTGGTGTTGGTTTTGGTTGTCAGTACAGCACTCTTCATTTTTGGAGTAGTATCACTTCATACTAAGGCAGTTGTTGCCTATTGATTGAACAGGCCCGTTGTAATTTCTCTGCACTCCATAGCAATATCACTTTTCTTCAACCCAGGAAGGGTTGATTGAATAAGCAAGTTGCTTCCACTTTTAGTCTTTGAGCTGCCACTTGGATACTTACCATACTTTGAATCCACTTGCCAAACTATCATGACCCTGTTATCCTGTGTGCCCACCAGTTATATACATATTATCTTTCCTTACTATCTTGCATATGCTGAATTTTGACTTTCTTCAAATTTGGTTACCTTGGATAATACCATTACTACTTTGGTTTTTAAAGCCTTTAAAAGTCTTTTGGGACTATAAAAGGCACAAGGCTCTAGAAATGGAATCCTCAGATTTTGGTGTGCATAAGATTCACCTATAGCTATATGAAATGCAGGTTCTTGGCTCCATTTCTAGAAAATTCTGATACAATTTATATGGAGAGAGGGGGTTTTGCAAATCTGCACTTTACAGGAGCTACAGTTTCTACTATGCTTAATAGCTATTCTGTGTTGATTCATCATAATGCAATGCAACTATGCACTTAAACAAAAACTAAACCTTCTTTTGAGAATATTAGATTCATCAAACAGTTGCAGAAATAGTACAGAGAGTTCTCATATACTCTTCACGCATCTTACTCTAATGTTACTATTTTACGTAGTACATATGTTAAAACTAAAAAGACAGCGGTGCATTACTTTTAGCTAAACTCCAGACTTTATTCAGATTTATCGATTTTTTTTTACAATTATGTCTTTTTTCTGTTCTCGGACCTAATCAAGTATATCACATTGAATTTAGTTATCATCTCTCTTCTATGGTCTCTGACAGGTTCCCAGCCTTTCCTTGTTTCCCATGACCTTTATAATTTTGAGAAGTACTGGCCAGCCTTTTGTAGAATGGCCCTGAATTTGGCTTTGTTTGCTGTTTTTCTCATGATTAGACAGACCAGGGTTTTGGGGGTTTTGGGGAAGATTACCATAGAGGTGAAATGTCTTTCTCATCACCTTGTGTCAGTCATGACTTACTGGTGATGTTAACCTTGATCACTTGGTTAAGGTGAGGTCTGCCAGATTTCTTCACTGTGAAGTTACTATTGTTCCCTTTCCATAATCTATTTTTTGGAATCCAGCCAATACTCCGAAGAGGGAGCTTAAGCCCCATCTCCTGGAGGGAAGAGTATTTACATATGTTATTTGAAATTCTTTGTAAGAAAGATTTGTACCTTTTTCCCCATTTATCTATGTATTCATTTATTTCTATCAGTATGGACTCATGAATATTTATTTTATATTTCTCTATAACTTTAAAGTTTAATTAATTTTATGACTCAAATTGTTCCAGCTTAGGCCATCAGGTGCTCCTTCAGTTGGGTTCTTGTGTCCCTTTGATCTGCCTGTATCCTTTTGATTTTTGAGTGCTGCCTTATTTCCTGTCCCTACATAATGCTCCAGGCTGATCTTGTGTTTTCATTGCCCCAGGCCTAGAATTAGTCATTTCTCCAAGGATGTCTGGTTTTTGTCATTTTGGAGAACCATGTTTAGAAACTAAGGCCTGGATGCTAGCTGTGTTTGTTGCTACTTGGTGTCATTGTTTCTAGTCTCTCCGCAGAGTTATGGAATATATGCATGTATATTAACCAATGTATACACATATCTATAATCCTTCCTATAGGTGTCTATCTCTATACCTATTAAACTAAACGTGAGTTCATACTAATGTCTGACTCTAATCCAGTATCACATGGTTCATTCTAGCTTTTGCCTCTTGCTTATTTGTAACTTCTGTTACTAACAGTGAGAAACCTGACTCAAAGTATTTACCATTTATTTACTTATTTGTTCTACACTAGTGTAAATGTGTTTTCATATTTCTTAACTGTATTCCTGTGAGAAACAAACTTACCAACTAAAATGGTGTTTATGTACAGTTATTTTTGCACCTAGTCTTAGATTTACCAATCATAACATCATTTTCCAAAGTCACTTATGTCAGTTCCTTTTTCTCCACCCCCTTCAGTGCCGTTTTATCATATATTGGGAATACAGTTAAATTTATTTGTCCCAGTATGCATTACATCCAGGATACTCTGATTAAAAATTGCATACATTAAAGTTCACCCTTTGATGTACTATTCTACGTGTTTTGACAGATGCGTAGTCATGTATCTTATGCCTAGTACCATACAGTACAGTTTCATCAACCTAAAATATTCTCTGTGAGTGGCCTTTGTAGTCATTCACTCCCAACCTCTGACAAATGCTGATTTGTCTTCCATCCCTATAATTTGTCTTTTCCAGAATGTTGAATAAACGGCATCATACAATATGTAGACTTTTGAATTTGGCCTCTTTGACTTAGCAACATGCATTTAGGATTCATCCATGTTGTTCTGTGAATCTATAGTTTCTTCCCTTTTATCCCCTGAAGTATCCATCATCTCGAATACCAAGTTTGTTTATCCATTCACCTGTTGAAGGATAATATGATATGATTATTTCCAGTTTGGGACAATTAAAGAAAAAGCTGCTATAACCATTTGGGTATAGGCCTTTGTGTGAATATAGGTTTTCAATTAGCTGGGGAATATGATTGCCTGATCCTATTGTAAAACTATGCTTAGCTCTGTAGGAAACTGTCAAACTGTCTTCCCAAATAACTGTATCATTTTATATTCTCACTAGCAATGAATGTATGTTCTTGTTGCACTTCAACAGCATTTGGTATTGTCAGTTATCGGATTTTAGCTCTTCTAATAGGTGTGTAGTTATATCTCATTGTGGTTTTATTTGTATCTCTCTAATGACATATGATGTTGAGCATCTTTTCATATGCTTATTTGCCATCTGTATATCTTCTTTGGTAAAAATATGTGTATATGTATTTTTCTTTCTTTTGTTCTTATAGATTGTGTGTGTGTGTGTGTGTGTGTGTATACACACATATATAAAGTTAGGTTGCTTGTTTTCTCATTGTTGAGTTTTAAGAGTGCTTTATATATCCTAGATATGAGTCCTTTATACAATATATTCTTTTGGAAAGTAAAAAAAATGAAATGGATACAAGGTACAAATAAAAGTTTTAACCAACAGTCATATGAAAAATTTTGAAGCTGCCCAGTTGAACTTTAGGATATTTTAGAGAAGTGAATACTCATTAGCTTGCTAGTTACAGTATTATTAAGGGAATGGTTGAAACATTGGCTCTTATATAAGTTCCTCAGAATTTTTCTAAGTAAGGAAGCTAAAATTATACCCTTATGAAAATTCTCTTACTATATAAATAAACATGAAATCTACTAAATGTCTTGAGACTTTAAAGCATATTCCTATAAATAAATGAAAATATTTGTGAGATATAAGAAGATCTCTGTGACTTTTGCTTCCCCTTTATGCGTTGAATATAGTTTACTTCTGTTTTCTAATTCTAATTATACTGTATGAAATAGCAATATTATACTGGATGCTTATTCTGAGACAGATAACATGCAAAACCATGTTACATAAATTATATTGATTTACAAATAACCCATTTGTTTGATTTCATACGAAATTTAGAAAGAATCTATATTGTGTCCAGTTTACAGAGGAAGAGCCAGAGGCAAAAGAGGCATTTATCATTCCTCATTCACAAGGAGAAACTAAGGCATACTTGTTAGTTAGGTAGAAAACATCATTCAGCTACATCTAACAAAGGAAATGATAAATATTCCCTTGACAAGTTAATAAACATGTTTAGAACAATTAATTCTGTCATGAAAAATACTGTGATAAAAGAATAATCCAAGATGAATCAAATCTTTAGAAAACAGCTTTTTCATGGGCATTGTTGTAAGCACCATGAAAGAGATAAAAATCTAACTGTTATTATTCATGGAAAAATCAAGGATTGCAGTTGGATCTATAGAGTAACAAATATAAATCTGTGATGTTAATCACCTACTGCTTAAGAGGTAAATGTCTCAGTTTCCAAAGTCTTGTGTATTTATTTATTTATTTTCTTTATTTTTAAAAATGTATTTATTTATTAATTTATTTTTGGCTATGTCGGGTCTTTGTTGCTGCATGCGGGTTTTCTCTAGTTGCAGCCATAATGTATTTATTTTTATTTCTTTGGAGATTTATTTTCTTCTTACAGATCATATGGTATCACCACTGTTTAAAATTCTCATATTATTCTTTCATTTAAAAATTATTTTGCTAAAGTACTTAAAATTTTTATACAATATTAAAGGTTACTTTCCATTTACGGTTATTACAAAATATTGGCTATATTCCCCGTATTGTACAATATATCCTTGAGCCTGTCTTACACCCAAGAGTTTGTACCTCCCACTCCCCCACCCCTATATTCCCCTTTCCCCTCATGTCTGGTAACCACTAGTTTGTTTTCTATATATGTGGGTCTGCTTGTTTCGTGTTATGTTAATTAGTTTGCTGTATTTTTAGATGATACATATAAGCAATATCATACAGTATTTATCTTTCTGTCTGATTTATTTCACTTAGCATAATGCCCTCCAAGTCCATCCGTGTTGCTGGAAATGTCATTCTTTTTTATGGCTGAGTAGTATTCCATTATATATATATTTGTATATATATATATTGTGTATATATATATATATATATATATATATATATATATATATATCACATCTTCTTCATCCATTTATCTGTTGATGGACACTTAGGTTGCTTCCATACCTTGGCATTGTAAATAACACTGCTTTGAATATTGGGATGCATGTATCTTTTTGAATTAGTGTTTGTTTGTTTGTTTGGTATATACCCAGGAGTGGAATTGCTGGGTCACATGGTATCTCTGCCATTCGATTTTTGAGAAAACTCCACTGTGTTTTCCACACCGATTTACTTTCTCAACAACAGTGTACAAGGGTTCTCTTTTCTGCACATCCTCACCAACATTTGTTATTTGTTGACTTTTTGATGATAGCCATTCTGACAGGTGTGGAGTGATATCTCACTGTGGTTTTTATTGGATGGGCCAAAAGGTTCGTTCAGTTTTTTCTGTAAGATGGCTCTAGTAGCACTTAGTTGTCTTTAACTTTCTTCAAAACAATTTTGTTAGATTGTATGTGACAGCTGTCATATCAGCATGCATATAAAGAAAGACTTATCAAAATTGGTAAATTTTTGTGTAGCCATTTTAATATTGAAGATGGAAGAAAACATTTTTGGCATATTATGCTTTATTATTTCAAGAAAGGTAAAAACGCAACTGAAATGCACAAAAAGATTTGTGCAATGTATGGAGAAGGTGCAGTGACTGATTGAACATGTCAGAAGTGGTTTGCGAAGTTTCGTGCTGGAGATTTCTCGCTGGATGATGCTCCATGGTCAGGTAGATCAGTTGCAGTTGATAGCAATCAAATCGAAACAGTAATTGAGAACAATCAACATTATACCACGTGGGAGATAGCCAACATACTCAAAATATCCAAATCAAGCACTGAAAATCATTTGCACCAACTTGGTTATGTGACTCACTTTGATGTTTGGGTTCCATATAAGTTAAGTGCAAAAAATCTTCTTGACCATATTTCCACCTGCGATTCTCTACTGAAACGTAATGAAAACGTTGCATTTTCAAAACACATTGTGATGGGTGATGAAAAGTGGATACTGTACAACAATGTGGAATGGAAGAGATCATGGGACAAGCGAAATGAACCACCACCAGCCACACCAAAGACTGGTCTTCATCCAAAGAAGGTGATGTTGTGTATATGGTGGGATTGGAAGGGAGTCCTCTATTATGAGCTCCTTCCAGAAAACCAAAGGATTAATTCCAACAAGTAGCGCTCCCAATTAGACCAACTGAAAGTGGCAGTCAACAAAAGCATCCAGAATTAGTCAACAGAAAATGCATTAATCTTCCACCAGGATAACACAAGACCACATGTTTCTTTGATGACCAGGCAAAAACTGTTACAGCTGGGCTGGGAAGTTGTGATTCATCTGCCCTATTCACCAGACATTGCACCTTTGGATTTCCGTTTATTTTGGTCTTTACAAAGTTCTCTTAATGGAAAAACTTTCAATTCCCCGGAAGACTGTAAAAGGCACCTGGAACAGTTCTTTGCTCAAAAAGATAAAATGTTATGGGAAGATGGAATCATGAATTTGCCTGAAAAATGGCAGAAGGTAGTGGAACAAATGGGTGAATATGTTGTTCAATAAAGTTCTTGGTGAAAATGAAAGATGTGTCTTTTATTTTTCCTTAATAACTGAAGGCACTTTTTGGCCCACCCAATATTTGCATTTCCCTGATGATTACTGATGTTAGGCATCTTTTTATATGCCTATTGGCTATCTGCATTTCTTCTTTGGAAAAATGTCTATTCAGTTCTGCCCATTTTTTAATTGGGTTGTTTGTTTTTGATGTTGAGTTTTATAAGCTGTTTATACATGTTGGATATGAACCCTATATTGGTCATATCATTTGCAAATATTTTCTCCCATTCAATAGGTTGTCTTTTCATTTTGTGGATGGTTTCCTCTGCTGTGCAAAAGCTTTTAAGTTTAATTAGGTCCCATTTGTTTATTTTTGCTTATATTTTCTTTACTTTAGGAGAGGAATCCGAAAAATAGAGCAGAAATAAATGAAATACGGTCAAAAAAAATCAATGAAACTAAAAGCTGGTTCTTTGAAAAGATAAACAAAATTGATAAATCTTTAGCCAGACTCATCAAGAAAAAAAGAGAGAGGGCCCAAATCAATAAAATCAAAAATGAAAAAGAACTTACAACGGACACCACAGAAATACAAAGGATCCTAAGAGACTACTATGAGCAACTCTATGCCAATAAAATGGACAACCTAGAAAAAAATGTACAAATTCTTAGAAAGGTACAATCTCTGAAGACTGAACCTGGAAGAAATAGAAAATATGAACAGACTGATTACCAGTACTGAAATTGAATCAGTTATTTAAAAACTTCCAACAAACAAAAGTCTAGGACCAGATGGCTTCACAGGTGAATTCTACCAAACATTTAGAGAAGAGTTAACACTGATCCTTCTGAAACTAATCCAAAAAATTGCAGAGGAAGTACCACTTCCGAACTCATTCTTTGAGGCCACCGTCACCCTGATACCCAAACCAGACAAAGATACTACAAAAAATGAAAATTACCAGCCAATATCACTGATGAACATAGATGCAAAAAGTCTCAACAAAATACTAGCAAACTGAATCCAACAATACATTAAAAGGATGATACACCATGATCAAGTGGGATTTATCTCAGGGATGCCAGGATTTTTCAGTATCCCAAATCAGTCTGACACACCACATTAACAAATTGAACAATAAAAGCCATATGATCATCTCAATTGATGCAGAAAAAGCTTTTGATAAAATTCAACATCATTTATGATAAAAACTCTCCAGAAAGTGGGTATAGAGGGAACCTACCTCAACATAATAAGGGCCATATATGATAAGCCCACAGATAACATCATACTCAACAGTGAAAAGCTGAAAGCATTCCCTCTAAGATGGGAAACAAGACAAGGATGCCCATGCTTGCCACTTTAATTCAACGTAGTTTTGGAAGTCCTAGCCACGGTAATCAGAGAAGAAAAAAAAAAAAAGGAATCCAAATTGGAAAGGAAGAAGTAAAAACTGTCACTGTTTGCAGATGACATGATACTATACATAGGAAATCCTAAAGGTGTCACCAGAAAACCACTAGAGCTCATCAGTGAACTTGGTAAAGTTGCAGGGTACAAAATTAATATGCAGAAATCTGTTGCATTTCTATATGCTAACAATGAAATGTCAGAAAGGGAAATTATGGAAACAATTCCATTTACCATTGCATCAAGGAGAATAAAATACCTAGGAATAAACCTACCTGAAGAGGCAAAGACCTGTACTCCAAAAACTATAAGACATTGATGAAAGGAATTGAAGATGACAGAAACAGATGGAAAGATATATCGTGTTCTTGGACTGGAAGAATCAATATTGTTAAAATGACCATACCACCCAAGGCAATCTGCAGATTCAGTGCAATCCCTATGAAATTACAAATGGCATTTTTTCACAGAACTAGAGCAAATAATTTTAAAATTTGTATGGAAACACAAAAGATCCTGAATAGCCAAAACAATTTTGAGAAAGAAGAACAGAGCTGGAAGAGTCATGCTTCCTGTTTTCACACTATACTACAAAGCTACAGTAATCAAAACAGTATGGTACTGGCACAGAAACACACATAGATCAATGGAACAGGATAGAGAACCCAGAAATAAACCCACATACTCACAGTCAATTAATCTGTGACAAAGGAGGCAAGAATATATAGTGGAGAAAAGACAGTCTCTTCAATAAGAGGTGCTGAAAAACTGGATAGCTACATGTACAAGAAAGAAATTAGAATGTTCTCTAACACCATGTACAAAACTAAGCTCAAAATGGATTAAAGACCTTAGTTTAAGAGTGGACACTATACAACTTCCTAGAGGAAACCATAGGCAGAACACTCTGACATAACTTGAAGCAATAGTTTTTTGTAAAAATACTTTAATAGAATTTTAAAAATATGAACATGTGGTGGGAAAATTTTCTTCGCATTTGCATTTTTTTTCTTTTTTCACAGAATTGGTCATCTGACTGGGTATAAACTATTGGTATAAAATAGTTTTTATCAGGCATTATTCTGTTGACGTCTAGTATCCAGCAGTTCTGGTAAAGGGTTAGATGTACATCTGATTCCTTAGTAGGTCCCTTGTTTTTCTGCTCTGACATCTTTTTAGAAAGCCTTATACTTAAGTTTCTGAAATTTCATCAGCGTATGTTTCGCTATGAATCTTTTTTTAACACTTTGAACTCTGTACATTACTCTGTGGACCTATTTCAGTCTGAAAACTCAGATATTTGTTCAGCTAAGGGATATTATTTTATTAATGTCTCTGATGATTTCTTCTCTGTTTCTTATGTTAACTGATTTTAGAACTTCTGCTAGTTTTGTGTTGGACTTAATCACCATATTTCTTAATTATCCCTCATATATTTAATCACTGTAACTTTTATTTAACATTCTGTAGTATTTCCTCAATTTTATTTCCCTTTTGCCTGATTCATTGCATTATTCAGTTCATATACTGAAGATTTAAATTCCAGAAAGAGTATTTTAGTTATTTATTTATAATATATAAATGTAATATTGTGTTAATTTTTATAACTTGCTTAATCTGAATTGTAAACACAGATAATATTCTCTTATCTGGTGTATTTCCAAAGGATGTTCCACTTGATATTTGAGAGTTTAATAGGTATTACTTGAAAAAAAAATCTTTTCTAAAGTCAAATGAGTTTAGGAAACACTGCGCTTAACAAATATTAAATTTATTTCTTGAATCCGTTATTGTAAATGGCATTTAATGAACTCATGGGCATTGGGAAACTCTAAGAAGTGATTTTATAGGGCGAATTTTTCAGATTTATTTTACTAAAATATTTATAAATTAAAGAACATATTAAGGCACAGGGCCGTTTAAGAAATGGAACCATGTCACTTTAGAATATACAGCATTGGAAATACATTTTTTACAATCAAATTTTGTTAAATTTAATCTGGTATATTATTGGAAATTTCTAATATCTTTGTATTAAATAAATAAATTAAGAAGTACTTTATGAAGATAGGAGCAAGGGAATATCATTTTTTCCTCCATGCCCATTTCATTTCCTCCTCCAGGATTTTGGAACTAATTTATCACATCTTTATTTTGGTGACAGGTTAAAGTTTGGTTGTCTTTTTCTAGATGATAGTAATTATATTAAATGAAGGGAATTAAAGTACTACAGGAAGGCTTGACTAAGTTTACTTTAGCTTTCCTCCTTATCACTATTAGGAAAACAGTATTCAATCAAGATCTGTCGGTTTGGAGACTAACTGTTGACAGGGTCTAAAAAAACACTGTGTTAAGATTATTTCTGGTATAAAATTTATTATAATCAGATCAACAGTGGGCCACAGAAATAGCTTTTTAAAAGTAAAACCAATCAGTCAACATATGTATTGACTGCCTATATATTTGTAATAAGAAGAGCTGTATTGTATATTGACTGTTTTGTTGCCAAATTACAGGAAAAACCACAGTTGTTTACAGCAGTGACTTTTTTACCCAGCAGGATGGACAAAACATTCTCAGAAATGTTATACATATTTTCAATGTAGTCAATTTTGTGGTTGCAACTGTATTTATTTTGATTGATTTAACTCATGGTTAAGTGTTTGCAAGGCCCTTTGTATGTAAGTCTGTGGTGCATTATTGTGCATTATTGAACTAGAGTTCATTAGGTAATGGAGTTTTATGAACTTTATTAACTTTTTCATTTTCTTACCCAGGAGTAAATAAATAAGGTTCTTGCTCTAAATAATAATTTCATGAACTATTGGTAAGATGACTTTAATTTTAAAAAGGCTAGCAAAAATAAATGAATGAAAAGCTTGTTGCTGTGTTCTGTCATCATCATCTTGCAGAACACAACTTTCATATTCACATTAAAAAGACATATTGCTCAAGTTGATCATTAACTGGGAAAATGAGCCATAGGGTATACACTATGCTAAAGAACAGTGAAGTGAGAAAAATTCCCAAGACATTTGCCTCTTGAAAACAGCCTATAAGTAAAACCTTTTAAGCACCATGCTGTCATTTGATAAACTGTTACACTGAAAAGGTAAAAGTCAATACCCAAATTTGAGATGTCACCACACACATATACTGTGTGACTTCACTTGTCTGTAAATTGAAGTCCTCTTTTTAATTTTAGTTATAATAGTCAATATTCTGGTAGTTAGCAGAAAGTTAACAATAATAGCTTAATGATAAAATAGCAGCCCTGGGAATTGAGATAATTCATGATCTATATATATTCTCAGTGTACTGCTCCTTCATTTAAGATATATAGGTACAAAATGAATGCAATAAGCAGTCTTTATTTCTTTCGCAGGTGTGAAAGACTTGGGCTTCTGTGTCAAAAAGTCCTCAGTTGAAAGCTTGTTCCAAGCTATGTGAACTTGCATATAGTGATTTAGTCATCAGAAGAATGGGGCTAATAATACCATATATTATAAGTATTAAGTTAGATGATTCATTTAAAATGATGCTAATGTTACACTTAGCTCATTGGCTTCAATGAATATGTGGTAGCAATTATTTTTAAAAGACTGACCTTGATAAAGTAGTCTATTCATTATGAAAAAACTCAAGTTCATTTTTAAACTTTAGGTTCTTCTGTTGTGAGTTTGGAAGGCTAACATAATACCTTTCCCCCCTTTTTTCTTTTTTTTTTCTTTTCCAGCTGGTCCCTGAAATCTCATTTATATTTTTTCTTGTAGAAGTGTTAGTAGGTAGCACATTTCCAGCATGTGAATAGCTTTTGGAATCAATAAATCCTGAAGATTAGTTTGAGACAGAGGAACTAAACTTCAAAAAGTAGCTTATCAAGGGCTACATTTATATGGCCTTTAGACATTTCTTATATTATTGTCCTGAATTTTTATTTAATTTCAAGAGTAACTGTCTTGTCTCTCTAAAAACAGCAGAAAAGGAACCTTAGATATTGTCTGTGTTTCCATTACAGATGTTTCTCTCCCAGAGGCTCAATAATAATGGTGTAATAAGTAGTAGATCTTATGGAGTTTTTTAGTCCACTGAATACAGATCCACTAAATATTGGTACTGATGCACTGTACTGTACTGTGAAAATTTTGAAGGTTCATCATGCTAAATTTGCTTTTTAAAAAAATTAGAGGAAAGATTGCAAACATACAATATATAGTAGATTTCAGTGGTTTTTATTTTTTATTTATTTTTTAAAATAAATTTATTTATTTATTTTATTTGTGGCCACATTGGGTCTTTGTTGCTGCGCGTGGGCTTTCTCTAATTGTGGCAAGCAGGGGCTACTCTTTGTTGTGTTGTGTGGGCTTCTTATTGTGGTGGTTTCTCTTGTTGCAGAGCATGGACTCTAGGCTTGCAGGTTTCAGTAGCTGTGGTGCATGGGCTCAGTAGTTGTGGCTCACGGGCTCTAGAGCGCAGGCTCAGTAGTTGTGGTGCACAGGCTTAGTTTCTCTGCGGTATGTGGGATGTTCCTGGACCAGGGCTCGAAACCGTGTCCCCTGTATTGGCAGGCAGTTTCTTTTTTTTTTAATTTTTGAATTTTATTTTTTTATGCAGCAGGTTCTTATTAGTCATCCATTTTATACACATCAGTGTATATATGTCAATCCCAATCGCCCAATTTATCACACCCCCACCCCCACCCCCCTGCAGCTTTCCCCCCTTGGTGTCCATACGTTGTTCTCTACATCTGGTCTCAACTTCTGCCCTGCAACCCGGTTCATCTGTACCATTTTTCTAGGTTCCACATACGCGTGTATGACAGTCTCTCGGTCCATCCACGTCTCAAATGACCCAATTTCGTTCCTTTTTATGGCTGAGTAATATTCCATTGTATGTATTACCATGTCTTCTTTATTCATTTGTAAGTCGATGGCCATTTAGGTTGCTTCCATGACCTGGCTGTTGTAAATAGTGTTGCAGTGAACATTGGGGTGCATGTGTCTTTTTGAATTATGGTTTTCTCTGGGTATATGCCCAGTAGTGGGATTGCTGGATCCTATGGTAATTTTATTTTTAGTTTTTTAAGGAACCTCCATACTGTTCTCCATACTGGCTGTATCCATTTACATTCCCACCAACAGTGCAAGAGGGTTTCCTTTTCTCCACACCCTCTCCAGCATTTGTTGTTTGTAGATTTTCTTATGATGTCCATTCTAACTGGTGTGAGGTGATACCTCACTGTAGTTTTGATTTACATTTCTCTAATAATTAGTGATGTTGAGCAGGTTTTCATGTGCTTCTTGGCCATCTGTATGTCTTCTTTGGAGAAATGTCTATTTAGGTCTTCTGCCCATTTTTGGATTGGGTTGTTTGTTTCCTTAATATTGAGCTGCATGAGCTGTTTGTATATTTTGGAGATTAATCCTTTGTCCGTTGATCTGTTTGCAAATATTTTCTCCCATTCTGAGGGTTGTCTTTCATCTCGTTTATGGTTTCCTTTGCTGTGCAAAAGCTTTGAGGTTTCATTCGGTCCCATTTGTTTCTTTTTGGTTTTATTTCCATTACTCTAGGAGGTGGATCAAAAAAGATCTTGCTGTGGTATCTATCAAAGAGTGTTCTTCCTAGGTTTTCCTCTAAGAGTTTAATAGTGTCCAGTCTTACATTTAGGTCACTAATCCATTATGAGATTATTTTTGTGTATGGTGTTAGGGAGTGTTCGAATTTCATTCTTTTACATGCAGCTGTCCAGTTTTCCCAGCACCACTTATTGAAGAGACTGTCTTTTCTCCATTGTATAACGTTGCCTCCTTTGTCATAGATTATTTGACTATAGGTTAGTGGGTTTATCTCTGGGCTTTCTATCTTGTTCCATTGATCTATGTTTCTGTTTTTGTGCCAGTACCATATTGTCTTGATTACTGTAGCTTTGTCGTATAGTCTGAAGTCAGGGAGTCTGATTCCTCCATCTCCGTTTTTTTTCCCTCAAGACTGCTTTGGCTATTCGGGGTCTTTTGTGTCTCCATACAAATATTAAGATATTTTGTTCTAGTTCCATAAAAAATGCCATTGGTAATTTGATAGGCATTGCATTGAATCTGTAGATTGCTTTGGGTAGTAGAGTCATTTTCACAATATTGATTCTTCCAACCCTGGAACATGGTATATGTCTCCATCTGTTGGTATCATCTTTAATTTCTTTCATTAGTGTCTTACAGTTTTCTGCATACAGGTCCTTTGTCTCCCTAGGTAGGTTTATTTCTAGGTGTTTTATTCTTTTTGTTGTAGTGATAAATGGGAGTGTTTCCTTAATTTCTCTTTCAGATTTTTCATCATTAGTGTATAGGAATGCAAGAGATTTCTGTGCATTAATTTTGTATCCTGCTACTTTCCAAATTCATTGATTAGCTCTAGTACTTTTCTGTTGGCATCTTTAGGATTCTCTATGTATATATCATGTCATCTGCAAACAGTAACAGTTTTACTTCTTCTTTTCCAATTTGTATTCCTTTTATTTCTTTTTCTTCTCTGATTGCCATGGTTAGGACTTCCAAAACTATGTTGAATAATAGTGGTGAGAGTGGACATCCTTTTCTTGTTCCTGATCTTAGAGGAAATGCTTTCAGATTTTCACCATTGAGAATGATGTTTGCTGTGTGTTTGTCATATATGGCCTTTATTATGTTGAGGTAGGTTCCCTCTATGCCCCCTTTCTGGAGAGTTTTTATCATAAATGGGTGTTGAATTTTGTCAAAAGCTTTTTCTGCATCTATTGAGATGATCATATGGTTTTTCTTCTTCAATTTGTTAATATGGTGTATCACATTGATTGATTTGCATATATTGAGGAAACCTTTCATCCCTGGAATAAATCCCACTTGATCGTGGTGTATGATCCTTTTAATGTGTTGTTGGATTATGTTTACTAGTATTTTTCTGAGTATTTTTGCACCTATGTTCATCAGTGATATTGGTCTGTAATTTTCCTGTTTTTGTAGTATGTTTGTCTGGTTTTGGTACCAGGGTGATGGTGGCCTCATAGAATGAGTTTGGGAATGTTCCTTCCTCTGCAATTTTTTGGAGGACTTTGAGAAGGATGGGTGTTAGCTCTTCTGTAAATGTTTGATAGAATTCACATGTGAAGCCATCTGGTCCTGGACTTTTGCTTGTTGGAAGATTTTTAATCACAGTTTCAATTTCATTACTTGTGATTGGTCTGTTCATATTTTCTATTTCTTTCTGGTTCAGTCTTGGAAGGTTATACCTTTCTAAGAATTTGTCCATTTCTTCTAGGTTGTCCATTTTATTGGCATAGAGTTGCTTGTAGTAGTCTCAGGCTGCTTTGTATTTCTGCAGTGTCTGTTGTTACTTCTCCTTTTTCATTTCTAATTGTATTGATTTGAGTCCTCTCCTCCAGACTCTTGATGAGTCTGGCTACTGGTTTATCAATTTTGTTTATCTTCTCAAAGAACTAGCTTTTAGTTTTATTGATCTTTGCTATTGTTTTCTTTGTTTCTATTTCATTTATTTCTGCTCTGATCTTTATGATTTCTTTCCTTCTGCTAACTTTGGGTTTTGTTTGTTCTTCTTTCTCTAGTTCCTTTAGGCGTAAGGTTAGATTGTTTATTTGAGATTTTTCTTGTTTCTTGAGGTAGGCTTGTATAGCTATAAAGTTCCCTCTTAGAACTGCTTTTGCTGCATCCCATTGGTTTTGGATCGTCTCGTTTTCATTGTCATTTGTCTCTAGGTATTTTTTGATTTCCTCTTTGACTTCTTCAGTGGTCTCTTGGTTATTTAGGAATGTATTGTTTAGCCTCCATGTGTTTATGTTTTTTACGTTTTTTTCCCCTGTAATTCATTTCTAATCTCATAGCACTGTGGTCAGAAAAGATGCTTGATATGGTTTCAAGTTTCTTAAATTTACTGAGGCTTGATTTGTGACCCAGGATGTGATCTATCTTGAAGAATGTTCCATGTGCACTTGAGAAGAAAGTGTAATCTGCTGTTGGAGGGAATGTCCTATAAATATCAATTAAATCTATCTGGTCTATTGTGTCATTTAAAGCTTCTGTTTCCTTATTTATTTTCATTTTGGATGATCTGTCCATTGGTGTAAGTGAGGTGTTAAAGTCTCCCACTATTATTGTGTTACTGTCGATTTCCTCTTTTGTAGCTGTTAGCAGTTGCCTTATGTATTGAGGTGCTTCTGTGTTGGGTGAATATACATTTATAATTGTTATATCTCCTTCTTGGATTGATCCCTTGATCTTTATGTAGTGTCCTTCCTTGTCTCTTGTAACATTCTTTATTTTAAAGTCTATTTTATCTGATACGAGTATTGCTACTCAGCTTTCTTTTGATTTCCTTTTGCATGGAATATCTTTTTCCATCCCCTCACTTTCAGTTTGTATGTGTCCCTAGGTCTGAAGTGGGTCTCTTGTAGACAGCATATATATGGGTCTTGTTTTTGTATCCATTCAGCAAGCCTGTGTCTTTTGGTTGGAGCATTTAATGCATTCACGTTTAAGGTAGTTATCGATATGTATGTTCCTATGACCATTTTCTTAATTGTTTTGGGTTTGTTTTTCTAGGTCCTTTTCTTCTCTTGTGTTTCCCACTTAGAGAAGTTCCTTTAGCATTTGTTGTAGAGCTGGTTTGGTGGTGCTCAATTCTCCCAGCTTTTGCTTGTCTGTAAAGCTTTTGATTTCTCCATCAAAACTGATTGAGATCCTTGCCGGTTAGAGTAATCTTGGGTGTAGGTTCTTCCCCTTTCATCACTTTAAGTGTATCATGCCACACCCTTCTGGCTTGTAGAGTTTCTGCTGAGAAATCGGCTGTTAACCTTATGGGAGTTCCCTTGTATGTTATTTGTCGTTTTTCCCTTGCTGCTTTCAGTAATTTTTCTTTGTCTTTAATTTTTGCCAATTTGATTACTATGTGTCTTGGCGTTTTTCTCCTTGGGTTTATCCTGTGTGGGACTCACTGCCCTTCCTGGACTTGGGTGGTTATTTCCTTTCCCATGTTAGGGAAGTTTTCGACTATAATCTCTTCAAATATTTTCTCGGGTCCTTTCTCTCTCTCTTCTCCTTCTGGGACCCCTATAATGCGAGTGTTGTTGCATTTAATGTCGTCTGAGAGGTCTCTTAGGCTGCCTTCATTTCTTTCCATTCTTTTTTCTTTATTCTGTTCCGCAGCAGTGAACTCCACCATTCTGTCTTTCAGGTCACTTATCTGTTCTTCTGCCTCAGTTATTCTGCTATTGATTCCTCTAGTGTAGTTTTCATTTCAGTTATTGTATTGTTCATCTCTGTTTGTTTGTTCTTTAATTCTCCTAGGTCTCTGTTAAACATTTCTTGCATCTTCTCAGTCTTTGCCTCCATTCTTTTTCTGAGGTCCTGCATCATAATCTTCACTATCATTATTCTGAATTCTTTTTCTGGAAGGTTGCCTATCTCCACTTCATTTAGTTGTTTTTCTGGGGTTTCCTCTTGTTCCTTCATCTGGTACATAGCCCTCTGCCTTTTCATCTTGCCTGTCTTTCTGTGAATGTGGTTTTTGTTGCACAGGCTGCGGGATTGTAGTTCTTGTTGCTTCTGCTGTTCTTGTTGCTGCCCTTTGGTGGATGAGGCTATCTAAGAGGCTTGTGCAAGTTTGGCATGCAGATTCTTAACCACTGTGCCACTAGGAAAGCCCAATTTTTATTTTCTTAATTAAAAAAATTTTCAACTTTATTGAGATATAATTGAGAAATAACATTGTATAAGTTTCAGGTATATAATGTGATGATTTGTTACCTGTATGTATTATGAAATGATTACTACAGTAAGGTTAGTTTATCCATTGCCTCACATAATTAAATGTTTGTGTGTATGTGGTGAGAACATTTAAGGTTTGTCTTAGCAACTTTCAAGTATATAATATGGCACTGTTAACCATAGTCACCATGTTGTATTTTAGGTCCCCAGAACTTACTCACCTTATAACTGGAAGTTTGTACACTTTGACCAACATCTACCCATTTCCCTCACCCACCAGTACCTAACAACCACCATTCTGCTGTTTCTGTGAGTTTTTTGTTTTAGATTCGACATATAAGTGAGATCATAGAGTGTTTGTCTTTCTCTGTCGGGCTTATTTCACTTGGCATAATGTCCTCAAGGTCCAGCCCTGTCACAGATGGTAGGAGATCCTTCTTTTTTATGGTTGAATAATATTCTTTTATATTTAGGTATATATGTATGTGTGTGTGTGTGTGTATATATATATATATATACGTATATATATATATGTATGTATATATATATATATATATATATATGTATGTATATATGTATGTATACGAGATAACATATTCTGCAAAGCCACTTGCCTATAGCCGCAGGATAACAACATGGCAATGCTGGACTATGAACTCATTTCTGCCTGGCTCAAAAGGCTGGGCTTTTAATGCTGTTTCATGCAGAGTGTCAGAAATGAAAAGCAATTTCCTTTTTCTTTATTAAACTACATATTCCTAGAACAAAATTCTCCAAAGGTTTTGTTACCCCTTATGTGACACTGTAATACAACTGATTATTATAATATTTGTATAATATACCAGCAACTTTAGGCACGTGGCTGGCTTAAAGTGGAGGCTCACATGGACACACGTACCACCAAAGGGAATTTTAACAGAGAGAAAGTTTGCTCCACCCTACTGCAACCTATTTTCCTAACCTCAGCAAATCTTTATTTTAAAGAATTTTAATATGAGCATAATTAACCTGGTTAGCAATGTTTAATAATTACACAGTGTTTGTTTTCACTAGGGTTGTAGCAAATAGAAAATATATGTTTCAAAAAATAGGATGAGGTATAATATTTTCCCTTTTTTAGTAGGATACAATTTGATGTAAAAAGTTAAGTGCTGTGCACTTGGCGCAAAAAGAAGCAGTGAAAGGGCGATAATTAAGAAATCACAGGTTTCCATTTTGTAAGACATTAAATAACAGGAGTGGCTATTCATTACCTTTCAATTCTTCCATGTACTATCAGTTTCTTCCTCATGATGGAAATATGTGTTGAATAAATTATGCCATAAATATTTGCTTACTTAAAGGCATTGTCTTTATTATGCACAATAAAAGTTCCTTATTTACTCTAATGATAGATTGAAAGAGAACAATATCCTTAACTTTTTTTTAAATGGTGAAAGATCAGGAGAGCATGATACGAGTATGAGTGGCCATGCAGTCCACTTCCACCTTGTCTGTGGCTTTTACATCCAGAAAGGAATTTATCCCCCCTCCTGCCACATAACTGACCAACAACAGGCAAGATGAAAAGCAGGGTACAACTCATTCCAGAAAATGAAAGTATATCTTTGTGTTTTCTTTATTAGAGGCTCTGGTACATATGTTATTGCCCTAGTTTCAATAGTTGGGGTCCAAGGTTTCAAGATGTATATTTCATTTTTCATAATATTGCTGAATGTCAGTGTGGAAATAATGCACACAATTAGAAGACACTGACTCAGATCTCACACTTTAGGTAACTCAAGTTATCTGGAGTTTTCTCTGTTATTAAAATGAAGACAATAATACCCTCTGGTTTCTCTATATCGTTAACCTCAAAAAAACCAAAGATGGGCTTCTCTGGTGGCGCAATGGTTGGGAGTCCGCCTGCCGATGCAGGGGACATGGGTTCGTGCCCCGGTCCGGAAGGATCCCACATGCCGCGGAGCGGCTGGGCCCGTGAGCCATGGCCGCTGAGCCTGCGCGTCCGGAGCCTGTGCTCCGCAACGGGAGAGGCCGCAGCGGTGAGAGGCCCGCGTACCGCAAAAAAAACCAACCAAACAAACAAACAAACAAAACAAAACAAAACAAAAAAAACCCCAAAGATTGTGAATGGGCTTTGAAAACTTTAGGAGGCTACACTAACACAGATATATAAGGCTCTCCTGGTTTCTCTCTCCTAAAAACTACAGGTTTGAGGGCAGGTTATTTCTTAAAGTCTCATTGATGCTAAAAAAAAAAATCCAAAGAGATCAAACATTGCTCCTGTTTATTTCTATATGACAACTTATACCAATACAGGTAATTACAGCAATGGAAAAAACCACATAATTTCTCCAAGGAAAGTTTATTTCACTGGAAGTAGCCATCACCAATAAGCAATAGGAAGCTTTTCTAGTGACTCTCATTTTGCAAATACATTTTTTTCATCTTAATAGATAAGATTGACTGAGCTTTAATTGAAGGCTATCACACAAGATAAACCCCATTAAAGCTTTTTTTTTCTTGGGTTCTCTGTACCTTTTTGGAACTCTCCTTCCTTCCTCTCTCCCTCCTACTCTTCTACAAATATTTGCTGAGTATCATTCTGTGATGCTTGTAATATTAGGGACTTATGTAAAGTGATCATTTAATTCTCACCAAAGTTTGAGTTTGATGATATGGTTTCCACTTTATAGTTGAGTAAATGTGTTCTGTGAAATGCAAGGTCACGTAACCAAAATGTGGAAAAGCAGATTTTATGGGATGGAATAGTGTAAGGGTGAAAGCTGCTTCACAAAGTCAGAGGCTTGAATGAAGAGCCACAGAAACCAGATAATGCTGAGCCAGAGGGCATAATATTGGCCTCTTTGATGTGTGAGTAAATAAGTTTTTCAATTTCCTAGATTTTTTGGGGGGGGGGTACGCGGTCCTCTCACTGTTGTGGCCTCTCCCATTGCGGAGCGCAGGCTCCCGACATGCAGTCTCAGCGGCCATGGCTCACGGGCCCAGCTGCTCCGCGGCATGTGGGATCTTCCCGGACCGGGGCATGAACCCGTGTCCCCTGCATCGGCAGGCGGACTCTCAACCACTGCGCCACCCGGGAAGCCTCAATTTCCTAGATTTTGAAGGCGTTAGTTACTCATTTGTCTGGAGTATTAGAATGAATTCTTCAGTAGAAGGCAACTGGCAAATGAGGGTCCTTGTCTAAAAACATAAGATCTTAATAAAACCAATCATAAAATTGGCCTCGAAGGAGAGAGCATTGAAACAAGATCACAGTGGCCTGAGTGAAACCCTAACAATAGGGAAGATCATGTACAAAGACATAGAGGTATGAAAAGGACATGTTGACTGGAATCTGGAATGTAAGAGTGTGTTTGTGTGGCTGTGTGTGTGTGAGAGAGATGTGTTTATGTGTATAGGTAAGTTTAGATGAGCCTGGAGAATTAACAAGCATATGAATTTGACCAGATTTGCATTTTATAAAAATATACTTAAGAAGAGAGGCTAATTTGGAAATCATTGCATAAATAAGATACAGCAGTGATATGGACTTAAGGTTGTGGTGAGAAATTTTAGATTAGAGAGTAATTCTAGGCTTTGGCTTCCAAAACTACATAGAAAGGACCTGGTTCTTCAGGCACACGATGCTCACAGGCAAACTTCATTTGAAATAGAATATTTGCACATAAACAGATATCCTCTCCTATAAGGATGAAATATATACATATACTTCCATTTATAGATGAATTCCTTCATTAATGGAAACAGAAGTACACTTTAGGTCTGCACTATGAATTTTTCTAGCTACAAATTTTCCTGTCCCAGACAGTTTTAGCTGTTATTTTGGAAATGTAAAGGAGTTGCTTGATTTCTTAATGAGTGAATTTTAAATTGCTATTCATGAAATGCAAAGCATATGAATAGATTTCTGAGGATATTTGATGTTGCTGTGTAGTTTTGATCACAGATGTCTATTTTGCAAACTACATTTGCCAGGGAGTTGAAGCACCCTGCTGTTCTGTATCTGTGACATAGGATATGGAAATATTCCTTTGTGGTGAATTTTTATGAATATTGTAAAATTTAAAAATTATATTTAGTTGGGAGATAAGGTAAAATGGCATAACTCAAGTTTTACCTACAATTTAAGTAAGTAGTATTCAATCTGGTTTTGGGGGCTTGATGGAATTGTAAAAGGGGAGTTAATAATTTCATTATTAAGGAGAGTTAACATTGTTTTGACCATAGGTTTAAATTTTTGGTTAACAAAATAATTGTCATAATTATTTCATTACACTCTTAATATAAGTGGAGCTATACAATTCTCTTTTTACTCAACACTATTATTTTGAGATTCCTCCCATGCTGTAGTGACTTAGCAAGATCTTTTTTTTTTTTTCTTTGCGGTACATGGACCTCTCACTGTTGTGGCCTCTCCCATTGCAGAGCGCAGGCTCCGGACACGCAGGCTCAGCGGCCATGGCTCACGGGCCCAGCTGCTCCGCGGCATGTGGGATTTTCCCAGACTGTGGCACGAACCCGCGTCCCCTGCATCGGCAGGCGGTCTCTCAACCACTGTGCCACCAGGGAAGCCCAACTACATCATTTTTTTTAAGAGTAATTCTGCTTTTACTTATGGCTTCATTTTCACCAGTAATTGATACAACAGTGTAATGTTCATAACACTACAAAAATATGAGAGGAGTATATATGAATGTTGGTCTCATAGTTGATAAAATATTGATGAATCTGAAGCAAAATTCAACTTCTTTAATAGATATAGGTATATTCACATTGTCTTTATTCTTGAATGAACTTTATTAGTTTGTGTATTTCAAGGAATATATCTATTTCATCTATCTTGTCAAAATTATAGTCAAAGTATACATGTTACTTCTTGTTATCCTTTAGATAGCTGTGGAATCTGTAGAGTGATGTCACCTCTTTCGTTGCTGATTTT
Source organism: Mesoplodon mirus (assembly GCF_964341445.2). Classification (NCBI taxonomy): domain Eukaryota; kingdom Metazoa; phylum Chordata; class Mammalia; order Artiodactyla; family Ziphiidae; genus Mesoplodon; species Mesoplodon mirus. Next base: position 90,685,264 of record NC_138983.1, on the reverse strand, counting down.
AGCAGTCTTTTTTTTTTTTACTAATTAGACTGGCTTGAGGTTAATATACTTTATTGGTCTTCTTAAAGAATCAGCTTTTACCTTCATTGATTTATCTCTATTTTTTCTGTCTTCTATTTGATTGAGTTCTCCTCCCAATTTTGTTCTACTGTTGACATCCATTTTGCTCTTATGTATCTTACAAATTCCATACTACCTAAAAAAATACCTTTCTTTAAATACTGAATCACCAATGATTTTAATATATAGGAAATCTTATTTACCCATGTAGTTATCAATTTCACTACTCTTTATTCCTTTAGATACTTATTTCCATCTGGTATAATTTTCCTTCTGCCTAAATGAAATTATTCAACTCTTTTGGGGGTACTTTATGTCTGCTGGTAATGAATTTGTTCATCTTTCGTATGACTGAAAAAAATCCCTATTTTGCCTTGGTTTAAAGAGATGTTTTCACTGTACATAGAATTCTAAGTTTACCAATTTTTTTTCTTTCTTTAAGGAGGCTGTCTACTTTTTCTCAGTTGCATTATTCAGATAAGAGGTCTGATTTCATCCTGATTTTTGTTTCTTTGTATGTAATGTGTCTTTTTTCCCTCTGGCTGCTTTAAAATTTTTCTGTTTATCACGGTTTTTGAACAATTTGTTTGCTATATGACTTGTCCTTTTTTTTTTTATGTTTCTTGTGCTTGAAGTTTGTTGAAGTTCTTGGATTTGGGGACATAGTTTCCATTAAAATCGGGGAAAAGTTGCCGTTATTTCGTCAAACATGTTTTCTGTCTTGCCTTCTCTCTCCTCTCCTTTGAGACTCCAATTTTTTATATATATACATTAGATTGTTTGAAGTTTTCTTCAAACAGTTTACTGATGCTCTGCTCATTTTGAAAAATCTTTTCTTTTTGTTTGTGTTTTATTTTGGTTAATATTTCTTGCTTAGTCTTCAAGTTCACTAATCTGCAGTGTCTAATAATGTCATGGATGCCATTCAATGTGTGTTTTTTTTATTATCTTACACTTTGCATTTTTCATTTCTAGCAGTTTGATTTAGGACTTTAAAAAATATATTCCATGTCTCTAACTTAACTTTTTGAACCTTTTGAGTATAGTAATAAGAATTGTTCTATGGTCATTTCTGCTAATTCTAACATGTGTGTCGATTATGAGTTGGCTTTGATTGCTTCATTTCTTCATTACAAGGGTGATTACTGACTGCCTCTTTGCTTCCTTGATAATTGATTATTGGATGCCAGCCATTGTAAATTTTACCTTTTTGGGTGCTGGATAACTTTTTATTTTTACAAATATTTTTTACCTTTTTTTCTGGGATACTGTTAAGGTGCTTGGAAATGGTTTGATCCTTTTAGGTCCTTTTAAAGATTTGGTAGAAAGAAATATAGAAGTCTCCTGTTATATTATATGGCTAAATAATGTTCCTGTATTGTTCTTTTATAATATATGGTTAAATATTCCCAACCACCGAGGCAAGACCTTTCCATGTATATTGTCCATTGCCCTGTTAATCTTGAGGTTTTACAGTCTGGCTGATAGGAAAAGTCAGTATCTCAGGCCCTATATGAATACTAGGCACTCTTTTCTATAGTCCATTTAAGTGGTTCCTTTCCTGCCCTCTAGTAATGTACTCACACACATAAGCTGATCAGTAATCAGCTGAACAGTTAGCTGAACAGTAATCAGCTGAACAGTTAAGATTGCCAATCAGTGAACAGTAAACAGCTGAACAGTTAGGTGCAAGATTCTGGAGTTCCCTCTCTGTGAATCATTCTCCTCTCTGGTACTCTGTCTTGAAAAGTCTACCCACCGTGTTCTGTAGAGTCTCTCAGCCCTTTCTCCTTTATTTAGTGAGACTGCTGGTCTCTGCCTGGGATCCCCCTCCCTGAGCTGTGGCCTGGAAACTCAGGTAACATGAAGCAACCATAAGGCTCACATCATTTATTTCCTGTCTCTCAGGAATGAGTCTCTGCTCCTTGATGTCCAGTGTCTTGCAAACTGTTGTCTTATTTCCCTACCCTTCTTTTTTTAGGTGTTCCAGAGGGTAACTCTGATCCCTGTTACTCTATTTTGGCCAGAACAGAAAATGTAATTGACTTTTTCTTGCTTTGTCTCCACCTATTTGTCAATCTACCTTCTCAAAAGTCACCAATGACTTCCAAATCATCAAATATCGTCAGTCCCTGACTTACCGTGGTTCGACTTTGTGATGGTGTGGAAGTAATACACATTCAGTAGAAACCATACTTCAGATTTTGAATTTTATCTTTTCCCAGGCTAGCGATATGTGGTATGATACTCTTTCGTGATGCTGGGCAGCAGGAGTGAGCTGCAGCTCCGAGTCAGCCACGCTATCATGAATGGGAACAACTGGTACACGTAAAGCCATTCTGTACCCATTAACCATTCTGTTTTTCACTTTCAGTGCGGTATTCAATAAATTACATGAGATATTTAACTCTTTATTAAAAATAGGCTTTTTGTTAGATTATTTTGCCCAAATGTAGGCTAGTGTAAGTGTTCCAAGCCTGTTTAAGGTAGGCTAACAAACTATGTGGTTTGGTAGGTTAGGTCTATGAAATGCATTTTCAATATATGATATTTTCAAGTTACAATGGATTTCTCAGGATATTACCCAATCATAAGTTGAGGAAGATCTGTACCTTATTACATTCTTACTGATCTCCATCCTTAGAAATTGTAGCTCACACTCACATCATTGAAACCGAGTTCTCGCTTAACATCCATCCCATTCTATTTTCCTTTTCCCCCAATACTCATGAAATTTATCTAGTTTAAAATCCATGAAATAAATACCAAACTCCTTAGCATACAACATTAGGTGTTTTACAAGTTTGATGCAGCATAGCTCTTCTTTTGCCATAGCCAGTAATACTCCAATACACAAATTACATATTAGATATAATTCTTCAACCATGGCTGCAACTCGTATCTCTTCTTAAAATCCATTTTTTCTTCATTTGTTTGCTCAACACATGTTTGTTAAGTTCCCATTTTGTGTCACAGTGTGCTGTATCCTCAAACTATTGCAATTAAAGATACAAACATTATGTTTTCCTATAATAAAATTTCTACCAATTCTTTGCCAGATGAAATAAATTTTGTCATATGAATTATTTCAAAGATTTTGTTCAAACTTCATCCTTGAAGTACATTCTTTTGGAGTAAGTTTTGAGTGGGGCAGGTTAAGATTGCAAATCAGTGAAATAGAATTAGATGTGTCAGTACAACCAGGATGACCTAAGATTGGTGTGTCAGAAGCTAAAGTATGAAGCAAAGGAATAAAAATTTAGGTGACCGTGATTCAATGGGAACTTGGTTTAGTCTAGTGACCATTGTGTGTAACTGTTATTATTATTATTATTCCCTGCAGTATGAATCACAGGCAGAACATCTCCACTTAAGGTCAAGGACAACGTGACATTTTCATTTAAAGAAGAAAAGATGATTAGCAAATTGCCTACAGTTAATGGCCAGTTAGGAAAACATCTGATAATCAGATACCTTTGAAAGTTCACTATCTCCCCACTTTGTGATATGGCATATACTTTTTCCATATGATGAGAGATGTACAATTAAAATTACACACACCCATTATTACAATTATCAAGTGAAATGTAATGAATCAGCATCATGTGTTCCAAGTAATGCTTTCAGAGCTCACTTCACTCAAATGAAAGAGATTACATTACTGTATGAAAATCAGAGTCTTCCAATTATCCATCCTACTCTGGCCATGGAAGTCAATATCAGGAGATAAGGCTATTGAAAAGGAGCCTGCTGAGGTTGTTTAACATCTCTCAAAGCCATATTTCTGAAAAGTGATTATCGATGTAGGATCCCATCTGTTTGCTCAATTGCCCCATGTTTTGCTTCTTGAAGTATTAGGGAGCATGTTAATGTTGTATCTTAAAGGTAATTGTTACCATAATTTTGGTTTTTTATACCAACGCACAATAAAAACATTTTTGACACCTTGTTGTCTAGGAAACCTTTTCAATATCAGATTATTATACTAGCTTCCTCTTTTAGTTTTCATTTTGAATTTCCATTTTTTTATCAACATGACATTGTTAATTCTCTATATGCTTGGCTTCTATGTGTCACTTCTCTCTCTTTTGATATGATCAAATATTTGTATATAATGATGTTTCTACTTAGTCATCTGCTTTTCCAAGTTTTCCAAATTTCGTCTCCCTTGTTTAATATTTCTTTATAAATCATTCCAGGCATGCATCATTATGTTCATCTTCTCTGAACTTCAATTTCATCTAATTTTGCCCTTAATTTTCACTGTGGAAGCATGCAAAGTTTGTTCTTCCTGAAATATCAAGAAACTTCATATTTTATTACTTGAATAATCACATGAAAAGAACATGACTGTGAAACTGTAGATTCATTTCTGACCTAGCAAACGGAAACACAACCAAGAAGCTGTGTTGTGTAAAGTTTAACTATATAGGAGAAAAGTATCAGCCATTATAACATTGAAAGCATAATGTGACTAATCACAGACCAAAACTTTGTGAATTTTAGAAATTAAAGTGTTAAAAGATGAAGTTCAGCATTCAACTATCATGAGAGGCACTGATTCTTTCCTGTAATAATGTACTTTATATAGGGAAAAATAAAAAAGTACAGACTCATTTCTGATTCCTTAAAGAGGAAACACCTTTTATCTTTTCAGAAATATAAGTCTGATACATGTTAGTTTTCCTTCATTTTCCTGGATCAGATTTTCAGTGTGTCTCACCACAAAAAAAATACCATTCTCATGCTCTCTCTTACGTCAGGTTTGTACCCTCCACTTTCTACACTGATGGTAGAATATTACTCTTCTGTTTTTTAAATAACAGCTTTACTTTGATTATGATTCACGTACCATACAATTAACCCATTTAAAGTGAACAATTCAATGGCTTTTAGTACGTTCACTCAGTTGTGCAGCTATCACAACAGTCAATTTTAGAATATTGTCATCATCCCCAGAAGAAACACTATATCTATTAGTAGCCACTACCTTTTACCCCCATCTCCCTCAGCCCTTGGCAACCACAAATCTACTTTTTGTCCATAGATTTGCCATTCTGGACATCTCATATAAATGATTACATAGAATATGTGGTCTTTTGTGGCTGGTTTATTTCACTTAGCATGATGTTTTCAAGGCTCATCCATGTTGTAGCATATATCAATACTTCATTTCGTTTTATTGCTAAATAGTATTCCATTGCATAGATATACAATATTTTATTTTTTCTACTGTGAATAAGGCTGCTATAAACATTTGCATATACTTTTTTTATGTGACATACATTTTCAGTTCTTTTAGGTATATACCCAGGAATGGAATTTCTGGGTCATATGGTGGTAACTGTATGTTTAACTTTTAGAGGAAGTGTGAGATTATTTCAAAGCAGCTGTACCATTTTACATTCCTAATAGCAGTATATGAAGGTTCTAATTTCTTCACATCCTCACCAACACTTGTTGTTATGTCTTTTTGATGATAGCCATGTCAGGGTGTGTGAAGTGGTATCTCGTTGTTGTTTCAATTTGCATTTCTCTGATGGTTAATGACATTAAGCATTTTTTCATGAATTTACAGACCATTGTATATCTTCTTCAGAGAAATGCTTATTCAGATATTTTGCCCATTTATAATTGGATTATTTGTCGATTATTGATCTGTAAGAGTTCTTTATATATTCTAGATTACAGGCCCTTTATTATATATATGCTTTGCCAATATCTTCTCCCATTCTGTGGATTGTCTTTTCATTTTCCTGATGGTGTCCTTTGAAGCACAAAAGTCTTTTTAAAAAAATTTTTATCAAGTTTGATTTATCTATTTTTTTTCTTTTGTTGCTTGTGCTATGATTTTGGTATCATATTTAAAAAGTTACTGCCTAATCCAAGGTCACAGAGATTTACCCCTAAGAGTTTAATAGCTTTAGCTCTTACATTTCCATTTTGAGTTAATTTTTTTCTATGATATGATATGAGAGATGGGTCCAACTTCATTCTTTTGAATATGAATATTCAGTCATCTCAGCTGCATTTGTTGTAAAGACTATTCTTTCCCCCATTGAATTATCTTAGCAGTGCTGTTGAAAATCAATTAAATGTAAATGTGAAGATTTATTTCTGGGCTCTCCATTATATTCCACTGATCTATATGTCTAGCCTTATGCCAGTACCAAACTCTCTTGATGATTGTAGCCTTGTTTTAAGTTTTGACGTATGGAAGTGTGAGTCCTCCATTCTTTTCAAGATTGTTTTTGCTAGTCTGGGTCCCTTAAATGTCCATATGAATTTAGGGTCAATGTGTCAAATTGTGCAAAAAAGCTAACTGGAATCTTGATAAGGATTGTGTTTAAGGTGTAGATAAATTTGAGGAATATTTCTCCCTCAACAATATGAAGTCTTCTGATCCAAGATGTCTTTCCATTTCTTTAGGTGTTTAATTTCTTTCAGCAAGGTAATGCTACTTTCAGAGTATATTCTTTTGTTATAAGCCTCTGCCCTATGAGTAGAGGCTTTAAGTGGTTTTAAAAAAAATCATTTTCACCAGCTATGATTGTTTTGCTGGGGAATGGGTCTGCTTTTCATATCATCATTCCATAAGTGCTAACGTGAGAATAATCTTGAGGTTGATTCTGACTGCATCCATTTCTTCCTTGAATTATATTGCTTTCTTATTACCCTCTAAACAATGAATGATCATTTTCTAAATATGGTGATGTGCCATCTGCCTTACAAGCATTGTTTTTCATTTTTTCTCCATGATAATCTGGACATAGAGAATGACTCACTATGTCCTGAAAACCCCTGTACCTTTTAGTAATTTTACCTTTACAATGAACCTTTTTACATGGCTCTTTCCTCTACCTCTGTCAAAGAGTTTTCAGTCTTTGAAGGATCCTTCAAGTACCACCTTCTCCTTCATGAATCGTTTTGCATTCTCAGGAGGCAAAAGAAGCATTTCCATCATCTGCCTATATTAGCAATTTGAAATTCTTCCATAGTCCTTATCCCATTAAACTTTGCTCTAGAGTCATTTTATGTATACTTTTCTAATATACTATTCCATGAGCTCTTTGTAGGCAAGATTTCTTACCTTTTTATTAGTTCACTTCCACAGTACTTAGCCCAATTCCTTTCATATAATACGATCTCAAATTTTTGCTGAATCCAAGTGAATGTGTTCTGTGTCAAAGTACTATGCAGCTTTTATTCCCTTAAAGAATTCTATATATAAAACATTCAAGGGGCTTCCCTGGTGGCGCAGTGGTTAAGAATCTGCCTGCGAATGCAAGGGATGCAGGTTCGAGCCCTGGTCCGGGAAGATCCCACATGCCGCGGAGCGGCTGTGCCCATGAGCCATGGCCTCTGAGCCTGCGCGTCCGGAGCCTGTGCTCTGCAACCGGAGAGGCCACAACAGTGAGAGGCCCGCGTACCAAAAAAAAATAAATAAATAAATAACAGCAAAAAAAACATTCAAAATTGATCATGGAGCAATTTAAATTTGATCTCTTAATTCTTTTACTGGACCATTAAAGCGCTATATTTCATCTTCTAATTAAGGGATCTAGCAAAAGGAACAAAGCTGGCCTTTCAGTCTTTACTGTGACTGCAGCAACACCATGGATTACAGTGTAGATTACACTGATTTACTGCTAAGTAAATGGAGACTTGTGGACTAGTCAACACTGTGTATACTCTGCTCATTGGTCATATTAGGTCCCAGTATTGCTTCTATTTGCAATGGCTTCACTGACTTATGGGGAAAATAAAATCTTTTCCTCCTAGGAGCTTTAACAGATTATATTTACATTATTTTGGTTAAAATAAATACTTATGAAAAAGTAAAATTTCCAAGGAGTGGGTAGCATTAATAGCACTGATTTGCATTGATTTGATAATTTAGGAGCATGAAAAGTGGTTTGAGAAGTGTTATGAGCATTCATAGTCATTTAGATATTTTTTTCTAGAGCTTTTTGGAACTGTGAAATTGAAAACAGATGAGATTTGGACTTGATGGTAAACAGCCCTTAGATTTGCCATGAGATGGCATAGAATCCATTTTCTTCTTTAATACAAAAGATAATGGACAATTTGAATATCATACTTGCACAATCTTATAGACTTGTTTTCCGATCTGTACATTTTGTTTCTGTGATAAGGCATGATTCATTTCAAATTTATGTTATATTTTGTGATGGCTTTTTAAAAATTCTTGTTTCATATTGGTTGTTTTGGTTTTTTCCATCTACTAGGATATATATAGGACAGAGAATTTTATATATATATATATATATATATATATATATATATATATATATATGACAGAGAATTACAACAGGGCATATGAGTACATATATATTGAGTATATACACACATACAGAGAAAAATACAAATAAGAGAAAATAAGGAAATTCTTAGGATCTTCCTAATATTATTCTAATGTCATTTTTCTTATTTTAACCTAAATCTGTGCTTGAACAAATTCATCAAATAAGATAGAATACTTCTTTAAGATGGGATCATATATTCTTTTCTACTTTAGTGTCTTATGACAAGAATTTTGCACTTACATTCCCAGATTGCCTTTCTGAAATTGGTAATTTTTATTAGTGGCATTTAATTGAGTTTTAAAAACGATTAAAACTATGACTTTATAAATAAATTATTTGAAATTTCTCACAACACATGCTATGTATGTAATCCATAGATACAAGGCAACAATAAGATGTGTGGGCTCCGGTAAAGCTCAGATTTCAATTTAAACAATTAATAGTTTATTTTCTAAAAGAATTTCTAAATATCTTTAGGATAAATGACACAATACTAATAAATTCTGTTGTTTGTATTTGTATGTATGTATGTATTTACTTATTTTTTACAAAGAACTGGAAGTGATACAGCATTGGTGGAGTTGTTCCTTTTTGAGCCCCTAGCATCTAATATGAGGGAAATTCTGCTCCGTGCCTCTGTTACCCCTAATTTCTTAGATTTATTTGACCGAACTTCCTATTCTTTTTCCTTTTCACTGCTCCATTTGTGTTCTTCTTGAAGGTGAGATCTTTAACAGGATAAACTTTGTACTTGTTCAAATAGTCTTTAATTCAATTAAAATAAAATTACCAATTGAAAGTCTTCATCACAAGAAAAAAAACTTTTGTAACTATGTATGGTGGTGGATGTTAACTAGACTTTTTGGGATGATCATTTCACAATATATACAAATATCAAATCATTATGTTATACACTTGAAATTAATATAATGTTATATCAATTATACCTCAATAAAATTTTTTAAGTATTGAAAGAAAGAAAGAAAAATCTGGACCTCAGTAGTCTCTATCATCAAGAAACTTTTCTTTTTGTGATACTTTTTGTGTCCCTGGAACTGCCTTTCAGAGTGGCTGATGTCCCTCACCTTGGACAGACCTGGGAACCTGCTGTGGATGCTTTGGTTGCTGGAAAGAGAGAGTATGATGAAGTCTAAAGTTGGCTAGATTGTGTCAGAGTGATCATGGAACATCCAACTAGGTAAAGAGGTGCCAGAAGAAAAGTTTCCAAATAACCAGCATCTTTCCTTGTCTTCCACAGAAAGCTTCCCCCTTCCTCAGTGCTGAATAGTGTATCTAGAGCAAAATGACCTGCACTCAAGTGCCTGCTTATTAAGAGAAGAGGTAAATATGCACGTTCAGGGGTGAGAATATAGGTATTAAGCATTTAAAGATGAGTTTCAACAATCCCTTTCTTGATCTTTTGCTTAGCAACAAATGGCTTTGACAAAAATCTCTGGGTACACACACATGCACGCGCACGCGCACGTGCGCACACACACACACACACAAAGGGTGGGGGGGAGAGAGAGAAGCGTTTGTGTTATTGCTTATTTAGCCTTATTTAGAAGACTGTAAGAAGACCCTGTTTTTCTCAAACCTCACTGTCGAAAGAACCAGGATTCAGGTTATCTGCTAAAGAGTTCAGTATTTAATTACAATCAACCATTCAGTTAGTTAAATGTATATTTTGCTCACTAAATGCAAGGGGTTTTAGATACAACTTCTGGGTTGAATATTAAATTTCCATATTTAAGCTTTCTTCTTATATCTTGTATTCATTATTCAAAACTTTATCCTCGTTGTGTTGCTTATACTTAGAGTTATCCCTATTGCAAATTTCCTAGACTTTTCTTTCCCACCTCTACCCTACCTACTCCTAATTTTCTTCTTTCTCATTTTCTTTCTATAAATCTGTTTTGCAAAGGTGGGGTCAGAAAGCAAAGTAGATTTTGGAATCCTAGAGGTCTATTTCAAAGTTATTATAATTATTATATTACTATTATTTTTACTATAGTTTTTTGAGCTCATGCTATCTGCCAGATACTTTAAAAATGTTCTAAATATATTAGTTCATATAATCTCCATAAGAAAAAAAATTATCATCAAAGCAGCGTTCTCATTTTACAATCAATCACTCTCATAAATATAGTTTCTCTGGATCTGTATTCATCAGTTTAGTAAATAAATAGTTCGTGTGTTCATTTTGTACCGTGTAATGTATAAGTTACTGTTGTTAAACAGTGATTAGCCTCATAATCTTTTTCTTAATGAGGATAACAAATAAGCAAAGAAAAAACTATAATAGCAGGTAACAAATGCAGTGGTACAGATATCCTTGTCATCTCATAAGATAAAGATAAGGATGTCAGGGGAATGTTTTAGAGAAGGTAATATACTTTTCTTCTTGAAAGAGGAATTAATCAGATACACAAGGTTGGTGTGGACATGACCATGGAGAGAGTATCCCAGGTGAATGGAAGAGAATGTGAAAGATCTCAGAGACATAAAACCTATGATATTTTCAGGTAATTTAAAGAAAGTCAAGGAAAGGAAAATCAGAAAGAACAGAAAGTACCAGATCTTGAGAGCTGGCTAAAGCAGAGTTTCTTTTATTGAGGTATAATTGACCAAAAACATTATGTAAATTTAAAGTGTACAATATGATTATGTGACATACATATATATTGTGAAGTGGTTACCACAATAAAGTTAGGTAATGTGTTTCAGAAGTTGTGTAGCCTTAGTTCAAATCCAAGTTCTGCCCGCTGTTACCTTTTTGTGCCTCAGATTTATATCTGTATAATTGAGATAATAATATTTTCCTTATAAAGTTATTTAGGGGTTAAATCAGTTAATAGCTGCAAAGATTTTACAGTAGCCTCTATCATATAACAAATGCTATATGAATGTTGGCTGCTATTATGCTCTGCTAAAGAGACTGAAGGGACAGGTATATATTTAGATTTTCTTTAACAGGATCCCTGCAGAATAACTGAGATGAATGGATAGTGGGATGCATAACTGCCCTCATTGAGACCAGTATATAGGTTAGAAATATTGCATGAACCAACTAAGATGGTACCTGTGCCTATGGAGAAGAGGGCATGGATGTAGATTGTCCCTGACTCAGGACCTTTATTATATGGAGAAGGAAAATCTGTTTTGAAAAACTGGCTATACTGTGGTTCTGCTTACAGAAATAGGAAAAAAAAAGTAGGAAGAGGTTTTTCAGTTGAACACCTTAAGTTGCCTATCATGCTTTGTAATGGAGGTATCTGGTAAGTGGTTGAAAATGTGTGTCTGGAGCTTACATTTAGATTTGTAAGAGAGTCAGCATGAGAAAAATTGGTAAATTTTTGAAGTATAGTTAGAAAAATTATGAATCATAAGTGCATAGCTCAATGAATTTTCACAAAATAAAACACCCATATCATCAGTATATTTTAATCTGAAGATAACTCACTTGAACACATGAAACATATATTCTAGTCTGAGAGTGGCATTTTAGTATAAGAAACAGACCATAAACTAAATGAACTTCAAAATAATTGGAGTTATTTAATTGTTTACAAAACATTAGCAAAGATATATGGAGTTTAGAGAAACCCTTATTAAAATGCCATTTTCCTTCTCTTATACTTCCTTTCACCCATAAAATTTCTCAGCTATCTATTCCAAACTCTTCAGTAGAACCCCAACCCTCTCTACAGTTCTTTTTAAAAACTCTGACAAAATATCTTTTCTTTAAGCAATAATATATTTCTTTTAATTGTTTAACTGTTCCTCTTGCCCTAATTTTATGTCCCATGCAACTCAAAGAACTAGGCTGTGAATGTTCAAACCCTTTCAGAGAATGGATATCAGCAAAAACACTAATAAAGAAGAATCAGAACCTCTTTTATAGGAAATTATTGGGAATGCTCACAGAACAATATTTCTTTTATATTGACATTTAAAAAGCTTTGAGAAGGAAGCTCTGGAAAACATCAAAAGTAGACATTGCAGCAGGAAAAATAAGCAAGGGACATCTGGAGAGGAGTCATAGAAATCAAAGGAGGAAGAAATTTCAGAGAAATGGAGGGTGGCAATCAGTATAGTAGGTTTCAGAAGTAATGTAGATGGTTTCCAAAAATTTTCAATTGGCTTTGACAAATTGGAAGTTTTGGTGATTTTAGTAATTCCTTCTAGTGGAGTGACTAGAGAAGCTAAATTCCAGTGGGTTGGGAAGTGCATGGGGATTAAAAAGTAGAGGTAGAGGGGCTTCCCTGGTGGTGCAGTGGTTGAGAATCTGCCTGCCAGTGCAGGGGCACAGGTTCGAGCCCTGGTCTGGGAAGATCCCACATGCCGCGGAGCAACTGGGCCCGTGAGGCACAACTACTGAGCCTGCGCGTCTGGAGCCTATGCTCCGCGACAAGAGAGGCCGCGATAGTGAGAGGCCCACGCACCGCAATGAAGAATGGCCCCCGCTTGCCACAACTAGAGAAAGCCCTCACACAGAAACGAAGACCCAACACAGCTATAAATAAATAAATAAATAAATTTATTAAAAACAAAAAACAAAAAACGTAGAGGTAGAGAATTTAGATGACATTTCAAAAGAACTAAAGTATGAGGGACATGAAAGGAATAGTAAGATTTCTGGCAGGGTGAGGGAGATGCAGAATAGATGGAGAGTTGCTTTTGAAGATTTGAGTGGCTTAAATGAATATTTTCTTAAATTCTGAAGAGGAAAGAACCAGTAGATAGGAAGCAGATAATGATATATAAATCAGATGAATTATGCTGATTGAAGAAATGAAAGCATATGGAATCCAGAGCACAGATGGAAGGATTGTCACAGTCATGAGGAAGAATACTTCCTTTAGTGGGACAGGTAAGAGAAGTGGATATGACTGTAGATACATTACAGAGGGATCAGGGAGGTGAGCTATGCCTGGCTGAAAAGGCAGTGTTTCTTGCTGAAACACTTGAAATCAGGTATGTTACTTCCATGAGAAGTGATTCAAGTCCACTTTCTGACCCTTTCCTAATCCCTCACATAACACGTCTGAAGGGAGAAGGATAGTTTAGGAATTGGTTAGAATGAATGTCTTGTTTACTTTTGGAATTGGATGTGTTAAATTTTAGTTTATCATAGTAGTTCTTTCTCTTTTACTCAAATGGCTGGAACATTAAGCAAACCGATGACCTACTCTGTTAGATAGTCCTTTTTTTTTCTTCTTCTGCCTCTTCTTGCCACTCAAATAGGAGATAGAAAGTAAGGAGGATTGAGTTTGGATGCATGCCATGTCATCTACATTCCTGCTTACCTGTTTTCCCCTGGTACCTTCCTCTGCCTAATTCCTGTTGGTAGGACCTGGTGAAATTCTCCCTTCTTCAGAGAGATTGCTAACCCCACATCTGAATCATGACCAGTGTTATATTTATGTGTCTCATAGTAGCCCATTTTTTATGTCAAACAACTGTTGATATTTATAATTGCATATTTTTGGTATTGTTGTTTAAATGTTGCTTTCCCATAAGACTGTAAGCTTTGGAAAGGTAGGTACAAAGTATATTATAACTTTACGTTCCCATTGTTCCTTTTACAATGATCTGTTTAGAGCACCTCCCAGCCAAGGAACCATATGTCTGTGGTCCACAGCAGGATTAAGGTAACCTTGATTCTCTGAACAAGCACTGAAGTGTCACTATAGCTTGTATACTAGTTGGAGGTAAAGGCAGTTGATTATTAATGATCTGGCTGACATAATGGAAAACATACTCATTAAATTTTAAGAGGACACTGACAATGTATTATTGGGAATTTTAAATGGTCCAGTGTCATTTGTTTCCTTTTTGTATTCTAACTTGATTCACTGTTTCTTAGTTAAAAAGAATGCAAACATCTGATTACAGACAGCCTAACCAGCTAAACACCAGACCAAACAGGAAAAGAAATGAGAAACAGATTAAAATTAATTTTTGATGTCCAACACATCATTAGTCAGTAGGCACATAAGCAAGTGATTATTTTCTTAGTTAATTCAGGAGTGCTGGACCAAAGAAGTTAAGAAAAAGCTCTTTAACTTTTTGTGTGTTTCTGTTTTTAAAACTTTCAGAGCAGTGCAAGTAAACCTCAAAAGTGACAGGTAACTTGGTTCAGAGGCATAAGCCCTGCTGGAATTAAGCCTAAGGTTACTGTTAATCTTATAATAAAATTGTATTATATGTGTGTTTAAAGTGCTTCCCGTTATGAATAACTCAGAAGGCAAGGCAAAGCTTATTTAAATAAAGCATAAAAATAATTCCAAGCGTACAATGATTGTTTCTGACCTCTGAGTTTCTATAGGATGATAGCAGCTTCTTAAATCCTAATCTTTCCACACATGCTCTAGAACCCATAGAGGTCAACAAGGAAAGAAAATAAAACCATGAGAAACTTATGCCAAAAGCATAGAAGTCAGAGAATACTACAACTTGGGTTTATGTCTAATAGGAAGACATCTGAAACCAACAAAACTCATTTTGAAGCCCAGGGTGAAGGGGAGATTCAGATGAGACTGCTGAAAATCACGAGCATGCAGCAGGATAAAACTGGTGCCAGAACGCAGATAAATTTCTCCTAGAAAAATGAGGTCTTACCCTGAGTGGAAAAATACCAAAAACAAGTAAGAGACGAGAAGAATTAGAAAACACTGGGTACTAAGAATCCAAAGGAAGGGACCTAAAAGTGTGGGACCAGAGGTAACAGTCATAGAAAGGCACTGCTTCTGGGAGAAAGGGAGCAACTTGGAAGGGATGAGCATCCCCTGGACTTTTGAAGATGAAGAGAAAGAAAAAAGTATATGGAGGAGATTAGAGGTCCTACAGAAACAAAATAATGCATAATCAGAATATATAACCCTCTTTTCATTGTGTCATTCATTAAAGAAACTGTACTTCACTATAGCAATTCTATTCTAACTCTAGAAAGTAATTAGGAAGAAAAAGAGAGAGTTATACATGATTATAGGGTTTTGACATTTTGACCTGCCAGTAGCAAAGAGCATAAATAATACTGAGATCTTGGTTTTTAAAAATCATTCCTTGCTGAAAGGAACCAGGATTCCTTGGAGATATGGCCTGTTGTAGGAAAGGTCAGAGAAAGTACAGGGTAAACCAGAAAGCAAGGAAGTGCTCAAACACAGATGAGACCATATCCAAAAAATTCAGTAGTTGCCTTGAAGTTGGGCCCAATGAATACATTTGGTACAGTGTGAGCATTACAGAGAATAATGATGGTAGTACATTAAACAATAATAAATATCTATGAATAAGAGTAAAGAAAATTTCATAATTATTTTGGAAAGAGAGGAGAGGGATAGGAAAGATAGGAAATGATCTCTTAAATATAGGATTTAAGATCATACCAAATGATCTCAGCAAGTAAATGTAAAAAGAATTTCAGAATTAGAAACTCACTGTTTTGTAACTCCTGATGTCATAATATTTTCAGTTAAGGGTCAATGGCTGAAACCATATGGTAAAGAAATGTGGAGAACAGGGTCTTTACAATCCCTTAAATTACGAATTAATTACAAATGGAAAATATGTCTTTACAACAGAGAAATCAGTGGCCCTCTCATAAATCACTATGATATGACCTGGCATTAATGAAATGCAGAGAAAGTTACACAATATTACCTACGTGGTGTCCTTGCCAGAAATATTTTGTCTGAATTTAAACATGGGAACACACTCTGATGAATCCTGAAAGTATAACATACTGAAGAACAGCTGGCCTTGACTCTGCAAAGTATTCAATGTAATTAGAAGTACAGGACAATAGATCAACTCTTCCAGATCATGGAAGATTTCCCTGATCATAGCAAAATACGATGGTTGATGGTTGAATTAGATTGAATCATGGGGAAATTCACGAGCAGTAAAGAGTACATTTTGGGGAAAATAAGAAAAGTTTTAGTGTTGTATGGGAGGAAAAATAATTTTCCCTTTACCCTTCTAGATTCTTGGCTAAGATGCTATAAGGGTAGAAAAACTTTCCTCCTATCCTTCTAAGTTCTTTGGCTGGTCTAATAAACAAATAGACATAATACAGATTAACAGGAGAAAGACAAATTTAATTTCGTATGTAAGAGAGTCCCATAAAATATGAGACCCAAAAGGCAGCCAGGTAATTGAAGCTTATATAACATCCTGAGCTAAGGAAAGGAGTAGGGGTCTGGGGATACAAAAGGAAGGAAGGCATTCACAGGAATGCAGAGGAGATGTTTAGAAAACAATGGTTATCCTATTATGCAGGTAAGTTTCTTAGGTAAAAAGTTATCTCTGGTAATAGCTCTCTTCCTGTATAGGCTCCCTTTCCAATGTAAATTTAGGAACTTGAGGTAGAGGTAAAGAGCTTTTCCTGAATCTGTTGGGTTTTGATTGTTTATAGCTCAAAATAATCCTCCTGCCAAAGCAGCATATTTTGGGGTGGCAAATGTTGCTCCCCTTAAGTTCCACCTTTGAAACTTCAAATAAGTTTCACAACCCAGATGCTAAGTTGATAGATTGCTGCCTATCTCGTTGACCCAGTCTCAGTCTTGAGAATAGGTCAGTTGAGTTAACAGTTGTGTTTCATTTCAGGCGGTGGATGATGCAGGTGGGCTCCCAAAGTTAGACTTGTATTGCATAAACAAGGAAACAGATATTTAATCAGAGGATTTCCATGGAATAGAGAGTTTCTGTGGAAGAAAAAGAAAAACGAAGGTTAATGGTTGGAGCAAATTATGAACCCAGTGTCTGAGTCCTGAGAGCTGCCAGTCAAGAAGACCTCTAGATCTAGATATCAGGCTTGAAACATCTTCAGATGGAGAGAGGGCAGACAGACAGTGGGAATCTGATGGATTTTCCTGGTTTGCAGTTTGAATGTCTCTGATGAGGGTACTGGGTGTACCAGTCTGAGTGGCCCATGCAGTAACAGGCACAAAGGCGATTGTCTAAACAAGCTATTGTGGTGATTCCTCTGAAGTTTATATCAAGTCATTCACGTTCTGTTTGCAGGGGTGCAGGAAAAAGCTCTTGTTCTCCCATCTAAGGATGGGAGAAAATCAGAAATATTAGTTTGGAGAGTTGTAGCCAGGTATTTGAGGGAACTGAAGGAATTAAAGATCCAGTCCACTTTACAGGCAAATAATAAAACCTCAAAGACAAGAAACAGCTCTAGAATCTAATATCCACAAAGGTGTGTTGCTGAAACATACTTTTTCTCTCTAAAAAATTTCTACACCCTCATTTTTACAAAGAAACCAAAATAAGACTAATTTGTTTGCAAAGTAAGTCTAATTTCAATAAAACTTGTCCTGACTTTGTACAGAAGTGCAACAAGAATAGTGATTGACCACATAAGCTCTTTTAAACATGCTTTGCTGGAATTTTTCATAGGGAATCTCAGATTGAACTTTTGAACTTTTTTTTTTTTTTGGCTATGCCCTGCAGCTTGTGGGATCTTAGTACGCCAACTGGGGATCGAACCTGCACCCTCAGCAGTGAAAGCACGGAGTCTTAACTACTGGACCGCCAGGGAATTCCCCAGATTGAACTTGTAAAAGCCTCTCGAGGGTAGGAAGCCAAACCAAAGACTTCCTATCTGACTTCACTTGCAATACCTATAGATATAGGTGAATTCTTCTCTTCTCGAGGTTCCCCAATTCTCCTGAGATTACTGCACCTGTCAAGAAGTTCATTACTCACCTGATTAGGCTGTTGGGAACCCTGTAAGCAAGGTTCCAGGCTGTCTTTTCAAGGTTTTTTATTCGCTCCATAAAGTCACCCTTAATTTTTTAAAGTTGTCTGGTCATATTTGATTCTATGTACATTATTCTCAAATATTACATTCCAGTCAAAGCCTTGGTTAATATAATCAGTTCCCTATTGTGTCCTGTTACAAGAAAAGCAGATATCTATTGCACTTATGCAGATAACTAACTGTATTGCCGTGAGATGAATACTCAAGAGTTTCCCAAATCTGGAGGGTCAGGTAGGGAGAAAAAGTAAATGTTTCATCTTTGTTTACAAAGGTGTATCTTACCCAATTGCTGCTAGCTTAAGAGAAAAAGTTTTCTTTTTTTTTAAACATCTTTATTGGAGTATAATTGCTTTACAATGGTGTATTAGTTTCTGCTTTATAACAAAGTGAATCAGTTATACATATACATATGTTCCCATACCTCTTCCCTCTTGCATCTCCCTCACTCCCACCCTCCCTATCCCACCCCTCTAGGTGGTCACAAAGCACCGAGCTGATCTCCCTGTGCTATGCAGCTACTTCCCACTAGCTAGCTATTTTAGGTTTGGTAGTGTATATATGTCCATGCCAATCTCTGATTTTGTCACAGCTTACCCTTCTCCCTCCCCGTGTCCTCAAGCCCATTCTCTAGTAGGTGTCTTTATTCCCGTCCTACCCTTAGGTTCTTCATGACTTTTTTTTTTTCTTAGATTCCATATATATGTGTTAGCATATGGTATTTGTTTTTCTCTTTCTGACTTACTTCACTCTGTATGACAGACTCTAGGTCCATCCACCTCACTACAAATAACTCAATGTCGTTTCTTTTTATGGCTGAGTAATATTCCATTGAATTGCACTTTATTTTTGACTTGGCCCCCAAATTAGTCACACAATTACACAGTGTTTAACAGTTAATCCTTCTTGGATTTATCTACATGTATATCACTTTCTTTGCTCAGTATTGTTCTTTAATCCCACTTCTTCACGGTGAGTTTAATTCCCTTCAGTAAGAAACCTATTCCTTGGAAGTTTTACTATTGAGGGTCTATAGGTAGAAATTTCTGTCTTTGTCTGAAAATGTCCTCTCTTTCATTTTTTAATATGGTTAGTTAAATGTTCTATTCTAGGTTCAGAGTGATTTTTCCATTAGTACTTTAAGGATAGTGCTTTCAGCTATCTTCTGGCATCTATTGTTACTGATGAGAAGATTGCTGCCAGTCTAATGGCTCTTCTTATTTGATATTCTTTCTTTCTTCCAAATTGTTTTTTAGACTTTCCTCTTTGCCATTATGTGATGTGGTTTACCAGCTGTTTTTTAGCCTTGGTTCCCCAGAAAGCAGAGCCTCAGGCCAAGAGTTTATGTGCTATTATTTAATTAGAGAGTACAATGCAAGTGAACAGGATTGCAGGGCAAAAGCAGTGAAGCAGGGGAGGCTGGCGATTCAATATGAGAATGCATGATCAAGCTGGGATTTGACCTCTGGAAGTTCTGTAAACTGGATCTCAAAATTATGGGGAGGGAATGTGAAGAAAGGAGAAAGAATTCATCCATGGGTTTAGCCTGTGGGGGAACTGAAAGGGTTGCTTTAGGAATATTCTCACCTGCTGGAGTAAAGAGAGAGGTGGCGGATAGATTTGTTGGAATCATGAACACAGTGAGACACTGTCAGATTGTATATATAAGTAGTCTGCCAGTGTTGCACATTCTTTTAATGTGGAACAAAGGAAGGATCAGGCTGAGGTGAGGTATACGATACAGGATATAGTCATATATTTGTTTTCATTTCTTTTACCGGTGACTCCATGCACTTCTTTTATCTGAGGATTTATTTCTAACTTAATCTCTGAGAAGTACTATTTCTTCAAATACTTGTTAAATTCACTCTAATCTCACCTTCTAAAAATATTATTAGATGAATGTGGGTCTTCCGTTTTATCCTTTATTCCTTTATCATTCACATTTTCACTTAATCTCATAATTTTTTCTGGCTTATTTTCAACTTATAAAATTCAAATTCAGTTTTATCAAATATGTTATTTAAACTTTCTATGGAGTTTTGAACTCCAATGAACATACTTTTTCTGCCTTTTTCTGCATCAATTGAGATGATCATGTGGTTTTTCTGTCCTTCATTCTGTTAATGTGGTGTATCACATTGATTGATTTTTGTATGTTGAACCATTTTACACATAAATCCCACTTGGCCATGATGTATAATCCTTTTAATATGGTGTTCAGTTCATTTTTCTAGTTGGATTATAGCTTATCTTTGAAGGTTCCAGCTTATCCTTGATCTCCTAACTTCAAATCATCTCTCATTCCTGACTGCCAGCCCTACTGACTTCGGGACTGGCACCAAGAGGCAGGGCAGTGGATTTACATAGACTGCTTAACCAAGTCCCACTATCATGTAAGGTTTAATCTCTATAATAGAGTCCTTCTAGTGGTTCTACTTCTCCAGTCAAACCTTAATATAGAGTTTATCTAATGTCATCTGATATTCTGATCAAGGAAAAAGGGAGAAAGCCAAGGTATAAAGTATAGGAACAGAAAGAAAAAAATACAAAGGGAAATATATTAAATTTAGGATGATGCACTGAACATAAATATGCTGTAAAAATCTAAAAACTGGATGAAATTGATTATTTCCTAGTAAAATACATATCACCAGAATTGATTCAAGAAGAGTATGAAGAACAAAGAGAACCCTTAGAAGACCTTCATTGCTACTTTTGGTGAATTTGTCCACATTTCCATCTGGTTTGGCTTGGAGATCCCACCTCCATATTCTCATGCTGGGCATGTGACCAAGACCTGGCCAGTTAGAATTCCCTGAACTTGAGGTTTTATCAGAAATCCCAAGCTGAGTCAGTCTTTTGTATAAAGGCTTTCTCTTTGCCTGGGTTCAGTAAATTGGTAATATATAAAAATAGAGTTGCTTTTGGTCATTTTTCTTGCCACCCCTTGGAGAAAGCTTTCCCCAAAATAACACAAAACAAAACAAACTGCAGAGGGAAGAATATCCAAGTCAGAGAAACATTTTCTATTTATATCCTTTGGGCCCCCACACTTAACCTGTGTCTGAAAGTATGAGCACTTTCAAACTTTGGTGTATTGTGAGTCAATAAATTCCTTTTTATCCTTTAAACTAATTTGTAAGGGTTCTCTAAAATTACAATTTATACTTAATACAATGACCATGGCAGCAATTGCATAAGATTTCAAGAAGCTAATTTTCTTGCAAAAATGAAGTTATGGGTATATACTCTTTCAAGTTCAAATACTCTGAAACTCTTTCCCTGTTGCTGAATTTTAAAATTCCTTTATATTGGATTTCAAAATACAAAAGAAAATAGGCTCTGGTTCAAGATGTTTGTGAATGTAAGCGTACGTAGCCATTACCTTTGCCTCTCAAGAATCTATCATAATAATGGTGAAATCTGAAAGAAAGGGAAGCCCACTACTATAATATGCAAGGAGGGGGCTTCAGCTTCGGAGGTATATATATGTGCCCAGCAGAACTCCTGAGTAACTCAGGATGGCAAGAGGGAGAAGTAGACTGAAAGTCTATGTGGGGCAGAGTTACTTCACCTACACCTTCTTCTCCGAAACAAAAAGCCTGACAGAAAGGCATTTAACCACCCTCTTACCAATTCTTTCTTTTAAAAAGGAGCCTTTTAAAAAAGATATGTAAAGACTGTTTCCAGGTGATCTATAATGGCCAGTATGTTTGTTACAGTTCCTGCCAAAGACTTATTCTTTCAACATTTGTAGGTTTTTAGAATAGTGGCAGGTCTCCATCTGTTCATAGTAAAACTAAGCATTTCAGGTTCTGTCCTAGTCCATGAATTATTCCTATTTCTCCCAGGATTTATTTTTCTATTTTTAATATTTATCTTATTCTCTCTTATGTCATGCCTATCTCAAATATCTCAACAAATATTTATGGAACACCTACTTTGGGCAAGGCAGTATTTTGGGTGCTATGACTATTGTAGTGAAAATTACAAAACCCTTGCTTTCCTAGTAGTTTACATTCTTCTTAACATCTAGAGATATTTTGTTTTCTCTTCATATTTACGAATGAAGACCGTGAGCTCTGTGTTTATGATTATCTTTACACCTCTCATTTTTCTGTCTTGATTATCTTTGCTAGCTTCTTTATGTCTGTCTACTTTATAATTGCTCCTGTTCCAAAGGATTCCATCCATCTCCCTCCACTACTACCATGGAACATACTTTCACAGGCAATACTCATACTTGTTTGACTTCAGTCTGGCATCTTTATCCTGATTTTAGAAGCATACGTGATATTCTGTGATAGCTAGATGAACATTGCCACTAAAATATCACTCTGACGTCTCAAATCTCAGAGATTCCAGCTGAATTGTCATCTATTCCTCTACTATGACAAACAAGTTATATTGCATTTCTTATATCAGTGGAACTTCTCACCATCTACTCAGTCACCTAAACCAGAAACTTAAGGTCATCTTTAAATTATCCAAGCAGCCACCAAATTTTATTGTGCTTCTTTAATACTACTTGAATCTATATGCATCCATATCTCAACTGTCTCACTATTATTTCAGGACTTTATAGTTTTTTCTTCCAGTTAATGCCATAACTCCGTAAGTGGGACCATCTAAATTTTGATGATCTGTTCATATCCCTGCTAGTATGACCATTCTAAAAATTGAAAAATTTTATTCCTATTAGAAAAATCGTGTTGATTGTGCATTGCTTAGATATCTAGTTCAACTCTTCAGCCTGATACACAACACCACTTGTTACCTCTTTGGCCTCATCTCTTCATTTTTTGCTAATGTACTTACATCTCTTCCTCTTCTACCCCAGAGCATGATGATTCATACTTACTGTTTACTGAGCCCTAAATTTTCAATGCATCTTTACTGTTGCATGCAGTGTTTATTTTGCTTAGAATAAAATTAATGACTTCATTTCATTGGCTAATTGCTACTAGTCCTGTAAGATACAACTCAGATATAACCCAACTTTAAGGAGTTTTGAATTATTGGTGTAGATTTCTCCTCCTAGATCATTCCATTATATCCTGTATCTGAATCTGTGTCAGGGCATCCCTCACATAGAGTGTTACTGTATGTTTATTCATCTGCCTTCTTTAAAATGTAATACATTGCTTAATGATAAGTGCTATACTTCTTAACTATAACCCTAGCACCCAGCATTGGGCATGGCACATTCTTGGTCAGTGTTGAATACCTGAAATAGTGATTTAGAAAAGGGTTGGCAGATATTATAACTTACTAGGCAAGAAACCCTATACAAATATGTTAAGTAAGTGAGAGAGATCTAGATTGAAATAGATCAAATCCAGGATGGTAGGTAACAGTATTAAAATAGGTTTTCTTTGGAGAATAAAGGGTGAAAAATAAGTCTGAGATGTTCACAGTGGCCAAAAATTCTGAAGCAGTGTGTGTGTGTGTGTGTGTGTGTGTGTGTGCCAGTAACTGGTCTAGTTTTTAGAAATGTAGTAGTAATTTAAAAAAAAGATCTTTTGGAGCTTCTATTTTGGGATAGGAATGGGGAGGAAAACAAGCACAAGATAAATAAAAAATGTTTTAGATAGTCACAAGTGCTACTAAAGAAAAAAAAAAACTGCCAGAATAGAAGATGACAAGGCCAGGGGTGGTAGATAACTGTGTTGTGACTAGTGATGTCAGAATGGAGAACCCAGAGCCCAGAGTTGGCTTATAATTAGTGTCTGTCCTCTACGAATGGTGGATGAGAGAAAAAGGAATTTCCCCAAAATGCTTTTCCAAATCCCCACATTTTTGCAGTGATGTTAAAGATGCTGGCTTGATGATTAAAAACGGAGAGTTTTGAGTATCACACAAAGGAGAGCCTCTTATTTCATAGTGAAAAAGCCTGAGTTAGGATGGTAAAGAATTTTCAAATCTTAAATGAAGTCACAGAAAAGGAATGCAGTTCAGATTTCCATTCGAAATTCTTATACAAGGAAACTTCTCATTGAAGGGAGTATACATTCACCTCTCAAATAATGAAAAGACATGAAATGTTTGGTTAATTGTAGTAAAGAAGATACTGAAGATCTCAAAGTATTGTATATGGATAACAAGTAATATTAATTAACAGAAATGTCACATTTCTTTGTGAACTTTCCAGTACATGCAGTGTTTTGATGTTCATGTTGTTCAATGCTCAGGCTTGTTTGCATTTACAAAAGAATCTTTATACTTAATTCTTCATGGAATATTGAGAGCACAACTTATTTTCATGGTTAGCCAAAAAAAGATAGATTTTATATTGCTATCAAAAACTTATCCACAGGGCCTCCCTGGTGGCGCAGTGTGCCGATGCGGGGGATACGGGTTCGTGCCCCGGTCTGGGAGGATCCCATGTGCCGCGGAGCGGCTGGGCCCGTGAGCCATGGCCGCTGGGCCTGCGCGTCCGGAGCCTGTGCTCCGCAACGGGAGAGGCCACAGCAGTGAGAGGCCCGCATACCGCAAAAAAAAAAAAAAAAAAAACTTATCCACAGGCTATAACTACTTTCAAAAAGAATTTGTTATTCAGATAAGGGTTTTTTTTTTTTTTGGAATTAGGCCAAAATAAACAAATACTTAAAAAACTACAAAGAAAATACAGAGAAAATTCTTAAGATGGAAATATTTATGCTCACAACCACAGTGATGCTGTGTATTTAAACTGATATACTGTAATGTAAAAAACGTATCAGGTTGAGCTCAGAAGATTCAGGTACAAATCTTCTCCATTTCTGATTTGTCAGGGCAGACAGAGAGGAATATGATTTGGAAGAGCAATATAATACTCAGCAATCGCTTTGAGACAAAAATAAGTGGCTATATAGTTCCAAAGTCAGAGTGTTAAACTGGGTTTATGATATAAGCAGCATACACTGGTACAATGAGATAGGGTGATGTGAAGTAAAGTTAGAGCGATACGATATTGGTGGTTGTTCAAACAGGAAGGATACTGTCTTCTAGGAGCTTCAGTAGCAGGAATTAGGGATTCCATTCTTGGGAAAAATCGTAGAATATCATGTCATAGTGGGCCTAGAACCAAGACATTGAGCCATTTACTTGTCTAGGACTCATTATAATCATTTTCTAGGTACAGGATGGATCCCAGATGAGAAGTTGTATTAGTTTTCTGTTGCTGCATAAGAAATTAGTACAAATGTAATGGCTTAAAACAGCATCCCTTTATTAGCTCACAGTTCTTTAGGTTGGGATACTGGCATGGAGTGACTAGGTTCTGTGTTCAAGGTCTTAAAGGTCTGAATTCAGCATTTTTAAACCCTTGTCAGATAATTCTAACATCTAATTCATTTTGCGTTGGCATCATGTATCACATCTTATTCAAGCTGTCATGTATCTGGTTCTTGGTATAAGTAGTGATATTTTATTGTCTTTTGGACATTTTGGCTATTATGTTAGGATACTTTGGTCCCTATTTAAAGTGGTTTTTAAAAAATTTTTAGCAGGCATTCACTCTTTATAGGTTTGGCACACATTTCCTGTACTTTTATGGACTGTGGTTCCATGATAACCTAATTTTCAGAACCTTTGTGGTACTCTTTTGGTCTGTTTCTCTTGTGCAGGTGGGGTTACCTCTGGTCCTTCTCATGCTGCTTATGGGGTCTGAAGTAGCTTCCCCAGGATATGGCACTTGGTACCTCTGCTGAGGGAAGGGAATCTCTGGGACACTTGATGAAGAGTCCTTCCTGGGCCAGGCACTTGTGACAGGGTCTCCCTGGACTATAAGGAGTGGAGGGTGCTTACCAGGTTGAGAGCTTTCTGTGGAGGGATCTCCGTTGCTGGTACGAGCAAGTTGCCAGATGTTTCTGGGGAGGGGAGAGGAGTCTCAGGCCCATCTGAGGAGAGCATTTTCCAGGTGGGAGCTTTTTGTGGTAGGAGCACTTTTGCTGGTACCCTTAGCCACTGATGTGTCTGGGTGGTGAAGGGGGATCTCAGGCCCAGTGGGGAAGGAAAGCACTTTCCCTGGTCACTTATTGTCATCAGGGCTTCCAATTGTTTGTCCTTGCAGGTTCTGCAAGGCTCGCCTGGTGTTTGGGGGATTCCCATTTGATGTGATGGAGGAAGAGCCTCTTTGAGCCACTTCCTGTTACTAAGTTGGGAGTTAGGAAATGCTGGGCCTGGACCACATTTTTTTTGTTGGTAGAGGGTCATAAGGTGCCCTGCCATGAGGTTGTTCATCCATTCTGAGGGTCCCTAGGCAATTCACCTTCTCTAGACCTTTCAGAGATCTCCTTTGGTTGTCTCATATTATTTCCAGAATATATAGTTGTGCGTATAAAGGGGGAGCAGGGAGAGGGAAGTATGAACCATCTTATCTGGATTAGAAGCCCTCTCTGTGCCTTTCAAGTGCTCACCTGATTAGGTCAGGCTCACTCTGGATAATCTCCCAATCAACTGTGCTATATATCATAATCTAATAATGGGAATGATATTCCATCACATTCACAGGTCTCATACTCAAGGAGAGGGGCTACTACAAGGATCATTGGGCATCATCTTAGAATTCTCTCGACCAGAGAAGGTGCATGTGAATGTACTGAAGCATTAATTAAGCAATTATCATCCTTTGGAAGGTTTTAATCTGTTAGGATAGTATGAAAGCCAAGTACTGTTATAATTATTCTACTCACTTTAAATGAAGTATATCTGATATCAAAAATACTTCCTAAAAATCAGACTATTCAAGCAACTTTCAGAAGTTAATGTAAATTTCAGAGGTTTGATCCAAGCCTTCATTTCTGGCCATGCAGATATCTTCTGTGTGAAAAATATGCTACCTCAAAGATGTTTTCAAAAACTTCACCACCACTCCCCATTTATATTTTGTAGTTATGTGCAAATACTGTGGCTGCCAGCAATTCACATAGAAAAGAAAGGTCAGTGATGTTTCTGACTTTAACCTTTTAGAGAAGGTGTATACTTAACACTGCCTACATTTGTATAGGTTGCACATTGCACCAAATTTCTGATTATTGCTTTAGGTTATAATACAATGTACTCCCACCTATACCAGGATTGAAAATTTTAAGCAAAATGTTCTGGACTGGCCAATACAACCCCCCAAAAATAGTTTTCAGGCTGAATTAGGAGAAAAATCCTTCACTATGTTTAGGTTGGAAGGAAGCATGACCTAAATTTTGATTTCAAATACTCGGGGTTTTGGGTGATGGTTTTACTGAGGACAATTAGAATTGAACTATGTAGACATGTTTCTTGAAGCCAAGTTTTACCTTTAAGGCTTTCATATTGCAGCTTGTGAGGCTCCAAGCAGCAATTGGGTACTTTGGGTCATTCACACAAGGATTAAGAGTCATATATAAACCATAAAACCCTTTATAAGAAATCAGAATCTGTTTTAAAAATTAATTATATGAACTAAACATATATAGAAAGAAATTGAAGCTTGAATATATTTAAGAAGCAAAAATTAAAGACATACCTCTAACTGCCCTTTTTCCTTAGTTGTTTACAATCACAGCAAATCAAAGTGTGACATGTTTAAGAGAAAGGTAATTAAGTTCTAAGGCTTTGTCATCTTATCACTTTTAAAAATACAAGATCTGAGTAAATGAAAGGAAAATAGAGAGGGTTGTTAAAGAGCTGAGTCATAGAGTGGACTAGAGAACAAGCGGAAGCGGAAGAGGCAAGAAAGCATACACGGACACTGGGTTTGAAGAGAGTTGGGAATACTGGTTGTGGTAGATGGTCTCTGATTTGCTTACCAGATCTACTCGCCATCCTTCTTAACCCTGCTCCGTGATTCCAGGAGGCTGACTTTATCAGCTTCATGGACCAGTCTCTCTGTGTCTTCAGGTTGGGTTTGGTTAATATGAACTACTGACGAGATTAGAAGTCAGGAGGAAAGAAGGCAAGGGTATTTATTTCCATGATCGGCCCCCTTCCAAACTTCAGGTTGACAGTGGGTGCCATTTTCTAAGGTTACATCTCTTGCTGGGGGGGCTTCTACTACAACTCGAATAAGACGTGCTGGGTTGCAGGAACTGCTGTCTCTCTATGCCCCTTCAGACCTAGTGGTTATAATACTGGCTTCTCACAGCTGCTAGCCTCAGGGTACTTCATCATCTCTTGGTTTCCCTTCATTCTTTACACACTTCAGTCTCTTCATTAAATGCTATTCCATCACTCTTTTAAAGTGTGCCATCAGTTTTTAGCTAGAACTGACTGATACATTGGTAGTGGGGAATAGGAGAAACGTTAAGGTAGTGTTAGGGAGGGGGGATAAACTGCTGTGGAGAGAGATAGGAAGAGAAGGGTTTCAAGCTTTTTATGGCATTCTATGAATGTAACATGACTTCTTTATGTGAATGACTCTAATGTAGTCTTAAATTGCTTCTTAATTATTGATATTTGGTTGGGTTTCTGTTTCTTTGCATGCACAGCCAGGATTGAACAGGGCTAAGAGATGTCTGGGATTTACATGACTAGATAATACTAGTAGGATCTATCTAGATTCATTATATCATATTAAGACATTGCTCCCATAGAATCAGGAACATCCCAACCCAGTGCACATGCTAAGTTTTTATTGAAATTCAGTGAACTGCTATGGTGTGAAATTAATTTTTATTGTCAGATTGAACAATATTGTTTGACTTTTTAATATTTCCTTTTATTATGGAACAGAAATTGGGGAAAGCCCAATAATTCCTTCAGGAACTAGTGATTCAGTTCAATTGTTACATATGGCACACGGGCCCAGCCGCTCCGCGGCATGTGGGATCTTCCGGGACCCGTGAGCTCATTTCTGAATTTTCATCACCTGAGCTGGACCTGGAAATAGGACTAGAACTGGATCTAGACATACAACTGGGGCTTGAATGACAAATCAGTGTGGAACTTGAATGGGTATCATAGCTAGGATTTTTTTTTTTTTTTTCTTCTTTTTGCGGTATGCGGGCCTCTCACTGTTGTGGCCTCCCCCGTTGCGAAGCACAGGCTCCGGATGCGCAGGCCCAGCGGCCATGGCTCACGGGCCCAGCCGCTCCGCGGCATATGGGATCCTCCCAGACCGGGGCACGAACCCGTATCCCCTGCATCGGCAGGCGGACTCTCAACCACTGCGCCACCAGGGAGGCCCCCATAGCTAGGATTTGAATCAGAACCAAATCTACCACTACTACTACCATTAGGTGACTCTAGCCATTCCATGTTTTGACTTGGAGGTGAGACACTATGCTGTAAATTACTGTCACTGTCCATAAGGTTACTTGAGTTACTAAATTCTGTCATTGTCTGCCTTAACGTGCTCTGAATTGGAACAGATGTTGTATCAGTTAAGCTAGTATTTAAAATTCTGCAAACGGGATTTCTAATGGTATTGACATAAGCTCTCACACCTGCCCGCTCAGAATGTGAATACATATGCCTCAGTCCTCGTTCACTTTCAGAAGTGACAGTGTTGTTTGGTGTCTCAGACGTTAACTGAGTTCTACTAGCTCTGCTGTCTCTCTGAGAATATGCTCCGGAATGAACTTGTCCTACTTCAAGATTGAAGGGTATGGTTGGATATATTTCCCTCCTTCCCCAAGATTCACCACTGCTGGTTGTATCTGGAGAATTTTCTCCATGAACGGCATTCCTTGTTCTAGAAGTTTCAATAAGACCTCTATTTTGCAACTCAAATCCAGTCATTTGCTGTCTCAATATTTCCTGGTGCTCAGTTCTAGAAAATCTCGCAGTCTCACTTAGCAGAGGCTGCTCAAAATTCTGAGATGGTATACTATGATTAAGTCTTTGTACAATTTCCCTGAGTGAACGTGGAGGCGACCAACTTTCGATTCTTGCTCTGGTTCTCCGATACTCTGGGCTCCTACTTCTTGCTCTTCTCTGACTTGTGGTAGGTGTGAATTCCATTAATGTTTCAGTTGTATCTTGTTCAGACATAGATGGTCTTGTAAATATTGATTCAGATTGTGGACTTTCCACTTGCCTTTGGCTGTCTTCCATATTTTCTCTTCTGGGAAGTCTTGCAGATGCTACATCTTCATTCTCTGGATTTGGACTCCCATTATCAAGGTTAACATTTATTTCTAAACTGAATATGAACTGATCACTTTTAGGATTAATTTGGCTCTCTTCTCTCCAAGATTGGTTTTCTCTTTGTCCACTTGTCATATTTTCAGTTTGTCCAGAACAGTTAAGCCAGTCTATTATAGAGTCACCACTAGACACGTCATCTGAAGAGTCTCCTCTGTCTGTTAACAAAAAAAATGGGGAGGGTGCATAAAAGAACTACCAAAATTAGAACCATCATAAAATAGCACTCTGAAACTTTGTTTCAAAAACAAACAAAAAATGAGAACTTAAATACTCAGATGTTTTAAACTGATTTCACATTTATAGAGTTAATATTTTATAAACTGCACTGTGTAGATTTATACGTAAAGGTAGAAAAGTTTCGATTCCATCCGAAACGAGTGAGCTAATCCTAGATAAACTTAGAGAATTTTTTAAAAAGGGAATCCGGAGGAAGTCTATTTTTCAGTATTTCATCATATACACAGCCCTGTGTACCACCGTAGGAGGAATGTCAAGAGACTTTTTTTTTCAGTCCACTGTCAAGACACTAATGCAATTAAACAAGGTAAACAGCAGTTAAGGTACAATGCT
The DNA here is from genome assembly GCF_964341445.2 of Mesoplodon mirus. NCBI lineage: Eukaryota > Metazoa > Chordata > Mammalia > Artiodactyla > Ziphiidae > Mesoplodon > Mesoplodon mirus. The sequence goes on along the minus strand of NC_138983.1, from coordinate 90,654,430 downwards.
AGTATTTTAGTTCAATTTACATTATTGTCTAATTTTCATTAGTCTCCAACATGACTACTTCTAGGCTCTTCACTTATGTGCTTTTGATAATAGATAAGCTGTTTTAAAATATAAGGTTATTGCCCAAACATAAACAAGTTTCAGAGGTTTAAAAGTGTTTGCATTTTGAATACTTCTTAATGTTACCAAGATTTTTAATTGACATTAAATTGAAGGTCCGATCAAATGAATAGACTGAACCTAGCATGGTACATATAAGACCATATTCAAGAACCAAAGTATTATCGTGTCCTCTTCATTAGACAGCAAAATCCTCTACTTCACACTGGGAGGGAAGGCACCAGACCTGAGGCTCGAGCAGGGTTTCTCAGCCTTAGCACTATTGACCTTTTGGTGCTGGACAATTCTTTGTTTTGGGGAGCTATCCTGTGCATTGTGGGATATTTGGCAGCATTCCTGGCCTCTGCCCACTAGATGCTAGTAACACCCATGCCTCCCCTGTGACAACCAAAAGTATCTCGAGCCATTGTCAAATGTCCCCAGGTGCTGGAGAGAGCACAATTGTCCCCAGTTGAGAATATTTCTGTTTGCTTTTTTTACATGTCTATGTAGAAAAAATAATTCAGGAAGTAGGAGGGACTTTCAGTTGAGGTAGAAAACCAAGAAAAATACAAATAGGCTACTTTGCACTGTTTCCCAATTAAAACAACCCAAATGTGAATCAGGAAAACAAACATACCTTGACATGCTCACCAAAAATCAAGTAAATGCCAGTTCTTTTTATGAGAAGTTACTTACCAAATTAATTTGTCACTTCCATATAATTTACTATTTACTATTATGAAGTTACTATTTACTATTATGAAGTTCCTTATTCATCCCATCCTATTCCCTCCAAAAGCAAAATATACCTGTATTTTCATCTGAGTCTTGTGGTGCGTTTTCTTTAATTAGCTGAAGTCTTGTCAGCAACTCTTCTTCTGTACTTTCACCTGGAATGCCTAGAAGATTGTTGTCTCTCATAAGTTCGTAATCTTCTTCACTCAGATTATTTACGAACCTGGAGAAATCTTCTTCCCGAATCAATCGGTCCGTTTGACTTATGCCTTGGGCTGAAACTCCATCTCCTTCATCGTTGGAATCCGAGTTTTCCATCTGAATAAACAAGTGGAAAATTACCTGAAATTCACGACGTGGTGTTGAAATTCACCAACGGTCGTTTAGTTTTCTTCGCTCTCTACTTCCTGCCAGTGTCCGGTCCTCTGCATAAATTCCTCCCTTCTCCCTTCCCGACTCAGTTCTGTGGCCCCTGGTGACGCAACAGTTGGGAGCCGCCTCTATCCCAGAACTTGCTAGACGTTGCCTAGGCACCCATTATCTTCCCCGCTGTTACCGAGTAGGGACTGGATTCAGGTTAGGTTTCATTTCATTCAAAACCAGCCAATGTTACTGAGGGTTATAGTGTACCAAGCACCGTGCTTCACCTCGTTTCACCCACATGAGCCTACTCTCAGGTTTTCAGGAGGCGTTTTCAGGCTCTGATATGCTCTATTTATTCGTTACATTCCATATGAGTGCCTTCTTCAAAATGCCATGCCAAAGTCAGCCTAGTTCAATGCAGCAATTCTCATTTTCAGGTGCCCAGGGACCTCTGCCTTTTCTCCTCATGAATTTCTTTTTTTTTTTTTTTTTTTTTTTTTTCCTGTATGCGGGCTTCTCACTGTTGTGGCCTCTCCCGTTGCGGAGCACAGGCTCCGGACGCGCAGGCTCAGCGGCCATGTTTCACGGGCCCAGCTGCTCCGCGGCATGTGGGATTTTCCCGGACCGGGGCACGAACCCGTGTCTCCTGCATCGGCAGGCGGACTCTCAACCACTGCGCCACCAGGGAAGCCCTCTCCTCATGAATTTCTCAAATCATAGACTCTCACTAAGAAAGCCCACAATTTTTGATAATTTACCAGGGCCCTAGCTGAGTCTCTTTAGTGTGTCCTCTCCCTTTTAACTGTTAATGGGTTCATCTTGCATTATACGGTCCTTCAGTCTTGTTTCAAACAAACAAACAAGAAACACCAAAACTTTGGCAGGCTTTTCTGCTCAGCCAGGGAATTCCTTCTCCACAAAAGCATCAGGTTCATTTTTGTCCTCCTTTCTCATAAATATTATAAATATTACTTTAGCAAAACTAGCCAGAACATCACAGGAACTTTTAGGACAGATACATAATAGTTACTTTGTCTGCCACAGTGAGTACTGACTTTGCTGATTTTGTTGCATGGATCACCTGAAAGCCTTGGTGAAAATAAAATAATGCTCATTTGCAGTGCTATCTGAAGGAGACCTCTAATTCACTCTCAGTACACAGAAGTTTAAGGAGCTGTGTAAATTCACAGTTGTTGTTTTGTTCACGGTCCACAGCAGGCTTTCTTGTTTGTTCTAAAGGAGATAGAAGGATGGTAACTTTACTGGTGTGACAGTGAAGAATCTAAGTCTATGTCCTGCTTTTGACATTTGTTCGATGCCTCGTTTAACTTAAGCTAGAAAAATCAATCTTTCCCCTCTGAATCAAATCTCAGCAAGTCTTTGGATGAGAACAGAATCCCCTAGACTACCCTGCCTCCTTTATGGACTTCTGAGTGTATTTGTTATCTTTTCCTGAAGTTATTATTTTCACAGGGGAAATCTGTTGTAAACTTGTTTGCTGTGCCTCAATCAAAACTAGCAGTATTATGAAAATTCAGCGTGATTTGTACTCTTGATGCAGGAAACCCTAACAGTCGTTAGTGTTCTTGAGAGTGATTGATTCAGTTTAATTCAATTCAATCAATTCAAGTGTCAAGTATATTTAGCGTTTGTTAAATGTCAGTCATATTATCGGATATTAAGATACAAAGATGAGTATATTTAAGAATCTGTTGTCATTAGAGTAAAACAAACAATTGAGCTACACAGAGGTAAAATTACAGTTTTGAGGAGAAAGTGATTTGAGTGAGAGAGAAAATCGGTTTCACTGCATTTGGGTTTTAAAGGATGAATAGGAGTTTTCTAAGTGAATGAAAGGGGGAAATATTTTCAAAAGTGAGAACAGCAACTGCTAACACTCGTAAAACAACAAGGATAATAGATTTTAATTACTAAAAAAAGACATTAGTTAAATTGGCAGAGCAAGGCCAAAAAATGGAGACCTTTATGACATGTTTAGAAGTTGGACTTTATCATTAGTGCAATGGAAAGATGTTGAAGTCTTTAGACAGTTGATGGTCAAATTTGCAATTTAGAAATAACATTGGTAGTAGGGTTGAGGATGAATATGAAGGGCAACGGTTCAGATGGGAGGGGCAGAAATAGATAGAGGGCAGCCTAGGCTAGTGATGACAAGGATCTGAATCAGGGCAGAGGAATATGATTAAAATGAAGGACTTTAAGAGATCTCTAGGCAGCAGAACTGATTAAACCTAGTAATATATGGGAAAGAGGGAAAAGTGGGGAAGGGGAGTATATGAGGGAAAGGCAGGGGTCAGGATTACTTCTGTATTTCTGTCTTTGCTTAGTGGACAGTGGTACCAATAAGAAGTAACACCTGATTCTGAAGTTGTATGGTTTAGCTTAAGAGGGAGCATGATTGCTTATGATTAGAATAGGATGCAAGTTACCTGAAGATTCAGAAAGTCTTACAGTCTTTCCAAATTTAGGTATGGAAGCACATGAACTAATAGCCCCAGATGTTTGGTGTTCCCTGTAGTTGGCTCTCAGTGTCAATGACTCTAGCTTCCTGAACTATTTGTTCCTGGTTATGTCCCAATTCTGGTGCAAGTAACAGGGTATAGGGATCATCATCCCAGAGACCTACTTATTGACCTTGATTATTTAAATAGAAGCCACCAATATAGCTGTGCTTTACACTTAGTTCTCTCATGTCTTGACTTTCCTTCTAAATATTGCAGTGTAGGTTCAGTAGTTTTTCCTCTGGATGGCAATATTGCTGCTTTGGCCTTTGTTCTATCCCTTGTCTTGATATCAGAAGTCTTCTGAAGATGTTTTTTCTTGACTTCTCATTTCAGAGATGGGAGGTGCATCAGGAAGTCCGGAGGTTGACTAGAGCATCACTCTAAGTTGAGTTGGAGGGGAAGAGGTTGAAGATGGAAAGTTGCTTACTTTCAATCAGAGTCAAGCACTTAAAACTTTGGCCAATCCATTGTTTATGATGTGGTGAAAAAATGGGGTGTGTGTGAGCAGATTTGGCTGTTCTTTTATCCTGGTTGTAATAATGGAGTTTTGTAATCAAGAGTTTTCTTTTACTGACTCTGTCCAAGGAAGCCTCTGAACAGATTCTATGACTCAAAGGGAGACTGAAAATAAGCAAGAGATTGCATTCTCCCTGAATATGGGTAAAAGGAGTTCCGTGGCTTTAGAACTGTAAGAAATGATCAAGACATATATTCCAGATACCTACTGCAGTATAACAAACCATTCCAAAATGCAGTGGTAGATACAATAGAAACCATGTTGTTATAGTCAGGACTTTGTGAGCTAAGAATAAAGATAAAGAATACTGGGGATGGCTCATCTCTGCTCCATCATGACTGGGCCTCAGCTGTGGTGGCTTGAATGATTGGAGATAGATTAGACAACTTGACTGGTGTCATGTCTGGGGCCTTGGTTCTGGCTAAGTTTTCTTTGAGTCACATCTTTTGGTGCTGAAATGTCCAACCAAGATGGCATCTTCATTCACAAATCTGGGGCTTGAGTTGGGCTGCACAGGCTGAAAAATCTGGGGCTGGTTTTCTCTCTGTCTCTGTCTTTCTCCATGAAATTTCTCGGTGTAGTTTTGGAGTCTTAGCAACCTGGATATCTCAAAGTAGTTGAATTCTTACATAGTGAGTGGCTTCACCCAAAGTAAACATTTCAAGAGACTTGGCTGGAATCTGTAAGTCTTCCTATGACTTAACCTCACAAGTGCAAGAACACCTTTTCTCTTGCATTCTGTTGATTGAATAAGCCACTGGATCAGCCCATATTCAAGAAGAGGGACACCACATTCTACCTTTCAGTAGAGAGGTAACAAAGATTTTATGGTTCTATTTAATGTACTATAGCACATGATGAAAAAAATCTTATAATGATGACTTTTCAGTTTAAGTGGAAATTAATCTCTCCCTCTGTTTTCTGAATTGCATTATTCTCTGGGTAAAAATAAAAAAAGGGAGGACATAAAATCTGAAGTTCTTTGCATTCAGCCTGATTTTAAAGATACCCGATTAAGGATCTTTTTATTATGTAATAGTTTTCCCACATCAGAGACCATTGGTAATATTAAGAGCTATTTACTGAGCCAACTGTAATTGCTAGACACTCTGCTTGTGTTTTAACTTATTTGATCTCAAGCCCCATGCAAGATAGGTATTACTATTCTCAGAGATAAAGGCATTGAGGCTGATGCAAATTAAGTGATTTTCTCAAAGTTACAGTAATAGATAATATGTTTAGATTCAAACAAGGTCTATGGGATGACTCTCCCTGTTTCGCTCTACTCTGCTATGTTTAATGAAAACACAATTTTAGACATCATTACACAAACGTAGTAAAATCTCAGTTAAATGAGATGCTTGAATCATGTTTGATCATTTTCGTGTGCCATTTCAATTCTGCTTTGGAGTTAGTCTAGAATATCTTCATTTTAACTTAATAAAGAGTAATTTTAAATCAAGAAGTAAACATAATTAAAGCTTGATAAGATATTTCATATTTTTATGTTTTTTTCTTTCCCACCAGAAGGATGGGTTAAAAGCTTGAAAGCATTGATGCAGAAAAATGAATATAAATATGCATGTCTCATGGAATCTACTGGAATTGGTTCTTTGACACAAATACTTGTTTTGAATCTAAACACGAAATTCTTGTTAATTGAAATCACAACCTTTCCACTTACATAGGCTTGACACTAGGAATTAGTTTCATCTCTTCCTTATGCTTACCTCTAATTATGGAAATAAAAATGTATTTATTTAGCAAGGTCTCATCCCTCTTATGATTTCCTTTCTTCCCGGTTCTGCTCAGATTTAGACTTTTGATAGCTTTTCTATTAGTGCCGTGTCAGTGGATAGTTTGCTTCTGTGCTTTCTCTAGTTTTGAGCCATTTTACACACTTTCTCTGAGGCATGCTCCAGGTCTGTTATTCACAAGCAAGTTAGTTCATATTTCTGCACATTTGTTTATTTGTAAAGTCTTACCTCCTAGATTATTGTAATAAATAAACTTACATATACATAAACAATATTCTGTTTGTTACCTATATAGATATATTTAAAGATGAATTTTATGGTTCCAAGGATGAAACGGGTATCAGGTTTGTTTCTCAAAACAAACGGAACACAGAGAACACAAAATGAATAAGCGACACAAAAGCTCACAATATATGAGCAAAACCAAATTAAGCAGGCCTGCCATATACAGATTCACAGGTTGTGCCCTCTAAAATTCCCAGGGGGCACCATTCACGTAAAGAAGAAAGTGAATGACACTCGTATACATATGCAGTGCACCACGTGTACAACTGAACATGCAGGCCCTGAACATGAGCTTTAATGCTACCTTCTGCCTTCCTTCGACCCAGCAGGGAGAAGAGAAGAGGATAGTGAACTCAGGGAGAGTAAATAGTTGCTTTATTACTTGTTCTTCTCCAGGCCTAGAATTTTATATGCTCCTATTGAAGGGAGGTTGGTGACTTTGTTCAGTAGCCTGCAGTCACAGGGAGGTGCACTGCCTCTTTCACCAAGTATTTACACCAGGAGGTGTAACCACCATGGCAGCGTGTGGTGTGGGTAAAAATGGTCACCTCACATCTCTGTCATGTCGACTCTCCCTTTTATGGTGCTAATTGGGTGTTGTAGTCGCTCTTATGGAGAGTCACTGAATGGTCAGTCTGGGTTGCCTATTCAAAGAAACTCACCACATTTTCAAATTACATTCCAAAAAGGCCCCTACATTTCAGGCATACCATTTTGCTTAAATTCAAACTACTGTACTATAATCAAGTTGCATCTCTTGCTTAAGTCTTAATATCCACAAACCTCAACAAATTCAATGGACAGTAGGTTGACCAAAGGGTGAAAGTTTTTTAAAAAGTAGCATTTGTATTGGGAGCAGAGTTTGGGTTTCCTTATGGTCGGGTTTCCTGGGGCCTCTTTAATATTCAGACTAAATGCAAGCTCTTAGCCACACTATTAGAATGCATCCTCTATCTTCAAACACATTTGACAACTTATTGCATATAGAATAAAGTAAAATGTGTAGTAAGTCCTTACAAAAATCACTCTAGATTTGCCAACATTACTACATTTTCATCTTTCAAACTTCAGTTTAAATGTCACTTCCATGGAAAGGTCTTCCTGACCAGTTTATCTAAAATAAAATTGTGCATGTCATGCTCTGTCACAGACGCTTCTCTCTTCCTCCAATAAACTGTATACTATAAGAATAGTGATCTTTATAGCTCAACCTGTGTTTTCCATCTATTCAGTTCCTTAAAGTAGATACTAAATGAATATGCGTTGGAGAGTGAAATAAGTAAAGTAAGGAAGAAAGGCCAGAGGGAGGAAGGGAGGAAGGAAGGACCTCTGGCAAAGATTCTCTCTCTGTCTTTTTTCATTCTGGCTGCTGTAACAAAATACCACAGACTGGGTAGCTTCTAAACAACAGAACTTTGTTTTGTAATGGAGGCCTGAAGTCCAAGATCAAGATAGCAGCATGGTCTCATTCTGGTGAAAGCCCTCTTCCTGATTCATAGCCAGAACCTTCTTGCTGTGTCCTCACATGGTGGAAGGGGGCTAGTGAGCTCTCTGGAGCCTCTTTTAAAAGACATTGATCCCATTCATGAAGGAATTTGTGGAATCTAAAAAATACAACCAACAAGTGAATATAACGAGAAAGAAGCAGACTTACAGATGTGGTGAACAAACTGGTGGCTACCTGTGGGGAGAGGGAAGGGGAGAGGGTAGGGGATTAAGAGGTACAAACTATTATGTATAAAATAAGCTACAAGGATATACTGTACAGCACAGGGACTATAGCTAATATTTCATGATAACTATAAATGGAGTATAACCTTTAAAAATCGCAAATGACTATATTGTACAGCTGTAGCTTATATTGTATACCAACTATATTTCAATTAAAATAATAATAATAGTCACAAAAAATCTGAAATAAAAGGCATGAATCCCATTCATGAGGGTGCCACCCTCATGACCTAATCACCTTCCAGGGGCTCCACCTCCTAATACCACCAATTTGGGGGGTTAGGATTTCAACATATACATTTTGAGGGAACATAAATATTCAGACCATAGCACTCTTCTTTGACCAAACTTGAGTCAGGCTTCTCTGAGTCCTCTTTCTAACTAGTCCCTGACCTTAGGCTCTGTCCTTGGCCCATTTAGACTAGTATTAGCATGAATTCTGGTGGGTCAGTTTAGCAAAAATCCTCTACCCTTGATATATGATCAAACTCTTTATCCCTCACCCTTCATGTCTTATCACCCTAGCCTGACTACAGAAAGAAGTTCTGTCAAATTGGTTTAGCCAGAATTCTCCTTACCCCTGATGTTTCCTCTTAGTAATTTTCTATCCACTGACCCCCACCCTGCTCCTTGCCTTTATCTCTCTACTTGTTCTTATTATATTAGGAGTTGAGCCCCATCTCCCTCTCCGACTACACAGCCCCTCTGTAGTAGTCTCCCTGACTTATCCTTGCTACCTTTAACAAGTATCATGTAGACTTGTTTTCTTCAGTACCTTCCAAGGCTTTCCTTACCTACATCTCTCTGCATGTGCTGTCACTTGTTCCATGCCTTTGTCCACATTGTAATCTGTGCTTGCGATGCCCTACCCTTTATGCCCTAGTTCATATCAGACCTCTCTGCAATATCTGTACCCTTCTAGTCCTGTATTAAATACACTGCCCTTCAAGATGGCCTGTAAAACTCCTGTTGGCATAAATATTTGCCATTTTTCACCTTCCTGTTTCCTCTTAGACTCTTAAATAGAACAATGTGTGCACTTGCCTTCTACTAGATTGTAAACTGTAGCGACGCAAGAAGTAGGCATCATTATGTGCCCCTCTAATGCCTAACACCAAATGTTATGCACAGTTAGAAACTCAATAAATACCTGATTAGTTGAACTATGGTCCTACTATATAGTGAAAAATTCAAAGGCTATTGAATTGGATTCTGATCTCCCCCGCTCATGAGCTGTGTGACATTGGGTAAGTTATTTAATCTCTCAGTTTTAGTTTCATTGTTTGTAAAAGGCAATGATACCTAAATGGGTTGTGGTAAACTTTAGTGACATTCTATGTAAAATAAAGTAAATGTGATACTATATGTAAAGGTGTCTCCTGCTTAAGGTCAGGAATCCATTTGTAAAAATCAAGCAGTTTTTGTTAAAATGTAACCAGGAAACGATTTCCTGTTATTTTAATGGAAACCTTTAATACGTTTTATATGTTAGCCCAACAACTCCAACGGATTTCCTGAAATGCAATGAAACAAAAGAAACAAAAAATTGTTATAATATAGATATTTAAAATCATCATATCCTAATCACCTAATAGTTAATATGGTTTTAACAAACATTGCTTTGCAGTAACATGGCCTCTCTTAACCCCAGTAACATCAGAGTTGCACATCCTCTTCTGTGACACTTTGCAGGCTTTTCAAAATGTCTACACAGGAGTCTGAAGTTTTACCCAATGTATTTGGAATGTAACTCAAGATTTTCTCCAACCACTGTGTTCTTATAAAAGTTACCTTGAGTTTGCAGATGCAAATATGTTTTATTGCTGCATAATCACTGGCTGAAGAATATTTGATTGAGAACTAATTAAATTCTCTGTAGTGTAAGTATTAAAGCAAAGAGCTCTTCTAACAGGGAAGTAATAGGAGATATTTTGTGTGTTATATCTTCATATAGGATTGCTAAACAGTGTTGTTCTTAATAAATGTTATTTTCTAACTTCCTTCCATTATGAATCAAATTAATTCTAAACCTAAGATTTAGTTTAGTCTTCATTTCTCAAATTCAGTTAAAACATTCATTTTTGGGGTTTTAAGAATTTAATTCAGTTATGCAAAAATATATCTAGGGGGTTATTTTATTTTTTAGTTTTAATTTAATTTAATTTTTTTCTTGAAGTATAGTTGATTTACAATATTGTATAAGTTTCTGGTGTACAGCAAAGTGATTCAGTTATATATATACATATATATTCTTTTTCAGATTCTTTTCCCTTATAGGTTATTACAAAATATTGAATATAGTTCCCTATGCTATACAGGAAGTCCTTGTTGGTTATCGATTTTATATGTAGTCGTGTTTATATGTTAATCCCAAACTCCTAATTTATCCCTCACCCCCTTCCCCTTTGCTAACCATAAGTTTGTTTTCTATGTCTGTGGGTCTGTTTCTGTTTCATATATAAGTTCATTTGTATAATTTTTTTTAGATTCCACATATAAGTGATATCATATTATATTTGTCTTTCTGTGTCTGGCTTACTTCACTTAGTATGATAGGTCCATACATGTTGCTGCAAATGGCATTATTTCATTCTTTTTTATGGCTGAGTAATATTCCATTGTGTGTATATGTGTGTGTGTGTGTGTGTGTGTGTATATATATATTTATATGACACATCTTCTTTATCCATTCATCTGTTGGTGGGCATTTAGGTTGCTTCCATGTCTTGGCTATTGTAAATAGTGCTACAGTGAACATTGGGGTGCATGTATCTTTTCAAATTATGATTTTCTCCTAGGGCTTTATTGATAATGACATACACTGTAGCCCACCTACCTCACTTATATTTCCATATATCCTGAGTGAGTCAGTCTCTTTTTTTTTGGCTTTTTAAGAAATCTGGATGCTTTCTAGATAATAGTTATCTCCATGTGCACATCTGAACCATTTGCATGGTTTCTTTGTAAGTTTATTATTAGGGAAGCTTAGAATAATTTCATAACAACATAGAAAGTGATTGTATACAAACTTTATTTTAACTGTGGACTACCCCCACTCCTACCCCAAATACTCATAGACTGAAAGGTCATCAGAGATGAGCCTGTCTTTGGGAATTGGAGCGTGGAAATCAGAGAAAGGAAGGAAATCACGGAACTACTTCAGTTGGAGATGAAGGAGTGGGTAAAAGCCCTTTTCTTGGAAAAAAGATGAATTTCCTACTAGAGGAGAAATCTCTTAAAATATTCAGCTGTGCCAGTGATTAACTCTGTTGCAAATTTAGTTGTATTCGGCAGGTACTGCAGGGAACAACTAGTGTGTATGCCTTGGCGTAGTAAAAAAAATTATGTAGACAGAAAGTATATTTCATTTATCTAGTTATTGAATAGCCTGAAATATAGAGCAGTCGAATACTATTTGTAATTTGCGTGAGTGTGTGTGTGTGTGAGAGTGAGCAAAGCTGTGTTTGACACTAACATCCATTTTTCCTGACTTAAGAACAATATTTTAATAGATAATTGTGGTTTAAAGAACTGATTGATGCCAGACAGGAAGTTCTCCTCATATGGATTATGTGTAAAAATGCCTAGGAGGGCTTGGGACTGACAGAAACCATCAGTAAACTTCAAAACTCAAACGAGAATTTAGTTGACAGCAGGGTGTTCAGTACAGAAAATAGTTTCAGCACTGACACTGTCTTCTAAGGATCAGTATCTATCCATCTGTATAACAGATATCTGTGCGAAAGACAGTGTGGTATGGTGGAATGAAAACTGAACTTGTAATTGGAATATGGGGATTAGGTTCCAGCTGAGTTCTTTCTACTGGTGCTATCTTGGAGAGTTACACCTCTAAGAATAACATTCTTTGTTTTTAAACTATCTCTAAGGATCTTTTGGGCTCTATATTTCTATGAAACTCTGATCCTATTTTATCATTGTAGGGGTACTGTGTGTTGGAAGATAGCTAGATAGATCAATGGATGCATGTATGGGTGGGTGGAAAGATAAGTGAGTACATACACACACATACACATACATATGTATGCACAATATATACATATAAAAATATATACTTATATATATAGGACTATATATGTGTGTGTGTAACAGCTACAGGTTATTTCCATGCATATGTGTCTACATAGAGTGACATCACAAATTCTGGCCATGGTTTTCCTTTTCATTTGCAAATACGACAATAAATCATCTATCATCTATTATTAAAGAGGTAAGACCTCTTAACAGCAAATGGGTCTTGAAAGAGATTTTAACATTGTGAAAGATACATTAAAATAATCCACAAATATTCATATGCATGTATTGTGAAAATGCTTCTTAGTGGATACAAATGTAAAAGGTGAATAATAAAAGTATCATGAATTCTTTATTCTTCATCAATAAAGAATTCTAATTTTGAAAATTTACTGGGCAGTACTAAATAAGTGAGTATCAGGAGTCTGATCTTGCCAAAATAATAACTTTAACTTTTGATGTATAAATACTATTAGCAGAAACATATTTTTCTAGCAATGACCTTAATAAAAATAAAGCTCCTGTAAATAACACACAGTGAAATCTACATTTTACTCCCTTAATCAACATGTTTAGGTTCATGGGACACTAAAGACCACAGTCATCAATATTACAGAGCATTTTATTAAGTGTATATTATTACACCGTGAGTGGGTAGACATTTAGATCTGTATTCTACACAGACTGAGTGCATTTCTGTGGCATAGTTGTCTTTAGTTGAGTGGAATAGGCCCATCGGTGAGTGGTCACAAGTAATCAGCTATCTATATATACTTGGAAATTTAGAAATAGTTGAGAGTTTGTTTATTTATTTTACTTTAAATGTGTACAGTTTATTATATATCAATTACGCCTCACTAAAGCTAAATAATTGAGTTTTCTTGGGATTAGAGACGGAGAGAGAATTATCTTAGAGAGTAAATGAAGAGTTGGGATAAATGATCATTTTCTCTGGAAGGAAAAGGGTTTATAATAGGAACCCCTAAGAAGGCATATTGAACTGGCCTTATTTAACATTTTTTTCAAGGGATCAAGATAAGAAGTACCATGGGAGAATTTCCAAATTTGTGCACAGAACTAAGTTCTTCCAGGTAATAAAAAGATCATCAAAGTAGGATGAACAGGAGTTGAAATGAGCAGAGGAGCTCTAACGAGAGCAGGGAGAAACAGTTCAGGTCAAATCATTGAAGCTCTTCTATGAGATGGAAGACCCTGAGAACTGATGATCACTGCGGAAGAAAGCCTAAGGACTCCGTTGCCTGAAGGTTCAAAGATTACGACCAGGAAACCAACAGTGACAAAATTTGTTGGACATTATCACAAAGGATATTGGAAACAAAGTGAAAGGTATTGTCTTACCCTTGGACAAAATAGAAATTTGTCTGAACCTAGAAGTTCTTAGGAAGTTTTGATAAGTACACCTTAAGATACAGAGGGAAGCAAAAACCATCGAGGGGGAGAAGGAACTTCCGTTTGAGAATAGGCAGTTGGAAGAACTCCTCAGTCTGGAAGACACGATGTGGGAGGGAATCTGAGTAGCTCCTGTCACGTGTGTATAGATTATTCACTAAATCTTGAGTTAGCTCTTAAGATTGAGAAGAAGCAGCATTAGGGAAAAATAAAGCAAGCTGTCCTCCACATCCTAAGACACGGTACCAACTGAGACTATAAATCTGCAGGTCCAGATTCATTCACAGATGGTATAGGCTGATGGGAAGCTGTTAGCCAGAGTTAGTGGGGTAGGGAGCAAATCCCCAACTTCAGATGCTGTAGAGGGTAACGACCTGCCTCTCTCATGCAGGGGGAGATGGAATTCTCAGCTCAATGCCTCAGGACTCCGGTCCATTATCATAGCTGTTCTAATCTGTTTCTGAAGTGGTCTTTTCTACAGCATTTAAAAAAGTGACTGCATTATCCTGAACATTTTTATCAAGTAACAAATCAGCTGATATAAATGCATAAAGTTGGCTGAAAGCAGGCCTGGATTTCAAAGCCCCTTCGGCATGTCTAGGTTGGGCACACGTCATGGAGCCTAAGAGTTTATTTAGATGGGGAGTCTTAAAAAGCTGAAACTAAAAGTGACCATAAAATCATCAAACTTTAAAGTCGGAAAAAGTCTCATTCTTTTTCAAATGTAAAAAGCATTAACTGAGTCATTAAATGAGCTTTTAAAAAAGCCTCCTGGCAAGAGTGACAGATATAGAACTTTAAACCCATGCCTCTGGGGCCAATGCTCTTTCTATCATAAAATGTTTCTCCCTAACATTTGATGAATCAAAACATACACACACACACACACACACACACATAACGTTAAGACCCAGGGTTCACTCTTCAACTTGCTTTCAACCACATGGAAACTTTATGGATTGAGTCTTTCAGATATTATTTCAGAGCAGATAAGCCAAATGCTATTTCTCTCACCTGGCTCCAAGCACTGTTTAGTCTTCTCCAACTGGGTATAATTATTCACTAGGGATCTCACCTGTTGTTCAACACTCACACTTGTGATGGCCATGCTGTGGACTCCATTGTCTTGAGAGGAAAGCTTACACACCAAAACATTTGGGTGGGTGAAAGGAACACAGGAGAGGAGACTAGAGGAAAGGTATCGGTAAATATGTAGTGAGTTGTTGCTTTTCTACCTTGATTATGCCTGAATGGCTATTTTTATTAACATGAGCTTGCGCTACATGCTTGATGCATGACACACGCAGACTCCCTTAACTTAGAACATAATTGTGGCACATGTATCTCCAGCTACAAATATAGATACCAAAGAGCCTAAGGAGCTCTGAGGGTCATATAAATTCATTTATTTTTTGAGTTTTTCTTTTTTTGTGTGAGAATTGACTAGAAATAAAAGCTAAAATATATCCCTTACTCACCTGGCAATTTCTTTTCATCTTCCTTTTCTCAGGTAACATCTCCTCTAGGAATCCTCCCATACCCAGGAAAAGATAGTTTCTCCTACTCTATACAATCAAAACCCCCTGAGCAACCCTTTCTCATACCTTTTATAGAAAAGTGTTGAATTGTGGATTTACTTGTCTGAATCTTCTTTAACCTGTGAGAAAATTGAGTGCAGGGGCTGCATCTTCCAACAGTGTATCTTCCAGTGCCAAGCACAAAAGAGTCAACTAACATGTAGCTTTAAAAAAAAGTATCTTGTAACATATTGTAAGTGTTCAATACATTTGTACATCAAATACATGAAATAATCAAGGCTAAGAAATAGGCTAGGAAAAAATTAATGTTAAGGAGGATTTATAAATGAGTAGAAAGGGGGTTTTAGGGAAGAAATCATGATTTAAGATTATTAGTTTTTTTTAACCTGGTATATGTTGAGGATTGCTATAGAAGAAAAGGCAATTCAATACTTTGAAAATGTGTGGAGTCTATATTCATTAGTTCATCAGCTAAAATAAGGTGGTATGCACACAGCTGCTCATCTTTCAAAATTTTTCATAAATGTCAACTTGTTGAAAATATTTTGAAACTAATTTTTCTTTACCTTTTAAATTCTCTTGGAATTAAACATGGTGATTCACCACTAAGACCTTCAAGATGTATTAACTTATTTAGGCCACCATAATAAATTTGAGAGAGAGTCTTTGTACGGAGATGCATTTTAAAAAGCAGAGTTAATCACCCAAAAGTAATTTATAAAGGAATTCAAATTTTAAGCATTACTCATAAAAAATGTTGAAAGGAATTAAATTCATAAAAAGTTGAATATTCTTAAATCTTCATCCCCCTACTCAATTTTCTTGTAGTTCACAGTGCTGCAGAATTTCTAATGCAGAAATCCTGAAATATATCCAGCATTTTTTGGCTTTTCCCTTGTCTTTACAAACCCTCCATTATTTTCTTTTTCTTTTTTTTAAACATCTTTATTGGAGTATAATTGCTTTACAATGGTGTGTTAGTTTCTGCTGTATAACAAAGTGAATCAGCTATATGTATACATATATCCCCATATCCCCTCCCTCTTGCGTCTCTCTCCCACCCTCCCTATTCCACCCCTCTAGGTAGTCACAAAGCACCCAGCTGATCTCCCTGTGCTATGCGGCTGCTTCCCACTAGCTAGTTATTATTTTATATTTGGTAGTGTATATATGTCCATGCTACTCTCTCACATCGTCCCAGCCTAACCTTCCCCCTTCCTTGTGTCCTCAAGTCCATTCTCTACGTCTGTGTGTTTATTCCTTTCCTGCTCCTAGGTTGATCAGAACCATTTTTTTTTTAGATTCCATATATATGTGTTAGCATACAGTATTTGTTTTTCTCTTTCTGACTTGCTTCACTCTGTATGACAGACTCTATCTAGGTCCATCCACCTCACTACAAATAACTCAGTTTCGTTTCTTTTTATGGCTGAGTAATATTCCATTGTATATATGTGCCACATCTTCTTTATCCATTCATCTGTTGATGGACACTTAGGTTGCTTCCATGTCCTGGCTATTGTGAATAGAGCTGCAGTGAACATTGTGGTACATGACTCTCTTTGAATCATGGTTTTCTCAGGGTATATGCCCAGTAGTGGGATTGCTGGGTCGAATGGTAGTTCTATTTTTAGTTTTTTAACGAACCTCCATACTGTTCTCCATAGTGGCTGTACCAATTTACAGTCCCACCAACAGTGTAGGAGGGTTCCCTTTTCTCCACACCCTCTCCAGCATTTATTGTCTGTAGATTTTTTGATGATGGCCATTCTGACCGGTGTGAGGTGATACCTCATTGTAGTTTTGATTTGTCTTTCTCTAATGATTAGTGATGCTGAGCATCCTTTGATGTGTTTGTTGGCCACCTGTATGTCTTCTTTGGAGAAATGTCTATTTAGGTCTTCTGCCCATTTTTGGATTGGGTTGTTTGTTTTTTTTGATATAGAGCTGCGTGAGCTGCTTGTAAATTTTGGAGATTAATCCTTTGTCCGTTGCTTCACTTGCAAATATTTTCTCCCATCCTGAGGGTTGTCTTTTCGTCCTGTTTATGGTTTCCATTGCTGTGCAAAAGCCCCATAGCAGTATTGTGAGTGTCACTGAAGCGACCTTGGGTCCACTTATCCACGTGCAATAAACCCAATCTCCTGACACTGGGTTGTGGTGAAAGAAAGTGCCGTGTTTTATTGTAAGGCGCCATACAAAGAGTCCAGGACAGCTAGTACTCAAAAAGCCTCATTTTCCTGATGGGTTTCAGCAGAGTGTTTTTAAAGGCAAGGTGAGGGAAGGGAGTCCCAAGGTATGCGATCAGCTTGTGCACAGTTCTCTGTTTGGTTGATGGTGAGGTTTCAGGACAGTGTCACAGGGGTTAACGTCATCAATTCTTCGGCTCCAGTAGGCCTGGGGGCTATGTGCTCATGGTCATTAAGTAGTTAACCTTCCATTTGGTGGGGGTTTTAGCATCTGTAAAGCAGGAAATGTGCATCAAATACTGTTATCTATGTACTTCAGAGAGGAGCTAAAGTAGAGGATATGGGGGAGGGTTCTATCCTAGGAAGGCCCCATAGGGTCCTCCTCTGTTACATGAGCCCTGATGTTCTTTCCAAAATCCTCTTAAAGTTGAGGACAGACAGATTTGGTTTCCATTTTTTGCTACCAAAAGCATCCTAACTTATACACTTAGCATAAAAATACTCTACTAATTTGGTACCTGCTCAGAAGTCTTGCTCAGGGCTGTACACAACTCCAGCATGTGTCATTCACATTGACATTATTATGAATGGTACCCCCTGGAGTTGTGCAGTCCCCAACTTTCATAGTTGTAAAAGGCTGTGCTGCTTTGTGTCTGCTCATCTTTCCAGCTCCCCTTCAGTTGTCTTACAAATGTGAGCTACAGTTGAGTCAGTTCCAACTACTTTTGCTCTCCAGAGGAACCACGGTATTACTTGGGCTTTTTGTGATCACTTTGTTCCCAATGCCAAATACAGATTCTTCACAGTTTGTTCATCTGACAAAGTCGTGTTTATTCTTTGATGCTCTTCTCAGATATCACCTTTACTATAAAACTTTTCTTGTCACATCATTTTCCTGCCATAGGCCCTAGGCACTCATAGTAAATGACTTTATCAAATGTAAACATAGCACTTTGTGCACATTTCTATCAATGCATCTCATGATGGTTTTATGTTAGTCTTCTGTACTGACCTATGTGCTTTTTGAGCAAACAGATTTTTCTAATTGTGGCCTAGTAGAGGAAACCCTAGCACACAGCAGATGCTTAAAGGACTCTCTCTTTGTGGACTGTTTAATGTATTCATTAACACTCATAATTCACTGAATGAACCAAATCATTTAAAATTTACAGTTTTCCACAGCGAGATCTTTTTCGACCCACCGCCTAGAGTAATGAAAATGAAAACAAAAATAAATAAATGGGACCTAATGAAACTTAGAAGCTTTTGCACAGCAAAGAAACCATAAACAAAATGAAAAGACAACCCTCAGAATGGGAGAAAATATTTGCAAACAAAGCAACTGACAAGGGATTAATCTCCAAAAGATACAAATAGCTCATTCAGCTCAATATCAAAAAGACAAACAACCCAATTAAAAAATGGGTGGGAGACCTAAATAGACATTTCTCCAAAGAAGACCTACAGGTGGCCAACAAACACATGAAAAGATGCTCAACATCACTAATCATTAGAGAAATGCAAATCAAAATGACAGTGAGGTATCACCTCATACCAGTCAGAATGGCCATCATCAAAAAATCTACAGACAATAAATGCTGGAGAGGGTGTGGAGAAAAGGGAACCCTCCTACACTGTTGGTGGGACTGTAAATTGGTACAGCCACTATGGAGAACAGTATGGAGGTTCCTTAAAAAACTAAGGATAGAGCTACCATATGACCCAGCATTCCCACTCCTAGGCACATATCCAGAGAAAACCATAATTGGAAAGGATGAATGCACCCCAATGTTCACTGCAGCACTATTTATAATAGCCAGCACGTGGAAGGAACCTAAATGTCCATCAACAGAAGAATGGATAAAGAAGGCGTGGTACATATATACAATGGAATATTACTCAGCCATAAAAAGGAATGAAATAGTGCCATTTGCAGAGATGTGGTTGGAGCTAGAGATTGTCATACAGAGTGAAGTAAGTCAGACAGAGAAAAACAAATATTGTATAGTATCGTTTATGTGTGGAATCTAGAAAAATGGTAGAGATGAACTTATTTGCAAAGCAGAAATAGAGTCACAGATGTAGAGAACAACCTTACGGTTACCAAGGGGGGAAGGGGTGGATGGGATGAATTGGGAGATTGGGACTGACATATATAACTACTATGTATAAAATAGGTAACTAATGAGAACCTACTGTATATCACAGGGAACTCTACTCAGTGCTCTGTGGTGACCTAAATGGGAAGGAAATCTAAAAAAGAGCGGATATATGTATATGTATGACTGATTCACTTTGCTATACAGCAAGAAACTAACACAACATTGTAAAAGAACTATACTCCAATAAAAATTCATTAAAAATTTTAGAGTTTTCAATCCCCCATTATCACATATATCCAGATGCAGCAATATTTACTTCTTCTATCAGCTGCCAATGTCAACTAAAAAAAACACCAAACAATAGCAGCATAGTAAGGAGAAACTTTACTCAAAAGGGTAAGTGCAAGGAGGGGTCTATTGCAATTGGGGGAGGAGAACTATTGCATTAGGGAGAATGCTGTGACCCTAAGATCTGTAAGCCTCTCAGTGGTTAATCAAAAGGGGTTTTTCTTCTCTTGAGAGGAAGTAACAAGGGTATTAAGGGTAGGGTGTGGGAAAAAATAGGATAAAAGAGTAGCTTGAGTGGATGGTAGATCAGAGAATATTTTACCCTGAGGTCAGATGTTCTTAGGAGAGATTATATGTTGACTCAGTCTGACAGTGAGTCCGAGTTCTGGAGCCTGGAGGAAGGAGTGAAACTTTACAGTGTGATTAATTAGCAGTTTGTTCCAATTGATTAGTAGCAATAAACACTCCAGATGATAATTTATGAGACAAAAAATGACAATTTGGAATATCTTTGTCTGGCATTGCCATAGGTAAACAAGAGGAGGCATCTGTGGAAGGGTGGTTCTTAGGAATAAGCTGTTTTCCACAACACAAAGGGCAGAGAGATATCTTAACTTTTGCTGTTTTCCAGGATTCAAGGGGTCAAGTGAAATTCAACATTGTCACTAATAATAGTTTTCAGGGTTGAAGGACACAATTAGATTATATAAAACTTTATTTTCTTTTCCAGTGGTCATCACACAGCCAAGCAAATGTATCCACTTGTTAAATTTAATTACCTTTTATCTTAGAGAGTTCCCCCAAATTAAATAGGTCGGAAATTTTTATAAAGAATCAAATATTGCGGGCTTCCCTGGTGGCGCAGTGGTTGGGAGTCTGCCTGCCGATGCAGGGGACGCGGGTTCGTGCCCTGGTCTGGGGGGATCCCGCATGCCTCGGAGCGGCTGGGCCCGTGAGCCAAAATTACTGAGCCTGCGCGTCTGGAGCCTGTGCTCCGCAGCGGGAGAGGCCGCGGTAGTGAGAGGCCTGCGCACCGCGATGAAGAGTGGCCCCCGCTCTCCACAACTAGAGAAAGCCCTCGCACAGAAACGAAGACCCAACACAGCCAAAAATAAATAAATAAATAAAGCAAACTGTCTAAAATCTTAAAAAAAAAAAAAAGAATCAAATATTGCTTTCCTGTCTGAAAAGTGTGGACTGAGTAGCAGAGACTTATCAGATTCCTTTCAAGCTAAAGTCACCTTCATTCACTTGATAAGACTGTAGAGGGCACAATTGGACTGAAACAAAGCTTGAGTGAAAGAGTGTGAGAACTTTATTACACCTAGCTAATACCCAAATGTGTGCTGTCAGTGATTCATATCTGCCTTTCAGAGCAAAGGTTTTTTAAAAAATCTTTTTAAAAGAGGGCTTTCTTATTTGTCACTTTACTTTCTTTTTAATTAATCCTAACAACATTTCATGTGGGAAAATGTGTTTGAAGAGATGGAATTATAAATGAGTCCAGCATTATTGTTACAGTCCCTGTATTAAAGTGTTACTGTAAGCTAAGGCAAGGAAGTCAAAGATAGTAGATTAAGAGAAAACTGCTGGGGCAATGAGCAAGCATTATTAAAAACAAGTGACAGGTTTGTATTACTCTATTGGAAGTAGCATATAGTAGTGGAAAGACTAAGGAATTAGTTGGGCTATCCGTAAGCTATTTGAAGCACAGCTTTTCCAAAGCTAAGTAAAGTTTTCTCTAATCATCAGCTAATTTGTGGTTTCAAAATCCTGTAGTGTTCTTGATGCAGTTACCACCAAAATGAAGCATGCCCTTCTTCCTAATGGTCTACTCCTCCCCTTCCTTGTTTCTATATGTGCAAAACAAATGACATATACGAACTCTTTATGTTCTCTTTTCACCCTGCTTTCATTCCACATTGCACCAAGATTTCATTTTCCACATCAGTAATGGCTTTATAATTTCCAAATTCAAAGGTTTTTCTTCTGTCTCATTTACCTTAAAATCTCAATTGCTTTTGATGTTTTGCTCCTCACAGATGACTCTTATCTTTTTGTTGTAATTGTGTTGACTATGTACTACCTGTTACTCTTTTCACATATTTAGCAAATCAGTTTGTTACTTTGAGTGCTTCTTTTTGATTTTTCCCATTCCATTATTTTGGGAATTCACCATACTTCTGTATTTTGTGTGCTGGTTCTCCTCTATCAGACTATTGATTCAATTTTATGCTTCCAGCTAAAACCTGCCATTGGATTGGCTATTACCTCAGTGGGAAATGGCTATGGTACCCATGTAATGTACTCTCACTAAAGCCCCAACTTTGTATTGCTAATTGCCTTCTAAATATTCATAAATGGATGTCTTGCTATTCCTTGAAAGATAGCTATTCAAAATCATTTTTCTCTCCAAACCTAGTCCCTCTTTCTGATTTTCTCATTCTTCTATCTCTGCCATAGCCTTTAGATAGAAAAAAATTTGACTGTTTTTTCAACTAACACTCTGTAGGCTCCTTGCTATCCTCCTAGGCCAGGTCTTTGGGCCAAGGTAACTAGTGTCTGGATCCATTAGAAAGTCCAAGGGGGCAGAATTTTCTTTATGCTTTGTTCATTAATGTAGCCTAATCACAAAGGATGATGACTAGCTCAATTAATATTCATTAATAAATGAATGAGCCCAAATACCCAAAGTTGTTAGGTTCTCCTATTATTTATTTTACTTTAATTACCAGATGAATATTTTTAATACCACTTTTGTATTGCTACTTTTCTGATCAGAAACTTCATTTAGTCTATTTTGTCTCTTTTTTTCTGACTCTTAAGATTGTCCATTTTTCTATTCTAAGGAGGTCCTAAGAAAGTGAATTAATGTTGTGGGTAAGAGTGAACGTACTGGAGTTAAACAGCCTGAGTTTGATTATTGTTCTTTCATTTACTAACTGGGACAGATATTTAATTTTTCTGTGCCTTGATTTCTACATCTGTAAAATTGAGATAATGATCATTGGATTGATGTTAGGATGAAATAACTTAGTGCCTCTTAAGCACTCAAACAGTGCCTGGTGTTTAATGAATGCTCAATATGCATTATTACTATTATTATTAACCTCTACATTTGAAAAGCGTCTGCACAGTCAGTGACATCCAAATGTTTAATACAACATATCCCGTCTTTCAAACAAAATTTTACATGTAATCCCAATAACTTTATGAAATACAAAATAAGTGTGGCTTTGATTATTTGTATCCTCCGCTCTTTCATAAACTCATAAGTGTCCTTGACAAAATGCCCAAACTCCAAGAAGTACAATTTAAAAACCATTGGTCTCAGTAACTTTTTTTTTAATATTTATTTATTTGGCTGCACTGGGTCTTAGTTGTGGCATGCAGACTTCTTAGTTATGGCATGCGGAATCTTAGTTGCAGCATGTGGACTCTTAGTTGCAGCATGCATGCGGGATCTAGTTCCCTGACCAGGTATTGAACCCGGGCCCCCTGCATTGGGAGCACAGAGTCTTACCCACTGGACCATCAGGGAAGTCCCTGGTCTCAGTAACTTTTGATATAAGTATTTACTGATTGACTAAGTCATTTTGAAAACCATTAGATTGTAGAAAGAGCAGGCATCTTAATAATGCATCTATTATATTCCTGTCTCAAATGAGGGTATTGTAAGACAAGGAAGTTACATTTGAAAATAGTATCTAGCACAGACAATTTATATCTATTTTAGTAAATTAATTTAGATCAAAAGAATGAACTTTTTTATAATAAATGAGGGGTAAGTTTGAATTAGAAATCATATTTAAGGAATCAAAGTATTGTGTTATTATGGTTGTCATATATAGAATAGATTATTTGCCCTTGGAGCATTTGGAGATGACTTAAAACATTATTTGTTTCTGAACTAAGCCTATAAGATGTAAAAACCATTTTCTAAATGATAATATTGATATTAACAATACTTATCCTTTTACTTTCAACTCTGTAAGCTTAGTAAAACTTCAGACTTTATTGATATACCCATATCTAAAAGATATTTATCTCTACTGCTTAACTGGAAATTTTTGAGAAAAAATTAATTGATGTTATTAAAAGAAAGGTGTCATCTAAAATTACACTGTCTTATTCTTCGAAAGAATTTCCTGAGTAATCCAATGAACATGTGACTAAGAGTCATGTACCCTTAAAGGGGTTGAGAACACGTTGTTCATGAGATATTTTAGTCCCTTCATTTTACAAATGAGAAAAATATGAGCCTGCTTAGCTAAGCAATTTACCAAAGATAGATGATTGCATATTAAATATTAAGAAGTATTAAAATCTCTGTTCTCAATCCAATACTCTTTCCACCATTTGGAAAATTAATCATACAGTCTCAAACATCAAAATATTTTTTCCTGTATCCAAAAGAGAACAGAATGTCATGTTTTAGAATCCAGATGTCATATCAACTTAAAAAGCAACATAAAAAACAATTTTAAAATAAAACTTTGGATTAAGCAGATGATGACTGCTTGATTGGTAGTGGCTTATACTGGAATATAAAGTAAATCAATAAGCAGAAATACTGCAGTCATCTGTTTTTCTGAATGTCAATCAACAGAGCTGTTCTAAGAAGGATTGAGAAATAGCAAAAGGCTGGTCTTTCTCCAATCTGTGGTTGTCTTTATTGAACTCATTTTCTTTTTTCTTTGCCCTTTTAGGCGCCTCTTATCTCTGTTCTCTCCTCCTCCTACCAAAACTTCTTCTAGGAAACTTATATCAAACTTGTACTGAAATGTAAATGGCTTACAAGCCTTAAGGTGCTGCCTCTCCCAGGGAAGTGTGAGGAGTGAGATTTAAGAGGTTCAAAGAAAGGTAAAGTTATAGAATATATATCTAAATATGAAATTTTAAGCATCAATGAGGAAGAGAGTAGCAGTTTTAAATTGTAGGAGAACACACTTCCCAGTGATTTTAAAACCATTGTTAATCTCCACAAAGAAACAAAACCCAAACAAACAAATATGCAACAAATATAACAGCCAAACACAAAAACAAAAATAAAAAAACCCAAATTAATGGGACTTGACTATGTTGAAACTGAGATTAATATGTGAAGTATTGATTTCTCTAATAAGTTGAGTCCCTCAGTCCATGAACATGGTATATCCCTTTATTTAGGTATTCTTTAATTTTTCTCAGTAGTGTTTCATAATTTTGCAAATAGAAATCTCCATATCTCTCATTAGATTTATTTTTATGTGTTTCACTTTTTAGATATTACCATCAAGAGCATCGTTTTCTGAATATCCTATTTGTTGTTGGTCTGTACAAATACAATTGATTTTTAAAAATACTGACCTTGGATTCAGCAACCTTGTTAAATTATCTTATTCAAATGGCTTACCTGTAGAATTTGTTTCAAATACCATAATGATTAAAAGATCAATTCTCTAAAACAATGTAATAAATCTAAGATTTCATACAAACAATAATGTTTTTAAAAATTCATACAGCAAAACTTGACAGGAAAAGAAGAATAAATATGTAAATCAACAATCATCGTGGGAGATTTTTTTTTTTTTTTTTTTTTTTTGCGGTACACGGGCCTCTCACTGTTGTGGCCTCTCCCATTGTGGAGCACAGGCTCCGGACGCGCAGGCTCAGCGGCCATGGCTCACGGGCCCAGCCGCTCCGTGGCATGTGGGATCTTCCCGGACCAGGGCACGAACCCGCGTCCCCTGCATCGGCAGGCGGACTCTCAACCACTGCGCCACCAGGGAAGCCCTTCGTGGGAGATTTTAACACAACTCTCTCAGTAGTAGGTAGAACAACCAGCCAAAAGTCCATGGAAGATTTTTAATACAAATACCAAACTTAATCAATTTGAAATATAAAAAACGCTCTATGCAACAATGATGGAAATCACACTTTTAACAAGTATATATAGACTATATTACAAAATTAATTATATGGTTGTACATAAAGCAAGTCTCAACATATTTCAAAGACTGAAATACAATAAAATATGCTTTCTGACCATTGAGATGTTGAATTAGAAATCAGTAACCAAAATTATTTAAAAATAGATCCAGGGCTTCCCTGGTGGCGCAGTGGTTGAGAGTCCGCCTGCCGATGCAGGGGACACGGGTTCGTGCCCCGGTCCGGGAAGATCCCACATGCCGCGGAGCGGCTGGGCCCGTGAGCCATGGCCGCTGAGCCTGCGCATACGGAGCCTGTGCTCTGCAACGGGAGGGGCCACAACAGTGAGAGGCCCGCGTATAGCAAAAAAAAATAAAAAATAAAAAAAAAATAAAAATAAAAATAGATCCAAATGTTCAGGAATTAAACATTTTACTTAAATAATCCACAAAGTAGAAATCACAATTAGCATAAGAAAAGCAAAATTTTAGGTATACTCCCATGGTTTATTATATATGTGTGTACTCTAACACCATCACAGTTTCCCCCACAAGCATATGCACTAACAGAGTTTGTATCCTATTTATCTAGTTTCCTTTAGGGTGTGATAAGGCCAATTGAAGATGCTTACTAAATGCT